>NW_023601543.1:18471-618471 GCF_014898055.3 Talpa occidentalis
CGTTGTGGGCATGGAGGAGGCCAGAGGTCCAGGTTCACTCCTGAGCAACCCATTGGGTCAGAACTCGCACTGTGAAGGGGGGCCAGGAGACCCACCAGCGCGTGAAACTGTGCTCTGAGCGCTCTGAGCGGAGGACCCACTGGAACAAGGTAAAAATGCACCGCACTCCACCCCGGAGCTCGCCCTGCAGCTGTGTCCACCACACCTGGGTCCCACTGGAGCTGGTCACCACCTGGGACAGAAGCTGCACAGACTCTCTGAGTCCCTGCACCCTCACCATGGCCGGAAGCCCAGCCCTGGGGGTGTGACAACCGCACCCTCTCCTCACTGCCCATGAGGGATGAGCGCCCGCCTGGCAGGGTCATTCCAGGAGGCCCCTGACTGCTTAGAGAGAGGTGGGCGGGGCTGCCCCGGCACCTCCCCCCAGCAGGCACCAGAGCTGCGCCTCTGCCTGCACCGAGTTGGGAAGAGAGGAGCCGACAGGCCAGAGCCCAGAGACCACCCGCTCTGACAAAATGGAAGGTTCTACGCTCATCAGGGAGGCCTGGAGGTGGGGAAGATAGTTTATTCCTCTAATACCTGAGCCTCCATTTCCTTATCTGTACAAAGGAAAGTATCCCTCGATTTGAGAGGCAGACACGACCCCTTCACCTGTTGTTGCTGAGCGCCCACTGTCTGCTGGATGAGGACACGGGCTGAGCTGAGCCCATAGCTCAGAGCATCCTCAGGAGCAATCAGGGGCACAGGGAACCTCAACAGACCCACAAGAATTGTGACAGGGAGCTTGAGACATCACAGCCTTCCCTGGAAGGGATACCTGACACGCTCCTGGCCGAGGGGGCGACCAGCAGGGCTGCTGCGAAATGACCCTTGACACAGTCTTGGTCAGGTGAATGGGGAAGCCAGAGAGAAGGAGGTTGTCAAAGAGGGGCCGCAGGCCTGAGACAGCAGGAGCAGATGGCAAGACTCTCGTAAGCTTGTCTGGAGGCTTGGACTTTAGCCTGAGCGCGGACAGTGGGAGCCACTGAAGAGATTTTTGAGGCTGTAGATAAATGACGTGACAAACAGGTTGTCTTGTGAGGGCAGCGAGGACCGAGGGAAGGACTGCAGACAGCCCTTGGGAAACATCTGGTTCCTCCCTTTCCTCTCCCCAGGGAGGCAAAGATAGGAGGACGTGACCCAACCCACCCAAGACAGCAGCAAAGTGCCCTTGCTCGCCAGGTACAAAGTCAGACCCCAGGCCCAGCTTCAGAAAGGACCATCCACGGATCAGTGGGTCTGGCCCTGCCTTGTCCAGTGGCGGGTGACCAGCCCGCAATCGAGGACCGTGGATTTTACAGACACACGTGACCAGAGACATGGCTCTAACTTCATTATCAACTTCATGTTTTCCAGTTTCACCTTTGAATTTCCTGACTTAATTCCTTTATAAAGCGTGCAAGTAAGTCACTTGAGTGCAACATTTTCTCTGGTGGCACCATGAAGCAGGTGACAAAGGGATGATCTTACTGAGCGTTCCATCAGCAGAAATGTGGATTAATATCCTAGTATTATACGATCAATAACTGGTCATCTATTCTATGATAAAATGCCATTGCCTTTCCATCTGAAACATCCTTTCTTCATCTCTAGAGAACAGACCTATTTTGTCTGTTTTAGAAATCATAGAAAACAACACCTTTTTTAGAAATTACAGAAAATAACACCTACATTTTTTATTAACACTCGTTTTATGAATGTTCCATAATTGGAAAAATGTAACAAACCTAGTTGCGACTTCCTATTTGTATGCAATTTACAGATTCCATGCAATTCCAACACAAATCACAATGGTGTTCTTCAATGAAATGGAACCAATAGGGCTCAAATTCATGTGGGATCACAGCAACCTCTAGTAGTGAAAGTTCTTCTGACTAAAAGGGTGGAGGAGAAAGGAGCTATTGTTGCGTTGGGCAACACCACGCTGATAAAGAAACAGGAGTCGGGAGTCGTGGAGCAGGCTACATAATGCAGGATGCTGCTGAAGCACAAGATCCTGGCCTTCTTATTGATCCACAGCATCGGTTGTAAGGGTGAGGAGCAAAAGGAAAGGAGAAGGAGATGAAGGGATAGGAGATGAAAGAAAGGGGAAGAATGTAGAAGATCAGGGATTGTGAGTCTGCCCTCCAGGCACTTCTCATCTGCTGGATGACTCGGTATTGTCATGGAGGTCACACCCTAATCCCCAGCCAAGGTTCTAATCTTATCAACAAGGCTTCCACTGATCAGCTTCTGGGGTCCTTTGTTATGCATTGGTCCTCAGGTCCCAGGCATTCCTGGTCATACCTCGTGATGCATAGCCTTCCCAGCGTGATCCAGCTTTGTGCTCTTGTTTGATTTGAAAGGGCACCTTGAAGGGTTGGGCTCTGCATCTAACTGACCAAGCCATCTTGACCTTGCTTAGAACTATAGGTGACAAAATGGTGGCCAAACAATCTACTTAGGAGTGGCAGACCCACAAGGTATTACACTCCCAGCCATCAAAGAATACTACAAAGCTGTTATAATGAAAACAGCATTAGAACAAAAAAAGACACAGAGACCAATGGTGAACTAACCAATTGTTAGGGGGAAAGGATGTCCTGAGCTAGTCCCATACAGGCTTTGTGGACTCCACCCCCACTCCAGACCAAAGCCATCAGGACATTGGGAAAGACAAATCCTGTCACCACCAAAGGGAAGGTGGCAGGGACCTGAGGGAGGAGTTCAGCAGCCAGGGTTGGGTATAAAAACCAAACACATGGGCCTTGGGGGGGCTCGCTCTCTCGCTCGCCTCCTGGCTTCACGGCTCCTGGCTCGCGGCCAGCTCTCAGAGTACCATTTGGGATTCCAGATTGGCGGATTGGGTAGGATGCATTTAAAAATTTGTCTTCCATTTTTCTCCCTGAGTTGTACATTTCCTCATTTGCCCTTCCCTTATAAAGAAACCTTTTATTAACCTTTCATGTGTACCTGCAGTAGAGTATTGATAAGTCCTTTTAAATGCGCAGGTGAGGACCCACAGTCAGGCAACCTGTTTTGTATTGGGGCTGCCCTATAACACTATGACACAGGAACAAAGAATATACATTGGAACAAGAATAGCCTCTTCCATAAATGGTGCTGGGGAAACTGGATTGCAACATGCAAAAGAATGAAACTAGACCACTACCTCACACCATACACAAACCAACTCAAGTGGATGAAAGACTTGCATGTGAAACCTGGCACCATAGAATACACAGAAGGGAACACAGGCCAACACACAATGACACTATCCTCAGAAACGTCTTTGAGGTTTCTTCTCCAGAAGCAAGGAAACCAGAGAGAATGTAGACAGCTGGGGCTAACCAGCAAGAGATGGTCAACACAGAGACACCCGCCAAATGGGGGAAAATATCAGCACACCGCATGACAGCTAAGGGACTGATATCAAAGATTTACAAAGAGCTTACATGACTCAACAAAAACATCCCAGTGAAAAAAAAATGCCAGAAGTAAAAAGACACTTTGCCAAAGAAGAAATGCAAATGGCCAGCAGGCACAGAAAAGACGTTCAGCATCACTGATTTCAGGGAAATGCAAATCAAAACCACAATGAGCTGCCACCTCACTCCACTGAGAAGGTTCCACATTGAAAAAGAAAAACTGGAAACAACAAATGCTGGAGAAGCAGCGGAGAAAAAGGAGCCTCTGACGCTGCTGGTGGGAGTGCAAACTGGTCCAGCCACTATGGGCAGATGTGTGGAGGTTCCACAGAACACTGAAAACAGGTCTACACATGATCCAGTGTTCCACTCCTAGGAATCTACCTAAGGGACAAAAACAAAAACAAAACAGGAAACTTGAACTCCTGTGTTTATTGCAGCACTATTTACAGTAGCCTTGACATGGAAACAACTCAAATGCCAGAAAATAGATGAATGGATCAAAACGTTGTGATATAATTACACCACGGAATATTACTCTGCAATAAAAAAAAACAAATTCATGCCGCATGTGGTGAAATGGATGGAGCTGGAAGGGATGATGCTAGCCACAATAAGGCAGGGGAAAGATAAACATCAGATGGTTTCACTTACATGTGAAATATAGAGAAACAGAACAAAAGATAAAGAAAAAGACAACCCTAGCAGGCTGACCAAGACCTGAGGCATTCTGCAGGGAGGGGGAGGGAGGGGGTAAACAGAGGGGAGGGAAGAGCACAAGGTGATGGATCATGGGTGCTATGGTGGTGGGAGAACTATGGGGACCACCCCTGAGGGGAGAAACCAATAACCAGACAGAAATGAATAACTATGTAATGAAAGAACAAAAGGACCTCCCTGGTGGCTCAGGCAGTTGAGTGCAGTGCTGTGAAGCTGCCCGCAGCCTCTGCAGTGCTGGTTTGATACCCACCGGCCACAGAGATGCTCACATGGTGCAGCAGACATCTCCTGTCTCCCCCAATGCTCCCCTCAGCAGTGTATTTCAGTCAATCTGCCTGCTCTGCTCCCCGCTCTGTCTCTGGTGACTCCTTTCACCCTCCCGTGCATCTGGCCTATACCCCAGTTCTTGTATAAATAAATAAATAAATAAATAAATAAATAAATAAATAAATAAATAAATAAATAAATCTTTTTTTAAAAAAAGAAAAGAAGAAAAAAAGAGATGCTCTTTAAGGAAAGGGAAGACCCTAAGACAGGGCCTCCCCGGTGGCGCAGCGGTTGAGTGCTGAGCTGCGAAGTTGCCTGCAGACTCTGCAGCGCCGGTTCGATCCCTGGCCCCCGGGTGAGAGTCCCACATGGCACACAGACCTCTCCTGCCGCCAGCTGGTCCCCTCAGCAGTGTACTTCATCAGTATACCTGTTCTCTTCTCCACTCTGGCTCCGGTGAATTCTCTCACCCTCCCGCATTTCTGACTGTACCCAGTGCTTGTATAAATGAATGAATAAATCTTTTTTTTTTTTAAAGACCCTAAGACAATATAAATAAATAAATGCTCCTAAAGGGGGTCTCATCCTGAACAATTTTGCAAGCACTGCTGAGGCATCCCCTCCTCACCAATTGTTCTAGATCTCCAGGAATTTTCTCTGGTAGGTGCAGCAATTAAACCTGCTGTGCGGGAATCATTAGAAAAAGGCTGTTTTTAACTGCAGTCTCTTACGAGTAGCAATCCTGTTTGAGATGAGAGCCATTCTAAAACTATGAAGTCATTCACGTTCAATATTAATGACATCATCTTCACATGGTGCAATGCAACGTGAAAGTTTTGTTCTGTCTTGTTTTAGGTCGAAGCTCCTTCCTTATGGAGGACACCCAGCACCCAAGGACCTGTTGTGAGGATGGGTGGGGGCGCCTACACGCCTTCCCTCCCCCTGGCCTCCAAGAGGGTTACAATTTACCCTCATTTTAAAACCTCCAGTTCAGGACAAAATACAAAGATCTGGGAGTCCAAATATATCTGGCCCTTGTGCTTATTTTTGATCTCAGAGAAGTCACGGATCACTTTTGGACCTCAGGGTCCACGACTACAGGGTAGAAATAATATCTCTATAGCGTCATTAATGGAGATCATGTAACTAAAGCGATGAACTTGTTGCTCCAGCAGGTGCTCAATAAATGCTGATTCCTTTCTCCTTTGCAGAGAAATTCAACTTCTCTCCAAAGCGAGCATAACAGAGGGATTGGCAAGGAAGGAGGTAACATCAGTTTAACACATTAAAAGGTAAAGTGCAGCCTCCCCCTGCCCAGTGGCCTAGGGGTTAAATCTCAGTGCTGTCACCACAATGGTCTGAGTTCAAGCCTGGCTGGGGAGCTACCCACCTGGTGCAGCAGACCTCTCCTGTCTCGCCTGATGCTCCCCTCAGCAGTGTATCTTGGTAGATCTGCCTGTTCTACTCCCTGCTGTGTCTCTGGTGAATCCTCTCACCCTCCCTCACCTCTGGCCTGCACCCCAGTTCTTTTATTTAAAAAAAAAATAAACTAAAGCTTAAAAAAAAAGATAAAGTGGATTATCTCCAAAATGTCCAGTTCCCACATGAGTCACTGTGGTTTACGCTATCCCTGAAATAGGAGGAATCCTCTTAGCACAATCTATAGAGAAAAGATCTCAAGAGCTAGGAAAAGGGCCCTTCAGTGTCTCACATATTCCCCATGAAGAAACTTTCACAACTGGTGACAGCGCCCAGCTGTCACTGCTGTGGGGTTTCTCGTGTCAGTCCTTCAGTGATGCAGAGAGTGCCACTGCTTTCAATACACTGAATAGGTTAACAATAACCCATTTTAGAAAACCAAAGACTTGTAGCCAGAGTATGACAGGCCCTGTGGCTCCTGGTCACTCAAGGCTCAGGAAAGCCTGGATTCTATTCAAGGGTTATTGTAAAGTCACCTCAGGAGGCAGTTTCCAGGGTCAAACCCCCTTCAAGGCTCTGAATGGCCACATCACCTGCACGACAGGTAGTGACGCCTCGGCCCCCAGACGTGGGCCCAGGCCCAGCACAGGCAGCATCTCAGACCCCATGAGAAATGCAGAGTGCCAGGCACCATGCAACCCACTGGGTCAGAACCTGCACCCCGGGAGACTGGGACTCGACTCTGCCCTCCTGCCTGCTAGACCTGGCTTGGGGAGGGGGATGTCAGCCCCAGAAAAGTTTACAATACGTTCCCCAAATTATATCCTATGTCCACAGAAATAAATCACACAGGTCAATGGAACAGAATGGAGAACCCAGAAAACCCATCTGGGGGTTGATCAGTGCAGCAGGGAGGCGCCGGGAGCAAACACGGGGGACGAGCTTTCATTCAGGGGCGCTGGGCACCCACAGGGTCACACTCAGGAATGTCCTGACCCCCATGTTCCTCCAGGACCCAAAATGACCCGCGCAGAGCTCTCCACAGCCAGCCAGCCCCGCCCTGGGCCCCCTGACTCACCGCTCTGACGGCAGCCACGGGCAGGGAGATGTCCTCACCTTCCACTCCCTCTGGGGTGGCTCCTGAAGAAACCGGGTTCCCGCAGGCAAGGACTTCACCCAAAGTCCGGAGAAGCAAGTGCCAAGGTGAGCCCGGCCACTTGGGAGGCAGGAGCCAGTGTTGGGCTGGGGAGGGGCTGCAGGTGCAAAGGAGGGGCTGCAGGTGCAAAGGAGGGGCTGCAGGGGAGGGGCGGGGCTGCAGGGGCAGGGAGGGGCTGCAGGAGCAGGGGAGGGGCTGCAGGTGCAGAGGCAGGAGCAGGGGCAGGGCTGGAGAAGCAGGTGCGGGACTGCAGGAGCAGGGGCGGGGCTGCAGGAGCAGGGGCAGGGGGGCAGGGGCGGAGGGCAGGGGCAGGGCTGCAAGTGCGGGTGTACGGGCCCCAGGGCCAGGGCACGCGGGAAGGCCCCAGGGCGCTCACGGTGGCGCCCCCGCCCGTCCTGCTGCAGCTGAAGTTTAGAAAATCCAACGGAAACGAGGAGAAGCGCCCACATCTCTGAAGGTGCCATGACCCTGAAATTCCCACAGCCATGGAAACAGCAGGTCGCGTCCACGTGCATCAAAAACATGCTGGGGAACACTGACCCGCGGCCACAGAGGGCCCCCCAACCCCGCTGCTCCCCCACAGTGAGAGCAGGAGTGTCTCGCCCGCCCCAGCGCCTCGTCAGGATTCCCCGCGAGGCCGCAGTTCCCCGCCTCGCCACCAGGCGGCGCGCGCTCCCCTCACGCCTGCGCGCTGCCCCCGGGGCTTCTCCTTCCTCGGCCCGCGGGCCCGCTCCGCCGGGGCAGGCGCTCCTGGCATCCGTATCTCCTCCACTTCGGCCCTGGCCGCAACTCCGCGTCAGTGCGCAGGGGCGTGACGCCAACACGCAGGGGGCGGGGCGGGGCCAAGGAAGGAGAGGCTCGCGGGGGACCCAGGGCTGGAGCAGCGGCGCGCGCCGCCTGGTGGCGCGGAGGGGCAGTGCGGCCGGGGCAGCGGGAGGTGCAGAGGGGACAGAGCCGCAGCTGAGGGGTGGGTCGGCCGGGCCAGGGGGAACGCAGCCCAGAGTGTCGTGGGGGTCCATGCAGAGGCGGAGCAGGAAGCGGGTGTGACGTCAGAGCTCTGAAGATGGGGAGACGGAATGACGTGGAGGCAGGAACCCACTGAGATAGGGGTCCTCGCGCATTCGGGGAAGAGCACAAGTTGGTGTCGCCCTTCTGCATGGAACTCTGGATTTAGAATTGGGAATATTATATATATGCGTATGTATTAAAAGAAATAGGAATTCAATATTTGGAAATGACATAAAGAAATGCTTTGAACACATGAAAAAATATTTGTAAAAATGCTAATCAGCATTTTCTTATACTAACACATACTGGAAAAAATCTAAATCAAAACTCCAGGAAAAGGTCAAATATGTCACAATAAATGTAGCAGTTAGGTACAATAATTCTGAAGGTTTCAAACACTTGAAAAATACTTATGTTATAATGTTAAATGAAGGGAGAAAGATATAAAATTGTAAAGATAGTGTTATTCCAGCATGGATATAAAATATTAATGAAATAATATAGTGTGCATACAGGAGAAGGAGACGTTACTTTACATTCAGTGGAATACAACACAATAGTGAAAATACAGAGACTAGCTAAATCCAATATGTGAGTCATCTTGCCTACATACTGTTGAGTCAAGATATAAAATGAACATAATATGATTGATTTAAGTTTTAAATACCAGACAAAACTGAAATCATGTGTTGAGTATAGTTAGTGACAACACTTAGGTGATGAATTGTCATGAAGGCCAAGGTAAATACTTATGACAGCCACATATTTGTGCTTACTTGGGGAGGAAGATTATGATAGTGTGGTCTTAGGTTTCTTCACCCAGTTAATGTGAGTTCATTTTGTAATTCTAAAATTTCACGTTTATAGTCTCTGTTCTTACACACAGGTGTTATAGTTCACAGTTCAAAATATTGGAAATTATGGGGAAGAATGTAAGCTAACTCTTATAATTATCTTTTTTAAAAAGATTTATTTATGCAAACAAGAACTGAGGTCTAGACCAGAGGTGCAGGAGGTGAGAGGATTCACCAGAGACACACTGGGGAGCAGAACAGGTCGATCCACTGAAACCCACTGCTGAGGGGAGCAACAGCGAAACAGGAGAGGTCTGCTGTGCCATGTGGGTCAACTCCCTGACCAGGGATCAAACTCAGGCCACAGTGGCTGGCAATAGCTTGGTAGCACCGAGACTTTAACTCCTGCGCCACAAGGGAGGCACTAAAAGTATTTCTTTTTTTTTTAAAGATTTATTTATTTTATTTATACAAGCACTGGGTACAGTGAGAAGCGTGGGAGAGTGACAGAATACACCAGAATCAGAGCGGGGAGCAGATAAGGCAGAAGGACCGAAGTACACTGCTGAGGGGAGCAGCAAGCGGCAGGAAAGGTCTACGCACCATGTGGGACCCTCCTCTGGTGGCCGGGGAGCAGCCAGGGATCGAACCGGCACTGCAGAGGCTGCAGGCAGCTTCGCGACCCAGCGCCCAACCACTGCGCCACCGGGGAGGCCCTAAAAGTATTTATCTTTGGATGAAAAAAAATCACAGTTCACTGTTCCTCATTTTATTTTATTCTAATGTTCAAATATTCTACAATGTTTTCCAGTTTCACGTTTTGAATTTCCTGACTTAATTCCTCTTTGATTCCTTTGTAAAAGATAGTAGCACTATCCTGCAATTAAGTCACTTAAGTGCAACATTTTCTCTGGTGGTACCATGAAGCAGATGACAAAAGGACGATCTTACTCACCGTTCCATCAGCGTAAAGGTGGAAGAATATCCTAATATTATATGATCAATAACTGGTCATTTATTATATGATAAAATGCCTTTGCCTTTCAATCTGAAACATTCTTTCTTCATCTCTAGAGACAGACCTTTGTCTTTTTTATAAATTGTAGAAAATAACACCTACAATTTTATTAACACTCTGTTATGAATGTTCCATAATTGGAAAAAAGTAACATGGGACTTACTAGATGGGACTTACTATTTGTAGGCAATTGGCAAATTCAATGCAATTCCAATAAAAATTACAATGGTGTTCTTCAATGAAATGGACCTAATACTGTTCAAATTCACATGGGATCACAAAACCTCTAGTAGCAAAATTTCTTCCGACTAAAGGAGGGGAAGAATGGAGGTATTACACTCCCAGACATACAACAATACTGTTAGGGGGTAAGGATGTCCTGAGCAAACTGCATACAGTTTTTGTCGACTCCACCCCCACTCCAGACAAAAGCCATAAAGATACTGGGAATGACAAATCCCATCATCACCAAAGGGAGGGTGGCTGGGACCTGAGGATGGAGTTAAGCAGCCAGGTTTGGTATACAACCAGATATGTGGGCCTCACAGCTCTTTGCTTTTTGCCAGCTCTCAGTGTGCCATTGGGATTACAGGTCAGCAGAACTGGTAGTGTAACAGGGTGGTCCCCAGGAAAGGGAAGGTTCCTGCCCCACCCAAAAGGAGGGTGGAGCTGAGCAGGGAGAGAAGAAGCTGCAGAGGGGACGGAGGAAGGAAGGAAGCAGGATGGAGCCAGAAGGAGACCTGGAGGAGGCACATGGAGCAGAGAGACAGGTGAAGAAACTGTGCTTGCCTTTTGTTCGTGGACTGGGTGACAGAGACGTGAGTGAGACTCGTGGGGAGGTGACAGTGTGGTTTTTGTCTTGATTTTGATTTTCCTCTTTTCTTCCCAGACTTTTCTGGTTGTTTCTGACCCTTTTCTGTGGGTTCCCACTGGAAGATACTTTAGACTTGTGGAGGCTTTGGGGCCCCGCTCTTTGCCTATATTGTTTACTAATTATATTAAAGTTCATTTTCATTAAGTCTCATATGTTTTGTGTTGATGTGGCAGATGGCAGAACCTATTTAGAGCAGGCAGGTTTGCGGGGTCTGGGGTGCCCCTCTTCCTGCCCTGTATTCATGAATTTATCTCCCTCTTTTTCTCCCTGAGATATTCATTTACCTTTCTTTTGTAAATAAACCCTTTTTTTAAAAAAAGATTTATTTATTTTTATACAAGAACTGGAATAAAGGCCAGATGCGCAGGAGGGTGAGAGAATTCACCTGAGACAGAGCGGGGAACAAAACAGGCAGACTGAAGAAATACACTGCTGAGGGGAGCAGCAGGTGAGGCAGGAGAGGTCTGCTGCGCCATTGGGGATTCTTGCCGGCCGAACGGGATCAAACCTGCGCTGCAGAGGCTGCGGACAGCTGCACAGTACGGCACTCAACCACCTGTACCACCAGGGACACCCTGTAAATAAACCGTTTATTAACCTTTTGTGTGTGCTTGCAGTTGAGTATTAATAAGTCCCTTTCAAGCACACAGGTGAGGACCCACAGTCAAGCAACCCATTTCATATCGGGTTTTCCCTGTAACAATACTACAAAGCTATTATAATAAAAACAGTATTGGAACAAAAACAGTCACAGACCAATGGAATCTAATTTAAAGCCCAGAAATAAAACCACACATACATGGCGAACTAATCTATGACACAGAAGCAAGGACTATACATTGGAACAAGAATTGCCTCTTCCATAAATGGTGCTGGGGAAACTGGATTGCAACATGCAAAAGAATGAAACTAGACCACTACCTCACACCATACACAAACCAACTCAAGTGGATGAAAGACTTGCATGAAAATTGGCACCATAGAATATATAGAGGGGAACATAGGCAAATACTCAATGACATGACCCTCAGAAATGTCTTTGAGGATTCTTCTCCAGAAGCAAGGAAATCAGGGAGAATGTAGACAGCTGGGGCTACAGCAAGAGACTGTCATCAACACAGAGACACCCACTGAATGGGAGAAAGTATCAGCACACCACATGACAGCTAAGGGACTGCTTTCAAAGATCTACAAAGAGCTTACATGACTCAACAAAAACAAACAACCCAGTCCAAAAAATGGGCAGAAGTAAAAAGACACTTGTCCAAAGAAGAAATGCAAATGGCCAACAGGCACAGAAAAAACGTTCAGCATCACTAATATCAGGGAAATGCAAATCAAATCCACAATGAGCTACTACCTCACTCCAGTGAGAATGGGCCACATTAAAAAAACAAACAAACTAACTGGCAACAACAAATGCTGGAGAAGGGGTGGAGACAAAGGAGCCACCTACAGTACTCGTGAGAATGCAAACTGGTCCAGCCACTATGGGCAGCTGTGTGGAGGGTCCTCAGAACACTGAAAACGGGTCTACACATGATCCAGCATTCCATTCCTAGGAATCACCCTAAGGGACCAAAAAAAACAGGAAACCTGAACTCCTGTGTTTATTGCAACACTATTTACAGTAGCCATGACATGGACACAACTCAAATGCCACAAAACAGATGAATGGATCAAAATGTTGTGGTATAGTTACACCACGGAATATTACTCAGCAACCAAAAAAGACAAATTCATGTCACTTGTGGCAATATGGATGGAGCTGGAAGGGATGGTGCTAGCCACAATAAGGCAGGAGAAAGATAAATATCAGATGGCTTCACTTACATGTGAAACTGAACAAAAGGTAAAGAAAAAGACAACCCTAGCAGGCTGACCAAGAGTCGAGGCATCCAGCAGAGAGGGGAAGGGAAGGGGATCAACAGAGAGGAGGGAAGAGCACAAGGGATTCTGGTGATGGGTCATGGGTGCACTTTGGGGACCACCCCTGGGGGGGGGACCAATAACTAAAAAAAAATGAACACGGCTGTAAGAAAAGAAGAAAGAAAAAAAGAGATGGTCTTTAAGGACAGGGAAGACCCTAAGACAATATAAATTAATAAATACACCTAAAGGGGGTCTCACCCTGAACAATGCTGCAGCCACTGCTGAGGCATCCACTCCTCAGCAATTGTTCTAGATCTCCAGGAATTTTCTCTGGTAGGTGCTGCAATTAAGCCTGCTGTATGGGAATAATTAGAGAAAAGGCTATTTTTAACTGCAGTCTCATGACTAGCAATCATATTTGGGATTAGAGCCATTCTAAAACTATTAAGTAATTCACATTCTGTATCAATGACAGCATCTTCACGTGGCACAATGATACTTCAAGTTTTGTTCTGTCCTTTTTTAGCCCGAGGCACCTTCCTTATGGAGGAGGACACCCAACACCCACGAACATGTTCTGAGGATGGGCGGGGGCGTCCACACTCCTTCCTGCCCCGGACTGGTGACAGCACCCAAATGTCCCTGCTGCAGGTGGGTACTTTAGTGACACAGAGAAGGTCACTGCTTTCAATACAATGAACCAGTTAATAATCACCCATTTTAGAAAACCAAAGACTTGTAGCCAGAGTGTGGCAGGCCGTGTGGCTCCTGGTCACTCAAGGCTCAGGAAAGCCTGGATTCTATTCAAGGGAAAGTCTAAAGTCGCCTCATGAGGCAATTTCCAGGTGTCAATTTCTCCTTTTCAGGCTCTGGATGGCCACATCACCTGCACGACAGGGAAGTGACGCCTCAGCCCTCAAATGTGAGCCCAGGACCAACATGGGCAGCATCTCAGTCCCCATGAGAAATGCAGAGCCCCAGGTGCCACCCAACCCACTGGGTCAGACCCTGTACTTCAGGAGACTAGGACTCCACTCTGCCCTCCGGCCTGCTGGACCTGGCGTGGGGAGGGGGATGTCAACCCCCAAAAAGTTTACAATACGCTCCCCAAATTATATTCTAAGTCCACAGAAATAAAACACACAGATCAATGGAACAGAGCAGAGAGCTCAGAAAACCCTCCGGGGGTTGATCAGTGCAGCAGGGAGGAGCCGGGAGCAAACACGGGGGACAAGCTTTCATTCAGGGGCACTGGACACCCACAGGGTCACACTCAGGAATGTCCTGACCCCCATGTTCCTCCAGGACCCAAAATGACCCGCGCAGAGCTCTCCACAGCCAGCCCGCCCAGTCTTGGGCCCCCTGACTCACCGCTCTGCATCAGCCACCGGCAGGGAGATGTTCTCACCCTCCACTCCCTCTGGGGTGGTTCCTGAAGAAACCGGGCTCCCGCAGACAAGGACTTCACCCCAAGACCAGAGAAGCAAGTGCCAAGGCGAGCCCAACAGCTGGGGAGGCAGAAGCCTGGCACAGGGTCAGGGCTGCAGAGGCCAGGATGGGGCTGCAGGGAAGGGGGGCAGGGCTGCAGGTGCGGGTGTAGGGGGCGGGGGCTGCAGGGGCAGGGGCAAGCGGGAAGGCCCCGGGGTGCTCACAGGGGCGCCCCCGCCCGTCCTGCTGCAGCTGAAGTTTAGAAAATCAAACGGAAACGGAGGCGAAGCGCCCACATCTCTGAAAATGCTATTACCCTAAAATTTCCGCAGCCATTAGAACAGCAGATCGTGTCCATGTGCATTAAAGACATGTTGGGGAACACTGACCTGTGGCCAGAGGCCCCCCAAACAACCCGCTGCCCCCCCACAGGGAGAGAAAAGGCGTGCCGCTCCGCCCGCCCCGGCCTCGCCTGCCCCAGGCCCTCCTCATGATTCCCCGCGAGGCCGCATTTCCCCGCCTGAAAACCAGGCAGCGCGCGCTCCCCCCGCCTGTGCTTTGCCCCCCGACTTCCCCTTCCTCACCCCGCAGTCCTGCTCCGCCAGGTCGGGCGCTCCTCGCTTCTGCGTCTCTGCCACTTCTGCTCCTGCGTCAGCGCGCAGGGTCGTGATGTCAACACGCAGGGGGCAGGGCAAGGCCGAGGAAGGAGAGGCTCACGGGGGAACCAGGGCCGGAGCAGCAGCAGCGGTGCGTGCCGCCTGGTGGTGCAGAGGGGCGGGGCTGTCGGGGCAGGACGCAGGCTGGTGGAGGCGCCGGGAGGCGAGGGGAGGGGACGACGGGCGGAGCTGCAGCCAAGGGGCGGGTCGGCCGGGCCAGGGGGGAAGCAGCCCAGAGAGTGGTAGAGGGGAGACCCGCACAGAAGGGGGAGCATTAAGAGGCAGTGTGTGACGTCAGAGCCTGTAGGGTAAGGAAAAATGTCAGGCTTTCCTGCCTTCCCGCCATCAGGATAGATGATGGATCCCTGTGGTCCTGAATGCATGCCTGATGGCGGGCACCTGGAGTAGGGTGTGGGCACAGGTAGATGGGATTCACCTGGGCTAAGACTGGGCTTTTAAGGGCAGCGTCAAGCGGATGCATGCCAGCAGCAGTAGAAGCTGAAAGAGAAGCCGAGAGAGAAGCAGAGAAGCAGCAGCAGAAGCAGAGAACGCCAGAGCCCAGATAGAGTGAGGATTTGCTGGGGGCTGGGAGGACTGCCAGCCTCCCGGCCCCCCAGGACTCCTGCCTGCCATATGCCTGGTGAACCCCAATAAAAGACCTGCAAAAACCCACTGAGGACTCTGACTCCTCCTTTACCCGGTCTGCATGGGATCAGAAAATCTGCACCATGTCCAGTCCTGCCCCTACAGAGCCCTGAAGATGGGGAGACAGAATGACATGGAGGCAAGAACGCTCTGAAATAGGGGTTCTCGCTCATTCAGAGAAGAGAACAAGTTGGCGTCGCCCTTCTGCAGAGGACTCTGAATCTAGAATCTTAGAATTGGGACTATTATATACATGTGTATGTATTAAAATAAATAGTAATTCAAATGACCTAAGGAAATGCTTTGAACACAAATAAAAATCTTTATTTGTAAAATGCTAACCAGTATTTTCTTATCCTAACAAATACTTGGCAACAATCTGAATAAAAACCCCTGAAAACAGTGAAATATATTACACTATATACATAAAACAAATGTAGCAGTTAGGTACAATCATTCTGAATGGCTTTAAATGACTTGAAAAATACTTGTTATAAAGTTAAATGAAGGAGGAAAGATATAAAATTGTAGACATCGTGTTATTCCAGATATAAAATGAACATACTATGATTGATTTAAATTTTAAATACCAGACAAAATTAAAAGCATGTGTTAAGTCTACAGTTACTGACACACACTTAGGTGATGAATTGTGGTGAAGGGCGAGGGAAACACTTATAGTGACAGCCACACATTTGTGCTTACTCAGAGGGGAAGATTATGATACAGTGTGGTGTTGCATTTCTTCACCCAGTTAATGGAGTTCATTTGGTAATTCTAAAATTTCACGTCTATACTGTCTGCCCTTGCACAAGGGGTTTCAACAGTGAGTCTTCCCTTAACCCAGCTCATCTCTTATAATTACTCCTGTTACCTCAACTTTCCGAGTGACTCTCAGTCATCAGTGCCATCCTGTTTAATGTGCTGTTTACCCAGTTGCACACAACAGATACAGGACCCAGAGCAAACCTGGAAACTGTGTCCCCTTCTTCACTGACATCCAACCAGCTGCCCTTGTCCTATGGGAATCTTGTGATCACAACATGGGAATAGAGGATATTTCCATGTATGACACAGACACCCATGAATAGGGCTGTAGACAAACCTGTAGTCAGCCCCATCAGAACAGCAACCTTGAACGGGTGGACCCGGACAGGAAAGAGGCCTAAGCGCCGCGGACGTCATGGCAATGCGGAGGCTCCCGAGATGACTGGGGACAGTTACATGGCCACAAATTTAGTAACTGGAAGGAGCGGGTACCTTTTCAGAACAATAATGCCCACCCAGAAGGAACCGGGACGAAATAGAAAGCTTCGATAGAGGACAACTACGGAAATGGAACACGTAGTAAAGATCCCCCACCCCAACCGCCAACACAGGCCGGACTAGGTGGGTTTGCGGGCGAATTCCACCGAGCCTGAAGGTGTCCAGTAGTCGTTTTACTCACACTCTCGCCCTAGGTGGAGGAAGCGGGCCGCGTCCTCACGCACTCCAGCAGCCCACACCACGCTCACGCCGATCCAGACAAGGCCACTGCACGGAAAGACAAGGGGCGCCATTATCTCTGCTAAGTGCGGGCGAGAAAACCCTCCAGGGGCCAGCAAACCAGTTCCCGCACACAGCGACGGCCCGGTGCCAGCGGGCGGCTCGCCCCGCAGACGCGAGGCCGGGACGCCCGTGGGGGGAACCGACCTAGGGCCTGAGACGGGCGACGCCAGGGCGCGCTGAGCTGCGGAGAAGGCGCGACAAGCTGCGGCCCCCGCGCGGGAAGCTCCCCGCCCTCCCCTCCGGGCGGCGGGCCACGGCCCCTGGGGACGCGCAGACAGGTGGAAACAGGCCGGAGCGCGCGACGACGGGCCCGCGGCGGCCACGGGGAGGAGCCCAGGATGCGCTTCCTCGCGCCAGCCGCGCGGCGGGCAGGGTCGCTGCGCGCAGGGGCGCCGCGGACTGTCGCGTCTCCGGACCCGCAGCCGACGCCAGGCCCGAGGGGACGGCAGCGGGGAGCTACGGACACCACAAACGTCTCCACAAAATGGCTGCAAGGGGCGGCCTCGAGGTGGACAGCCCTGCGCGCCAAGCCCTCTGGGAAACCCGGACGGGGAGCGCGGGCTGAGGGGCGACCCTGCCAGCAGGATGGACCCCACCACACCGGCCCTCCCGCCTCCGGGATGCGCCCCACCAACACCGCCCCGCCCCGCCCCCGGCATGGGCCCCACCCACTCCGCCTCTCCAGCCACCGGGATGGGCCCCGCCCCGCCTCAGCCCCGCCAAACCTCCAAGCCGGGCCCCGCCCCTCCCATCCCGGGGCTGGGTCCGACATGCGCCCCAGTGCTGGGCCCCGCCCCCTCCCCGCCCCGCCCCTGCCACTGTTCTTGGCCCCGAGACTGGGCCCCGCCCCGCCCCAGGTTGGGCCCCGCCTTGCCTCCCCTCCCCCCTGCTGGGCCCCGCCCTCAGGCCGATCCCGACAGCCCATTGGCGAGCGGCGCTGACGGGCACTTGCGGCGCTGATAGGCACTTGGGGCATAGACCCGCTGAGGCGCGGAGGCGGAGGCCGCGCCTAACGTGGGCGTCGCGGGGAGAGCAGCGGCGTCTTGGGCTGCAGCCCTGCCCATCCGGAGGCACCAGCCCCGCCCCAGGGGCGCTGCCCCCTCGCCATCAGGGCACACCCCGCTCGCTAAGCCGCGGGAACCCCGAAGCTCCTCGGTGAGGCCCCGCCGCTCCCGGCCCAGACCCCAAGGCCTGTCAGCAGAGCACACCAGCCCCAAGCGCCCAGACACCAAGTGCCCGGTAAACGTGCCCCCCCAGCCTGAGCACCCCTGGACACCCCACCCGAGGAGCCCCCAGCACATCGGCCCCTGAGGAACCAAGTTCCCTCCTCAGACCCCAAAACTCTCAGCCTCGCATTGACCCTTTGCCCTGCCCTGCCGGCCTCGTGTCACCCCTAAACCCCTGGGGACCCCGAAACCCTTAAACTGAGGGACCCCTTCTGTCAGCCTCAGATCCCGGGACCCCACCGCCTAAGATACTGGGAAAGCATCTCTCTCGGCCTGAGGGAACCCCAAACCCTCTCAGCCTGGGACCCCCCGCTTCCCTCAGCCTTGGGGTCTCAGCCCCTAGAGGCTGAGCCCGCTCTGACGCCCAGACATTCCGGCAGCCCCGGGGGAGCCCCAGCTCAAGCGGTGTCCACGACCCCTCTGCTAGCGGCGCCGCCACGCTCCAGGGCCTCAGCGCCCCCGTCAGGCGCCATGGGGTCTTCTGCGGACAGGCCGCGCAGCACGTCTGAACCTCGGGCTGGCATCCTGGGTGCCACAGGCCTCTGCCCCCGCGCGTCACGCCTTCCTTCCCCGGGTGCCCGCCCGAAAGGTCGACTGACCTGGCTTCGCCCTTCTGGGCCTCTCCTGTAGGTTTGTGGTGCAGGCTTGGGCGCCCAGGGCTCCTCGCC
Source organism: Talpa occidentalis (assembly GCF_014898055.3). NCBI lineage: Eukaryota > Metazoa > Chordata > Mammalia > Eulipotyphla > Talpidae > Talpa > Talpa occidentalis. The sequence continues at coordinate 37,217 of NW_023601543.1, forward strand.
AGCCATGAGCCCTGCGCAGTCTCGGGAGGAGAGGCCCAAGGGAGACGCAGGTGGACGCCGGGGGGCGCCGGTGAGCCGGGGGGCCGCTGCGGGCAGCACCGCCTGGGCGGGCTGGGGGCCGGTGACAGTGGTGGGGGCTGGCAGGGACTCCCGCGCGATTGCAGAATGGGGGCGGGCGGGCCTGATACCCCAGTGCTGTGCCCTGTGCCAGGAACAGAAAATGGCCAGTGCTGCCTCAGTTCGTCAGGGCCCAAGGAGGAAGATCTTTACATAGAACAGAGCACACCCTGCACAGGGAAGCCAGGCCGCCCTGACCTACACGGCGTGCTGAGATGTGCTCCCCTCAGGCCAAGGACGCGTTTAGAGACATCGCCATGTACTTCTCCAAGGAGGAGTGGACTGCCATGGGTGACTGGGAGAAAAGGCGCTATCGCAACGTGAAGAGGAACTACCAGGCGCTGATCAGTATAGGTAACAGGAAGCGCAGCATTCAGAGGAGCTGGGGGGTGAGGCGGTGGATTAGCTGGCCGCATATTGGCACTCTCCCAAGGGGCTCCACCTGTCCATGCGTGGCCACACATCTGCAGGGAAGTGTGGTGCATGGTCTCGGAGCCCGCTGGCCGACAGAGCAGCCCTCACACCTTGCATGCTCCACTCTCCCAGCCCACCTGCCTCTGTCCCTCGCTCCAGCTCTTCCCTTTTCCAGCCAAGATTTGCTTCTTTGCAGGTCTCAGAGCCCCTCGGCCAGCTTTCATGTGCCACCGCAGGCTGGCCATCAAACCCAAGGAAGAGGACAGCGAGGATTCTGACGAAGAGTGGACACCACGGCGGCAAGGTGAGAAGGCACCTGGAGGATGTAACGTGTCCCCCTGAACCCAACCTGGGTCCGGGCTCAGCTGCATCTCAGCAGGTAACCAAGGAAACAGTGATTCCTCAAGAACACAAATGTTCAGGAAATGAGATGCAAAACATAGCAAGAGGCTACTCATACAAAGGTTTAAAGGGCTTAAAATCCTTTTTAGATACATTATTAAGCAGTAAACCCTGAGCCTATAAAGTATAAAACCCTGAGCTAGTAAATACCAAATTAAGAACAGTCATCAAGGGCCTCCCCTGGTGGCACAGGCGGTTGAGCGCCATGCTGTGAAGCTGCCCGCAGCCTCTGCAGCGCTGGTTAGGTCCCGCCGGCTGGTGAGGCTCCCACATGGCATGGCAGACCTCTCCTGTCTTGCCGCTGCTCCCCTCAGCAGTGTATTTAATCAGTCTGCCTGTTCTGTTCCCTGCTCTGTCTCTGGCGAATCCTCTCACCCTCCCTGGCATCTGGCCTGTACCCCGCTCTTGTATAAATAAATAAATAAATAAATCTTAAAAAAAAAAACAACAGTCATCAGTAAGAGAAAGAGAAAGGGCTGGCAGGTGGCTTTGTTGTCTCTTGGTTTGTTTTTCTTTGACTTTTTTTCTAATTGGAAATAAAAATTAAAATATCTGAAGCCATTGTGGCAGAATGTTGAGATCAGATTAAATGGTACTGAATGTATAGGTTTCCCAGGATAATTTTCCATACTTTCCTATTAGTTTAAAATGTAAAAGATTATTTTTGCTAAACGTTGTTAATAAAAGAACAATTAAAGAAGCCCTAAACTTAAATTGCTGTAGTTTTCTGACACTAATCTCATCATATTTTTTATATATTTTTTAAAGATTTATTTATGCAAACAAGAGCTGGGGTACAGGCCAGAGATGTGGGGGGTGGTGGTGGTGACAGGATTCACCAGAGACAGAGTGGGGAACAGAACAGGCAGAGTGACTGAAATACACTGCTGAGGGGAGCAGCGGGCAAGACAGGAGAGGTCTGCTGCGCCATGTGGGTTGTTCCCTGGCAGGCCGGGGATCGAACTCATGCTGCAGAGGCTGAGGATTGCTTCACAGTGTGGTGCTTAACTCCTTGTGGCACCAGGGAGGCCCCTAACCTTATCATATTTTAACTACTGAATTAAATGTCTTAGAAGAGGAAATGATTAACAGAGTCTGTAAAGATACATAATTTATGTATGTATATTTAAATCACAACACGTGATCTTCATACCCTAAAATGAACCTGATTCTTTGATTTGATTTTGGGAACGTGTTTGAGAGAGCTACTAAGTCTCCCTGATCTCGCCTACATCCGTGGCCAGAAACACCCTTGGGTAAATGAAATGCAATCATTTTAAAATAATTTAAGTTAGGTGCTAACTTCCTCTTGTGCTGTTTAGACAGGAGACTTTAAAGGAATCAACCTGCATAAACTGGAGAAAGCAAATTAGATTAGGATTTCCCCATCTACGGATTTTTGCTACCTTAGGCTCTTAAAAGTAGTGTAAGATCTGAAAACTCAACATGTGACTGTCCCCCAAAGGTTTTGATTTAGAGAGTCCATAGGGAATATATACCCCATGGTTTACCAGACACCTATACATCTTCATCTGGGCTCATTTAAAACCTCCACCCTGTGGCCTGAGTTCAATCCCTGGCCAGGGAGCTGACCAACATGGTACAGCAGACCTCTCCAGTCTCTCCGCTACTCCCCTCAGCAGTATATTTCAGTAGATCCACCTGTTCTGCTCTCCACTCTGTCTCTGGTGAGTCCTGTCACCACCACCCTGCACCTCAGGCCTACACCCCAATTCTTCTATGCATAAGTAAATAAATATAACCCAGTAAATTCTTTGTGTAAAGAAAAAAAAGCACCTAACAAATTTATCCTCTTAACAGTTTTTAAGTGCCCAGTACATATTTTAACTCTATGCACATTATTGTCCAGTGGCTCTCTAGAACTCTTTCATCTTGCATGACCAGAACTCTATGCCCATTGAACAGCAGCTCCAGTTCCTCCTCAACCTTTACCTGGTAACCACCATGCTATTTACTGTTTCCATGAACTTGATTAATTAGGTAGCTCCTATGAATGGAATCAAGCAGCATTTGTCTTTTGTGAACAGTTGTCACGATGACATATCAACAAGATCCATTGATATTGTAGCATATGACAGGATTTTCTTCTTTTGTAAGACTGAATAATATTCCATTTTATGTATAGACCACATTTTCATTTTCTAGCCATCCACTGATAGACATTTAGGTTGTTTCCATGGTTTGAGTATTGTGAATAATGCAGAAATGACCACGGGTTTACAAATATTTACTCAAACTGCTATTTCAATAGTTCTGAACAATTTTTTGAGGAACCTCCTGCTGTGTCCATAGTTGCTGCCCCGTTTTACATTTCCACCCACAGTGTGTAGGGTTCCAACTTCTCTACATCTGTATTTGTCACTCTCTGGTTCAGATTTGTGTGTCCCTGATGAGAATTTCCAGAGTTTGGAAAAATTTACCAACCAAAATACTGATTTCTCATCACTTTCTAGTCAAACATCCACGGGTGGCCTTCAGAGTAAAACAGAGTAAACGCCAGAAGGTGAGTATTTCCCAAATCCTGTTGACAAGTCTTCCTCATGGATATGAACACAGGTAAGTGCATGAGAATGCACAGAGAACCCTAGGAAGTGCGCACCTCCTTGTCTGATACAAGAAACTATATCATCATTCAGCAGATGATCAGGATAGCAACAAAAGCAGCTAACTCTTGTTTCATTTTCATGATATTTCAGACCTTATTTTAGGCATTTTACATGAATAACCTCATTTAACTTTACTACAATCCTACATGGTACATCCCATGACTGTCATCATTTGTAGATGAGGAAACTGAGGCACAGAATTGACTGTGTCTGAGATCACAGTATCACTGGTTGTGTAATCTAATCCAAAGTTCTTTCTCTAGACTACTTACGAGTTCATTACAGTTTATAAATTTTACATTGTATTATAACATCATTCATCTGACTGATGATTTCAACTTCAGTTCTTTTTTAAAAATTTTAAATATAGCACTTTTTTCTTACATCGTTGTTAAAATTTGGACAGTATCTCCCCTCAGGTATGGTCACCATAGTTCTCCCACCACCAAAACACCCAAAGTCCACACCATATTCTCCTGTGCTCTTCCTCTCCCCTCACCCCGTTTTCACCCCTCCCCATCTCCTCCCTCACCTCCCTCTCCTTCTGGATGATTTATATCGATGGTCAGCTTTCAAGGGCTGTCTTCACCTGACCCTTTGTCAGCCTCAGATTTTTTCTGCTGTGCTAAAACCAAAGATCTCTCTGACTGATGAGAGCTGATTACTATATGGGCAGCCTGTACAGTGGATGTTGTGTACCGTGGACAAGTGAAGGAGATAGGGGACCCACCCTCTGAGTACCCCACTCTACTGCAAGGAAGCAGCTCCCAGCCCTGAGGAGCTGCAGGTTTGATGTTGAGAAACAATTAGTAAGAAAACAACTTAAGGACTTTGTAGAGATTACACACTATACAACAGGAACCTTCCAATGAAAATGATTTAAAACATTTGTTTCTGTTGGAGACAGTAAGAGCTGCTTTCTCGGAGCTCTAATCAGGACAGTCCAAGTTGTTTGGAGTCCTTTGTTAACCTTCCTTCTGCCTGGGAAAGCTCTTGGAGAGGCTGGTCCATACATGATTCTTCTCAGAAGGCCCAGGCCCAGCTGAGGGCACCCAAGGGAACCCCACGTTTTCTGCATGAGCAACTCCACATTCACAAGTCCAACTAGAAGTAAGGGGGTCAAAGAATGGGTCAAAGAATGCTGAAGATAATATCTTCGAGGCAGATTTCAAATACAGGTGGTTTTAGGGGTGGTCTGATAGCAGGACTGTAATCTCACAGTCATGCCCTGTTGATGGCTCACAAAACACTTTGGGGAACACGGTTATATTTCATGTCACTCTGACATTAAGAATTACCCCATATGCCAGTTTGCGGATCAGGAAACTAAAGAGAACTAAACACTAGTACGGCCTCACTCAAACAGGACTACAGGAACCAGCTCATCTAAGCACGAATATTCTTCCCCAGATATGGCAACTTGAAGCTTTAGCATCATGTTCTTTATTGCCTGGATGCATTTCCTGCCAATCATTTCTTTGTCCTCTTCCTAAGAGAGATGGGTTTTATTTCTGTCACTGCTCTGTTACTTCATTTTCCAGATATGTCTGTTCCCTTTTATCTATACTTTCTCTTTCATTAAATACCCACTAGGTTATAGAAAATCCCCCTCTTTTTCTCTATAAGCCTTTTTTTTTAAAACTATAACCTATCCCTTTGGCCCTTAAATCCCTTCCTGCTCCTGCTTAACCTCAAAAACCTCCTTTGGGTTATCAATGTTCAGAGATTTTTAATTATTTCACTTCATCAGTATATCCACTTTGATTCCCTATTTTACACATATAAGTAACATTGCCCAATATTTGTCTTTATATTTCTGACTTGCTCTATTTCACCTAATTCTCTCAAGCTCCTTCCATTTTACCGTAAAGGACACTCCTCTGTCCTCACACCTGAGGAGTGTTCTGTGTGCTCTTTAAGGCTTTACCCTCCTTTCACAGACCATGTTGATCATCCAGATAGTCTGCCCACATACTCTCCTTTCCTCACTCTCACTTTTATGGAGAAATCTGAGAGAAACTGGAAGAGAAAGAGCCTTAAGACATGGGGTTCAGCCCTCAATTCATTACCCGCGTAAGCCTTTCGTTTACCTTTAGAATTCAGATGCCTTCATTATTTACAAGGGTTGTTGAGGTGTTGACTAAAGTCATCCACGTGAGAACACATCACAAGCCTTGACTGACTAAAGAAATGCACCTTGTCTTTTTTTTTTTAAGATTTATTTATTTATTGGGCCTCCCCGGTGGCGCAGCGGTTGAGCGCTGGGTTGTGAAGCTGCTCGCGGCCTCTGCAGCGCCGGTTCAATCCCCGGCTGCTCCCCGGCCACCGGCGGAGGGTCCCACATGGCGCACAGACCTCTCCTGCCGCCCGCTGCTCCCCTCAGCAGTGTGTACTTCAGTCCTTCTGCCTGCTCTGCTCCCTGCTCTGGCTCTGGTGAATCCTCTCACCCTCCCGTGCTTCTGACTATACCCAGTGCTTGTATAAATAAATAAATAAATCTTTTAAAAAAGAGAGATTTATTTATTTATTTATTTATACAAGCACTGGGTACAGTCAGAAGCACAGGAGGGTGAGAGAACTCACCAGAGCCAGAGCCGGGAACAGAACAGGCAGACTGATAAAATACACTGCTGAGGGGAGCAGCGGGCAGCAGGAGAGGTCTGCGCACCATGTGGGACCCTCGCAGGCAGCCGGGGATTCAACTGGCACTGCAGAGGCTGCAGGCAGCTTTGCAGCCCAGCGCTCAACCACTGCGCCACCAGGGGAGGCCCTGCACCTTGTCTTTTAATGTATCTCTCACATTGTAGGGAATGTCCAGAGCTGCAGTAAGTAAAGAATCTAGTTTGAAGGAAATGTCAGGAACAGCAGCTTTGCTGAACACCAGTGGCTCAGAGGAGGCCCAGAGACCAGTGAACCTTCCTAAAGAAGCAAGTACTTCTGGACAGCACTCTAGACAAAAACAGGGTAAGAGAAAAGAATTGGGGTTTCATCCTCTGAGTAGGAAGGTTAAGAATGAACTAGGTGTGTGGAGTGGACTTTGGATGTGCCTGGGCTTAAGTTGGGCTAAGCTTAACTATCAAGTTTTTTGGGGCCAAGGCAACCCTTGCAAATCCTCTGAGCTCCTAAGTAATCTGTAGAGTGGAGGTAAGGATACATAGCTAAAAAATCATTTGAAAGTGTTAAGTAAGATATGAGAGAATCGACTTGTGGGCACTGCCAAGTAACCCACCTGCAATGCAGGGTCGGTGCTTCCTGGTGTGTGCCCAGGCCTTCACGCAGTGCCCAGCCTGACAGGCCTCAATGATGCTCTCTGAATGAATAAATATGCAAGTAAGCCAATGTGGAAGTAGAGAGGTTGGAAGTTAAACCTGATAACAGGAAGAGTGAGAAATTAAAATTGAACTTAGCACCTGAAGTCAGTGTGGAGTGTTGCTTGCACTGCACTAACAGTTAAAGGGGGGCAGAGTATATGGACAGAAGATAACTTGGTAGAAGATTTCACATGTCCTGACAAAACAGAGAAAAACACTCCAGATGCACCAACCTTGCTCACCTACTCTTTTCCACCTCAGAGCTGAGGAGAAAGAAGCCTGACGTGAAGATGTACTCACTACGAGAGAGAAAAGGCTGCACATACCAAGAGGTCAGCGAGCCCCAGGACGATGACTACCTCTGTAAGTCACCCCAGCCACTCACAGGGAAGGCCACTGTGTCTTGGTCCAATGATTCCACTTCATCAGTTGGCCCCAAATCACCCACTTCCTTTAGAGACACGGAGGGCAGGACAGAGGCCACAGTGAGGGCTCAGGGTTCTCCCTGGGGTGCTTCACAGCCTGCACATACTCTACCTTGCAACTCTGTTGTTCTTGCCTCCAGATTGTGAGAACTGTCAGAACTTCTTCGTTGACAGCTGTGATGCCCACGGAGCCCCTACATTCATCAAAGACAATGACGTAGACAAGGGGCATCCTGACCGCTCAGCCCTCACCCTGCCCCCTGGGCTGAGGATCGGGCCTTCAAGCATCCCGGAGGCTGGGCTGGGAGTCTGGAATGAAGTGTCCAACCTGCCACTGGGCCTGCACTTTGGCCCCTATGAGGGCCACATCACAGAAGATGAAGAGGCAGCCAACAGCGGGTACTCCTGGCTGGTAAGAGCCACACGCCTCCTGGGGTGACAGGTCTCACCTTCTCCAGGCTGGGCCAGGGCTGGGTGGGGAGGACAGGGGCCCTGAGTGCTAAGTGCACTTTGCCTGAACACAAGCTCTGTGTGTGATCGGGGGTGGGTGAGAGCGCAGGGAAGATGGGGATGATTGCTGGCTTCAGGGCTGCTGAGAGACGAGAGGCGGAGAGGACGACCAAGGGGCACACCTGTGCCCACAGCAGAGGCCGAGTCCATGCAGGCGAAAGCAGTGATGGTAGAAGGAAATCACTTCTATCCAAAAGCACCTTAATTTCTCTTCCTAAAACACAGATCACTAAAGGGAGAAATTGCTACGAGTATGTGGATGGAAAAGACAAGTCTTGGGCCAACTGGATGAGGTAAAACCGCTGGGCCTCTGAGTCCCAGAGAGGAAGCATCTCTACAGCCTTTTCATTCCCTTCCACACCCCACTGTGGTCTCCTCTAAGCCGCTGCTCCTCCCTCTTCTCCATACAATGCTCTTTTATTTCAAGACACATGGGGGAGGGGGATGAAAAAGATACTGTATGTCCTCAAAATATAAATCTCTGTGCTAGACAAAATGTGGGCACTTGGGGAAAAAACGGAAGAGATTATATTGGCCAGAGACAAGGGATCCCACCCACTCAGCATGGAGGCACACACAGCCTGTGCTCCAATGGCCACACACCCTGTGGCCTGGGGAGCTCACTGCAGATAGACAGTAAACAATCTAGGGACTGTTTACTCATGGGGTGACAGGTCTCACCTTCTCCAGGCTGGGCTGGGGGTGGGTGGGGAGGACAAGGGCCCTGAGTGCTACGTGCATTTGGCATGTACACAAGCTCTGTGTGCGATCAGGGATGGGTGAGATACTGTATAATTTCCCTGTTTCTTGAGATGTGCATACACACAGCCTGGATCGGGACCTCTGTCTCTGGCTGTGAGCTGGCACTGGGCTCTGAGGCTGGGGTGGGCAGCAGTCTGGCCGTGGCCTCAGTATTTAGAGGCTCACCCTCCCTCCACGGGGGCTCCCCTTTTATCAGGAGACATAGAAAAAGAATAAACTAGGGTTGCTCCATGTTACGATGCTAAGACAAAGAGCTCCCCAGGTTTCCAGGAGAACCTGGGGTGAAAGGGACTCAGATAAAGCATGGGGAGAATAGAGAAAGGTCCCTTGAAGACGGCTGCAGCGGGGCTGATGCTGAGAGGCCTGATGACTGAAGCATGCAGCCCTGCAGACCACGCTCTGGGCCATGAACCAGAACCCAGGGCAGGGAAGGCACAGCCTCGGGCCTTAATGGCTCAGCAAGAAGGAGGCCAGCCTGGAATGGGCTTCGCCAGTGGTCACCTGGCAGGGGCCACTGCAGTCACAGGGCCACAGTGAGCAGCACTGAAGTGGGCAGGTGTCAGGTCCCTTGTGAGGGGGACTTAGGCATGACCAGAAGGTTCCCTGAGGCAGGGGATCATCGCAGCAGGGGCTTGATAGACAGGACAGAGGTGATGTGGTTCTCATGCCTGGAGACTTACTTCCTGGCTTTCTTCCCCTTTGCCCCCACCCAGGTACGTGAACTGTGCCAGGGACGAGGAGGAGCAGAACCTGGTGGCCTTTCAGTACCACAGGCAGATATTCTACCGCACCTGCCAGGTGGTCAGGCCAGGCCAGGAGCTGCTGGTCTGGTATGGCGATGAGTACGGCCAGGAGCTAGGCATCAAGTGGGGCAGTGAGTGGAAGAGGGCACCTGCTACTGAGAGAGGTGAGTGCCACTGTCCCCAAGCCTTTCAGGGAGCTGGTGGGCCAGCTCCGAAGTAAAATTCAGTCAGTAAGATTTCACATCAGATGCTTCAGAAATTAAGAATTTGGTTCCCATTGCCTCTTGGGAATAATTGTTACATTCTATTTTTTGTTCTGACTTTTTATATTCCATGCACAAGATACACAACAGGGTAGACCTGTGGGTCAGGCAGTCCCCCCAGCAAGCTCACTGAGGTCATCTGCCTGTGGCTGAGCCCTCGCCCCAGCTCCCCGCTGCCGCTGCAGGCACTGGAGCCCGAGTCAGACTGGCTGTGGCAGTACCATCCTGAGTGCTGACGGTGACAACCCCACAGCAGCTCCCAGTGTCGTGGCCAGCCTTGGAGTCCAGGCTGTGGCACTTCGGGAAGGCCGCTTGGCAATAACTGGCAGAGGCTCCCAGAGGGAGAGCTAGTGGGGCAAGGCAGGAGGCAGGCAGGGAGTCTAGGGAGGCTGAGCCACTGCTCAGGTGGGGGAGCACCGAGGAAGGAGTTGGGAGGACATATGTGGCTCAGGGCTCCCGGCCACGGTGAGATACTGGGGCTTTCCCAGAGCGAACTGGAGCTACCAGGTCGTTCTCAGCCGCATAGAGGTATGTTGTGCTCTAAGATGACAGTCAGTTAATTTCTGGAGAATGCACTGCAGGGCAATCCCCCAAGTCACTTCACCCTCGAGGGCCGGAGGATGGAGATGGCTGAGGCGGGCGGGCGGGCCAGGCCAGAGAGGTAAGGCTATGCATACACTTCGGAACAGGACTTCCGGTGTTTTAAAATGGGTTAAGACAGAATGAAATAAATAAAATATGAATCTCAAGGGTAAGGCTCGAAGAAGGGAATATTTTCATTTGCTGGTTTGGGGAAAAGAGGAGCAATTCACGACCCATGTGGCAGCAGGAGTGAGTCCTTCAGTCGGCCGGGCCTGGGCTAGGCTGTCTGCATTCATAGAGCTCCAGGTTGAGCGGCTGCTGCATTCCCAGGTCCTCTCCCCTCATAAGGCACCACTGCAGGCGCAGCCGGTTGCTCTGGTGTGCTGGGTACTTCCCCGTGGAATGAAGCAGCTGCGGCACAGTGTCAGAGACATGGGGGCGCTGGTGTGAGGGGGTCCCCGCAGCCCCCTGCATGTAAGGAGCAGAGCTGTCTGATGTCAGGTGCAGGGTCCTGGCCTGGGTGATAGGTAAACAAGGCCTTCGATGGGGGCTTTCTGGATTTTGAAGATTTAGTGAGTAAAGGAGGAATGGAAAATAGACTGTAAAGGAACACTCGGTAGGAGACAAAGCTTCAGAATAACCGGGGGCTCTTCGGGAGACCAGGCCTAGGGCCCAGGTGACCCGGTCAACAAGAATCTCAGCAAACACTTCTTCTTTCAGCAGAACCAAAGCCAGGGATCCACCCATGTCCCTCCTGCTCGCTGGCCTTCTCCACTGAGAAATTCCTCAACCAACATGTGCAACACCATCATCCCACCCAGACCTTCCCAGCAACATCTGTGAGCAAACACTTCCCATCAGAGGATCCCTGCCCTGGTCATCAGCATCAGCAGCTGGCACATTCTGGTCCCCACAGCGGGAATGACAAACTTGAAAGCCAAGATGTCAAAGAAAGTCCCAAACCTTTGCTTAAAAGGATAAGGCAGAAGAACGTTTCAAAGGCCTTTTCCAATCTGCCAACAAGGCAAAACTGGAGCTCTAGGGAGCATGAGAGAGTGATGGAGGAAGAGCCAAGCCCAGGCCAGAAAGAGAATCCAAAGGACACAGGCAAATTATTCACTGGGGTAGGATTGTCAATAACTGCAACAGGCGAGTATAGAGGGAGTGGGCAAGGTGTCCATGAGCAGTCACACCTCAGCACACACCAGAGGACACAGGCAGGGGAGAAGCCCTATGTCTGCAGGGAGTGTGGGCGAGGCTTTGGTCGTAAGTCACACCTCATCACACACCAGAGGACACACACAGGGGAGAAGCCCTATGTTTGCGAGGAGTGTGGGAGAAGCTTCAGTGATAAATCTACCCTCATCACACACCAGAGGACACACACAGGGGAGAAGCCCTTTGTCTGCAGGGAGTGTGGGCGAGCCTTTAGCCATAAGTCATACCTCATCAGACACCAGAGGACACACACAGGGGAGAAGCCCTGTGTCTGCAGGGAGTGTGGGCGAGGCTTCAGCCGTAAGTCACACCTCATCAGACACCAGAGGACACACAGGGGAGAAGCCCTGTGTCTGTAGAAGGGTGAGTAGTTCATTATCAGTGAATCACATCTCAGCAGCCACAGAGGACAAATGCAGGCACCACACATTCTGAACTTCCTCTGGGGTTGGGGGTAGGCGCTTCAGAGGTAGTCTAATGACCGGTCCACTCCCCAAGAGCCTAGTGAGGTCAGAAACCATCTAAATAATCCTCCACTCTCAAGACGAGATGAGGACAAACAGGTACTTGAGTGGCATGGCCATCAATCGCCTCCATGGTTTTGTCTGTTTTGTCTTGTTGCCTTTGCTCCAGTAAATTTTGTCTCCATACAAATCTGATCCAGGTCATGTACCTCATTGGTCCTTGAAAGCAGAGGTGATCAGGAGGGCCATGGAGAACTCATTGTCACCCAGGCCTCCACACAAGTGCAACCTCTGGCAACGTGTCTATCTGGAATCAGACTAAGTAGGTAACTGGAGAATCGATTCTTGGGCCCAGGGAGAGCAATCCAGGACTTGAGACTCCCGGGGAGGGAAGTCCCTGTCCAGAGGGAAGTGTGGCCTTTTCTCTTGAAAGCGCCCTTGCCTCTGCGGACACCCTGCTCCCTCCTTCTGGGGCCTCTCCACGCTCTTGCCCCTGCAGCCTGGGGTGAAGCCCTGGTGTGTGGTGTGCTGTGCCTCTCTCCTGCCCCTCAGGGTCTGCATTGTGGGGCTCAGCACATGGACTCCAAGCTGAGCCCTGCCCTGAGGAATGCAGGACACTCCAGCTCTGCTGTCCCTTTTGTAGATATTCGAGGGGGTGATGGCCAGTCCCTCGAGCACCATGGCCACAGCGGGTGGCTGGGAGTGCAGGCCCACCCCTCCTTGTTCTCTCCCTGCAAAGTGCTCAGTGCCCACTTGCGGGCAGTCATCGCTAGACAAGGGAGGGGTGGGGCCTGGGGGCCAAATGCATTGGGGGGCCGATACCCCACGCTCTGTGACTCGGCTCCCCTGGGGAGGAGGCGTGAGGTCAGGGATGCGCCTCCTCCAGGCCACTGCCCTTCCCACGGACGGGCAGTGGAATCCCCTACCGGAACACTGGGGATGCGGGGCGGGGTCTTCCTGGCCGGGAGGCGGGCGGCGGTGCCAGCGCGCACGGGGACCAACCGCGTCCACCCATGGGAGCCCGCACATGCAGCACCCGCCCCAGATGCAGCGGGAGACCCTGGGGGTCCCTGCCCCATTCCCGGGGTCCCCGCGCTGCCCTCGAGGCCGCAGGGAGGCGCGCATCCCCGGGGCGCCCGCCCACCGCCCAAGCACGGGTCCTGCATTCTGCCTCACCCAGCATCCACGCCCGACACAGGCAGTCAATTGTTTCCTGCGCTGGTCGGAAGGAGGGCGACGGGCGCCACTTCCCCGCGAGGAAGGACTTGCACCCCCCCTCGGTCCGCGGCTGGCCCCGCGGGATGCACAGCCGGGCTCGTGGGGGGGGCGTGGCTGAGCTGTTGTGGGCGGGGCTGCGGTCGAGCCGCGGCGGGGCTAGGGGGTGGGACTGGGGGGGTGGGGCTGTACTCTGGTGGGCGGGGCTGCAGTCGAGCCACGGGCGGGCTTCACGGGTGATGAGCGGCAGGAGGGGGCGGGGCTGCGATGTGGTGGGCGTGGCTGGGGCGTGGCTGGGGGGCGGGGCTTGGAGCGTGGGGGCCGCAGCAGCCCGTGGGGTCCAGCCGGCTGTGGCCCGGCGCGGGGGCCGACCCCACACTCCAGCTCCCAGGACGGACGCGAGCCCCGCAAGGCCGCGCAGTCCCGGGCGCAGCGGGCGAGAGCGGCTCCCCGAGCCGGGCTCCCCGGGCCCAGCGCACAGGCGCGGCCGGACGGCCCAAGGCTCCCAGCGGGCGCGGCGCAGCCTCGCGGGGCACCGGCCGCGGCTGGGGGTCCGGCCGCCCCGACGGCCCGTCCCGGCTCTGGAGCGGCGGCGGCTCTGGGCCGCGGGGTGCCGAGGGCGGCCTGAGCGCCGGGCCGGGTGCACTTTCCCCGCCGCCGGGACCCAGGGGCCGGGCGGGTCGGGAGGGGCCGGGCCCGCAGGGAGAGGAGCGACCTGCGGCCCCGAACCCGCCGCACACGGGGCGCCCTGGGGCCTCTGGCCAGCGCGGGGCTCAGCCGAGTGCGGGCGCCGGGGGGGCCGCGAAAGGCCGAGCAGCGGTTTTCCTTCAGAGGCTTCGGCCTCTTTAGAACACGCCGAGCGGGTGCGGGGGGGGGGGTCGGGGAGCAAGAGACCCCGCCCCACACCGCTGCGGCCAGGAGGCGCCCCCCCCACCCCCCCCCATCCACCCGCGCCCCGTCTGTTCGCCGCCGCGGGGGCCGTCGTGGCTGCGCCGGGCCGTCGAGGGCGAGCATGTGCCTGGCAGCCTCCTGGGCCTCGGCCGCCCCTCGCTGGGTCCCCCCACCCCCTCGCCGCCTCGCCCCGGCACCCCCTCCCCTCGCCACGCCCCGCTGAGCGCACCCGGCCTCTTTCCTAACCGCCGCTGGCTGGGCGGGGCTCCCGGCTGACCGCGCCCAGGGCGGTGGGCTCGCCCGGGCATTTGCCGAAACAGGGGTGCGCCTGTCCTTGAGGTTACCTCCCTGCTCACGTGCGCTTGAACCTCAAAGGCGGTTTCCCAAGCCCTGTGAGCCGCGCGGGCCCGCCCTGCCTTCCCGCTCCCCGCGGAGCGACTAGAAAAGCCAGGCAGGGCGAGGGGTCCGGCGGGGGAGACCAGGTGGAGACCGCGGCCGACCCTGACGGCTGCCCAATCTCTGTCCGAGGATGGCGGCGGGACGCGTTGCTCCCTGGCTCCCGCGCTCTGCACCGCCTCGGTGCAGGTGGGTAGAGGAGAGGTAGGAGCTGTGGTGGGCGGGGCTGCGGTGCAGCAGCAGTAGGGACTTGGGGCGGGGTGCGAGGGCAAGGAGAAGCGGGAAAGGGCGGGGCTTGGGGCGGGGCGAGGAGTTTGCATTCTAGCTTCACGTTTTGAATTTCCTGACTTAATTCTGCTCCTTGATTCCTTTATAAAGCATATTGGCACTTTCCTGCAATTAAGTCACTTCAGTGCAACGTTTTCTCTGGTGGCACCATGAAGCAGATGACAAAAGGACAATCTTACTTAGTGTTCCATCAGCAGAAAGGTGGAAGAATATCCTGATATTATACTATCAATAACTTGTCATCTATTTATATGATAAAATGCCTTTGCCTTTCAATCTGAAACAGTCTTTCTTCATCTCTACAGAACAGACTGTTTTAGAAATTATAGAAAATAACACCTACATTTTTTATTAACACTCTGTTTTATGAATGTTCCATACCGGGAAAAAAGTAACATACTTAGATGTGTCTTCCTATTTGTATGCAATTTACAAATTCAGTGCAATTACAATACAAATTAAAATGGCGTTCTTCAATGAAATGGAACCAATACGGTTCAAATTCATATGGGATCACAAAAACCTCTAGTAGCAAAGTTATTCTGACTAAGGGGGGGGGAGGAGGTATTACACTCCCTGACATCAAATACTACAAAGCTATTATAATGAAAACATATTGGAACAACAATAGACACAGAGACCAATGGTGAACTAACCTATGACACAGCTGCAAAGAATATACATTGAAACAAAAATAGCCTCTTCAATAAATGATGCTGGGGAAACTGGATTGCAACATGCAAAAGAATGGAACTAGACCACTATCTCACACCATACACAAACCAACTCAGCTGGATGAAAGACTTGAAAGTGAAACCTGGCACTATAGAATATACGGAAGGGAACATAGTCAAAAACTCAATGACACACTCCTCAGAAATATCTTTGAGGATTCTTTTCCAGAAGCAAGGAAAACCAGGGAGAATGTAAACAGTTGGGGTTACATCAACCTAAATATCTTTAGAACAGCAAGAGACAGTCATCAACATAAAGACACCTGCTGAATGGGAGAAAATATCGGCACACTGTATGACAGATAAGGGACTGATATCAAAAATCTACAAAGAGCTTACACGACTCAACAAAAACAAACAATCCAGTCAAAAAAATGGGCAGAAGTAAAAAGACACTTTGCCAAAGAAGAAATGCAATTGGCCAACAGGCACAGAAAAAAAGTTCAGCGTCACTAATATCAGGGAAATGCAAATCAAAACCACAATGAGATAACCACCTCACTACAGTGAGAATGCTCCACATTTTTAAAAAAAATGGCAACAACAAATGCTGGAGAAGGGGTGGAGACAAAGAAGCCTCTGACACCACTGGTGGGTATGCAAACTGGTCCACTATGGGCAGCTGTGTGGAGGTTCCTCAGAAACACTGAAAATGGGTCTACATATGATCCAGTGATTCCACTCCTAGGAATCTACCCAAAGGACAAAAAATAAAAACAAACAGGAAACCTGAACTCCTATGTTTACTGCAGCACTATTTATAATAGCCGTGATATGGAAACAACTCAAATGCCACAAAATAGATGAATGGATCAAAATGTTGTGGTATAGTTACACAACGGAATATTGCTCAGCAATCAAAAAAGACAAATTCATGCCACTTGTGGCAATATAGATGGAGCTGGAAGGGATTTTGCTAGCCACAATAAGCCAGGAGAAAGATAAATATCAGATGGTTTCACTTATGTGCAAAATATAGAGAAACTGAACAAAAGGTAAAGAAAAAGACAAACCTAACAGGCTGACCAAGATCTGAGGCATCCAGCGGGGAGGGGAATGGAGGGGGATCAACAAAGGGGAGGGAAGAGCACAAGGGATTATGGTGATGGGTCACAGGTGC
Organism: Talpa occidentalis; assembly: GCF_014898055.3. NCBI lineage: Eukaryota > Metazoa > Chordata > Mammalia > Eulipotyphla > Talpidae > Talpa > Talpa occidentalis. Next base: position 53,699 of record NW_023601543.1, read on the forward strand.
TATTTTGGTGGGAGCACTATGGGGACCACCCCTGAGGGGAGAAACCAGTAACTAAAAAAAAATGAACAATGATGTAAGAAAAGAAAGAGATGAGCTTTAAGGACAGGGAAAACCCTAAGACAATATAAAAAAATAAATGCTCCTAAGGGGGTCTCATCTTGAACAATACTGCAGGCACTGCTGAGGCATCCCTTCCTCAACAATTGTTCTAGATCTCTAGGAATTTTCTCTGGTAGGTGCAGCAATTAACCCTGCTGTGTGGGAATAATTACAGAACAAACTATTTTTAACTGCAATCTGTTACAAGTAGCAATCATGTTTGGGATTAGAGCCATTCTAAAACTATTAAGTAATTCACATTCAGTATTAATGACAGCATCTCCACGTGGCGCAATAATACTTGAAATTTTTGTTCTGTCTTGTTTTATCCCAAAGCTCCTTCCTTATGGAGGAGGATGCCCAGCACCCACAGGCCTGGTTTGAGGATGGGAAGGGGTGCCCAGATTCCTTCCCTCCCCCTGGTCTAAAAGAGGGTTACAATTTACCCTCATTTTAAAAAATGAGGGTTCAGTACAAAATACAAATATTTGGGAGTCCAAATATATCTGGCCCTTTTGTTTATTTTTTTAAAAAGATTTTATTCATTTTTATACAAGAACTGGGGTATAGGCCAGAGGCGCAGGAGAGTGAGAGGATCTACCAGAGACAGAGCGGAGAGCAGAACAGGCAGACAGACTGAAACACACTGCTGAGGGGAGCAGTGGGCATGACAGGAGAGGTCTGTCACACCATGCGGGCATCTCGCTGGCTGGCCGGGAATCAAACCCGCGCTGCAGAGGCTGCAGATAGCTCCACAGCGCTGCGCTCAACTGGCTGTGCCACCGGGAAGGCCCCTTGTGCTTATTTTTTGATCTCAGAGAAGTTACTGATCTCTTTTGGACCTCAGGGTCAATGACTACAGGGGTAGGAATAATATCTCTATAGCGTCATTAATGGAGATCATGTAACTAAAGCAATGAACTTGTTGTACAGGGTCAGGTAATCTCCAGCAGGTGCTCAGTAAATGCCGATTTCTTTCTCCTTTCCAGAGAAATTCAACTTCTCTCCAAAGCAAGCATGACAAAGGGTTGGCAAGGAAGGAGATAACATCAGTTTAACACATTAAAAGGTAAAGTGCAGCCTCCCCCTGCCCAGTGGCCTAGGGGTTAAATCTCAGTGCTGTCACCACAATGGTCTGAGTTCAGTCCTGGTCAGGGAGCTACCCACATGGCACAGCAGACCTCTCCTGTCTCTCCTGCTGCTCCCCTCAACAGTGTATCTCAGTAGATCTGCCTGTTCTACTTCCTACGCTGTCTCTGGTGAATCCTCTCACCCTCCCACACCTCTGGATTATCTCCAAAATGCCCAGTTCCCACATGAGTCACTGTTGTTTACACAATCCCTGAAATAGGAGCAATCCTCTTAGCACCATTTATAGAGAAAAGATCTCAAGAACTTAGAAAAGGACCCTTCAGTGTCTCACATACTCCCCATTAAGAAACCTTCCATACCTGTTAGTGATAACGCCCAGCTGTCGCTGCTGCAGGGTTTCTCGGGTTGGTCCTTCAGTGATGCAGAGAGGGCCACTGCTTTCAATACACTGAATAGGTTAATAATAACCAGTTTTATTTTTTAAAAGATTATTTATTTATGCACACAAGAGCTGGGGTATAGGCCAGAGATGCGGGGTGGTGAGAGGATTTACCAGAGACAGAGTGGGGAACAGAACAGGCAGACTGACTGAAATACACTGCTGAGGGGGGCAGCTGCCAAGACAGAAGAGGTCTGTTGCGCCATGTGGGTTACTTCCTGGCTGGCCGGGGATGGAACTCGTGCTGCAATGGCTGCGGATTGCTTCACAGTGAGGTGCTTAACCCCTTGTGCCACCATGGAGGCCCAATAATAACCCGTTTTAGAAAACCAAAGACTTGTAGCCAGAGTATGGCAGGCCGTGTGGCTCCTGGTCACGCAAGGCTCAGGAAAGCCTGGATTCTATTCAAGGGTTATTCTAATGTCACCTCATGAGGCAGTTTCCAGGTGTCAAATTCCCCCTTCAAGGCTCCTGGATGGCCACATCACCTGCACGACAGGTAGTGACGCCTCAGTCCTCAGATGTGGGCCCAGAACAATCATGGGCAGCATCTCAGAACCCGTGAGAAATGCAGAGCCCAGGGCGCCATGCAACCCACTGGGTCAGAACCTGCACCCAGGGAGACTGGGACACGACTCTGCTCTCCTGCCTGCTGGACCTGGCGTGGGGAGGGGAATGTCAGCCCCAGAAAAGTTTACAATACATTCCCCAAGTTATATCATAAGTCCACAAAATAAAACACACAGATCAATGGAACAGAGCGGAGAGCCCAGAAAACCCATCCGGGGGTTGATCAGTGCAGCAGGGAGGAGCCGGGAGCAAACACGGGGGACGAGCTTTCAGTCAGGGGCACTGGACACCCACAGGGTCACACTCAGGAATGTCCTGACCCCCATGTTCCTCCAGGACCCAAAATGACCCGCGCAGAGCTCTCCACAGCCAGCCTGCCCAGCCCTGGGCCCCCTGACTCACCGCTCTGCGTCAGCCACTGGCAGGGAGATGTCCTCACCCTCCACTCCCTCTGGGGTGGCTCCTGGAGAAACCGGGCTCCCGCAGGCAAGGACTTCACCCCAAGTCCAGAGAAGCAAGTGCCAAGGCGAGCTCAGCAGCTGGGGAGGCAGGAGCCGGGCACAGGGTCAGGGCTGCAGGTGCGCGGGGGCGGGGCTGCAGGGATGGGGCAAGTGGGGGAAACCCGGAACACGCTCACAGGTGCCGCGCCCGCCTGTCCTGCTGCAGCTGAAGTTTAGCAAATCAAACGGAAATGAAGGCGAAGAGCCCACATCTCTGAAAATACTATTACCCTAAAATTTCCACAGCCATTAGAACAGCAGATCGTGCCCATGTGCATTAAAGACACGCTGGAGAACACTGACACGCGGCCACAGAGGGCCCCCCAAACCCACTGCCCTCCCCCCACAGTGAGAGAAGGGGCGTCCCGTTCCACCCGCCCCGGCCTCGCCCGCCCCGGCGCCTCCTCATGACTCCCGCGAGACCGCATTTCCCCGCCTCACCACCAGGCGGCGCGCGCTCCCCCCTCCTGTGCGTTCCCCGGGGCTTCTCCTTCCTTGGCCCGCAGGCCCGCTCCGCCAGGGCGGGCGCTCCTGGCCTCCGCGTCTCCACTACTTCCGCTCCCGCATCCGACGTAGTGACATGACGTAATCGCGAAGGGGGCGGGGAAAGGCCTAGGAAGGAGAGGCTCACAGGGCAAACCAGGGACAGAGGAGTGGAGCGCGCCGCCTGGTGGCTTAGAGGGGCGGTGCGGCCAAAGTGGGAATAACGACGGGCCAGGGCCCAGCAGGGAGGCGCAGGGGGAGGAGCCCAGGCTGAGAGGCGGGTCAGCCAAGGGAGGGGGAAGATGGCAGCCGCGGACAGTGTGGGGAGGGCGCTGGAAGGAGGCCTGCGCGAGGCATGGGGGAGCAGGAAGCGGGGCGCTTTGTGATGTCAGAGTGTTACAGGGCAGCCCCGATATAAAATGGGTTGCCTGACTGTGGGTCCTCATCCGCACGCGCTTAAAAGGGACTTGTTAATACTCTACTACAGGCACATACAAAGGTTAATGAAAGGTTTATTTACAAGGGCAGGGGAAATGAGGAAATGTACAACTCAGGGAGAAAACTGGGAGATAAAGTCTTAAATGCGTCCTACCCTTTCTGCCAACCTGGAAACCCAATGGCACACTGAGAATTGGCAGAGAGCCAGGAGCCGTGAAGCCAACAGGAGCCCCCCACGGCCCACATGTCTGGTTTTCTACCAAAACTGGCTGATTAACTCCACCCTCAGGTCCCAGCAACCCTTTTGGTGATGATGGGATTTGTCTTTTCCAATGTCTTGATGGCTTTGGTCTGGAGTCGGGGTGGAGTCCACAGAGCCTGTATGGAATTAGCTCAGGACATCCTTTCCCCCCTAACAAGAGCCCTGAAGATGGGAAGATAGAATGCAATGGATGCAAGTACCAGCTGAAATAGGGATTCTTGTTCATTCAGAGAAGAGAACAAATTTGTATCGCCCTTCTGCAGGAACTTTGAATTTGGAATATTATATATATATATGTGTGTGTGTATTAAAAGTAGTATTTCAATTTTTGAGCAATGACGTAAGGAAATGCTTTGAACAGTAGTACAAATCTATATTTATAAAAATGCCTACCAGCACTTTCTTATACTAACAAATACTTGGAAACAATCTAAATCAAAATTCCAGGAGAGGGCCTCCCTTGTGGCACAGGGGTTAAAGACAGCGCTATCAAGCGATCACCAGCCACTACAGCACGAATTCCATCCCTGGCTGGCCAGGGAGCAACACACATGGCTCAGCAGACCTCTCCTGTCTCACCTGCTGCTCCCTTCAGCAGGGTATATCTGCCTGTTCTGTTCCCCACTCTGTCTCTGGTGAATCCTCTCACCCCCACCACCTCTGGCTTACACCCCAGTTCTTATATGCATAAACAAATAAATCTTTAAAAAAAAAACTCCAGGAGATAGTGAAATATATGCAGTAGATGTAGCAATTAGGTAGAATAATTCTGAATAGTTTTCAATGATTTTAAAAATACTTGTTGGGCCTCCCTTGGTGGCGCAGCGGTTGAGCGCTGGGCTGCGAAGCTGCCTGCAGCCTCTGCAGCGCCAGTTCAATCCCCAGCTGCCGGAGAGGGTCCCACATGGCGCACAGACATCTCCTGCCGCGCCTACTGCTCCCCCTCAGCAGTGTATTTCGGCCCATCTGCCTGTTCTGTTCCCCGCTCTGGCTCTGGTGAATTCTCTCACCCTCCTGCACTTCTGACTGTACCCAGTGCTTGTATAAATAAATAAATAAATCTAAAAAAAATACTTGTTATAATGTTAAATGAAGGAAGATATAAAATTGTAAAGACAGTGTTATTCCAGCATGTATATAAAATATTCATGAAATAATATATACTATGCATGTAGAATAGAAGGGAGAAGTTATTTTACATTCGGTGGAATACTATACAACCGTGAAAATAAAGAGACTAGCTAAATCCAATATGTGAGTCATCTTGCCTACATGTTGTTGAGTGAAAGAGTCAAGATATAAAATGAACACAATATGATTGATTTAAATTTTAAATACTGGGCCTCCCCTGGTGGCGCAGGTGGTTGAGTGCAGCGCTGTGAAGGTGTCTGCAGCCTCTGCAGTGCTGGTTCATTCCCAGACAGCCAGCGAGGGTCCCACATGGTGTGGCAGACCTCACCTGTGGCACCCGCTGCTCCCCTCAGCAGCGTATTTCGTCAGTCTCCCTGTTCTGTTCCCTGCTCTGTCTCTGGTGAATCCTCTCACCCTCCCGAAAATCTGGCCTATTCCCCGGTTCTTGTATGTATGGATAAATAAATAAATCTTTAGAAATAAATAAATTAAATTAAATAAAATAAATTTTAAATACCAGACAAAATTGAAATCATGTGTTAAGTATACCATTGGTGATACACACAGGAGATTAATTGTCATGAAGGGCAAGGGAAACAATTATAGTGACAGAGGAAGATTATGATACACTGTGGTCTTATGTTTCCTCACCCAGGTAATGGAGTTCATTTGGCAATTCTAAAATTTCATGTTTATACTCTACACCCTTGCACACAGGTGTTTCAATAGTGAGTCTTCCCTTAACCCAGGAAGAGCAGCTCATCTCTTTTTTTAAAAAAAAAAAGATTTATTTATTTATTTATACAAGCACTGGACACAGTCAGAAGCGCAGGAGGGTGGCAGAATTCACCAGAGCCAGAGCGGGGAACAGAACAAGCAGACCAATGAAGTACACTGCTGAGGGGAGCAGCAGGCGGCAGGAGAGGTCTGCATGCCATGGGGGATCGAAACAGCGCTGCAGAGGCTGCGGGCAGCTTCGCAGCCCAGCGCTCAACGGCTGTGCCACCAGGGGAGGCCCAGCAGCTCATCTCTTATAATTACTCCCATTACCTCAACTTTCCGAGTAATTCTCAGCTGTGAATGCTATACTGTTTAATGTGATGTTTACCCATTTGCATGCAACAGATACAGCACCCAGAGCAAACCTGGAAACTGTGTCCCCTTTATTGACATCCAACCACCTGCCCCTGTCCTATGGGAATCTTGTGATCACAACATGGGAATAGAGGATATTATCATGTATGAGACAGACACCCATGATTAGGGACACCATAGACACAGTGAAAGTGACAGATGGTCTGTTATTAGCTTATTGGAATCAGGTTATGTTCAAGTGTGTGATGCTTATAGATCTTTTCTGGTGATTTATTTTTTCTAAACACACTCTAAAGATATGATTTAAGAAAAAAGAACTGTATTTTGGAGTTGATTTTTTTGAAAAATTTTGTTTTATTTAATCCGTTGTGCTGAGCTATAATTTATCTTTTTTTAAAGATGTATTTTATTTATTTATGCTACAAGAACTGGGGTGTAGGCCAGAGGTGCAGGGGGGTGAGAGGATTCACCAGAGACAGAGTGGGGAGCAGAACAGGCGGATCTACTGAAATACACTGCTGAGGGGAGCAGCGGGAGACAGGAGCAGTCTGCTGCTACCCAGGGTCAGGTCGCAGGCTGGGGTCCCGCAGGATGGCCCGGACGTCCACCCGGGGAGGGCGGGCCACTACTCGCCCCACAATCAGACCCGTGGTCTGGGTCTCGGTGGGGCCTCCATTCCCAGCAGGGCATAAAGCTGCCGGGGTGGGGTGGGGTGGGGGATGCTTCGCCCGCTCCTGAGAGAATCCCAGCAGGACTCAGAGGACCTTGGCCCTCAGACCACGCACGACATTCCACTCAGCTCTCCCCAGACTTTACCCCAGCTATGCAGGCAAACCCCAAGCGCCAGGGCGGCGAGATCCAACGCGGGGATTTGCAAGCTGGACGTGGGTGCCTGTGGCCCCCGACCATGCGAGACCTCCCAGCCCGACCCTCACGCGGGGCGCCAGCTATCTTGGCTAGCCCCGTGCCCTGGATCGGAGAGGTCTCGGCCCCCACTTCGGCGATTTAAGCGGCCTGGACAAGGGTGCCTGTGGCCGGACTGGACGTGAGGCTTCCCCGCCGAGTCTCGGGAACGGGTCTCTGCCATCTTGGCGAGCCCCACGCCCCTGGGGGCGAGACCCCGGGAGGTATTAACCGCCAGCTCCGTGCGGTTTGGGGCGGGGTCTGGGCCGCCCTGGCCCGAAAACATGCGAGACTTCCGACCCGCGAACTGCGGGGCTGGGCGCCCGCTATCTTGATGAGCCCCACGAGCCTAGGAGGTCAGTCCCCTGAGATGGCGGCCAGAGGCTCTGCCAGACTCAGGCCTGTGGCCGCGGTCACGTGAGACTTCCCACCCAAGATCTGCAGACCGGCGTCTCAGGACGCCTGTCGGTTGGGTCGAACCAGGTGCTGCCCTGAGTGCGCTCCCCAGTGTCACGAAGGGACTGAACTGGTTTCAGCCGCTCACTGACAGGTGGAACCGATGGCACCGGCTTCCTAGGGCGGGACCGCGCTGAACCGGTCTGAAACACACGACTGAATGTGTTCTGGCTCCAGTCTGTCCACGCTGGGTCCAAGCGATGGTCATGTTGCACCTATATATGGTCCACGTGACACCTAACGGTCATGTGGCACCCAGGTGGGGTCCACGTGACAAGCAACGGAGATATGGCATCTGCCCCGGATCCACGTGACTGATGCGGTGTCTAGGCGGCCTGAAGGGAGCTCCTGCTTCCGGAGGCCCAGTTCCGGCGGGGACGTGCCCTCTGCACTGGAGCGCTTACCTGACCAAGCCGCGGCCCTGGCCCATCCCCTAGTCCTGGGGGACCTGTGGCCCCTTCCTTAGGAGAGTAGCCCCCCCACACACTTGCAGGAAGAGGTCGGCTTGGAGCTGAGGGGATGTCTCAGGCCAGCAGTCAAGCTATGGTCCATTCTTACATTTGCAGTCCCAAGGATTTCTCCCCTTTTTTTTCCTTGGAGTTTTTCCGCCTACATTTATACCAGTGACTCACTGGAGTCCCTCTGGTATCAGGTGTGAATTTGGGCCCTGTCGTTTTCATGCCTGCTTATGGGCAGTGTTGAAGAAAGGTTGTCCTTCCCACTTTGGGTTGCTTCTATCACCTTCCTCTTAAACCAGTTGGGTATATGTGTGTGGGCCCATTACTTTTTAATAAAATAAAAGCTTAATATTTACCAGTTAGAGAAGCTGACATTTTTTTAAAAGCCATACTTCTGGGCCTCCCTGGTGGCACAGGGGTTAGAGACAGTGCTAAGAAGCTATTGCCAGCCACTGCAGCATGAGTTCGATACCCCTGCCGCCAGGAGCAACCACGTGACGCAGCAGACCTCTCCTCTCTCTCCGCTGCTCCCCTCCGCAGTGGATTTCAGTCATTCTGAGTGTTCTTTTCCCCACTCTGTCTCTGGTGAATCCTCTCACTGCCCACACCTCTAGCCTGTACCCCAGTTCTTGCATGCATAAATAAATTTTTAAAAAATTAAAAAGCCATACTCCTGAAAGTAGAATAAAACTCCTTCCCAGGCCCAGACAGCCAACGCACATAGTGCTACTTTCTGTTAACATTCAAATATGCAGTTCTTGTCTCTGAAGACTGCCCACCTGTGCCTATGCAGGGGTTTCTCTTTCCTTTCTTTTCCTTCATAAACTTGCCATGTGCTGATGAATGGAACATCTGCTGAATCCTTTCTGAGTGACCTGAGAACCCCACGAGCCTCACCTCACCATTTGAACTCCAACCATGTGAACCTTCTTTGGGTGTGTGTGATCATAATTTACTTAGTTTTGTAAACTTTGACACTATATTGTAAACAGCTTTCCTCATCAATAAATACACTTGTAGAATCTTTATTTCCATAAAAAGAAACATTCAAATGCAAATTATTCAACCCACTAAAATGATCATCCAAGACTGTAAGTGATATAGTATTAAATCCAACCTCTCAATTCTACTAAACATTAATTTAAATCTTATCAGAAAAGCCCATTTTATCCTTGAATAAACCTTGATCCTTTCACTTCAGAGGCTGAAACTGACATCTGCTGCCACCTTGTGGAACTATCCTCCCACTCCAGGCTATTACAAGGAGTGCTGAGGGCTTTGAATCCTTGCAAAAGACAGTTCCTGCTTTCCCAATCTTTTTATTTTTAATATATACATACCTATTTTTTTAATTGAGGCAGTGGTGGTTCACATTGTATTTTGGAAGAACAGGATCCTTCCTTGCCCCCCCCCCCGCTCTTTTCGGAGCTGTTACTCAAAAGAGTTATCACTACAGAAGCACCCCTAGTCCATCACCATGTTTGTGCTTGTGCCTCCCCCTTTGACTATCTTAGTTCTAGAGTCTGCTTTCAAGGGTTAGTTTTTTAGTTTGGCTTTATCTGACCCCTTGTCTGGTTTCTCTATATTCCACATACTCATCGCACCATCTGGTATTTGTCTTTCTGTCTGACTTTGCTTAGCACAATCTCCTCCAGTCCCATTCATGTTGCTGAAAATGCCATGAGTTTATCTTTTTTGTTTGCAGAGTAGTAGTCTATTGTGTGTGTGTGTGTGTATACACTACACCATTCTTTCATTTTTTAAAAGATTTTCATTTATTTTTTGCATAGAACTGGGGTGCATGCCAAAGGTGGGGAGCACTTGAGAAGTGCAGGAAGCCGCACTTCTACAACCCGATTTCTAGAGTTTGTCACTTGATTTTGCCTGAATCTTTTGTTTCTCTATATTCCACATATAAATAAAAGTGTCTGGTACTTGTCTTCCTCCTTCTGATTTGTTTTGCTTAGCACTTTCCCCTCCAGGTCCATCCATGTTGTAATAAATGGGAAGATTTCATCTCTTTTTATAGCTGAGTAGTATTCCATTGTTTGTATATAACACATCATCCAAATCCATTCATATGTGCTCAGGCACTTAGGTTGTTTCCATAACTTGGCTTTTGTGAAGACTACTGACATTAAGATAGAAGTGTATGTACCCTTTCAAATTAGCGTGTTTGCATTACTTGGGTAGATACCTAGGAGTGGATCTATTTTTAATATGCTGTTTTCAGTAGGGGCTGGACCCGTCTACACACCCACCAACAGTGGATGAGTGCTCCTTTTCCTCCACATCCTCGCCAACACTTGTTATTTCTGGTCTTTTTGATCTGGGCCATTCTCACATGTGTGAGGTATTTTCTTTCTTATGGTGGTTTTGACCTGCATTTCCCTGATGAGCGGTGATGCTCATGTTTTTCATGTGCCTGTTGCCAACTGTCTTTTTTGGAGAAGTGTCTATTTACCACTTTTGCCAATTTGTTGATAGGGTTATTTTCTTCTTTTGTTGACTTCTGTGAGAGCTCCTCGTTAGATGTACCATGTGCAATTACACTCTCCCATTTGGTCAGGTGTCTTTGCTTCTCTCATTATGCACAAGCTTTTTAATTTGATGTAGTTGCATTTGTCTGTATTCTTTTGTTTCTCATGCTGTTGAGACTAATCCACAAAGACATCACTGAGGCCAACATCATGGAGTGTTTCGCCTATGGTTTCAGGTCTTACAGCCAAGTGTAATCCATTTAGAGTCAAGTCAAGGAAATCCTTTGTGTTTTAAGATCACTTCACACTCTGAAAGATAGCAGCCTTCCTCATCTACTCAACATCTCTCATGAAATCATAATTTCTTTAAAGTTCTGCATTTGTTCTTTCTTGATTCAGCCACACCAAACTCATAGAAAGCTGCAACCAAGGTGATACAATGAGTGCCCCAATAATATGAAATCACAGGTGTGTGGCCAGAGGCCTCTCATCTGAGGTTTTGACAAAGCATTGGAAGTCATGGTAGTTAATGTCTTCAATGTGGGCATCCCTCCACACTGAAGGAGAAATGGAGTGCTCAAACTGCCAAGTGTATTGGTTTATTCCTGGGCTCTGAATTTGATTCCACTGGTATGTTTTTGTTCCAGTAACTGTTTTATTACCACAGCTTTGTAATGTAGTTTGAAGTCTGGGAGCGTGATACTACTGTTCTTGTCAGGATTACTTTATATATTTGGGTTTCTTTGTGGTTCCATATGAATTTCGGTAAGATTTGTTCTATTTCTTTGAAGAATGCTATTTAAACTTTGTGTTCTTTTTTTTTTTTAAGATTGATTTATTTATTTATACAAGCACTGGGTACAGTCAGAAGTGCGGGAGGCCGAGAGAATTCACCAGAGCCAGAGCAGGGAACAGAACAGGCAGAAGGACCGAAGTACACCGCTGAGGGGGCAGGAGAGGTCTGCGCACCATGTGGGACCCTCGCCTGGCGGCCAGGGATCGAACCGGTGCTGCAGAGGCTGCGGGCAGCCTCGCAACCCAGCACTCAACCGCTGCACCACCGGGGAGGCCCTAAACTTTGATAGGTTTTGTATTCTATTGGTCTATTGCTTTGGGTAAAATGACTAATCAGTGTTCATCCTTCCTATTCATGGGCATGGAATATCTTTCCATTTCTTTGTCTTCTATTTCTTTTAACAATGTCTTACAGTATTGTAACTTGATTATTGCAGCCTGCCACTTTACTGATTTTTGTTTTAGTGGAATCTGTAAGGTTTTCTATCATCGGCAAATTGTGAATTTTACTTCTTTCTCATTGACTCCTTTTATATCTATCTCTTTCTTAATTGCTCTAGTGAAGACTTCCATCACTAAGGTGAAGAGTGGTGAAAGTGGACATGCTTGTCTTGGGCCAGATCTTAAAGGAAAAATTTCCGTTTTCCACCATTGAGAGTAATGTTAGCTGTGGGTTTGTCATAAATGGCCTTTATTATGTTAGGTGTGTCCCACCTATCCCCAGTTTCTTGAGGGTTTTTAATCATAAAGGATGTTGAATCTTATCAATGCTTTATTTGCATCTATTGATATGATCATTTGATTTTTATCTTTCTTTTTTGTTGATGTGGTGAATTACGTTGATTTTTTTGGATGTTGAAACATCCTTGTGTCCCTGGCATAAATCCCACTTGTTCATGATATATAATCCTTGTGATGCATTGTTGGGTTTGGTTTGCTAAGATTTTGTTGAGGATTTTTATTTAATAAGCTTACAAACTGTTCTCATATACATTGTCCTTTTGCGGTTATGTCAGGCAGGAGGGTAAATACAGGCCCTGTTACTTCATCTTGGCAGGAGTTAAAGTCGGCAAGGGCACTCTTGACTTAAATAATTTCTCCGTGCATAACATTTTTAAAGTTTTCTTGGTGCTGTTTCAAACTTGGAGATAAAAAAAGTAAAAAAGTAAATCATTTGAGTAGTGTCATAGAGTATTGTTATGATTTTCCTGCTCTTTGGAAAAAAGATTTGTAAAATCACCACCTTAGATTTTTTTTGGCTTAGTAAATAGCATGAATCCCAAGTAATTTTATATCAAGGTATCCCAAGCAAAAGAATGCTTTCATTTACCCAAATTGCCTATCTCTGTAACATAAAGCAGTTGAGCTGAGCTTATGAATACATGTAGGAAGAACTGGCAGTGGATTGGTACCACTGCTCTTGCCAGAAGCTGGAAATTTCACAGAAACTCCTCTCCCTGTACAGTTAGAATTGTTTTACAGTGAAATGAACTCGTGTGAAACTTGAAAAGCAGGAGAGTGGAGGTCTCTGAAGGTTTTAAGGTTATAAGGTCTCAGGGTTATAAGAAGCAAAGATGCGAAGGTGCCTGGTGTACACCAGCTTTTCCTCCATCTCCCGCACTGCATGTCCAGCTCAGCCTCCTGGCCGCTGGTCCTGCTGACCAATTGGGGCTGTGAGACAGGGACTTGGCATTAGGCCTACTGACACTGACTTCCACACACCTTTCCACATGTTCCCCTTCGTAGACCCAACTTAAAAAGCATACTTTAGGCATTCTTGAGTCATTTTGCAAGCTCCAAACTGTTTGCCAGTGCCAGTGCTTTGTGTAAATGCTTAGCACTGTCCCTCTGATCCCCTAAAGGCTCCCTGCAAGACCTACTCTTCCCAGGTAGTTACATGTCTGTGTAAGCTTGAATTCTATATTAGTCCCCTTGTTTCTATAACACTTGTCTTGCTTCTGGGCTCAATGAACTCAAACTAATACTGAGGTCAACCACCCCCACCCCACCCCCTATTTATCATCCTTGCAATAAGGCTGTCTGAAAGAGATTTATTTCCTCTGTGGAACATTACAGGAGTGGCTGGGTTGTTACTGTTGTTACATCCGTTGTCATCAAAATACCCTGGGAACTGACCGAATGTCTTCATCTCAAGTCTGGGAAACACAGGTACCAGCAGAGTTAAGCAAAGAGCAGTCAAGCGATGTAAACTATTCACTCTGAAGGGAATGTATGAACAGTGACACTATCTGACCTTGTGGCCAAGGGTTTGAAGTAAAGAGAAATAGCTGGTGCCACTTCTTTGCTCCTAACCACCAAATCAATCATCATCTCTTTTTTTCCCTTTAAGTGTCATATTAGGGAATGCATACTTTAGTTGAAACCTGGAGGCGGTCTGGGAAGAAATTAAATGGGTTGTTTCTAGCCTGTACAAAAATATATTTTACAATCCCTGACTTCAGTTGCTTCAAAGGCTCGAAGTGTCTATTCTCTCATTGTGGCCAACCTTTTTCTACATCTGATCTTTTCCCTTCTTTTTCTTTAGTTTTTAGAATCAGTCATTCAACTTTAGATACACTTTTCAGAACTGAATTGAATTATAACACCTTGTGTTCTGTTCTGTTTCAACCAGGGTCTCAGGATAATAGTTGTAGAGATTGTGTGCTCATTTTAGAAGTATCTCGTTGGTTTCAGTACGGTCTACATTTTTTAAAGTTTTTTTGTGTCTTTTGGTTATAAAGAAATTTTATATACCTCAAAAAATGTTAAACCTCTTTTTTGAAAAGTCCAGGTAAGCCTTTTTAATGTGTTTTCCCATTTGTTGTGAACTGTAACCATGTTGTTCTGTAAAGTATGGTAAAATTTCATCAGAAGAAATTAGATTCCAGGAAGAACTTCTAAAACAAGGAACACATTGTATTACTCTTAAGTTTTTTTTAAAGATTTATTTATTTATGCATACAAGAACTGGGGCACAGGCCAGAGGTGCAGGGGGTGAGAGGATTCACCAGAGACAGAGTGGGGAGCAGAACAGGCAGATCCACTGAAATACACTGCTGAGGGGAGCAGCAGGCGAGTCAGGAGAGGTCTGCTGCGCCATGTGGGTCACCTCCCTGGCTGGGGATTGAACTCGTGCTGCAATGGCTGCGGACAGCTTCATAGATTGCGTCCCAACCCCCTGTGCCACCAGGGAGGCCCCTATTACTCTTAAGTTTTATTAATGCTTTCAGTTTTAAGTCATTTAAAACAAGACATGTGCTTTAAAAAGCATTCTTATACATAAATATACTAAAGGATGAGAAAGTACTTGATCCTTAAAACATGCACATCAATTTTATTCAGGTGTGTATAAGAAAGGGAAATAATCTTTTAAGTCATTTTTTTTTTTTGGATTAAAGACGTTTGGAAATCACTATTCCAGACTGCCAAATGCTTTCTGGGAACAAATATCTTTTCCAGTAGGAAATATTGATGTAATTAAAAGGTATTAGTGTTGATAAGGGGGGGGGCAGAAAAACATTTGTGCTAGGATCAGCAGGAAGAGTTCCAACAGGACTGAAATATGTCAAATAAATGAACCAGGTAGCAGAGCCAGATAATGTGACACATATATTTCAAGGCACATGACTAGGCTAAACAGGTGGGTAGGTTTCATAGGCAAACTGTTCTTTCACTGGGAATATAGTCAACTAATATGATTTCCATTTACTGGCACTTACTGATAAATAAATGCAATTTTATCTAGGGCAGCAAATGTCTTCCTTTCAGAAATGTGCCCAAAGTATGTATTTGCATGTGTTACAAGTAGTATGATTACACACAGTTTAACTGTCCATCCTCGAGTTACACAAAAGGCTTCTTCAAAACTGGGCAGATCAAAGAATTTATTAAACCACAAAGGATGTTCAAACTATTATTCTCAAACCCAAATCCTAGAGTTGACTCTTGACTACGTTCAATTTTGGGTTTTCCAAGACTGGGAAAATTCCCCACACCACATCCCTTCATACAGCTACAACACTAACACATATCCACTATGATTCTCTTCGTTATCTTTGGTGAGCCAGAGGAATGTGCCTCCTCACTCCCTCCACTATCCATTCCATTAACTATATAATTGCCCTAAATAGCCACTGAAGCAAAATTAATATAAAAAGAACCACCTTAAACAGCATTTAAGCCATCATCTGCTCAACTCAACTGTTGACAGGGAAAGCAGATATCAAGCAATGTGAGGCTGGTGAGAAGTCACAACTTTATTCCTGAAAGTCAACAGTGGGAGGACAAGGATAATTCATGTGCCTCTTCTTATGGGCCAGCAAAATGTACCCCATCTGACAGAGATATTTAATACTTTACCTGCTCAGGCTCCTAGAAACAAGCAGCACCAACAATTTATTACAATTCTCCATTTACATTGTTTTGAAGCACCTAAAACTCTTCCACAACAACAAAAGACATTAAGATAAGTCCTTAGCAATACTAGCTATCTCTTGAATACTTCTGTGTGCACATATAAATTTCCTCCATAGTTTTAGCAGACAGCTCCTAAGACTGGTGGTTTCTACCCTGGTGATAGTTGTATGCAACCACAAACAGAAATGTTTCCCAAAGTAGATGACACTAACAACAAACCAAAGGAACAAGCAAAATGCCTTTTTAAGGCAACTACTGCAATAAATGGTTCAATCTGAAGTGCACTGGAATAAATTGGTGGATAGGACAGAGATAAATTTGGTGGCATAGAACAAGATTACAAAAAGAGAAAGAAGAGGGTTGCTGAGACCGACAGACATCATCTGGCAGTATTAAAAGGCTTGAGTCACATGAATTGCTTTTAACTCCTTGTTCTCTGATATCCTTGGTTAACGATAACTTTTTCTTTTTTTATTTCTTCACACAGTTTGGCCATGTAAATCCACCACAGAGAGGTGACACAATGATATAGATGAACACCTGGAGGAAGGGGGAAGGCAATTTTATTTTTTGAATCTATCATATGCTCCTAAATATATAAAGCCAACACCTATTAATACAAGCACAAGTGCCATTAAAGTAGCAGTTGTGTAATAATACAACCCACTAGTCAAGGAAGTGGAATTAAAATGACCCTTTCTGATATCTCCTGTACTTGAATTCCACTCTGCTTTCAGCAGAGGGGCTGTCTTCACCGGGCACTGTGCAGAACCCAGCTATAAGACAACTGTTACTGGCAGGCACATCATCAATGGTCATAAAGATCACAAACTACCACCATTCCCTTTAAGTATTTTATTGTCAAGTACATTTCCAGATTTTACACATGGATTAATTTTTCATTATTAGGATGAGAAAAGTGTATTAAAAAACAATTAGTAGAGATCTTACATCCATATAAGCAAGAATGCTGCTACAAAATTTTCAGTCGATAATGACAGTTATTATTATAAAATCAAAGAAAAGTTGATTTAAGTAACACTGCAAAAACATTTATTCTACTACATATGAGTTAGCGATTTAATTGTAGTATTGAAATTTTAAATTGTATTTTTAATAGTATGTGCTTGCTCATATTATGTTCCAAAAATATATTTTAAACATTAGGTTCACTGCATTAGCTACTTTGCTTTACTTTACAATTGTAACTTTTTGAGATTAAGTGACTTATTTCATTACTCACATGACTGAGGAAAAATAATTCCACGTCCCCACTCCCCAATCAGAAATATATTTTGCTGCCTTCTTCCCCAACAAATGTTGGGGGGGGGGACAGTTACAGCAAATTATAACCATATTTGTGCCCATGTGCACGCACACTCACACACACACACACAGGCAATATTTGCCACAGCGGAACTACAAGGACATTTAAGCTGAAGGACAATGTGTTAGGTACCATCTTTCAGACAAGTCAATACTGTGTTGAGAACAGGGCTCTCCATGAAACAAGTGATCAACATATAATCTGAACTCAACAACAACGCAGCTTCACAAACCAATCTAAGGAAGGAAAAGCTAAGCTGAGGAGCTTAGAATGCACCACCTGAGGATCATGAACAAGGAAACACTCAAATCGTGGCACGATTCCCTGGGTAACATGTAGGACCTACGGCTGTACTTCTCTATTAGGAGGGCCCAGGGCCTTCACTGGGCTGGGGGGGAAGGCTGCCTTGCCCAGAGCACAGCGCCACCCTCCCCACTCCTGAGAGCAGCGGCCCTCAGGCTTTTAGTTCAGGACTTCTTTACTCTGAAAAATTAGCGAAGATGCCAAAGAGACCTTGCTTAGGGGGCTTGTGACTGTCAACACTAACCATACTGGAAATGAAATTTAAAAAAAAGGCAATATAACGCACTTCGAGTGTCAATAAGCCCATTACATATAACTACTTCTGTGAAGTCAGTTTTACATGCCACTTGGCTACAGTGACAGTGTCCAAATACTAATCTGTGTTTTGAATATGTGATTAAAGCATACAATCAGTCCACTTTAAGGCAGATTATTCTATATAATCTGGAGGAACCTGATTCCATAACCAGCTGAAAGGCCTTAAGAGCAGAGCTGAGGTTTCCTTGACCTGTGGTCACCTTTGCTCCTGCCCCAGAATCCAGACTGTGCTTCCCATGGACTTGAGACGTGCCTAGCAGCTCCTGCCATCATGTAAACTAATTCCCTGGGATATAATCCAGAAAAATCAAAGACAACAGTACATCTGTTAACAATTGCAAGTCCATGAAAATCAGACTAAGAATAGTGAGTTCTTAGAAATTTTAAATATGGTTGAAAATACACACACACAAACACACACAGAGAGAGAGAGAGAGAAGTGCTGGATAGAAGAATAAACAAAGCTGAAAATAAAATTTGTTTGCTGGAAGAATGAGCTTATTCTCCCAAAATGTATGCAAAAGAAGTTTTAAGAGCCTTCTAGACGTGTTGGATAGTTCAAAAAGGCTTACATGCAGATTCCAAAAGGAGAACAACATACAAACTACAGACAACAGAATGACTAAATATTAGGAAATTGAACTCACCATGTATTATAACCTCTTACTGTGTATCCCAAATGAAAGGATAATTCATTACAAGTACATTTAATAGTATAATTCAATACACTAACATTAAATGTAATAGTCTATCAATTCATTGGGTAGAGATACAGTTTCCTAAAATTAAATGCCTATTCCTACCAAAAAACTTCTAGCAGTCTTGAATTCATAGAAAATATCACTCTGATAAAAAAGTAGAAGCATTCCAAATAAAACTAAGTACTAACTAAAGATGCCCATGGCACCACAATTATTCAACATTATTGTCAAAAGCAAGAAAGTAATATTAAATTATTCACAACTGTGTGTATGTATAACTTCTTTATGAGGCTAAAATTAACAACCAGTATCACCCTTCACCTACAGCAAACAGCAGCTCGTGGCCCACAAGTTATGTTTCTGTGGTTTTAAAGGTTGTTTAAAAAAAGGAATGTGACAGAGACTATACGTGGCCTACAAAGCTTAAACAGTCACTACCTGGCACAGGCAGAATATTCGCTGACTACTGACCTTTACCACAGAAAAGAATCAACTGTAAGAGTCATGTAAGCGCACCAGACACAGAACAGATCAATCATAAACAAGAAAATAGAAATAAGAAATGGAATCAACTAGAAAAGTGAAATACAATTCAGGAGACGGCTTTAAGTGGAGACAGTATTTCATAGTGACTTCCTGCTGCCTGTCATGAGTCTCACCACCAAACCATACATTTCAGAGAGGAAAGCACTGAGTAAGCATTCCAGCACCTCACTGCCTGGAAATTGAAAAGTAAAATCACACGCTTTTATAAAGGACAGAAACTTACGATTGATACGACGATGATGATGATAGTGAGCTTGAGATTCTTCATACACATGGATCGGGCAAGATTTCTGCTGGTCGTTTTAAAGGTGACAGACTAGGGGGAAAGCATAATGGTTTGATTCCCAGCGCTGACCACCTGAGTGGTTCGCAGTAATAGCTACAGGACTTCTCACAAACTCTGCTGAAGGCCCAACGTTCATTCCCCCTCCCTCTCTTCACAGGCAGAGGCTGGCAGTTCCTACTCCCTCCCTAAAGCAGAAGGCACTCCACCAGGCCTACAGAAGCAGCGTGACCCCACGGGAGGCTCCCCTCCATTTTCTTATTCATGTGATGTCAGGCCCCAGACGTGGTTCTTTCCTTCTTATGTCTCCGCTACAGAAGGCTCCTTCTAAGCCAGGTGCCTGCAAATACATTTGCTTACTCTGCCCAGTACCTGTTCAATTTCCATAGAAAGATATTCACACATGAAGGTGAAAAGCCAAAGAACTTAACTCCTTCAGTTACCCTTTTTTAAAATTTTGTATTTATTTTTATTATTTTAAAATTTTTTTAATGTAATATATTTATATATATTTTACATCATTGTTCATTTTTGTACAATGTTTGCGTTCTCCTCTCAGGTGTAGTCCCCATAGAATTCCCACCACCAATTCACCCGTGCACCATCACCATAGTCCCCTGTGCTCTTCCCTCCCCTGTTTTGATCCCTCTCTTTCCCCCTCCCCTGCAGAATGACTCTGATTTATAGGTGTCTATTAATTTTTTTATTTTTATTGTTATTTTTTCCCTGATTCCTCCTATAAGTGAAACCATCTGATATTTTCCTTTTTCCTTCTTACTTATTTCACTGAGCATAATCCCTTCCAGCTCCATCCATGTTGCTGCAAGTGGCATGAGTTTATCTTTTTTGATTGCTGAATAGTATTCCATTGTGTATATGTACCACATCTTGATCCAGTCATCCAGTCATCTATTTGGGTTGTTTCCATATGTTATCTATTGTAAATAGTGCTGCAGTAAACACAGGGGTGAGGTATCCTTTTGGAGCAAGGTTTTTGTCCTTTGGGTAGGTTCCTAGGAGTGGAATTGCTGGGTCATAAGGTAGCTCCATTTTTAGTAGTTTGAGGAACCTCCACACAGCTTTCCATAGTGGGTTAACCATTTTTTTTAAAAAAGATTTATTTATTTATGCATACAGAACAGACAGAGTGACCGAAACACACTGCTGAGAGGAGCAGTGGGTGAGACAGGAGAGGTCTGCTGCACCATGTGGGCTGCTCCCTGGTCGGCTGGGGACCAAACTCGCACTGCAGAGGCTGCAGACAGCCTCAAAGTGCTGTGTTCAACCCCTTGCGCCACCAGGGAGGCCCATTACCCATTTTCTTTTGCATTAATTCCTCAATATCTACCAATCATTCCCACCAGGACACAAGCAGTTTAAAATATACACACAAACAGGGGCCTCCCTGAATACGCAGGGGTAAGTCTCAGCACTATCAAGCTATTGCCAGCCACTGCGCCATGAGTTTGATCCCCGGCCAGGGAACAACCCACATGGCGCAGCAGATCTCTCCTGTCTCCCCACTGCTTCCCTCAGCAGTGTATTCCAGTGGATCTGCCTGTTCCGCTCCCCACTCTGTCTCTTGTGAGTCCTCTCACCCCCCACACCTCTAGCCTACATCCCAGTTTTTCTATGCATAAAAATAAATCTTTAAAAAAATTAAATATACACCCCAAATTCCTTAATGTTCCAGCATTCCACTGTTAGGCATATACCTGACAGGTGCATGCACAAACTCACCAAAAGACACATACAAAAATGTTTCTAACAGCATTGTCTTATGTCAAAACTGGATACACCTCTACTGCCCATCAGAGATAGAATGTATGAACTGTGGTAGAGTCACGCAATGGAATACTATACAGCAACGACAATGAACCACCTGCCATTACATCTACACAATTCACAATCTATACGTGACAGGTACATCTCACAAATAAAATTTTGAGCAAAGAAAGCTCGATATAAA
This sequence comes from Talpa occidentalis, assembly GCF_014898055.3. Lineage (NCBI taxonomy): Eukaryota > Metazoa > Chordata > Mammalia > Eulipotyphla > Talpidae > Talpa > Talpa occidentalis. The sequence goes on from NW_023601543.1 coordinate 74,763, forward strand.
TAGAGCACATAAAAGGTTTTACTGATGCTATGAAAAGTCAGGACAGGTCATCTTGGAAGGGAGGCGTGACTAGAAGGGGCTTCTGGGTCCAGGTCATAGTTTAATGTTTAAGCTGGGTGTTGGTTCCATGTATGTAAAAACACAAGGTGTGTGCATATGATTAGTGCACTTTTCTCTATGTTATACTTCAATGAGCTCTTTTTAAGCATTCTACTCCCTTACGCACACATTTGTCTCTCGCCACCTTCTCCAAAAGTCTATCCAGTAGAGCAGCTGACAGGGAGGCTGGCCCTTGGGTTTTTCTAGATATAGAAGCACAGGACACACATGGAAACACAAACCCAACTAATTACATCTATCCCGAAATACTCACAATGAACAGGGTGTGTGTGTTGCATAAGGAGCACCAGTCATTAAAAGGTAGGAGACAAAGTTAAGTAATCATCTTGGACCATATTTAATGGAACAAAGTCAACAGACAGAATGAGAGAATAATGGCAATAAAAATCATCTAACAAGTGTCCTCAGACAACAAGACATCATTGCCCTGGTTTAAAACAAATCCATTAGGGGACATGAAAAAGGAAAAACTAGGAAATATCAGATATTATGAAAAAATATATTTTTTAAAGAAAACTATGACATAATTTAAAAGTCAAAGAAAATATAAATAACAGAACATAAATGGCCAAAGGCTAATTCTGTGGGAACAACTTGAAAAATTCAGAAAAGAGAATAAAATGTCTAGGATGGAAATTATGAAAGAAATCATCAGATACATAAAAAACTTATCAAGCAAATCCTGGATTAATTTATACAAGCAATAGATAATTTAGTCCCTGCTGCATGCCTGGTGCTGATGTAGATACATATTAGCAATTGCAGAAGGAGAGAAGAAAACACTCTACCCCCCCTCCAAAAGCAATAATCAAGGGATCAATAGAAGACTTGAATCTTCACTTTGAAAGGCGTACCCAGCACAAAGCGAGAACATGGAAAGAAGGCATATATTCCCCCATACCTCAGTAACAGTTCATAACTCCCACGTTTTTATTTAATTCTACAAGTCTCTAGACTGAAGAGAAAAAAGATCACTATGCAGAAAAGAACTTAACCTTGCCCAAAAAGGGGTCTGGCCTGTGCCCTCAGCTGCTTGCCTGGGAGTCATGGGCTAGCCAAAGAGTCACAATGTAGAATGGGGACTAGTCACTCCAGAAAAACCCACTACATGATTTAGAGGAGGCTCTAGAAGAGCTGGAAACTGGAGATTGAAAATAAGCAAGTAAGGCAGTCAGCTGTGCTTACGTAATGAAACCTCAGTAAAACTGTCCATTTTAACAACAGACAATATTTAAGGCCATTTCTCAGATAGTAAATGGTCAGTTGATTACATGAAATCCCTTCCATACCCATCTGTTCTGGGGAATAGATATTTGTGGATCGTATTCTGGATAAGGACTTACTGCTTGCCATGTCCTGGCAACATCAATATTAGTGCCATTCTCATCCCCTTCTTGTCCCATACAACAGCTTTTCTAACTAAGGAACTTTATGGCAAATAAAATGAAACAAAGCTTTAAAAAAAAAACTGTACATGGAGGCCCACACAAGCTTTTCTGTTGGACAATACTTGATTTATGTTGTCACACACATCACACATCAGGTGGGATACTAATGTGTCTTGATTCCACAGGGAGAGCACAACAGAAGCTCTAGGTTTGGTACCTCCCAAACTCCACCCTATGTGCTTCCTCCCTCAGTGGAGCTTAATCTGTATCTTCTGCCTGTAATAAACCATAATTGTGAGTACAATATAGCTTTCATGGAGTTCTGTGAGTCCTTCTAGTGAATTATAAAACCTGATGGTAGTTTGAGGAACCAACTTGCAATTGATATCATAAGTGAGGACAGTCTGGGGGCTGTGCACTCGATATACAAATTTGGTGAGCTCAATCACCTAAACTCTGCAAATACTTATAAACTAAATCATAATAAAGAAATCAAAAAAGATGAAAATAATGTGGATAAGAAAAAGTGGTGAACAATGACACTAAAAACTTTAATATAGTCATGTGATTCAATAGGTCAGAAAGGAGATTCATCCACATTCCCCCAGTCAGTATTTGAACACTGACAAATCATCTATTTAAAACCAGTTCAGCTATAAAGAACAACTGTTATATGTTATCAAAGCTTCCCTTGTGGTTGGGTGGGGGTTGAGGCAGTGTTGTGTAAGTAGAAGAGAACAAGGAGATATAAAAATCCCCTTGAGAATGACAAGGCCTCTTCACTATATGTAGGTGATGTCATTAGCATGATGATGGATTATTTAAAAAATTGGCAAAGAACTTGAATAATTTCTCCAAAGACGATACATGAATGGCCAATAAGCACATGCACAGATGCTCAACAACATTAGTAGTTGAGATACTACTTCATGACTACCAAGACGGTTATAATGAAATTATGGAAAGTAACAAGTATGGTAAAGATGTAGAGACTCAATGTCCTTTTGTATACTGCTGATGGGAATGTGAAATGGTACAGTAGCTATGGGAAACAGTTTGGCAGTTCCTCAAAAAGTTACACATGGAATTACCAATTCTACTCTCACGTATAGATCCAAAGAAATTGAAAGCAAGGATTTGAACAGATAATGTTCACAGCAGCATTAGTCATAATACCACAAAAATGGAGACAATCCAAGGGTCAATCAACAGATAGATGGATAAACAAAATATGGTATAAACATATGAAGGAATATTATTCAGCCATAAAAAGGAATGAAGTTCTGATACATACTACAACATGAATGAAATCTGCCGTTGTATGAATCCGTTATATGAGTTACGTAGAAAAGGTAAATTCATAGAGACAGAAAGTAGATTGCAGGAGGCTGTGGATTGGGGGAATGGGGAGTTATTGCTTAATGGATACAGAAATTCTGTCTGGGATGATCAAAAACTTTTGGAAATGAACAGTGGTGAGTGATGGTTGTACATCGTAGATGTAAGTAGCATCATTGAATTACAGACTAAAAATGGTTAAAATGGCAAATTTAAGTTATATATATTTTAACACAATTTAAAAACTTATAATATATCCAAACCCAATGAACTGTATACTTTACATGGGTGAATTGTATGTCTTGTGAATTTTTATCATCAATAAAGAAATAATTCAATACAGTTGTTAAAAAAAAAATCTAAGTAGTGATAAAATGAAACTTTTTTTTTTAAATACCCAAAGTAAACCAAAAAAAAAAAAAAACAAGAAAAAGAGGTACAGAGGATGGGGTAAATAAAAACAAAAGAGCAAGATGGCTTACTTAAACACAACTCTCAATATTTACATTATGTAAGTGGAACTTCATATATTCAAGAAGTTAGAGGAAAGCATGTACATGTTAATGAGACACACTGATATAAAAATGATACAAAAATTATCCAAATCAAACTTAGAAGATAAAAAATACATGGTGGGAGTGATAGCAGATTTCAAAAAAATGCAGAAGAAAATGTAAGTAAACTTAAAGAAGATATAGCAGTATAAACTATACTAAATGAAACAGTGAAAAAGACCAAAAAAATGAACAGAGTATCAGTGAGTTGTGGGACAACTTCAAGTGACTTCATGGACACATAACTGGATTCCAAAAGGAAAAGAGAGGAAAATACCTGAAAAAATAATGGCTGAATGTTTTCATAATTTGACAAAAACTACAAACCCATAGCTGAAAAGTCTAGATCTACATAAAAGAACTAAGAGCCCAGAAATGGAAACTAGATGGGTAAATATAAAAGATGTTTTTCTTATTATTTAAATCTCTTTAAAATACAATTAACTGCTTAAATAAAAATAACAGTAAAGTTTGTAATATGTGTATAAATAAAACCATGACAACAATAGCATCAAGGCCAAATTGAAAAAACGGAGGCATACTATTGTAAAGTTGTTATACTATTTGTTACTACTTGAAGGCAGACCACGTAAATAAAAGACAAAGAACAGATGGGACAAATAGGAATCAAACAGCAAAGACAGTAGACTTAAAACCTTCCCAGAAAGGAAACTCCAGGCTAAGACTACTTCACTGGTGAATGCTTCTAAACATCTAAGGAACAGATAATACTGATAGTACCTAAAGTCTTTCAGAAGCTAGAGAGAGGTAACATTTCCCAACTTGTTTAAAGAGACATGCAAATCCCTGATACCAAAACCTAAAAAGAAAAATAAATTACGGATCAACATCCCTTATGAACACACAGATACAAAATTCCTGAACAAAACTACAGCAAATACAATAAGGCATTATATAAAAAGAATAGTAAGATCTTGTAGCAATGAAGACTATTTTAACATTCAAAACTCAGTGTAGTTTACCATATTAATGAAATAAAAAAGGTTAAAAACCATATAATCTTCTCAATGATGGAGAAAAACACTTGATAAAATTCATGAATGAAACTCTCAAATGAGGAATTGATGGAAGCTTTTTCCACATGATAAAGAATACCTGCAAAAAACCTGCAACTAACAACAATAATTAATGATAATATAGACTCTTCCCCATAAGATGTGCATCATGCAGCAATGTCCACCATCATCATGTATTCATTATTGTGCAGAAAGTTCTAGCCAGTGCAATAAGGTAAGAAAAAGAAAATGGCAGGAATCTGCCATTAGAATTAATATATGAATTTAAAGCTACTAGAATTAATATATGAATTTTGCAAAGCTGCAGAATACAAATTAGGTCAATATACAGAAATTAAACTTATTTGTATATATTAGCAATAAAATTTGGAAAGTGAAATTTTAAAATTTACAAAAGAATACAAAAGCCTGGAAAGTACTGAAAAGTAAACTTCACAAAATATGTGCAAAACACCAAAAACTACAAAACACCATAGCAAAAGAAAGAAATCTGAAAGCAAAAGTAGGGAAATGCCATATTTATGGACAGAAAGACTCAATGCTGTTAAGACACTAATTCTTTTTTTTTAAAAGATTGATTTATTTATACAAGAACTGGGGTATAGGTCAGTGGTGCGAGAGGGTGAGAGAATTCACCAGAGACAGAGCGGGGAGCAGAACAGGCAGACGGACCAAAGACAATGCTGAGGGGAGCAGCGGGCAAGGCAGAAGAGGTCTGCCACGCCATGTGGGTTTCTCCCTGGCCGGCCGGTAATCAAACCTGCACTGCAGAGGCTGCAGACAGTTTCACAGCACAGCGCTCAACCTGCTGCCCTACCAGGGAGGCCCAAGATACCAATTCTTCCTAAACTGACATATAGATTAAATGTAATCACAAAGATCCAAGTTTTTATAATGGAAAAGAACCTTATTCTGAAATACAAATGCAATGTGAAGACAATCTGGGAGAATAACAAAGTTAAAAGACATTAAGAGAATTCTATGAAGCCAGTTACCAATAAAATGTGGTACTGATAAAAAGAGAAAAATCAATGGAATAAAATAGAACCTCACAGAGGAGATAGATTAAAAAATTTGTGATAGGTAGATTGTATGATGGAATGGTTCAAAACGATAAAAAAGAACAAACTATTACTGCATTTAACATGGAAAAAAACATAATGGTGAAAGAGGCCACTCACAAGTGTTATATAAAATGATTCCACTTCTATAAATTTTAAGAATGGGTAACACATTAGTGTGATCAAAATCAGAAAAATGGTAACCTCTGCTGGGGATTATTAATTTGAAGGGCCAATGAGACGGCCTTCTGAGGTGTTGGAAATATATCTTGATCTAGGTTGAAGTCAAATGGGTTTATTTTTTTTTTATTTTATTATTTTTAAATTTTTTTAATATATTTTATTTTATATAATTCTTACAACATCAAATGGGTTTAGACATGAAAAATGACTGAGTTGTACACTTATAATAAATACACCTGCTATTTTATTGTATGTATATTATTCCTTCAAAAAGAGACAAACAGCACCTTTTGTTAGTTTGGGTCATATAATCAGCAAAATTATGCCAACTTTTATTTGGAAAGTAAAAGACTATACTAGTACTGATCAAGCAAGCACAGACCATTCCAGAAAAACTAAGGTAATCTTTAGGGAATAAAAATACAAGATGAATTGGAAGTATCAAATAAATTGGTCTGTAGATTTTCAGTCAGATACTTTGCCTCCAAGCAATGGGTTACAGAGAGTTATTATTGAACTTCAGGTGTTTTTACATCCCACACAGTGCCACCATCCCTCCAATTACTACCTGCTTTGATGAAGAAACTGTTATCTTCTGAAGACCTTTTAACAGATATCCCTGTAAAACTAACAGGGATACTTAGCTCTTAGTAAGTACCAGACACTGTATTAGGCACTTCGCATGTATTATCTGATTTAACACTTAAAACACTATGAAATCAGTACATCTTTATTTTACAGAGGATGACAACAGAAGTATAGAGAGGTTAAGTAACTTGCCTAAGGTAATACAATTAGTAAGTGGCAGAGATGGGATTCAAATCCACACAGTTTGACTCTTAACCATTACAATCTAGCTGTCATGTATACCACCACTCACTGAACACGATCACTTACTGATCTGTTTCAAGGTATAAAGTTCTACTCTACACTGAATTTATAATTGTGTAGACCCAAATTATAACTAATCTCTGCTCTGTCCTCCTTTTTTCCCACTGTAAATTTGTCATTTTTCCTCAAAACTTTCATCCACTAGCCAGATGGGAAATACAGACACACATAACTATAGCCTAAGTAGGTCACAAGGATACACTGTCCCCTTTAAGGCCCATCGGTCCTTTTGAATCCATGACACTTGCATGGTATCAGGGAAGCTCAAACTGTTGTGATAAGTAAGTGGTTGAACTATCCAGTTCTCAGGATTCAAACTGAGTTCACAATTGGCCTGTATGTTTGTTTCAGGTTTAATAAATTATACAGAGAACAGACTGGTAAATGCAGCTGAGCAATCAAATTATGTAGGCATGAGTCCAAGCTTTAAAGACTTACTTCTGTATATTGAGTATGTTTTCCAAACCAAAACTTCTTTAATGGCTATTAATGGGTCATGTTTTTTTCCCCTATACCTCATTGTCATCTTCATTACCACAATGCAATCACAAAATGGAGGTAAGAAAGAAAAATAAAACACTAAAGTATTAGATTTAAGACATTAGTAATCAACCACAGTTTCCCTACATCCTGAAAAATACTATAATATCCCACACTTACCGAATCCACAAGATTTTCTGTTTTATCTATCAATAATTCCAATCTTTCTCCTCGCTGAGCTACCAGATCTGAAAATGTTGGAAAAAAAGAAAATGTTTATATTATAAATTTGCTATTTTTATCTTTAAGTAAATTGCAACTTTAATTATAGTTAGTATTCTTGACAACTCATATTCATACAGAAGAACTTCTATCAGTAATAAAAGACTTCAATAAAACTTATCAACTAAAATAAGAATTTGTATTTTTTTCTGTTAAAGACCAGGTACTCAATATTTCAGGCTTTGTGAGCCAAATGATCTCTGTCACAATTAGTCAGACAGAAAATATGTAAATGAATGGACATGACTGTGTTCCCAATGAAACCTTATATAGAAAAACAGGAAGCTGGCCAGATCTGAGAGCTGTAGTTTTTTTAATCGCTATTTTTTTTAAAGATTTATTTATTTATACAAGAGCTGGGGTACAGGCCAGAGGTGCCGGAGGGTGAGAGGATTCACCAGAGACAGAGTAGGGAACAGAAGAGGCAGACTGAAATATACTGCTGAGGAGAGCAGCAGGCAAGACAGGAGAGGTCTGCCACGCCATGTGGGTAGCTCCCTGGCCAGCCAGGAACTGAACCTGTTCAATCCGCTGCGCCACCAGGGAGGCCCTAAATTAAGGATATGATCTGGGAGTAAAGAAGAAAATTGAAACTCTCCAAATGAGTGAAAATTGGACACTTTCAGAATTGCCATAGGAAGAGCTCCACAGACCCGTTCTGCAACAAAATAATCATGAATGGTAAAAATTATAAAGATAATAAAGCAACCATTTAAAAATTTTTGAAAACTGTACGTAATAAGGTCATGCAAAGGAACCCCCCATTAGATCACTAGTGGATTTCTCAGCAGAAACCCTACAGACCAGGAGAGAATAAAATGATATATTCACAGCGTCAAAAGGAAAAAATTGCCAGTCAAGAATACTCTATACAACAATGTTATTGTTAGGACATGAAAGAGAAATAAAGACATTTTTAGATACACAAAAGCTGAGGGAATTCAACAACACTAGACTTGCCAAGTAAGAAATGCTGAAAGGAAAAGCCGCTAACTAGTGACATGAAAACATATGAACGTATATAATACAATGATAAAGTTAAGCGTACAGTCAGATTTAGAAAACTAATTCTGTAATAGGCTGGTGCAGTAAATATTTAACCATAGCATAAAGGCTAAAAGAAAAAAGTATCAAAAATAACTATAGCTACTACAATTTGTCAATAAATTCACAGTATAAAAGAGGTAAATTTTGACATCACAAATATAAAAGGGAACATAAACAGGCAGAGCTTTTGTATGTGATCCAAGTTTTAAGCTACTATCAGTTTATATATATATATTTTTTTTTAAAGATTTATTTTTATTGATTTATTTATTTATTTATATAAGCACTGGGCACAGTCAGAAGCACGGGAGGGTGAGAGAATTCACCAGAGCCAGAGCGGGGAGCAGAGCAGGCAGAAAGACCGAAGTACACTGCTGAGGGGAGCAGCGGGCGGAAGGAGAGGTCTGCGCGCCATGTGGGATCCTCCTCCAGTGGCCGGGGAGCAGCCAGGGATCGAACCGGCGCTGCAGAGGCTGCGGGCAGCTTAGCAACCCAGCACTCAACCACTGCGCCACCGGGGAGGCCCTACTATCAGTTTAAAATGGACTGCTTTATCTATGTTTTATGCAAACCCCATGGTAACCACAAAGTAAAAACGTATAGTAAATTCTCAAAAGATCAATAATAGGAAAGCAGAGCATATCACTCTGGAAAATCACTTTATAAAGGCAGGCAGGGAAAGAGGGAAAAAGGAACAATGGAATTATAAAACAGCCAGAAAACAATGGAGAGGATGGCATTACTAAGGCTTATCAATAATTACTCTGAATGTAAATGGATTGAATTCACCAATTAAAAGGCAAAGAATGGCTGGATGGATAAAAATAACAATCCAACTATATGCTGCCCATAACAGACTACTTCTGATTTAAGTATTCATGTAGACTCAAAGTGAAGGGATAGAAAAAGATATTCTATGCAAGTGGAAACCAAAAGAAAGTAGCGAGCAGCTATACTTTTATCAGAAAAAAATTGACTTTAAGCTAAAAGTGATAACAAGAGACAAAGAAAGTCAATATATAATAATAAAGGAGCCAATTCATCAAAAGATATAATAATCATAAATATATGTACACACAATATCAGTGTACCTAAATATCTTAAACATACACTAACAGAAATCCTGCCATTTGCAACAACATGGATTTCACGAGGGCATTATGCTTAGTGAGATAAGTCAGACAGAAAAAGACAAAAAATGTACAATATCACTTACATGTAGTACCTAAAATGCCAAACTCCGAAAGAGAAGAGAATGGTCATTACCAGGGACTTGGGGGTGGGGGGAAATAGGGGAGATGTTAAAAAGTACAAACTTGCAACTAGAAGATAAATTGTGGATATCCAGTGTACAGAATAGTGATTGCTGCCAACAATATGTACTATATATTTTAAAATTGCTAAGAGACTAAATTTTAAATATTCTTACCCCCCCCACACACAAAAGATAATGTGGTTTGATAGTGATGTTAGTTATAACTAAGATGGTAATTACAATGTAATAATATATGAATGTATCTAATCAACATGTTATACACCTTAAACTTACAATGTTATATGTAAATTATATTTATTTCAAAAATAAAACAAGGACAAATGGGGATTTATAGCCATAGAACAGAGGGAGTGAACAGTGAATGAATTACTAAGAGGAAAAATCAAGGGTAAGGGATTATTGCTAAACTGGCCTAAAAGAATCTTGCTAAAGGCAGGCTAAGGCCTACATCAATGGTAGATGATGAGGAGCTTGATCAGCAATCAAGGGTAATCATGTACCAGGGTTGGTAAAGGACTGACTTCGGGGGAGTCTGCTAAGACTGGCTCAGGCAGGCCGAGGATGCGCCCAGGATAAGATCTAGTCAGGTAAGGTTAAGGGGAGGCTGTCTAATGTTTGCTCAAGCAGAGTTTCTGTCATGTAAAACATGTTTAAAAATGTAAAGAAGACCTAAATAAATGGAAAAAACTCTCATGTTCATGGTAATATTCCCCAAATTGATCTATAGATTCAACACAGTGCCCATCAAAATCCCAGCTACCAGTTTTCTTTAACAGAAACTAACAAGCTCATTCTAAAATATTTATGGAAATGAAAAGTACCCAGAATAGTCAAAGCAATCTTGGGGGAGGGGGTGAAATTGGAAGACTCATACTTCCAGATTTTAAAAGTCCACAATAATCCTGATGGTGTGGCACTGGCATAAGGACAGACATACAGATAAATTGCACAGAACTGAGAATCCAAAAATAAACCAATACACCTATGGAAAACTGATTTTTTATTAGGATGCTAAGACCTGTCAATGAGGAAAGAAAGTCTTTTCAACAAATGGTCTGAGACAACTGGATATAAACATTTAAGAGAACTAAGTCAGACCCTTCCCTTACCTTATACACAAACATTAACTCAAAATAGATCACAGACATAAATGTAAGAGCTAAAACTATAGCTCTCTTAGAAGCAAGCACAGGAGTAAATCTTTGTGACCTTGGGTTAGGCAATGGTTTCTTATGTATGACAAAAGACAAACAACAAAAGAAAAAAAACAAATCAGACTTTATCAAAACTAAAAACTTTCATGCTTCAAAGAACACTATTAAGAAAATGAAAAGACAATCCATTAGAATGGGAGAAAATACTTGCAAATCATCCTGAAAAGGGTGTATACAAAGAGCTCATATATATTTCAATGATAAAAAAGCAACTCACTTAAAAAATAACAGATTTTGAATAGATATTTGCCCAAACATAAAGAAATGGCCCATAAGTGCACAAAAAGATGATCAACATCATTAGTTATCAGGGAAATCAAAACAGAATCTTAATAAGCATTTCACACAGATCAATTGGCCATAATCAAAGACATAATACCAAGAGGATATGGAGAAACTGGAATTCGAATGCATTGTCACTGAGAATCAAAAATGGTGTGGCCACTTTAGCAAAGTTTGGCCTTAAAGTTAACATGTAACCCAGCAATTCCACCCCCAGGTATATAACCAAGAATATGGAAGAATGATCACAAAAAAACTTGTACACAAATGTTCAGAGAACCATTATATTCATAATAACCAAAAAGTGGAAACCATCCAAATGTCTGTCTAGTGATGAAAACACATCAATACAATTAGAAATTATTCAGCGATAATAAGGAATGAAGTACTGATACATGCTACACATGAATTTCAAAGTTATTATGATATACCAACCATTTTCTCTGACCATGAAGGCATCAAACTAGAAATAAACCATAAAAGGAAGGCAAGTAACTTTCCTACCTCATGGAGATTGAAACCCACATTACTGGAAGACCACTGGACTAATGAGGAGATCAAAGAAGAAATTAAAAAATACTTTGAGTTGAATGACAAAGAGGACACCAATTTCCTAAATGTATGGGATGCAGCAAAAGCAGTAATAAGAGGAAAATATATAGCAATAGAGGCTCAGGCTGTTGAGCGCAGTGCTGGGAAGCTGTCCAAGCCTCTGCAGTGCCGGTTTGATCCCAGCCGGCCTCAGAGCAACCCACATGGTGAGCAGACCTCTTCTGTCTCGCCTGCTGCTCCCCTCAGTAGTGTATTTCGGTACTTCTGCTTGTTCTGTTCCCCGCTCTGTCTCTGGTGAATCCTCTCACCCTCCCGCGCATCTGGCCTGTACCCCAGTTCTTGTATAAATAAAATTAATCTTAAAAAAAAGAAACAAGAAAGAACTCAAACAACCTAATCTCAAAGCTCAAAGAACTAGAAAAAGAACAAAAAAAAACCCAAACCAGTAGAAGAAAAGAAATAATAAAAATCAAAGCAGAAATAAATGAAATCAAAACTAAAAAAAAAAATTCAAAAGATCAAGAAAACCAAAAGTTGATTCTTCGAAAAAATAAATAAAATAGACAAACCCCTAGCCAGGCTCACAAAGGAAAAACGGGAGAAAGCACAAATAAATAGGATCACAAATGAAAGAGGAGTAATCACAACAGACACAGCAGAAATCAAAAGAATAATCAGAAACTACTATGAACAGTTATATGCAAACAAGTTCAACAATATAGAAGAGATGGACAAATTCCTACAACTCTACAATCACCCAAAGCTAGATAAAGAAGAAATAGAACACCTCAACAGACCAATTATAAGCAGTGAAATTGAAATGGTAATTAAAAACCTCCCCCAAAACAAAAGCCCAAGACCAGATGGATTTACAAATGAATTCTACCAAACATTCAGAAACGAGTTAGTGCCTATCCTTCACAAACTCTTCCAAAAAATTGAGAAGGAAGTTATAATACCAAACACGTTCTATGAAGCCAACATTACACTAATACCAAAACCGAACAAGGACAACACAAAAAAGAACACTACAGGCCAATCTCTCTAATGAACACTGATGCAAAAATCCTCAATAAAATTTTAGCTATCAGAATCCAACAATGTATTCATAAGATAATTCACCACAACCAAGTAGGATTTATTCCAGGGACACAAGAATTGTTCAACATCCAAAAATCAATCAATGTAATCCAACACATCAACAAAAAGAAATATAAAAACCATATGATAATATCAATAGATGCTCAAAAAGCTTTCAACAAAGTACAACACCCATTTATGATAAAGGCCCTTGAAATTCTCATGATATAAGGAATATACCTCAACATCATAAAGGCCATATATGACAAGCCCATAGCTAGTATCATTCTCAATGGCAAAAAGCTGAAAGCATTTCCATTAAGATCTGGAACAAGACAAGGATGTCCACTCTCATCACTGCTTTTCAATATAATACTGGAAGTCCTAGCCAGAGCAATAAGACAAGAGAAAGACATACAAGGAATCCAAATCGGGAAGGAAGAAGTCAAACTATCACTATTCACAGATGATATGATAATATACATAGAGAACCCCAAAAACTCCACAGAAAAACTAATTAAACTCATCAATCAGTTCAGTAAAGTGGCAGGATACAAAAATCAGTAGCCTTCCTATACACAAACAATAAATCTGAAGAAGAAATCAAAAAAACCATCCCTTTTATTATTGAAACAAAAAAAAATCAAATACATGGGAATAAACCTAACAAAAGAGGTAAAGGACCTATACAAAGAAAACTATAAAACACTTAAAAGATATAGAAGAAGACACAAAGAAATGGAAAGATATCCCTTGCTCATGGATTGGAAGAATTAACATTATCAAAATGGCCATCCTACCAAAAGCAATTTACAGATTCAATGCTATTCCAATAAAAATTTCAATGACATTCTTCAAAGAAATAGAACAATTATTGATGAAATTCATATGAAATCACCAAAACCCCGAATAGCCAAAGCTCTCCTGAAAAAAAAAGAGAAGGGAATGGAGGCATCACACTCCCAGATTTCCAACTACATTACAAAGCCATAATAATCAAAACTGCATGGTATTGGAACAAGAACAGACACACGGACCAATGGAACCCAACAGAAAATCCAGAAATAAACCCACAGATTTACAGTCAACTAATCTTTGACAAAGGAGCAAAGAATATGCACTGGAGCAAAGAAAGTTTGTTCAATAAATGGTGCTGGGAAAACTGGGTCGCTACATGCAAAAGAATGAAGCTTGACTACTACCTCACACCATGCACAAAAACCAACTCAAAATGGATTAAAGAACTAGACATAAGACCTGAAAACATAAAATATATAGAAGGAAATATAGGCGAAACACTACATGACATGCACCTCAAAGACATCTTTACAGACACATCACCCAAAGCGGTGATAGTGAAGGCAAAGATCAACAGCTGGGACTACATCAAATTAAAGAGCTTCTGTACAGCAAAAGAGACAATAACCAAAACAAAGAAAAACCCCACCGACTGGGAGAAAATTTTTGCACACAACACTAATGATAAAGGACTGATCACAAAAATCCACAAAGAGCTGATGAGACTCAATAAAAAAAAACAAAATAATCCAGTCAAAAAATGGGCAGAAGAGCTAAAAAGAAACTTTTCCAAAGAGGAAATGCAAATGGCCAACAGGCATATGAAATAAATGTTCAACATCACTTGCAATCAGGGAAATGCAAACCAAAACTACAATGAGATACCATCTCACACCAGTGAGAATGGCACATATTAAAAAAAAAACTAGCAACAAATGTTGGCAAGGATGTAGAGAAAAAGGAACTCTCCCACACTGCTGGTGGGAGTGCAAAATGGTCCAACCACTATGGAGAGCTGTGTGGAGATTTCTGAATCTACTAAAGATAGTGCTTCCATATGATTCAGCAACTCCACTCCTAGGTATTTTACCCAAAGGACTCAGGAACATTAATTCAGAAGGACACCTGCACCCTTATGTTTATAGCAGCACTATTTATAATAGCTAAGCTATGGAAACAACACAAATGACCAAAAATAGATGACTAGATCAAGAAGATGTGGTATATATACATGATGGAATATTACTCAGCCATCAAAAAAGATAAACTCATGTAATTTTCAGCAACATGGATGAAGCTGGAAGGGATCATGCTCAGCAAAATAAGCCAGAAAGAAAAAGAAAATACTGGATGGTCTCACTCGTAGCAGGAATTTAGAAAACCTAAATAAGGGACCAGGAAAAAGACTAACTGCAATAAAGTAAAAACCAAAATCAACAAGCAACTACAGACCAGAGACACACTACAGTGGGGGGGCAGGGGGAGGAGAAGAGGGATTAGGGTCAGAATAAGGGGGCTGAGAATTGTATGGAGAATATAACCAAAATGAAAATGCATACATTATGCAAAAATGAAAAATGATGTAAAAATTATATAAAATAATTTTTAAAAAGTCATTATGATAAGTGAAAGAAGCCAAGACACAAAAGGCAACATATTGAATGATTCAATCGACATGAAATGTCCAGAATAGAGAAATCTACAGATACAGAAGGGAGACTAATTGTTGCTTAGGTCTGGAGGTTGGAAAGGGGAGTGACAATAAATGGATAGATTTTTTTTTGGGGGGGGTCAGAAAAATATTCTAAAGTTGCTTGTGGTAGTAACTGCAATTCTGTGAATATAGTAAAAATAACTGGATTGTATGGTGAATTGGATGGCAAATACATCTCAATAAAGCTGTTAAATGGTTAAATGGAGATGATTACAAATGTTTTTTTGCTACATTTTAATTGTTCTTTCTGTAATTCTAAAAATAAATCCTTTAAAAGTAGTTGATTTAAAAGTCTCATTTTCTGGAAACTTTATGCATATGCAATAAATATGGTAGTAGCTCGCTGGTTCCATTTTCATGTAAAATACATACATTTGGTACCCAAAAAGAGGGGAAAGAAATATTAGTACTTTTTAATAGGTTTGCTAGTCTCCATCTAAGACATAAAATTAAAACTACAATCAATGAAAGGAAATTGGTTCTGATAGCCAAGAGACAGACATATCAAGAACTGCAAATAAGTTTCTGCATTTTGATTATTAATCCCATTCCTGGGAATTGATGTCAATAAAAAACATAACAGGCACAAAAACATTGTAACGTTTGTTTCTGTAACATAAGCCTCTAAATTAGTGCTACCTAAGAGTGTTATCATTTCAACTAAGTCTCTAAGCACATTGCTCAGTTCAACTGCTACTCTCATAGCAAGACATTCTCAAGGAAGGAAACACATCACTGACTTACATTATGGAGCAAGTGTTTGATCTGGTTGTGAAACAGCAATCTGAGTGCATTTCTTTAAAGAATGGAAGTGTCCAAAACAAGGACATGACTGGTAACCTATGATACACCAACTGCATGAGCACAAGGCAGACTAGTAATAAATAGCTAACATTACTTCTGTCATCATGGTAACCATAGGTTCTATTCTATCCTTTCCGAAGATAAAGAAAAAAAGCTCAGAGAGGTTACAGGAATGATCAAGGATAACAGCAGGAAGTGAAATCAGGACTCAAACTCAGAAATATATGACTACAAATCTTGATTGCTGCCTCCACAGTCCTGAATATAGAGTATGATTCTAACTTTGCATACATGTGATAAAATTTAAAGGAAAGAAAATATAAATAAATTTTTAGGATGGTGAGACCAGGAGTAAATTCTTAAAAAATGTCTTTACATAGGGGTGGGGGGAGGGAGGGGAGAGATTGGGGTCAGAATGGAGGGGTTGAAATTGTATGGGGAATATAAAAATAAAATTTATTATTAAAAAAAATAATAAAATTTACAGCCATGTAAAAAAAAATGTCTTTACATAACTTGTAACTGTTCTAATAAATGTAAAAGTAATTCAAATAGTAAATTCAAAGTATATGTAAATGTACACATAAAATTTGAGTCTCAATGAAGTATCTTATGTATTATATAATCATTTTTATTCAATTTTATAAGTCATTGTTTATGAGATGTTCCCTTAGAAGACTTATTTTTTTGCATACAAGAACTGGGGCACAGGGCAGAGATGCAGGTGAGAGGATCACCAGAGACAGAGTGGGGAGCAGAACAGGCAGATCCACTGAAATACACTACTGAGGGGAACAGCGGGAAGTCAGGAGGGGTCTGCTGTGCCCTATGGGTCAGCTCCCTGGCCGTGGATCGCACTCAGGCCTTAACGGTGATAGTGCTGAGACTCAACCCCTAGGCCACCAGGGAGGCCCCAGAAGACATATTTTAAAGGATGGTTCTCAAACTTGAGAATGCTCTGGAATCCTCTGAAGGACTCATGAATACATATTACTGGGCTCCACTTCCAGAGTTTCTTATTCAACATATCCGGGCTGAAGTCCAAAAATGCATTTCTGGGGATGCATTTCCTGGGGATGCTGATGCTACTGGCCCAAGAACTACACTGATGAGAGCCAGTGCTTTTTAAAATTTAGCATCATCCTAAATTAAGTATCAATGCATAATCAATTAAGAATAAACTTGATGCATTTTTCAGGATAATTTTAACATGTTAAACAGATTGTTGACACAACACAGGCCTATGGAATTTATAGTATAGTTGATTATTTTGAAGAATACAAAACAGTTTTTTGATCTAATTCTTTCAATCAAGAACAACAAACTTTCTAAAGGGACAAAATAACTGTAAGTATCAGTAGGTACTTATCTCTCTGTGTTTCTCCAGTCAAAACTGACTAAATTTTTTTTCTTCTTTTTTTATTTTTTATAATAAATTTTATTTTTATATTCCCATACAATTGCAACCCCCTTATTTTGACCCCAATCCCTCCCTCCCACCCCCTACCCCCCATAGGGTGTCTCTGGTTCATAAAAACTGACTAAATTATTTTTTAAGTTTGTTTTTAATTGAGATAATTTTGGATACCCCCATCAGGTATTGCCACTGCAGCACACTTACCACCAATGCACTTGCAGACCACCACCACAGTCCACTGTGCTTCCTTCCCTCTTTGTTCTTACCTGCCCCCCATCCTCCTTCCTCTGGAGGCTTCAGTTCTGTAATGACTAAATTATTCTAAATTGCTGAATGTCATAAGGTTTGAGAAATTAGTGTTGCTAAACAAACCAACAAATTTAGAATGAAGAACCAGTCAAAGCCATGCATAAAGTAGACAGTATCATAGGTATGTAATCTCCTTGTCTCAGCTGATAAATAGCTCCCAACAGTAAGAACAAAAGAATGCTGTTTCAGCCTCTCTACAGTATTTTGACCCAAATCAAGTAATCTATCATCACTCTGCCCACATACATGTAGGCTATGCCTTGAAACATACCTATATTTCGGACCATGATTCCTTTCAGTTCATCCACTTGGGCTTGAGTCTCCACCACTTTGTCTAGGCCCTTATTCTCAGAGTGATGCTTCTATAACAAAATAAGATTTAACTTATGGTAGCACACATTATTTACAATAGGAAAACAAAAGGAAACGCAATGACACTGAAGAGCACTACAAAGTTATATCTACAAATTTATGCAACAGGCTGTTACTTTATTCAAAACCCATCACCAGACCTAAGTGCTAGCATGTAAAACATGTTATAACCATTTATTTTAAATGAAGGTAAGTGTATTATAACATATCAAATATACATGAGGCTCCAGGGGCAGAGGTGGGGGTTCTATTTGGTTGTTAAAAACAGAAAAAATATGTCATGACTTTCCTGACAACCCAATATAATCTGTGCTCAGATAAAGAGGAAAGGACACAGGAAGACTGTTTTTGGAGCAGGGAACCAAACTGGAAGAGGGCACGCAAATTGTCCCTCACTTCTTGGATATGATGATGTAGGTACTTGCCCAGCTTCTGAGGATTTGTTCTTATATCTGTTGGGATCATAACACACACCCTATATTCTTTTTTTTTTTCCTCATTAAACTTTGTTTTAATGGGTCTCAAAATTCTGTGACAGATTTTTGGTCAAGTTGTTTCCATTACAAAGTACTGATTTTATTTTATTTTATTTTTTTTTTAAATAGAGGCATGTTTTATTTATTTATTTATTTGTTTGTTTTGTTTATACATGCACTGGGTACAGTCAGAAGCACGGGAGGGTAAGAGAATTCACCAGAGCCAGAGCGGGGAGCAGAGCAGGCAGAAGGACTGAAGTACACTGCTGAGGGGAGCAGCGGGCGGCAGGAGAGGTCTGCGCGCCATGTGGGACCCTCCTCCGGAGGCCGGGGAGCAGCTGGGGATCGAACCAGAGCCGCAGAGGCCGCCGGCAGCTTCGCAACCCAGCGCTCAACCGCTGTGCCACCGGGAAGGCCCACAAAGTACTGATTTTAAAAACTAATAATTTAAAACTGCCACACAAAAGAAGCCAAATGGTCCACAAAAACATTTTCCTTTTCTTCTGATGGTTTTATGATGCATTGTTATCATTAACCAGTTTTTTACTATTAAACTTAAATGGCCAATTGAGATAAACAGTTCTGAGACTGTTCTTCCACCACTGATTAAGACTGTGGTGGCAGATATTGGGGATAATATTCATTTAGCCTTCTGAGCTTTCTGGGCAGACTTGGTGACCTTGCCAGCTCCAGCTGCCTTCTTGTCCACTGCTTTGATGACACCCCCAGCAACCGTCTGTCTCATGTCACGAACAGCAAAACAGCCCAGAGGAGGATAGTCAGAGAAGCTCTCAACACAACTGGGCTTGCCAGGAACCATATCAACTATGGCAGCATCACCAGATTTCAAGAATTTGGGGCCATCTTCCAGCTTTTTCCCAGAACAACGATCAATCGTCTGCCTCCTTCAGCTCAGCGAACTTGCAGGCAATGTGTCCTGTGTGACAATCCAGCACAGGTGCATATCCAGCACTAATTTGGCCAGGATGGTTCAGAATAATCACCTGAGCAGTGAAGCCAGTAGCTTCCATTGGTGGGTCATTTTTGCTGTCACTAGCCACACTGCCACAACAAACATCTTTGACAGACACGTTCTTGAACGTTGAAGCCCATGTTGTCTCCAGGCAGAGCTTCGCTCAAAGCTTTGTGGTTCATTTCAAAAGACTTTACTTCAGTTGTAACATTGACTGGAGCAAAAGTGACCACCATACCGGGTTTGAGAACTCCAGTTTCAACTCGGCCTACATGGACAGTCCCAATACCACCAATTTTGTAGATGTCCTGGAGGGGCAGGCGCAGGGGCTTGTCAGTTGGGCAAGCTGGTGGCAAGATGCAATCCAGAGCTTCAAGCAATGCGGTACCACTGGAATTACCATCTTTACAAGTAACTTTCCATCCCTTGAATCAAGGCATATTAGCACTGGCTCCAACATGTCACCGTTGCAACCAGAAATTGGCACAAATGCTACTGTGTCAGGGTTGTAGCCAATTTTCTTAATGTAGGTACTGACTTCCTTAACAATTTCCTCGTATCTCTTCTGACTGTAGGGTGGCTCAGTGGAATCCATGTTGTTAACACCGACAATTAGTTGTTTTACACCCAGTGTATAAGCCAGAAGGGCACGCTTCACGGGTCTGCCCATTCTTGGATATACCAGCTTCAAATTCATCAACGCCAGCAGCAACAATCAGGACAGCACAATCAGCCTGAGATGTGCCTGTAATCATGTTTTTGATAAAGTCTCTGTGTCCTGGGGCATCAATGATTGTCACATAATACTTGTTGGTCTCAAATTGCCACAGGGAGATATCAATGGTGATACCATGCACACATTCAGCTTTCAGTTTATCCAAGACCCAGGAATACTTGAAGGAGCCCTTCCCCATCTCAGCAGCCTCCTTCTCAAATTTTTCGATGGCTCTCTTGTCGATCCCACCACATTTGCAGGTCAGACGGCCAGCAGTGGTAGACTTGCCCGAGTCGACATGTCCAGTAACGACAATGTTGATGTAAGTCTTTTCCTTTCCCATTTTGGCTTAGATTAGCTGTGGCTTTCACGACACCTGTGTTCTGGCGGCAAACCCGTTGCGAAAAAGCGTACACCCTATTTTCATGGGCTGCTTACAGGTCCTAGAAATCCATGACGCTGATGATAGGATATATCTTGACATTATTAACTACAGCTAACAAATGTCAAGTATTTAACACATAATAGTCCAGTCACATCACTGTGCTAAATGCATCAAATAAAGGATATTATTTAATCCATCCAAAAATTCTACAACGAAGATGTTATTCTTATCTTCATTTATACACAAAGATACTGGCACAGATTTGTTCAGAGGATCACACACAGATCTGGAAATAATGACAAACTGGCTAGGCTGAAAGTTTTACTGCCGGCTGATCCTGTTTATATTTGACTGTGCATTGATAAACTTTTTTGTTGGTGATGTTTTACACAGTGTTACATACATGAATGTGCTAATGAGAAGTCTGAAACAAACAACTGACGAAACAGTAAGGATTCCTAATTATTTAAAGGAAAGCCATTCCCAGAAGACTGCAGAGTTAGAATGTAATACAAAAAAAGAAATATTTATAGCTGTGAAAAGGAATGTATATAATTATATAGTCTTCTTTTCTCATTTGGGAAAAAGCTTGATTTATTATAAAATTAAGTATTACTCACCATATGACCCAGCAATTCTATTATAGGTATTTACCACAGAGAAATAAACATTTATGTGCACACATAGGCTTATACATAAATGTTTATAATACCTTTGTTCATTACAGCTGAAAACTGGAAGCAACTCAAATATTTAGTAACAGGAGAATGGGTAAATATATGTAGCACATGCCTGCACTGCTATTCAGCAAAAAAGAGAACTAATGATTGATAAAACATGGATAAATATCAAAAGCATTACACTGAGCAAAATAAGCAAGATACAAAAGAGTACATAGTATATATTCCATTTATAGGAAATGCTAGAAAGACAAAATTAATTTATATGATAGAGTGTTAGCTGCCAGGGGTAGAGTGTTAGCTGCCAGGGAGGAGTCGGACTACAAAGGGACAAGACGGAACTTACTGAGTCATGCAAATATTTTCTAGCTTGAAAAGGGTAATATTTCACTGGTGTACACACGTAAAACTTCACTGAAGTGATAATTAGGCATTCATACACATGAACAGACTTTCAAATGATTAAGCTGAGTTGGTCAAAGATTAAATTTGCTTCATGGGATGGTAGGAGGCTAATGCAGAGATTAAGAGGCTCTCTGCCATGTTGAGTGGATTTATGCATTAGACGGGTAATTGAAGTAGATGATTTTCAATGTGCATCCAACCCTGAGATACTCTGACCACTTTAATAGAGAATATCACTGATTATTAGTTTTCCACACTAAAATGTCCCCATAAATTTTTTTAGCAGGGAAGTTTTATTACACTGGTGTATACTAACACAATCATAAAAATATATTACAGGTTAGGGTCCCCTATGTTAATGGTGCTTTAAGGTAACAAGGAAGATATGAATCAAAGCAATATAGCCTGACAAACATCTTACCAGCTGTGCAGCCAAGACACTTGAGAACTCACTGTTCATGGCATATGGAAGTGCGGTCTGTGCTCTTGAACCATATGTAGTCTGGAACCTCTTCTTTATCTCATTTAAAAAATTAAATGCCCGGGAACGTTCAAAATCCTGAAGAAAGGCCAACACAGAGTTCACATTAGAAAGTAAACAAAGATATGTACAATAACAGCATAAGGACAACTAATATTTTTTTTTAGTTAATTTTTTTAAGATTTATTTATTTATGCATACAAGAGCTGGGGTACAGGCCAGAGGTGTGGGGTGGAGGGTGAGAGGATTCACCAGAGACAGAGTGGGGAACAGAACAGACAGACTGACTGAAGTACACTGCTGAGGGGAGCAGTGGGCGAGATAGGAGAGGTCTGCTGCATCATGTGGGTTGTTCCCTGGCTGGCCGGGGAATCAAACTTGTGCTGCAGAGGCTGCCGATTGCTTCATAGGTTGCGTCTTAACCCCTTCTGCCACCAGGGAGCTCAGGACAGCTGCTATTTACTGAACTTTCCATCAGGAGGAACTAGAACTGACCTTTTACAGAAAAGGAAACAAAGACTAAATAGGTAACTAACTTGCCCAAAGTCAAACAACTAGTAAATGAAAGTACTGGGAGCCCAACTGAAGCAGGGTTAGCACCAGCAGAAGATAATGGTATCTAGGTTAGCTTCCTAGCAGAAACTGAATTTTATTCCCTCCATATTTTTCAAAGGATACAGTAGAAGGTCCAGCATAAGAAGGTGCTTAATCATCCATAATAATAGCAGTCTTTCACCACAAAGATTAACACTATTGACATGAACTGTGACTTTTTTCACAGTGGTAGCACATTTGAAAAGATCAAGTGATATACTTGTTTAGTCCCACACTGTGAAAAAGCCATGTGCATGTCTGTATATACTAAATACACAGACACACACTATTCATTCACACACACACACACACACACACACACACACACACACACACAATTAAAGCTCAAGTATATAAAACTCAATTCTGACCACTCAAAATTTAGTGGTATTTCTTACCTACTCCAAGCCTTTCACGTCAGTCATTTCAGATGTAGCTGGATTTTTTTGGTGCTAATTATAGAAAGTAATGTGAACCCTGGGATAAAAATCCTTGTGATGATCACTGGGTTTGGCCTCATCTCCATTTCCCATGTGACTAGTCTAAGCCAAGGGGTCTTACATTGGAGCCAAGGGGCCAAGTAATTGGATAGAAAAAAAGTTGTGTCCTTTTCACCAATCTTTAATTTCAATGGTGAATTTAAGTAACAAAGCAGAATAGTAGTAAATCGTATCTATGACTTTGTCAGCAATAGAAACCATTTTTTTTAATATGCCATCAGTAATTGACCTCTCAAAATAACATTTACCCTCATCACCATTTTCAAAATCATTTATACTCAATACTCCTCACCATATGACAAGATCTTATTTAATGAACTAATAAAATAGCATACATTATGTCAATTTTTAAATATTTTGAATACTGTATTTCAATATAATTGATTCATTTAAAATCTTTAACTTTATCTCATACATGTAAAAACATTCTGGGAGGGGGTCCATGAATATCAAAGGTTAAGAACCCTGACTTATAGCAATCATGCCAATTCCATGCCTCTTGCCAGCGATCAATCTAGAAATAAGCAACCTACTGTACTAGCCAAGAGGACATGAAAGCAGAGGAAAGAACATATTTCCAGGAACCACTTCCTCAATCCCACACAACAGGTGAACACGGCACAGTCCCTCTTCTTGGACATGAGTACACAAGCACTAGCTCCAAGTAGCCATGAGGTGGGTGTTTCCAGGAAGAGGCCAACACTAAGGGTAGCAGAGGGAAAGGACCTCGATGACAGGACAGTGATTGAGCACATTAGGTCTGGAATCTATAAACACTCAAGAAACAGATTAGTAATGTGAACTAAAGATTTACAAAGTGGGTCACAATGTATTGTGACTTTGTTCTCCCGAATTCCGTACTCATTAAAAAACCCACCCCTTACTGACTAGAGGAATATAAGAATCTATCTAATTTGTTATTTCAGATAAATAACTTTTGAAGGGATTTGATACCAAAGGGTCATAATTACAAATATCAATTCTCACTACATTATAGAATAAATGTAGAAGTTGCAAGAGGCTACTGAAACCATACCAAAACTGAGATGGTTTGCATATACCCGGGGATTGACTTTTCTTGTCATTTGCTGTTCAATATGATAAACGCAAAGCAGAGAAAAAACTTTCCAGTGTGGACAGTTATAGTCACATCACCTACCATAGAGACAGATGATTAAGAACTGACTCTAGTAACAGTAAGGAGAGTTAAATAACAATGTCTTCAGCTACTTACATCATCAGTGATACAAAGATAAACAATCCTGTCTTGGCAGATGTAATGAAACAAATAGCTGTAGAACAGAAGATATAAAACTTATTGTGGTTATGAGCAACATCTCTTTCACTTGTATAGATAAGCAAATTCAGTACTGACATTGTCACCATATTGTTTACCGATACCTATTTCCCCTATACCTATTTCTCTCAAGTCAAACTGATAGGAATACATGCGAAATTAAAAGATCTTTATTCTGAGTACATAGTGCAATGATATGCCTATCACCCATTAAAATGATAGCTATAAAAGCATAATTGTACTCTTACAGCATGAACAAAAGATGGTATCTTAGAAGGGACAAATAATTAAGACTAACCCTCCATGGCCCATACAGTCTTTTTTCCCTTAAGAACTCCACCTAATACTCAACACTAACATTTGTTTGGTATCTACTCTGAGCCAGTTACTGGGCTGGGTGCTGAGGACACAAGTAAGCAAAACCATCAGTCCCTGCCTTCACAGAGACCACTGTGCAGCACAGCAGGGAGGGTAAGGAGGAGTGGAAGGCAGTATCTGGTAGTCTAGAGACAGAGGAGGCACCTCACAGAGTTGGCCAAAGGATAACCAGAAAGACTTCCTAGAGCAAGTGATATGTGCGCTGAGATCTAAGGAAGACGTGCGAGATGTCAAGGTGAAGAACGAGCACAAAGTGAGAGAACAAGAAGCACAGGATGGGTGTAGAACAGTGAATTTAGTTCACACAACCAGAGTGTAGAATGTAAGGAAAAAATAAACTGCCAGTACAGAGGAGGCTGGAGAAGTCAACAAATACCAGGCTATGTGAAACTTTATAAACCAACTGGGCATTATCCTAAGAACAATGGACAAGCATTTAAAGGGTTTAAGCCTGGGGAGACTGATTTTGATTTGCATTTTTAAAAAGATGGTTTGGCTGGGGTATGGAGAACTGACTGAAAGGAGAACCAGACGAGCAGGTAGTACGACATAGCAAGGCAAAAACACTACCTGTGTCAAAGGAGGAGGGACAAAGAAGAGACAGGCAAACAGAACTTGATGACTGGCTACTAGGGATGAGGCAGAGGGATGACTTAAGTTTGCATCCCACATTCCTACCCTGGGTAAGTGGGCAGACTGGAGTACCCATGAAATTATTAATGTTCACATAGAGGCTTGATATCAATTGAAAAGAACAGGAACTCAGGTAAAATGACTTCCTCCACTATTACAGAACTGTTCCTAATTCCACCCTAACTTCCACATTGCCATGTCCCTCTGAAACATTTGATAGTGTTGAACCCTTTCTGCTTCTGGAAAGTGTTTTGTAGTAGATTGTTTGGACATTATGCTTGCCTGGTTCATGTGGTAGTCTCTGCAAACTTGGCCCCTGCTTCTCATACACACTCCCTGGAGGGCGGCATCTACACTCATGTTTTGTTGATGATTCTTTTCAGCTATCCCAATTACACTGATGATTCCTAAATCTAGGTTTGACCTATCTCCTGAGTGCCAGGCCTACATGTGCTACTGTCTACTTGGTCTTTTCCAAATGGACATACTGCAGACACTTAAAACATGTCCAAAATGGTAATCATCATTTTTCCCACAAAATTTTTCTCCTTAACCACATCTGGGTGTAACTTAGTGCAAAGACTACAAAGAGTAACATAACAACATGCATTGCCATCAAGGAGTGCCCCCAACCCTGCCCGACCCCAGGTATGATGAAGAGGACTGTGCATCCCCCAGACACTCTGGAGTCAGAGCTGGACACAGTGACCAGATGAGTCCTTGGGGCCATCCGATGCAAAGAAGAGGTATGTTCTACGTTTGGGAGGAAAAGTACACCCAGATATTCAGGTAACCCAGAAGAATAGACTGCAAGATTGCAAGCTGTCTCCTGACATCCTATCACTTCTTCCAGAATAGAGTTTTAGCTGAGTATGTGACTGTACAGCCAGAAATGGCCTGTCCTAGCCTCCCTTCCAGCTAGGTTAGCTATATAACTATGCAGTGAAGAATAAAATGTTGGCAGAAGTTTATCAACAATAAAATGTCAGGCCACTTCTGAGCTTTGCCTTTAAGAATATCAGAAAGCACAATGAGGTGACATGAACTGGAAGAGCTTGCCATGGCCAGAGTTGGGAGGTATTAATTGAAAATGGCAGAGCCTTGAATCACTCGTCTTTGGGCTATCTCATTTACGTTAGCAGTATATTTCGGGATCTCTCTTAGCGTAGCTTAGACTAGATCCTAAATTATATAAGGAGTTAGCCAGGGAAAGCAATAAGGACCTTCTTTTGAGATAACTCAGGAAATAATGATGGGCTAAGAAGTAATGAAAGTTTTTTAAGTGTTGATGAAGATGACTGAGGTATGTTTTATCTGATTCCTAAGACCGCCCATCTATGTCCTCTTCAATCCATTCCCAACTAGCCACCAGAGTGATCTCTCTAAAGCAAAACCCGACCATATCACACTACCACTGAAAACCTTCAATCCCTTCCCACTGTCCACAGGATAAAGGCCATCCCTTGACACGGCCCCAGACCCTACAGGACTTCTCTTCTGCCTACATCTCTAGCTTTATTTTCACCATTCAGGACACCAGTCACAGAGAACTACCTCCTTACTTCCCTACCAGCTAGAATGTCATGCCCCTACCTTCAACCTTCTAGTATGATTATCTATGAATTTGACTGTCTCCTTCATTAAACTAAAACCTCTCTGACCACAAAGACTGCATTTCTTGTATCCCCAGCATCGAGCAAAGTTTGTGGCAATAGTCAAATGCTCAGTAAATACTGACTAAAAGAATGATCAAAAGAATATTATTTTATCTGTGTCATTTCACATATCCTAAAGCTCTATAGAAAAATCATTTTTGCACTTGACACTTCCATATCTTTAAAATATTTTTATCACTTAGATGGTAGAATAAAATAATTACAAGTTAAATTTATAACCAACAGAACTGGACATTCTCTAAGATGGTAAAGGTTACTGTTCTCCTTTTCTACTATTCCTATTAAAATAATAGGAATAGGAATAATAATAAGAATAATAGGAATAATAATTCACTTCTTTCTCCCTACCACATGCAGAGAACTCACTTGCCATGTGAGTAAGTTAGTTTGTTATTTTCAGACGGTATCTTAGCCAGAATCTGCTCTGTCACTTCCAGGAAATTTCCTCCACACCAAGCATGTTTGGCAAGGATAGTGGTTCCCCTGGCAACAACAGCAAAAAGAATGGCCATGGCTTCAATCTATCAAAAGGAAAAAAGGCACACATGAGTTATAATATGAGTTATAATATTTCTATGACATGATCTTTCAAAAGTAACTTGCTGTCATTTACCAACCCTTACCTGGAAACATTTTTTTAAGATTTATTATTTATTTATGCATACAAAACTGGTGTATAGGCCAGATGTGGGGGGGTGAGAGGATTCACCAAAGAGAGAGTGGGGATCAGAACAGGTGGATCTACTGAAACACACTGCTAAGGGGAGCAGCGGGGAGACAGGAGAGGTCTGCTGCGCCATGTGGGTCAGCTCCCTGGTCGGGGATCAAACTCATGCCACAGTGGCTGGTGATAGCTTGACAGCACTGAGACTTTAACCCCTATGCCACCAGGGAGGCCCGACCTGAAAACATTGTTTTTTGAAGATTTATTTATGCATACAAGAATGGGGGTATAAGCCAGAGATGCGGGGGGTGAGAGGATTCACCAGAGACAGAGTGGGAAGCAGAACGGGCGGACTGACTGACTGAAATACACTGCTGAAGGGAGCAGCAGGTGAAGCAGGAGAGGTCTGTTTCTCCATGTGGGTTGCTCCCTGGCCAGCTGGGGATCGAACTCATGTTGCAGTGGCTGGTAGCTTGATAGCGTTGTCTTTAACCCCTGTGCCACCAGGGAGGCCCTGGAAACATTATTGACCAAGGCACTATAACATTGAAAGTGACAAGACTTACTAAGTCAGTCTCATACACACTTACAACCTAAACCATGCTGACATGCATATATGTAGACATACCAAATAAGTACACATGTATGTGTGCATATACAATGTAATGAACACATGCTGCACATTCTAAGGTTGCAGTACATCGATAGTTGCTTTTAAAAATTATACAGCATAGGCCCTCCCTGGTGGCGCAAGGGGTTAATACATAGCACAATGAAGCTATCTGCAGCCACTGAGGCATGAGTTTGATCCCCGGCCAGGGAGGTGACCCACTTGGCATGGCAGACGTCTCCTGACACAATGCTGCTCCCCTCAGCAGTGTATTTCATGGTCCACCTGTTCTGCTCCCTGCTCTGTCTCTGGTGAATCCTCTCACCCCCCACACCTCTGGTCTGTATCCCAGTTCTTGTACGCATAAATAAAAATGAATCTTTTTTTAAGATTTATTTATTTATACAAGAACTGGGGTACAGGTCAGAGGCACGGGAGGGTGAGAGAATTCCCCAGAGACAGTGGGGAACAGAACAGGCAGACTGACTGAAGTGCACTGCTGAGGGGAGCTGCGGGCGAGGCAAAAGAGGTCTGCCACGCCAAGTGGGTTTCTCCCTGGCTGGCCGGGAACCGAACCCATGCTGCAGAGGCTGCGGACAGCTTTACAGCGCGGCGCTCAACCTACTGCCCCACCGGGGAGGCCCTATAATGAATCTTTTTTTAAAAAAATAATAAATAAAAATTATACAGCATAAATTGCTATTATCCTTTGAAAAGCAATAAGGACAAGATAGCTAACAACAAAGATGTTGTTACAGTTGAGCATAATAATCCCTTCCTGAAAATTTATCCTAGGGAAATAGTTCAGCTAAGTTAGACTAGATTCACAAAGATCCCTATTAACAACAGTAATTTACAATGATTAACTCCATTTAATCCTTGCATTGATGAAATTATACTCCATTATGATGCTTACATTATAGATGAGGAAACTGAAGTACAGATGGCTTAAATAATTGGCCCAAAATTACAGAGCTAGGAAGCAGTAAGAGAAAATCCAGGTATGATTCTAAAACCCAAAAGTTTACCCCTATACTGTCTCTAATATAAAATGCAATATCTATATTAGAAACGCAGTGAAAATAATCCAAATCTTCCACAAGAGAGGAATGGTTTTATAAGTTATGGTAAGAGCCTTCAAAAACAAAATATTTCTAAAACAATATAGCATGAGCTTAAGATTATTTTTCTCATGTTTATTAATATATACTATTTTTCTCACAGAACAGCCCAGTCTTCTTATCTAATGGCATGAACTTATAAAAAGAGATGAATAAATGTCTTTTTTAAAAAATGAGCATGTGCTAAAGATTTTATTTAACTCATTATCAACGAGGGGACCCTGAAGAGCTTTTGTCCTCAACACTCCACAAAAGTATGTTCGCTAAGACAATCCACATTGCAAAATTCTTTAGTCACTTCTCTATTCTCACCTCATTTAACCTCTCAGAAACAGTCAACACCACTGATGAACCCTCATTCTTGAAATATTCTACATGTCTGGCTGCTCCTTCCTGCCTTAGACCTGCTATTTTTTTTCCTCCAAGAACAATGTTTCTTTCTTTTTTTTTACATTTTACTTATTTTCTCAAATTTTATTGTCAGTCATTTACATAACTATATAATTTGAGGTTTACAGCTTCACACCTGCATATAGGCACATGCTTACCTCACTCGCTACCAGAACACCCATGCAAAACACCTATGCTGATGCCCTATCATCTTTTTTCCCCTTCCCCTCCTCTGTAAACCTGCCATTTTTTAAGATTTATTTATTTATGCATACAAGAACAGGGTACAGGCCAGAGGTGTGGGGGGTGAGAGGATTCACCAGAGACAGAGTGGGGAACAGAACAGGCAGACTGACTAAAATCCACTGCTGAGCAGAGCATCAGGTGAGTCAGGAGAGGTCTGCTGCACCATGTGGGTAGCATCCTGGCCAGGGATCAAGCTCATGCTGCAGTTGCTGCGGATAGCTTCATAGGTTGCGTCTTAAACCCTTGTGCCACCAGGGAGGCCCTAGACCTGCCATTTTAAACATGATTTATTTGCTGAAGACACACTGCCTGCAGAATAAAAACTCCAATGCACAGCCTATGTTGAGGAAAAACTTCTGATAAAACCCAAGGCACAACCAATAGTGAAAGGCAGATGAACAGGGATTCACAAAGAAGCCTGAGGAGAACCAACTGGGAAAGTAAGAGGAAAGCCAGAAGAGAATGGTGCCCTAGAGGCCAAAGGGAAAGAAATCTTCAAGAAGAAACAAGTGTCAGCTCCAAGTTGTGTTCACAGACTATGAAGACTGTAAAGCAGTCACTGAAATTTTATAAGGAAGGAGGTCACTGGTTAGGGTCAAAGAGACATGCAGTGGAGTGGAACAAAAACCTAAAGAGATACAGAAACAAGAAATCATATGGTCCCTGAGAAAAAGAGAAGGATAAAGAGCTGCCTCCATGCCTTAGCAACTTCAAGAAAAAAGTGAGTTTGTCAACAATACAAAAAGATCTACTTAGTGTCTTAGTGGACTATAAGTTCATCCTGAACTGACTTGAGGTAAATGCTTAAAGTGCTTACATAATCTTAAGTTACATTAAGAAACCAGGTTATCTTTTAGGCAGCGTTGTTATCTGCTGTGCTGATTATAACCTATGTGCAATACTGAGTTCAAGTTTGGGTAGCGATTTTAAGATTGGACAACAGGGCAACACTATAGGTGAGAGAACTGGAGATTGAGTCACATGAAGAAGGGTTGGAGGAACTAAAAATACTTAACATGAAAAGGAGAAGACTCAGAGGGAGCATGACAGCAGTTTAAGTTTACATAAAGTGCAGTCACCTGGAACAGAGAGAGTACTATTCAGACTATATAACCCGGAACAATGGGTCTCAGTTACAGGGAAGTAGTGCTGTGTTCAATGAACGCAGTCCCCGATTTAAAAATGCCTGACTGTTAAGCATCAGGTACACAGCAACATAAACCTTACTTTGCTCGCAGATGTCATAGTAGGAATTTCTGATTTTGTCCTATACTGCTAAAGGGCCTACCTATAATCAAGTCTCACCGATAACTCTCTGGCAACAGAACCTATAACATCATAATGAGTATGGGGTAACAGAAACAACTGTACCACGAAACTGGCTCTGCTAATTAAAAGCAGTATGTGAATGCCTAATAAACCACAAAGCGCTACACAGTATATAATATTCCAGAAGAAAATGAATGAAAAAGATAGGACCAAAGAAGGGAATGAAAGATAAATAGAATACAAAGAAACCCCCCCCCACCCCGTCTCAACACTGTTCTCTTCCTCCCTACTAACGTACTAAAGTGGTCTCACAATCATCATCCCAATACCACTTCACGCCTGCTCAGAATACCGTTCCTGTGGCTACGGCGACAAAGTGTCAAATGCTGCTTCAAAGCAGGTATTTACTGTTTTATGATTCTAGAGGCCTGAACCCTGAAATCAAGATGCTGGCAGGGCCATGCTCTCTCTAAAGTCTGCAGGGAGATTGCTTCCTTGTGTATTCCTTGCTCCTGATGGTGTGCAGGCCATCCGTGGCACTCCTTGCCTTGCAGCTACACTTCAAGCGCTGCCTCCATAGTCACATGACGTGCGCCATGTGCACCCCAGTCCTCACGGGCATTCTGTGCCTTTTTTCTTATAATACGGACAATGAGTCTAGAAAGACCTCATTTTTAACTTACATCTTAACTACATCTGCAAAGACCCTGTTTCCAAATAAGGTTACATTCAGAGATACCAGGTCAGGATTTAACCTATCTTTTTTGAGGACACATTTTCTCCCTTAGAAACTCACCATTCCTCCCAAATCACTCCTACTCGCCCCTTTATACATCTTCACATCACCCCAACTTGTCTCCCTCTCATCTCTAAAACTCTATCCCACCTCAGTCCTTACTCCTATTAGAGTCCAATCCTTAGAGCTATGGGCCAGAAAGACAACCTCCAACAGCACGGCGTTGGTAAGGCCTGCTTCTACTGCCCAGAAGGTTCCAAAGAAAGGATATTTTTGTTCCAGTTTCTGGGATTCCCAGGAAAACTACGTTATGGGGAAATCCAGTGAGAATTCTGGATGTAGTTTTCTATAGAGGAATTGTCATAAGTAGTGTTGAAGGTCCATAAAATTAAAGGTAAAGTTAGCTGTTTCTGATTGGCATGACTGAAAAGTCATTGATAGCCTTGTTTACAGAGAAAATGCATCCACAGTTTCAAACAGTAATCTTACAATGGAACTTCTGGAATATATCAATTTGTAAGTAAGGGACTGACTGCATATATTAAAAACACATAGAATAGCAACAATATGAACACTCCTCAGCTGAGACATCTAAGAGAAGCTGAATGTGTTCTGAGGAATTTTTTTAACTCTGTATTTTGATAACATTAAATATAAATACACTCAGAAGTAAGTGAAGGCACACAACTCACTGCTGCATTCGCATTATGAGAGTGCTTAATTTTTTATGTCTTGGAAGCATGTCTGGATGCTCTCAGGTTGGCACATCCTAAGACTATAATGACAACCGTGACTGAACATTTCTGCATTCCTTTTGTGTTTTCAATCAGTTATACATTTATCTTTTGCAAGACAATTGAAATATATCTACATAGAAAAATCTTTTCAGAATGCAGATTTTTATCTAAAATTCCGAAAACGACAGTGTGGCAGAATAATGACACATAAATTATCTCTGGCTAAGGAGAAAATCATACTCAAAAATGTGCTGGGGGCCTCCCTGGTGGTGCAGCGGTTGAGTGCTGGGTTGCAAAGCTGCCCATAGCCTCTGCAGCGCCGGTTCAATCCCCGGCCACTGGGCGAGGGTCCCACATGGTGTGCAGACCTCTCCTGCCACCCGCTGCTCCCCTCAGCAGTGTACTTCGTCAGTCTGCCTGTTCTGTTCCCCGCTTTGTCTCTGGTGAATACTCTCACCCTCCCGTGCTTCTGACTGTACCCAGTGCTTGCATAAATAAATAAATAAAATCTTAAAAAAAAATGTGCTGGTACTGAGTGGCAACCAAATGATACCATGATATGCTGTATGAATAAAGGTTGTGCAACTGTTCGAACAAAAACAACTGTAAGAGGGCCTCCCCGGTGGCACAGCGGTTGAGCGCTGGGTTGCGAAGCTGCCCGCAGCCTCTGCGGCGCCGGTTCGATCCCCGGCTGCTCCCCGGCCACCGGAGGAGGGTCCCACATGGCGCGCAGACCTCTCCTGCCACCCACTGCTCCCCTCAGCAGTGTCCTTCGGTCCTTCTGCCTGCTCTGCTCCCCGCTCTGGCTCTGGTGAATTCTCTCACCCTCCCACGCTTCTGACTGTACCCAGTGCATGTATAAACAAAACAAACAAACAAATAAATAAATAAATAAAGCATGCCTCTATTAAAAAAAAAACAAAAAAAAAACAACTGTAAGAATTAGCCCATCACACAGGACATGGTTAACAGTCATTGCAAAAATTGAAAGAATTTGGTATCATTGTTTATGTTATTACAAAGGGACATATTATGTCAATCCTTGCAAATAGTTCATTTGCAGAATGTTTCATAGGAAGGACACAATGGAAATTAAAATTTTCCACCCTCAAATCATGGGACAAACTATTAAATTGGCCCATTAAACAAAATGGAGGTATGCAAGGTGCTCAGTAAAGTGATGTGAACTCATTTTAGGAGGAAGCTGTGGAACAAGAGAAGGCATAGAAGTGAGAACAAGCAAGAAGGATGAGATGGAATCTTCAGATGTGGTGAATAAGAAGGTTTGGGATATAAGTCTAATGGCCTTATATAAAGAAGGCCCTGTATAAACTAAGTCATCTGTATTGGATTTAATTATTGTTACATTTCAGTCGAACATGTTCTGGGGTTTCCTTTACCGCAGCCAATGTAGTAGACTCTGGAGGCACTGAGACCTGTAAGAAAGGAGTGCTATACTCCAGGGAGCCATGGTGCATTAGGGAAGACAGATGTAAACAAACAAATGCATTAAAGCATAACAAATGAATAACCTAAGAATGTACACATTTACGCAATTCCTGAAGTTCTGGGGATTATCTCATGTTGGAAGAAAAAAAAAATGTCGGCATCAGCCTATGTATTAGGAATTTCCTCAATATACAGTTAGGATTATTCTTGGAAGAGAGGTAGAAATGTCTCGTTTGCCCTCATGGTGTGGAGCACAGTGCCTGGCATATAATATTCACTCAAGTATTTGGTGAACAAATGAACACTGGGTGTGTTTTAAATATACTACAAACAATAGTTCAAACTTTATATTCTTTAGGACCAGGCAAAAGAGGTGGCGCGAGGGGTTAAGCAACGCACTATGAAGCAATCCACAGCCACTGCAGCACGAGTTCCATCCCCAGACAGCCAGGGAGCAACCCACATGGCGCAACAGACCTCCCCTGCCTTGCCCGCTGTTCCCCTCAGCAGTGTATTTCATTCAGTCTGCCTGTTCTGTTCTCCATGCTGTCTCTAGTGAATCCTCTCACTCCCCACATCTCTGGCCTGTACCCCAGCTCTTGTATGCATAAATAAATAATCTTTAAAAAAAAAAGACCTGGGAAAAGAATATTTTGATTAGTGAACTAGCTCCCTAAGTATGATAAAGAAGTCGAGCTGAGAGTAATCCAATCCAGGACTTTTCTG
Organism: Talpa occidentalis; assembly: GCF_014898055.3. Classification (NCBI taxonomy): domain Eukaryota; kingdom Metazoa; phylum Chordata; class Mammalia; order Eulipotyphla; family Talpidae; genus Talpa; species Talpa occidentalis. The sequence continues at coordinate 110,103 of NW_023601543.1, forward strand.
TCTGGGTCTTGGAAGGAAGTAAGTCAACCACAAAAAAACTGCCAATTCTGATGTAATAACCTTGGAGGAGACAGAACGAAGAACACTGATATGGCAGAGAAAAAGAAGAGGCATTAGGAAAAGCCTGGAGTCTGGTCACAGACAAAAACTGTTTTTGCTGGAATTACAGATCATCTTTTTTGGGTGATGCTAGTGATATGTTGGTGGTGGTGGCCAGTGCAAAACAGAACAGGTGGTGGACTCAGTGGAGAGGGCTTCAACCCCATTCTACTTTCCGAGGGTTGAAGCCCACTCCACTGAGTCCTCCACCTGTTCTGTTTTGCACTGGCCACCACCACCAACATACACTAGTATCTTGCCTACTGCCCTCTGCCCACAGGCGCGAACATGTAAGCCCCTAGGGCAGCGACCTCCTCTGTCATGTGTACAACCAGATCCCTTACCCTGAGATGTATCTGGCACATATTAGTTGTTCAATAAATATTCCTTAGACGTAACAGCTATTCAAAGGGAAAGAACCTCACAAATGTAACAGAGTCCTGTGCGAAGAGAGGTGAGGCAAAGGAGGGCCACGTAGTTGGGAGCAATTAACAGATAAGAGTAAAAGACCTTGAAAAGGTACTGGGTTTGAGGGTTATGGGGAGAGATGCAATGGGTTTGCACAAGAGGCTTGTCTGCGGTCTAAGCAGTGGCCGGCGGGACAACCACGCACGGCCGTGGGTTAAGTGCGGGCGGAGACAGTCCAGCCGGACCAAGGAAGGAGACGGACGCACACACCGGGCGGGGGAGGAAGGGCGGCAGCAGCTCCACCCTTGGGGAGCTCGGGACAGGGGGCGAGGCCGAGGCAACGCCATCGGCGCTCGCACGGAGGCGTCCCGAGATGACTGCGGGCGTCTTCGGGACCGAAATGCCCCGGAAAGGCCCGGCCGAGGGCGCGCGCAACCCTCTGTCCCCGCGGGGCAGCAGGGAACGCTTCCTGACACCGGAACCCGGGGCCCGCTCGTCGGCATCACTCGCGTGTCGTCAGAGCCGGCCCTGCCCGACCAGGGGCTTCGCTGGCACTGGAGAAGCCCGCTTCCCCTTGGCCCGCTTCGCCGCTCGCCCAGCGCCTCCCCTGTACGCCTCTGCCCGGCCAGCGCCACGACGCCCCGCTGTCCGGCCAGCGCACCCCGGTCCGTTTACCTGTCCGGGCGTCCTCTGAGAGCACGCGGGCTTGGGAGGCAGGGGCGCGGGGAGCCCGGTCGCAGACAGCCCGCTCCCCGGGGAGGCTGGCACCGGACGCCGCCGCCTTCCGCGTCAAGCGCCCTGGCCGCGCGCGGCCTCCCGGGAAAGTGAGCGACCCGCCAATGGTCGGCGGCGTTTCCAGCGCCCGCTTGCCCAGGAGCCGCAGTGCGTTCTGGGAGTGGTAGTTCGCGCGGGTCTACAGCTGAGCCGTCGGCCGCAGTGGCTGTCAGCGATGTCGAGCTGGGCAGGGTATGAGAGTCTGGTAGTACCGGGGCCTGCGACGTAGGCCCCAGCATTGAGTCGGCGGCATAAACGAAGAGCCGAGCTTGCCTGCCATCTGCCCGCTCAGGCTCAGCACGTCACAGCGCCTGTTAGTTCGCAGACGAAATAGAATTTGTCTTACAGAATTCCCAGTTTCGCCACAAAGTTTTCTAACCTTGTTCTTCTCCTCAGCAATCCTTTCTCTCTCTCCTTTGCAACAACAACAACAATAATAAACACAATAATAACAAAAACATCATAATAAAAATAAACAGCTACTCTCATTTGAGCGAAGCTCCCTCAACAGCTCCATGTCCCTATCCCTCCTTTCCTACTCTAGCTGTGCTACTAAAACCTGCCTCTTGACTCATCAGCTGCTCCTTGCTTAATCTCTCTGTTGTCGACATTTAAAGATTATCAAGATGCCTCTCAGAGCATTCCAAAGTCACCTTTCTCAAACCCACACCCACCTGCAACCCCCTCACCACCCACACACTTGAACTGTGTTCTTTCTCCTATCTCTCCTTTCCAGTTGAAATTCTCAGCAGTGTTGCAAAAACAAATAGATCCTGTTCAGCCATTCTTCAGCTATGTGATTTTATATTCATTATTCCCTCCTTCCAACCCCCTGTCTTAGTCACTTTGGTCTGCTTTAACAAACCACCATAAACTGGATGTCTTAAACAACAGAGATTTATATCTCACAGTTCTGGAAATTTCATAGCAGGATTCGCTGAGGAGCTGCTTCCTAGCTCACAGGTCACTGACTTCTCTACCCTCATATAGAGGAGAGACTTTCTCTCACGTCTCCTGTAGGACACTAGTCCCATGCTAGAGGACTCTATCCTCATGACCTAATTAATTCCCAAAGGCCCCACATCCAAAAACCATCAGGTTGGAAATCAGAGCTCCAAGATGTGATTTTGGGGGTGGACAAAAATATTCATGTCATGGCACCCTCTGTTCTCTTAGCTCTAAGATGCTACACTTTCCTGATTCATCCCTACCTCTGATAGCTCCTCATTTTTCCTTTAAAATGTTCTTGCTCTATAGAACTCAGCCCTACATGCTCTTCTCTTCTCACCCTTCAATTCACACTTTTTTTGGATGATCTTAACCATTTCCATTGTTTTGGTTGTCATCTGTACTCTGATAATTACTATATCTAGGAAGCCTAGACAAGGCTCTTGTAACCAGTCTGAAATATCTAATGACAGCTAGGCATCTATTTCAGGCACCTAAAACTTAACTTAGTTCTCACTTGACTTAATACATTTCTACTTTGCCCTCTCCCACAACCTGGTCCTCCTTCTCCTCTAAACCCATCACAGAGAATGGCACGATCATACAATTAGTAGCCCACGCCAGAAAGCTGGGATCATTTTGAATGCTTTCACTCCCTCAAAATCTCACATTCAACAATCAGTAAAGTCACATTAATTCTATCTCCTATATATATCTCAATTGTTAAGCTTCAGTTATCTCAGATTTAAAGTGAGAATAATAATAGTGCCTGTAGTCAAGGATTGTTGTGATAATTAAGGAGCCATAGTACCAGGCAGAGAGTCAACACTCAAGTATTTATTGAACAAGCATTGTTTTTGTCATCTGTTCTTCATTAGGTCTTACATAATGATAGCTAGCATTTATTTTTATTTAGGTTATATTTAGAGTGAAAGGAAAAATGAGAAACGGTGAGATATTTTGTGCAAGTTAGCCCTACTTCACTCCTCAATATTTTCCAAACATGACAAAAATATAGTACTGGTCATGACATGCGGTACACATGGTTCCTCTCTAACCTTAGTTATTGTGCTATTGACAAAGTGAAGTACATTCAGAGAACTGCAACAAAGTGATCTGGGCATTAAAAATCATATGTAGGGCCTCCCTGGTGGCACAGGCAGTTGAGCGCAGCGCTGTGAAGCTGTCTGCAGCCTCAGCAGTGCAGGTTCAATCCCTGCTGGCCATGGAGACACCCACATGGTGGGGCAGACCTCTCCTGTCTCACCCGCTGCTCCCCTCAGCAGTGTATTTCAGTCGGTCTGCCTGTTCTGTTCCCCACTCTGTCTCTGGTGAATCCTCTCACCCTCCCGCACATCTGGCCTGTACCCTGGTTCTTGTATAAAAATAAATAAATCTCTTTTAAAAATCATATGTAACATCTCTGTACCTATAGTATCTCCTTCACCATCTCCCCAATGCACACACCCATTCTGTATCACCTGAGATGGCTCTATCTAAAATAGAAGTCTATTACTTTAAGATTCTACTTAAAATCTTCTTTGGTTCCCCATTATATAGAGGAGAAAATCTAAGATTCTCAACAAAGAATTCAAAGCCTTCCATGAACTGAACTCTTTCTACCTCTCCTGCTTCATATTCTGCTTCTCCCACCAACACACCCCATGTTCAAGTCTTCTGTATTATGGTGTTTGCTGGTTCATCCAGCCATCTATCCATCCATCCATCCATTCCTTCAACAAATATGGAGTAAGTTCTGCTGTGAACCAGGCCTTTTCTGGGTGCAAGAGAACAAGACAGTGAACAAGACAGTGATCTTGCCTGCATGGAGTTAACACTTAGATACCATGCTATTGACGCCTCAGTACCTTTACACATGCTGCCTCCCTTCTCTAAATCTTATTCATTCCTCAAGAGCTATCTCAAATATCATCTATTCACTTTCCAGTGAACTATATGCTGCATTTGTCAGCTTTAGACACCTTCTGCAAAGGTTCATTTTTCATATTAATATTAATTTGCTTTATGCAATACCTAGTTTTTGAGAGACAGCACTGTATCTTAGCGAGTGAGTTTTGGAGCCAGATAGTTCTAAGTTAATAGCTGTATGAACTCTAAATGTTGCCTCAATTTAGAGATTTTAGGGCTCTATCAAAGCTCCTCCTCTTTCTCAATATAATCTCCTAAAGTAATCTCATCTGTGCTCCAAAATTTGTATCTTTAGTACAAGCCTTTATATTGGGAAATCAAGGAAGGTCTCTCAGAGGAGGTAACTTTTTATTTTTATTTGTTTATTTTTTTTTTGTGGGACCCTCGCCGGTGGCCGGGGATCGAACTGGCACTGCAGAGGCTGTGGGCAGCCTCGCAACCCAGCGCTCAACCGCTGCACCACCAGGGGAGGCTCTCAGAGGAGGTAACTTTTAAATTGAAACCGGACTGTCAGGAAAGAATCATCCTGAAGAAAATAAGAGGGAACAAAAACAAACAGTGACTGGATGATAGTGGAAGTGAGAGAGAGTGGTAGAAGAGGAGTTTACACCAGCCTCTTTCTGCTCCTCAAAATATGATACGCTCCTTCCCACTTTATGATCTTAGCAACAACTCTTCTTGAAATTTTGTTCCCTCTTATCTCTTAAGCTTAAGGAGTAAAGGTTTCGAAGCCTGGAATTAGAGAACTGATGGTGTAGATGACCCAATCCAGTGCCCTTGTTGTGCACATCTCATCTTAACAAAAATCACAAAGCTGAGAAGAAATGGAGTCTGGATTACAGGTACTGGATGTTCCCATGTACTCAGCTCTCTAGAAATGTCAGCTGGGGCAACGTAAGATACATCTATTACACAGAGCTCTAGTCATATCCAGGAGAGCCTTTCTGCTTAAAAGAATTGGGTCCTAAGGCGTTATTTTGTGTTTCACAAACAAATCCAGGGACAGTTGCTTTGACATCAAAATCATTTGCATTATCGCGATTAATCATTGATCAGCAATGCTGTTTATGCATCTTTTCTCCTGGATATTTGGAATTGGGCAACTTTTCTACCTTTCTGCTATGCTCAAACAGACCGACCTCAATAATGCCTGCTCTTTGAAATTCACAGTCAGCAGAGGGAGCTAACACATTATCAATATCTTAAAAAATCATTGACATTTGCGCATGGGACAGTTTCTCTTTGCAACTCACTGCCGTCATCTTGCATCCTGCTGCGTTCATTGACACTATGTGGCTCCAACTCCAGCTTTTGCAAAGCAGTTGTGGATTACTTCTGAGGAGAGTATCCCACACAGCAATGGCATTTCTCATCACAGCAAGAATTCGCCATTTCTTTCTATCTGCAGTAGAACAATGGCTCTCGTAATGTACCATAATGTTCTAGCGCCCAACTGGGTGATTTATTATTTTGATGCTTTATTATTTCTCAGCCTAATGGCTACACGTAGCCATGGTACTGGCAGGCAAAAAAGGACCACAGATTTGTTTTAATTTAACTGCCAGTGTCTGTGTGCAGCTATCAGAAATAGAATGTTCACATTCTGGTAATTGCAGGAGCCATTCCCAAGCAACCTGGCAGACACCACGGCATTTTTGTTAACTTTATATACACAGGGAAGCTCTAAGGGAGTTTTCACATTTCCATATAAGTGGTTCTGAGTTCTTGTTCTTCCAAGCACTGGAACAAAAGATAGCTGATAATCCATCTCTATGTATTATTTACTTTTCTCTAGGACAGTGTTCTTCTGTCCAAGTGTGCTTCTACTTTGGCTGCAAAGAGGGGCACTAGGGGCCTCCTTGGTAGTGCAAGGAGTTAAGTCTCAGCACTATGAAGCTATCTACAGCCACTGCAGCACGAGTTCGATCCCCACCCGGGAGGTGACCCACATGGTGCAGCAGACCTCTCCTGACTCCCCGCTAGTCCCCTTAGCAGTGCATTTCTGTCAATCCACCTGTTCTGCTCCCCACTTTGTCATTGGTGAGTCCTCTCATCCCCCCCACACCTCTGCCTACACCCCAGTTCTTATATGCATAAATAAATAAATCTTTTTTAAAAAAGAGGTGCACTTGGGCCTCCCTGGTGGCACAAGGGGTTAAGCATTGCACTATGAAGCAATCCACAGCCTCTGCAGCATGAGTTCGATCCCCAGCCGGCCAGAGAGCAACCCACATGGTGCAGCAGACCTCTTCATCTCGCCCGATGTCTCGCCCGCTGCTCCCCTCAGCAGTGTATTTCAGTCAGTCTGCTGTTCTGTTCCCCACTCCGTCTCTGGTGAATCCTCTCACGCCCCGCATCTCTGGCCTGTACCCCAGCTCTTGTATAAATAAATAAATCTTTAAAAAAAGAGGTGCACTAGATGTGTATCCCATGTGTGCATCTATTCAGATCTGGACTTTCATTCTCAAAGTTATTGTAGGTGCTTTACTTTTTAGATGAAGTGACATGATATTGTGATAATGGTGAAAATATTATTGCCAGCCCTAGAGATTATACATCAACCTCCATATGGTGAGCAATTTTCATTAGCCTTTTTTAAAAACCAGTAAGTGTCCACATGTGGAAATATCTGCCCTGGTAAGGCAAAGTTTTTCAAGTGTTTTATTTGTGAGGCAGGCATATTTTGTTCCTCTCATTCTGCTATCAATTTTACCTCCCTTGACTTTTGGGTTTTTGTCATTTTCAGAAAATATATAGGCTATCCATGAAGAAATTCCAAGCTGTGTTGATTTCACTTTTGACTTTTTTTTTCTTATCCACTAATGTCCAGTGCTGCAAAAATTGGGAGTTCATTATATTTTCTCTTTAATGTATGACTAACACTGCCTGGGGTGTAACAGGAAAAGTCTGCTTCACAGAGCAGGGCCATTGTGAAGAGGATGAGGCCCAGGGTAAACCTGAGGCACAGGAGACAGAAGTATAGCACTGACAAGGCAGCTCATTTTCTTTAGTTTCAATGTGTCTAACAACAAAGGTGATGTCAAATTACATGAAGGGCAAGTCTGAATTATCTAAATAACCATGTCAAAAAATAAAGGCTACTAATGATTTTGAGGTAAACACTGCTGCTATCTGATAGCAAGTGATCAGGTTTTAAGCATGAAAATGATGAAAAGGAAGGAGAGAAAGAGAAATATCCTTCCTTTAACATTCTTTTTTTTTTTTAAAGATGTGTTTATTTATGCATACAAGGGCTTGGGTATAGGCCAGAGATGTCGGTGGTGAAAGGATTCACCAGACACAGAGTGGGGAGAAGAACAGGCAGACTGACTGAAATCCACTGCTGAGGGGAGCAGCAGGTGAGACAGGAGAGGTCTGCTGCGCCATGTGGGTAGCTCCCTGGCCGGCTGGGGATCGAACTCATGCTGCAGAGGCTGTGGATTTGCTTCATAGTGTGGTGCTTAACCCCTTGTGCCACCAGGGAGGCCCCTTCCTTTAACATTCTGATGGAAAATCAGTAACACTTTCAGCTCAAAGTTATAAGCTTAAATGTCCCACGTGCTGGCCCAATTCTAATTTGATATAAAGAACCCACACTCTTAGTGGGACAATAACAAATATGATGGAGATTTTTCCTAGATGCTCTTCATCAAATGAGGACATTCACTTCCATTCCTAGTTTACTGAAGTTTTATGAGGAATTGAATTTAGATTCCTCTGATAAATGCTTTTTCTGCATCTATCGAGATGATCATGTATTTTTCTTCTTTAGTTTGCTAAGATGACAAATTCCATTGATTAATGTAAGGTCGGTGCAGGGGGCCTGGTGAGGGCCCCAGGCCACGGGCATAAGGAGGGGCCTTGAAACCGCAGAGGGAATTCCACCCTTGCCTCAGCTCCTGGAACCGGAGGCCTCCACCCATTGCAAACAGGACCTGATAGCAATCAACCAGAAACCACCAAAAAAACAACTTCGGTTCCGCAGACCCAGTTTCCCTAACCTTTCCTCACCCTATAAAAGGACATCTTCCCCCCACAAGGGCCCCTAGGGGGTCGGAGAACCTCACCAGGGTGCGCAATAAAGTTCCTGCCTGTGAGAAACTTAGCCTGGCTCTCCTTTTCTTTACCGCGCCAATCCTTTCAATTAATTTTTAACAACTTTATCGAGATACAACTTAAATATCATACCACTTGATGGAGGACAGGAATATAAAAAACCGAAAAGGAGGTGCTCTATAAGACCAGAAACCTGGCTCACACAGGAGGTGGGGGTAGAAGAGATTAGCATAGCCATTGACACAGCTATGGAAACCAAGGTCCTTAGGCACCAACATCCAGACTACAAAACACAACACCCAAGCAGGGATCAGACTGCTGAGGGGAGTGTCTAGAGCACAGGCCCAGGGGTAAAGATATGGAGATGGAGCCCATTGTGGAATGCCCAGTCCCTTTCAGATTCTTCATAGTTACCCACAATCAGCAACTAACCAGAAGGCTCACAAGGAGTGACCCCGCCCAAACAGAAAAAGACTATATCAGTGCAGTCTCTGCACAGGCTGGGGGCAGCACTCTGTCTGCCCACCTGTGCCTGTGCAGGTGCTTCCTTTCACCAACTCTCTCCTCTGCAGGGCAGCAACTTCCTGCCTGCCTGTGACCTGTACCTGCTGGGGCTTCTCCTCACTGACCCTCAGTGGCGGCAGCTCTCCTCAAGGCCGCCCGCCTGCAACCACACAGGCCTCTCTCAGCAAACCTGTCCCTTTCGGGGCAGCTCTTCCTGCCCACTTGTGTCTATGCAAGTGTCTTTTGCTATCCTATCCCTTTTCTAATAAACCTGCTCTTTTTTTTTTTTTTTTAAGATTTATTTATTTATTTATACAAGCACTGGGTACAGTCAGAAGCGCAGGAGGGTGAGAGAATTCACCAGAGCCAGAGCGGGGAGCAGAGCAGGCAGAAGGACCGAAGGACACTGCTGAGGGGAGCAGCGGGTGGCAGGAGAGGCCTGCGCGCCATGCGGGACCCTCCTCCGGTGGCAGGGGAGCAGCCGGGGATCGAACCGGCGCCGCAGAGGCCGCGGGCAGCTTGGAAACCCAGCGCTCAACCACTGCGCCACCGGGGAGGCCCTAAACCTGCTCTTTAAATATAACTATCATCTCTGCCTCGTGGAGAAACTTGCCTGGGAAACTCACTGCGTGTCACTGAAAGGGGAGCTCTGGTGAAACCTTTCCCAGAGGGAACCCAAGGACCCTGCACCCCAAACCGACTGACTCCAAAACAACACACTCATCCCATTTTAAATGTATACTTTAATCATCTTTAATACATTCACAAAGTTGTACAGCTACCAATTTCAGATAAATTCCACTTAGTCAGGACATATCTTTTTAATACATCATTAAAGTCCATTTGCTTAAATTTGTTTAAACCTTTTCCATCTATGTTATGAGGGATGTTGGTCTGTAGTTTTCCTTTCTTGTAATGTTTTATCTTTTTCCCAAATATGTTTATAGAGGTAAATTTGGTTTGCATAGTTGTGTCTGCTTTGAGGGTTGTAGGTTCAAACATCTAAAAATATATGTTTTCACAGACTGCCCACCACCAGTGCCACAATAACCCCGCAGCCCCTTCCACTGGCCCCCTTCCCTCCATAGCTCCTGCCCGGCCGCCCTCCCCCTCTGGTGCCTCCGTTTTGCAGTCAGATGTCAAGGGTTTGTTATTAATTTTTTTTTTTCTGAGCCTTTGTTTAGTTTTTCTGTTTTCCACAGATAAGTGAAACCATCCAGTATTTGTCTTTTCCTTTCTGACTTTTTCACTTAGTATCATCCCTTCGAGTTCCATCCATGTTGTTGCAAATGGCAGAATTTCATGTTGTTTATAGCTTAGGGTTCCATTGAGAGAGAGAGAGAGAGAGAGAGAGAGAGAGAGAGAGAGAGAGAGTAACCACATTTTTTTTTTTTTTTATAGAGGCATGCTTTTATTTATTTGTTTGCTGGTTTGTTTGTTTGTTTGTTTTGTTTATACATGCACTGGGTACAGTCAGAAGCGCGGGAGGGTGAGAGAATTCACCAGAGCCAGAGCGGGGAGCAGAGCAGGCAGAAGGACCGAAGGACACTGCTGAGGGGAGCAGCGGGCGGCAGGAGGGGTCTGCGCGCCATGTGGGACCCTCCTCCGGTGGCCGGGGAGCAGCCAGGGATCGAACCGGCGCGGCAGAGGCCGCGGGCAGCTTCGCAACCCAGCGCTCAACCGCTGCGCCACCGGGGAGGCCCATGAGAGTAACCACATTTTTCTGATCCACTCCTGTGTCCTTGGGCACTTAGCTTGTTTCCATAGCTTGCCTGTTGTTAACAGTGCTGCAGTAAACACGGGTGTGCACATAGCCCTTCAGATGATGCTTGTGCATTCTTTGGGTAGGTACCAAGGAGTGGAGTTACTGGGTCATATGGGAGATCCATATTTAATATTTTGAGGAAACCCCATGCTGTTTCCATAGGGGCTAGACCATCTACATTCCTACCAAAACGATAGGAGGGTTCCCTTTACTCTATACCCTCATGAACACTTGTTTCTGGTCTTTTGATTTGGGCCATTTTCATAGGTGTGAAATGGTGTCTCTCATTGTGGTTTTGATATGCATTTCTCTGATGATAGGTGATGATGAGCATTTATTTTTTTCATGTGCCTGTTGGCCATTTGCATGTCTTCTGCCCATTTTTTGATTAGCATTTTCCTTTTTTTTTCTTTACAAAATTTGTGACAAAATAATTTTTGTCTGTTGCCTTATTGTTTGTTTGCCCCATTAAATTTTATTCAATAGTACATAACATACACTCCATATGAACAGGAACCATTTTAATCTCTTCACCATTGTGCCTCTGCAGTTTGCTGAAATATCTCAATGAGAAGGGCTATCACTGCCCCTGTACCAAATAGTATTTTAAGATAAATATATATTACTGTATTCAGTCAGCATAGTAATGGTGTGGGGTAATTATTATCAACAACCTCATTTTCCAGATAAGCTTCCCAACTGCACAGGTGCTGGGGGGTCAGAGGGGTACCAAGGTTTGACTCCCAAGGTCTTGACTTCCTGTCCCTTGCCTATTTTGCACAAATTTCAGAGTGATTAAGAGGGAAGAAAAGGAGGGAGGACAGTGTTGGTTGACTAGATCAAACAGTCCCAAATCAACACACCACCTGTTTGCTTCCATCTGCCTGATACTATTTTCTGGACCCTTAGCTTTGAAAGAGGGCCAATACAAAGATACCTGGATGGTGGAGAGAGCTGAGAACTTACACTCCACAGCAAAATTATTGGCAGACAGTGAGTAAATGCTAATGAGGGGTGAAATATTTTGTCATACACACTCCAGGGATCTCTGCGGAAATGCCCCAAGAGCCGAAGAACTTGAATAGGTGCTGGGACTGGGATGGTGCTGGGGGACAGCGACAGGGACCCAGCTCACCCGGAATTATCTCTAGGAAGGGTGCCCTGCAGGTATGTAGCTGGGGGGGTCCTTCCCCTAGTTTTCTTCCCTCTAGAGGGAATGGACTCAACTACCACGCCTCTGAGATAGTGAACGTGGCCCCTAAGATCTAGCTCTTGACCAAAGTTTGGTGGGAAATGTATGGGTCTTGTGACTTCTTCAAGAGGCAAGGGGGCATTAAAAGTCCTGTAGACCAGATTAGTTTTGGTTGTCTTCTGTGCCTTTTATTGCTCCTCTAAAATAGAGATTTTATTTATCCATAGAACTGGGGTCTAGGCCAGAGGTGTGGGGGGTAAGAGGACTCCCCAGAGAGTGGGTGGATCTACTGAAATACACTGCTGAGGGGAGCAGCGGGCAAGACAGGAGAGGTCTGCTGTGCCATATGGGTCACCTCCCTGGCAGGGGATCAAACGTATGCCATGAGGTGACAGAGCTGAGACTAACCCCTAGGCCACCCGGGAGGCCATGCTCCTCTAAAATAGAGAGTGGAGGGCCTCCCTAGTAGCAAAAGGGGTTAAGTACAGCACCATGAAGCAATCCACAGCAATTGCAGCATGAGTTCAATCCCCGCTGGCTGGCGAGGGTCCCACATGGCATGGCAGACCTCTCCTGTCTCGCCCACTGCTCCCCTCAGCAGTGTATTTCAGTCTGCCTGTTCTGTTCCCCACTCTGCCTCTGGTGAATCCTCTCACCCCCCCCACACCTCTGGCCTGTACCCCAGATCTTGTATGCATAAATAAATAAAATCTTTTAAAAAAATGTTCACACTAAAAAAAAATTATGAAAGAAAACATTTAACAGTATCTTTACAAACTGGAGTAGGCAAATACATGTGAGGTATTTGTGAGTCTCTGGGTATAATACATCCTGAATGAAATTCCTCGCTATCCGTAGATCTGGGAAACTAGAAAACAAGTCATTCCCAAAGTACAATGGTGGCATAAAATAGAAGGGTTTATCAAGGCAAAGCAGTTTCAAAATTCAGCACAGCAAATTCCAGTAGGTTTCAAGTTTTGGGACTATTGCTCTGTGGTTCAAAGTTCCATCTCCCACAACTTTACCACTGGGTCCCCAACTCTGTCCTCTGTGACCATGGCTAGAATCTCTGCCTCTGTGCCTGCTACTACCATCCTTAATGCTGAACCTGAACTCTAACACAAACTTCAACTGCTAAACACTAAAACTGAGCCCCCCAAGTCCCACATTAACTCCAATCCATACCGCAAATGAACTCTAACCCTAACCACAACTGCGACACCATTAGTTACCCTAAATCATACTCTAAGCTTTAAAACTAGACTTGAGCCTGAACCCAAAATCTGGACCTAAACCGGAACCTGAACCACTAAATCTTAAACACAAGCCCCAGTCAGAGCCTAAACCAGAGAGCGAATTAGAACACCAATCCAAATGTCAAGTTGAAAACTTCTTGAACCCCAAACTCTTCCTCAACATTAACACTAGGCATAACACTAATTTCTAAACTCAAACCAGTTTGAACCTGAACACTTGAAACCTAAACCAAGTCCAAGTCAGAGCCCAGATCCAGTTTACATGCCTGCTCTAGACCACCACGACTACAACTGCCGCTCACATCACCACTCAGGCCCAGTCTTAGCGCAGCCCCAGCCAGCCCTGCCTTAGCCCTGGGAGGACTCCAGCCCTAGCAGGATTCGGGATGCAAATCTCCATCCAGGCTGCATTCCAACATATTATTGATTGTTTCAACCCCACTTGTTGGTCTTCTTTTTCTTTTGAATTAGTTTTGCAACTTTGCCAAAGTTCAATTGACTATACTTTTATGCTGTTTCTGGACTCTCTCTGTATTCTTATTATATTGTTTCTCTTCACCAATACCACTGATTACTGTAGCTTTACATTTAGTCTTAAAATTTAGTAGTCTAATTCTGCCAGTTTTTTTTTTCTTTTTCAGAATTGTTTTGGTGATTGCCTTTACATACAAACTGGAGAATCACCTTTTCCATTTAATATTTAAATGTTTGGTAGAATTTGCTAGTAAATCTTCTGGGCCTGCAGATTTGTTTTGTCTAAGGTTTTAAACTAATTTAATCCCTTTAGTAGTTATAGGACTACTCATGTCATCTTGGTTTGTGTCTTTAAAAAAATGATTGTCTCATTTCATCTAAGTTATGGAATTTATATGTAGAGTTGTTCATAATATTCCTTAACTATTGTTTTAATGCTTGTAGGGTCTTTGATTATATATCATCTTTCCTTCCTTACATTGGTGATTTTGCCATTTGTCTTTTTATTTTTGTTTGTCTTGCTAGAAGTTTACTGATTTTATTGTTCTTTCAGAAAATCAATTTTCAGTTTCATTGATTTTTTTCTGTTTATTTTCTATTTTCTTTTTTTTTAAGATTTATTTTATTTATACAAGAGCTGGGGTACAGGCCAGAGTCGCGGAAGAGTGAGAGGATTCACCTGAGACAGAGCTGGGAGCAGAACAGGCAGATGGACCAAAATCACTGCTGAGGGGCGCAGTGGGAGAGACAGGAGAGGTCTGCCTCACCATGTGGGATTCTCCCTGGCTGGCCAGGAATCAAACCGGCACTGCAGAGACTGCGGATAGCTTCACAGCGCTGCGCTCAACTTGCTGCGCCACCAGGGAGGCCCTATTTTCTATTTTCAATTTCATTGATTTCTGCTCTAATTTCCTTTCTTCTTCTTTTTCTTCTTCTTCTTTCTTTCTCTTCTTTCTTTCCTTCCTTTATTTTGCTCTTCTTCAGATGGAAGCTTAAGTTGTTTATTTGAGAACTTTCTTCTTCTTTTCTGACATAAACATTTAATCACATAAATTTTCCTCTACACATGATCTCATTAGTTGTATTTTGATATGTTATTTTCATTTTATTCAGTTCAAAATATTTTCTGATAATTCCCCTTGAGACTTTTCAGAGTTATTGCACTATCCTTAGCATTCCCAGCACATAGAACACTCCTTTATACATAGTTCCTTAGTAAATAAATCTTCCTGTTTGCTGTTTTGCCTCATGGGATCAACTGATCAGGTCTGTATCATTTGCCTATCTCTCATCGAGAAGGGTAAAGAGTCCTATAATTGACAGTTCTACCAAGAACCATATGGAATAAATAAGGCATGCTGTAGGTGAGGTGCTGGGCAGAAATTAAAAAAAAAACACAATATATATTCACTGCACTCGAAACAACAACAGCAATAGCAGTGCTAACAATAATGGCAGCAAACAATTTGAATTTGAATCTGCCAGGTGCTGTGCAAGGGACTTTATAAGCATTATGGTTCTCTCTACAGTCCTAAGAGGTATTCATAGTTATCTGACCCATTTTAAAAGAAACTGCAACAGAGATTTACATAACTTGCCCAAAGTTGCATAAATAGAATGCACTAATGGATATGTCTATCAATGGTTCTGGTCAGGATTTGATCTTAGATCTTTCCTTATTCTACAGTGGCCCCATTATATTTTCTCCTTGCTGACATTAAAAATTCCCTCTTTACCTTAAAGGGCAGTTTGAGTAGTGAGAAGTGAAGAACTTGGATGTAGGAAAGCTGTATTAACACTATAATACATGGCATGGTACCATTGTACATTTTTTGGTACCAGAGTTTTGACTAAGGCATCAAGGCTAAGGAGATGAGTGACAAGTGTGCACCCACCCATTCCGAAAAGGACTGCAAGGCCACCCATGTGAGAAACCCTGACTTGTCCACCAACCATTTACCATCTAAACAGCATAAGAGATGACTAGTGATGACTGAGTTAGCCATTAGGAGGAGATTGCTTGAAATAAATGCGTAGAGGAAAGTATTATGGTATCTTTTCCTTGGAGGCCTACGTGGTGGGGGTGGGGGTGGGGAGAAGAGGTATTTCCCTCCTCAAGGCAAGCAAGGAGTATATAGGAAGAGCTTGGAGATATTGAATATACTAGTGAAAAGGGAAAGCTGGCAACTTATATCCTGTCTGATGCTGCTATGTGACTGGAGCAGAGCTCCAGAGAGAGTTCTTATAATTTGACTTATGTCTCCAAGAGTTTGGGAATATGACCAAGCACTGAGATAGCTGTCTGTCTCTTCCCTGGGAGATTTTACCAGAACAAGGATGATTAGTGCCTCTGTGACAGCAAGATGAAGCAGAAGAGGCTGGCAACTGATTGGACTACTCTCCCACCACTTGGCAGAACAACATGTTTTCCTCAGGTTAAGTGGACAGAGCCAACAAAGAAGGATTTGGGCTTGAATCACCTTGCAGAGATTATTCCAGAAGTACACTAATTCCCCATTGGTTAAGGGTTGACATATCAACTCCTTCATACTATTGGATTGTTTGTGCATAGGCTGAGCTAAATTGTGTGACTTCACAAAATTCCTTGAAGCCAAAATGTAGATTGACTAGGTATATGCCAGTGACATCACAGGTGTGGTGAGGGGATGTAAAGTGGGACACTAAAAGTGTCCACTGTCCCAGGGATGGCTTCCACAGAGTACATTTGAAAACACTAGTGGGGAAAAATAGAGCCATTTCCTGATTGTGACCTTCTGAATTCTGATCACTAAGCAGGTTAGTCACATTAAGATGATTATTCTCCCTAGAAGGGAGGGTATTCTGTTACAGGCCCTGACCCAAAACAGTGGGTCCTTTGCTCTCTAGGGAAAGAACTCACCAGAGTGCTAGGTGTAGTTGAACCAGGCAAGGCTTTCTTAGTGGGTCATGCTTGAGGGAGCATTTAGGCTGGCTCCTCAATGGGAGTTAGCAAGAGAGATTGAAAGGGCAGGTCCACAAGGGGCTGTGGAGGGGCAGTGTCAGTTTACTCTAGGTTGGGCCATGCCCAGGCCCAATTGTGTGTGTGTGTGTGTGTGTGTGTGGGTGGGGGGAGGTGCGCACAGGTTACACTCCACCTGTACATGTGGGCTCTGGGCCTTCTCACTGCAGGGAATTGTGAGATCATTATTAGTCAGGACCTAACACGTTTGTCTGGCATGGGGCCTCATGGTCAGTGTGGATGCTGACCATGAGTCCAGTGCTTGACAGGACTCACAACTCCGCAATTTGGTCCAACTGCTGAAATGGGAATTGGGACAACTCATCTTCCCAGCTCACAATATATCTTCCTATGCTACCTCAGTGCCATCTAGTCTGTTCTCTGATGAACCCACAGAGCCTAAAACAGCATTTGGAACATAACAAACAGTCCATGGTTCTTTGGAATAATGAATATAATGAATGAATCACTGTAGGACAATGCATATAGTAATTACACGCTTTACCTGCCCATCCTATTTCTTCTCCATGCTACCCAGTATCACTTGTAATTCAAACACTAATCAGTTCTTGCAAGGACTTTATGATAATAAGGAGGACTTGTCAGTCACTCTATCATGGGCAAAAGGGAACTATAAGGTTTCCAAGTTTTTTTATTAATAAAAAAATTACTGCTTTAATCATATAAAAACGTCATGACATCAGGAAATGTAACAAAAGCCTAACCTATCTGCGTATGAAGTGAGTCGCAGTGGGCTGTGGGCTCCTGTGCAGGGCCGGACTTAAAAGGCTCTGAGCCACAGTCTCTAGACCTACTTGGTCACACAACCCAAGGCCCCCAAAGAGAAGAAAGACTGAGGACCAAATTGAGTGAATGGGGGAGGGGGAGGTCAGCTTTCCAGCAGGCCATATGCATCTTCCGTTAAGCCATTTGCCACCACATCCTAGGCCTCAGGCTAGTCTGGCCTCTGGCTCTGCCCATGCAAACCCTGTACCTCCCAGAACAATGACAGAGCAGCTGGGCCCATGCTGGTGAGAGCAACCATGAGGGACTAGGCAGATACACACTGGTTAGCAAATTCCCAGGGCATTCAGAGCAAGAATGCATCTTTGGGAGCCCAGTTAGGAGAGAAGAGTTTATCACAGGCTCCTAGAAAGTCCTAGAAAGTCCAAGAACAGCCTGCCTCTCCCAGGAGCCACTCTGCCTCTCCACTTTTTCCATTTCCCATGGACAGCTCGAGGACCGAGTACAGGTTTCTGCTGACATATAAAAGCCACTAGCCCCTCCTGGGGCAAAGAGCAACACGGGGCCTCCCTGGTAGTGCAGGTGGTTAAGCGCCGCACTGTGAAGCTGTTTGTGGCTTCTGCAGCGCGGGTTCGATCCCGGCCGGCTGGCGAGAATCCCACACGGCGCAGCGGACCTCTCCTGTCTCTCCCACTGCTCCCCTCAGCAGTGTGTTTCGTCAGTCTGCCTGTTCTGTTTCCCGCTCTGGCTCTGGTGAATCCTTTCACCCTCCCATGCATCTGGCCCTACCCCAACATTTGTATAAATAAAAAATAAATCTTTAAAAAAAAAAAAAAAAGAACAACACGATATGCTGACAGGGCAGCCAGGGAGGGAGGGTAGCCTGACACTTTCTGAGCAAAATAAATCCCTCTTTGTTGGCTAACCCCCTTCCTCCAAAGGGCCCCTCCAAACTGCAGCATGGGGGTCCAAACCCAATCTTCCTACCACTCAGGAAAAAATATGCCCCAGAAAACTCCCTGACGACAAATCTACTTTCTCTGGCAATGTCTGCGGTGTCTCTCAAGTCAGCACGCAGCAAACTCTGGTGCTTAGATGTATGCGTGACTCCCCATGTTGGAAACTGGCTGTTGAGTCACGTGTGGGTGGCTGGCAGGGCTGCCTGTGGCCCAGTCCCTTCCAGCTCCGCAGCACCAACATTCCCCAAGTGGGGAGCCGAGTCCAGTCAGGAGACTTGGTCTTGCTCCGTGGTGCTGAGCAGACCGCCTCTCCTCTGTGGGCCTAGGAAGTAAAGGGATTGGAAGGGATGATTCCTCAGTCTCCTCCAAGCCTGAGGGGGGGTCTGGGACCTGGAGAAAACCTAAAAAGCACGAAGAAGCGAACCCCTCCCTCAAGACAGCAACTTTAGATGGAGTAAACATGAAACTGAAAAAGCAGCATCCCTGTGCTGTGCAGCCCTCCCAGGCCGGGTAGGTTCATCGTTGGTCCAGGAAGCTGGAAAGAGAACCTTGGAGCCCTGGGCATCACCCCACAGGTTAGGGGAGACACGCCAGGAGGGCGACAGCAACCTGGCCCCCTCTGCGAATCCCTACCTGCTCTTTGCTCCCCTCGCTGTTCTCTGACGCTCTCCACTGCTCTCCTCTGCTCTCCGCCCTCAGGCCTCTGCCGCAGCCCTTACATGCTCCGTCTCTCTGCTCCAGTGCCTACTCTGGCTCACCAGTCCAGGAGCGCAGTCATCAGGTGTAAGACCACAGGTGTCCAGCATTGATGCTAATGATGGGAGGGCAGAGAAACCTGACCACTCCCATTTACCCCACTCCCTGGGGTCCTGACCCATAGGACAAAACTTGAAGGTCCCTACTCAGGGCCTGGCCTCTCCTCGCACGCTGCCTCCCCTGGCCCTCTGCAGCCAGCCCCACCTGAGATCCATGACCTCCTGGCCGTACCACTCATGCAGGGTAGAGAAGCAAAAGCTCTCAGGGGGGCTCTGCCCCTGCCCAGAAGGAGGCTGGCAGGGCCCTGCAACTCACACTCTGCTGATCTCTGGCCAGCTGGCCTGCTGCCCGCTTCTTCAACCAAGCCCATGAGGCTGCAGTCCCTGGAGAGGGAGTGGCCATTCTACAGGCCCAGGGAGCAGACGTCAGGCGCCTGGGGCTTGCAGCGGCTACTGAAAGCCTCGGGCATGAGGCAGGGGCTGGCCACCTGCAGCTGGCTCTCCAACTCGGACCCCACTGGGCACATGTCCAAAGCTGGCCCTGGACAGAGCCTTCACCCAGGCCTCCGGGGCCTCTGGTCATCCACCGCGAGCAGGTGTGGGTGCACCCCAGGGGTGCCCAAGCGGATTGCCAAGGCAAAGTCCTCGGTTTCGGACGCCTCAGCCAGCTCCACTGTGCAGCCCTCCAGGACCACCAGGCTCAGAGGGCCCGGTGCTCTGGGCTCTCGAAGGACAACAGCAGGCTGCCCTTGAGGACAAACCTGCGCCTCTGGCCCACACCACTCAAGCAAGCACAGGCCCTTCTCAGACCTCAGAGCCTCTGCAGAGCTTGCTGGGCTAAGTGCAGGGCATGCGCACATGAATAGGACACAAAGGGCTCTCGCCTTAGCCTTGGCAGTTTACAAACTGAGGTTTGATTTTTGCTTTTGTATTGAAAAGATCCAGAGAATAGGTGCACCAATCACCAGCACTTTCTTTTGCTTTAAATACAGATGGAGATTTTTCAGTTGAGTCAGCAAAGGACAACTTTTTTTTTTTTTAAAAGATTTATTTATTTATTTACACAAGCACTGGGTACAGTCAGAAGTGCAGGAGGGTGAGAGGATTCACCAGTGTGGGACCCTCGCCGGTGGCCGGGGATCGAACCGGCGCTGCAGAGGCTGCGGGCAGCTTTGCAACCCAGGGCTCAACCGCTGCGCCACCGGGGAGGCCCCTGGACAACTTTTTTTTTAATATGTTGGGTGAGTCTTCAGATTCCCAGGGTTTTCCATGGTGAGGGAGTGAGGAAAGGAATATTTTATACCTTAAATGCAAGGTGGTGATTAAGGGGGGAAGGTGTTTACTTTTTACTTAACATGTTTCGCTCCATGTATGGTTCATTTCCTTTTTAAAAAAAGTTTTATTTTGAAATATAGAGTCACAGTAATTATTAAAAAAAAAAGACATGTACAGAGAAGTCCCTGGACCATTTGCCCAGTTGTGTGTGTGTGTTTCCTGTATTCATTTTCTGTGAAGTTTTTGATTGACCTCCTTAATAACGTTCCATCTGTTGAAATACATGAAATCAATTCCTTTCATAGTTCTTCTGTCTGTAGCAACCTTGTCCTTCAGTATTAGAAGTGTGAACTCTATTAACTTTAGGATGAGTAATAGGCAATTTGAAACTTCCCTGAGAACCTGTGCTTGTGATGTTCTGAAAATAAACATAAAGCAGACAATTTTATTTCCCTTGTGCATATTGATTTCTTTGGAAGAAGCAGAGCCAATTTTGAAGGTACACAATGAGAGACAATCCACTAAATGTTTGTTTTTAAAATATGTTTCAGTTATCACTAACCTTCAATGAAAATGCTTCAGTTTTCACATCTGTTAAACAGATATGTTCTTCCTCCTCCACTCTTCCCTGCACTCATATCTTAGGGCTCGTGTAAACTTTAGTGAAATACCACATGTAAAGAATTAGGCGTGCCCTAGGGAAAATGTTATGTAAACAGAATATTTATATCATACCTAGTCCTTGTTGTTTGATCTGAAAATTACACTGACAGGCAATAGTCTTTTTTATATTAGACATCTCATATAACCACGAGTTGAAGCTTTATATGTATCTTTTCTAGAAGCATAGGGTTGACCAAAGTGCCTACTGGAAATACACCAGTGAAATCTTAACATACAAAGCAGAAAGACAATATATGTTCACACTGAAAATTAGAAGAAAGGACTTTGTAAAGAGAGAAATAGAACAGGGTTCTCTGATATCCAGAGCTTCTTGCTACTGAATTCCTATTAGGATCCTCATCATTGCATAAAATGAATGGAGGCGAAGAGTAGAAAATTTGGGGTGGAAGCTTCACAGGGCCAGAAACTGGAGGTGGGAGTAGAAATGCTTAACAGATTCATTAAGCCAGATATAGAAATGAAAATCCTGAAGCACAGGAAATCCTTAGGCATGGACTGTCCACAAAGGAATGAAACCCTCGAAAGAACACCGTAGCAGAACAACTCCCGCCTGGCCAAAGGCAACTCTTGTCCCAAGACTGGGCTCCTGTGTCTATGCAGGCATCTCCTTCAACAAACCCATTCATTTCAAATCTAAGTCTTTCTGCCAGCTTATGTCTGTGCAAGCATCTTCTTCTCCTTATCTCTTTTTCTAAAAACCTGCCCTTTTGGGATATAACTTTTGCCTGCTTGTGTCTTGTACTCCTTGGTAAACTCACCGCGTGCTGCTGAACGGGTGCCTCGATTGGAACTTTTCTCTGAGGTCACCGAAAGACCCCGCCACTGAACCACATCTCATCAGAACCCCATCAAGCTACTGCCTAGAACAGTGCTTGCCCCATAATTCGCTCTCATACATACTTGCCAGACACTTAAAAGGTCATAGTCAGTCATGTTCCTGATTCTTTCCCATTCTCTATTCAGTCTTATAGTGTGCTTTATCACGATAATGAAGAAAGTGAAAGCTGGTAAAATAGGAAAGAAAAAGTGTGTACTTTTTTGGGTTCTTGCCAAGAATGCAACCCCAGAAACGTGGCTCCAAAGAGCCCTTGAATCTTGGTCTAGGTTGTCTGGGGGTGGGCGGGACGCTTCCCACTCTGGTCTGCTATGCAGGTTAAGCTAGACCAGTCCAGAAATGATTAGTGCAATAATATGGAAATAAGCTGAAAAGTTTCAATCCCTGGGCTGTCTGTGGTGATGTGGTTTTGGAGTCTGTGGGTTTGGAATTAGTGCGGGGTCCTTGGGTTCCCTCTGGGAAAGGTTTCGCCAGAGCTCCCCTTTCAGTGACACGCAGTGAGTTTCCCAGGCAAGTTTCTCCACGAGGCAGAGATGATAGTTATATTTAAAGAGTAGGTTTATTAGAAAAGGGATAGGATAGCAAAAGACACTTGCATAGACACAAGTGGGCAGGAAGAGCTGCCCCGAAAGGGACAGGTTTGCTGAGAGAGGCCTGTGTGGTTGCAGGCGGGCGGCCTTGAGGAGAGCTGCCGCCACTGAGGGTCAGTGAGGAGAAGCCCCAGCAGGTACAGGTCACAGGCAGGCAGGAAGTTGCTGCCCTGCAGAGGAGAGAGTTGGTGAAAGGAAGCACCTGCACAGGCACAGGTGGGCAGACAGAGTGCTGCCCCCAGCCTGTGCAGAGACTGCACTGATATAGTCTTTTTCTGTTTGGGCGGGGTCACTCCTTGTGAGCCTTCTGGTTAGTTGCTGATTGTGGGTAACTATGAAGAATCTGAAAGGGACTGGGCATTCCACAATGGGCTCCATCTCCATATCTTTACCCCTGGGCCTGTGCTCTAGACACTCCCCTCAGCAGTCTGATCCCTGCTTGGGTGTTGTGTTTTGTAGTCTGGATGTTGGTGCCTAAGGACCTTGGTTTCCATAGCTGTGTCAATGGCTATGCTAATCTCTTCTACCCCACCTCCTGTGTGAGCCAGGTTTCTGGTCTTATAGAGCACCTCCTTTTCGGTTTTTTATATTCCTGTCCTCCATCAAGTGGTGGTCATTTTCATTTCAATTTCCTCCTGGAGTGGACATATCTGCACATACCCAGGACCTGACCGTCAGTAGCCTTTCTATTCGGCCTTGGCTATCCCGACTCGTGTGACTCCATTTTGGTTCTTTATTTCTTGTCATTCCACCTTTTGACCAAAATCTTTCCTCTGATGATCAACTGGAGAAGTCCCATATTCTGGGAGGATTAGTCCTGGGGAGTCACCTATAACTGGAGAAAGCACACGTTGCTGGGCCAGGAGGTCACGTCCCTCGTGGCGTGGGGGAATCCCAGTATTGGCGCGGTGGAGATGAGTCTTCGGGTTTTAGTAACAAGGTGGCTTTGGCCTCGGTGCTGCAGGCAGGTCACGTTGAACTAAAGTCTCTGTAGTGAAGGCTGATTCTGAAGGTGTAACAGGGGGGTCCCCAGGAAAAGGGGAGGTTCTAGGTTTCCTGCCCCACCCAAAAGGAGGGTGGAGCAGAGCAGGGAGAATAAGCTGCAGAGGAGACTGAGGAAGGAAGGAGGCAGGATGGAGCCAGAAGGAGACCTGGAAGAGGCGCATGGAGCCGAGAGACACGTGAGGAAACTGCGCCTGCCTTCTGGTCGTGGACTGACTGACACAGATGTGGGTGAGAGACCCGTGGGGAGGTGACAATGGCAGTTTTTTTTTTAATTTTATCTTTTTTTTTAAGATTTATTTATTTATTTATGCAAGCACTGGGTACAGTCAGAAGCGCAGGAGGGTGAGAGAATTCACCAGAGCCAGAGCGGGGAGCAGAGCAGGCAGAAGGACCGAAGGACACTGCTGAGGGGAGCAGCGGGCGGCAGGAGAGGTCTGCGTGACATGCGGGACCCTCTTCCGGTGGCCGGGGAGCAGCTGGGGATCGAACCGGAGCCGCAGAGGCTGCGGGCAGCTTCGCAACCCAGCGCTCAACCGCTGCGCCACCGGGGAGGCCCGACAATGGCAGTTTTTGTCTTGATTTTGATTTTGCTCTTTTCCCTCCAGACTTGTCTGGTTATTTCTGATACTTTTCTGTGGGTCCCCACTGAAAGGTGCTTTGGACCTGTGGCAGGCTTTGGGGCCTTGCTCTGGGCCAATCCTGCTTGGGTGGACTTTTACCCACGAGGGGACGGGTAACTCTGGGTGCTTGATTAAGAAACTATATTCTTTGCCTTTCCTGTGTTGTTTCCTAATTGTATTAAAGTTCCTTCCCATTAAAGTCTCATCTGTTTTGTGTTGTTGGGGCGGATGGCAGAACCTATGTAGAGCAGGCAGGTTTGGGGGGTCTGGGGTGCCCCTCTTCCTCTCCTATAACGAAGGGTCTGTGGCTTGGGGAATGGCCTCCAATCTTTGAACTACCACAAACCTGGTTTGGGTTGAGAGCTAAGATCTATAAAGGGTCGCATTTTCAACAATAGAAAAGCAATACACAGTGACAATAACAGAACTATTTGTAATCCTTATCTTAAAATTGCTCCAATTCCTAAGGACAGTCAGCTGAAAATAACAGGAAACTTAAAATTAAACAACCAGGCATCAAATTGGAATGACCTTTTTTTTTTTTTTTTTGTTTTTGTTTTTTTTTTGTTTTTTTTTTAAATTGCTAGTTTTTCTTTTTTTTTTTTTTTAATATTTATTTATTTATTTATACAAGCACTGGGTACAGTCAGAAGTGCGGGAGGGTGAGAGAATTCACCAGAGCCAGAGCGGGGAGCAGAGCAGGCAGAAGGACAGAAGTACACTGCTGAGGGGAGCAGCGGGCGGCAGGGGAGGTCTGCGCGCCATGCGGGACCCTCGCCGGCGGCCGGGGATCGAACCGGTGTTGCAGAGGCTGCAGGCAGCTTCGCAGCCCAGCCCTCAACCGCTGCACCACCAGGGGAGGCCCTGGAATGACCTTTTAAATACCTGGCAAATTTAAAGACTTCAACAGTTTCTAATTCCACCCCTGATAAGGTATTGATTCAAGTACAACATGAAGTGTTGAAAGTGGTGTGTACCCCATTTGGGCTGCAAGGAGGTAATCTAAGGCAACATGTTGTTTCTGATCTTTCTGATCTGGGCCATTCTCACAGGTATGAGGTGGTATCTTATTGTGCATTTGATTTGTGTTTCCTTGATGATAGTGATGATGAACCTTTTTTTTCATATCCCTGTTGGCCATCTGTATGTCTTCTTTGGAGGTGTCTAGAGCTTCTGCCCGTTTTTTAATTGGGTTATTTGTTTTCTTGTTGTTGAGTTGCATGAGTTCATTGTAGACCTTGGATATTAGCTCCTTGTTAGATGTATGATATGCAACTGTTTTCTCCCACTCTGCAGGGTGTTTTCATTTTTATGATAGTTTCTTCTGCTTTGAGGTAATCCCATTTGTTTATTTTTGCTTTTAGCCTCCCTTGTTGAATGTAGTCCTCAAAGATATCACTGAAGTCAATGTTATGGAGTGTTTTGCCTAATTTTTCTTCAATGTACTTTATGGTTTCAGTTCTTTTTTTTTTTTTTTTATAGAGGCATGTTTTTATTTATTTATTTATTATATTTGTTTGTTTTGTTTATACATGCACTGGGTACAGTCAGAAGCGCGGGAGGGTGAGAGAATTCACCAGAGCCAGAGCGGGGAGCAGAGCAGGCAGAAGGGCTGAAGTACACTGCTGAGGGGAGCAGCGGGTGGCAGGAGAGGTCTGCGCACCATGTGGGATCCTCCTCCGGTGGCCGGGGAGCAGCCGGGGATCGAACCGGCGCCGCAGAGGCCGCGGGCAGCTTCGCAACCCAGCGCTCAACCGCTGCGCCATATGGTTTCAGTTCTTACATCCAAATCTTTAATCCAGCTGGAGTTAATTTTCGTATATGGTGTAATTGTGGTCTCGTTTCATTGTTTTTCATGTGGCTGCCCAGTTTTACCAACAGCATTTGTGAAAGAGAGTTTCCTTTATCCATTTTATATTTTTGGCTTCCTTGTCATAGACTAACTATCCATACAATTGTGAATTTATTTCCGGGCTCTCAGTTCAATTCCATTGGTCAGTGTGTCTGTTTTTATTACAATACCATACAGTTTTGACTATGTAGTACAGTTTGAAGTCTGGGAGTATGAGACATCTGTTCTTTTTTGTCAGGGTTGCTTTGTCTATCCAAGGATTTTTATAGTTCCATATGAATTTCAGTAGTTTTCCTCTATTTCTTTGAAGAATGCTACTGAATCTTCAATAGAGGTTGCACTGAATAGGTCTATTGCTTTGTGTAAGATGGCCATTTTATTTTATTTATTTATCTTTTAAAGATTTATTTTTATTTATACAAGAGCTGGGGTTCAGGCCAGAGGCGCAGGAGGGTGAGAGGATTCACCATAGACAGAGCAGGGAGCAGAACAGGCAGATGGACTAAAAGCACTACTGAGGGGAGCAGCAGGTGAGACAGGAGAGGTTTGCCGCACCATGTGGGTATCTCCCTGGTCTGCTGGGAATTGAAGCCGTGCTGCAGAGGGTGCAGACAGCTTCACAGTGTGGCACTCAACCCGCTGCATCACCAGAGAGGCCCAAGATGGCGATTTTAACAATGTTAATTCTTTAAATCCATGAGCAGAGAATATCTTTCCAGTTCTTTGTATCTTCTATTTCTTCTAATAGTGTATTATAGTTTTCATTGTACAGGTCTTTCACCTCCTGTGTTAAGTTCATTCCTAGGTACTTAATTCTTTTTGATACAATTGATAATGGGAATGTTTTCTGGATTTCTGGAGCTCACTGATTGTATATAGGACTGCAACAGATTTTTATGTATTGATTTTGGAGCCTGGGACTTTGCCTCAGTTTTTAGTGTTTATTGTTTCAGTTTTTAGTGTCTTTAGGGTTTTCTATGTACATTATTATGTCACCTACAAATAATGATAGTTTTACTTCTTTCCCAATTTAGATTCCAATAGACACCAGTCGGTGAGTAGCCACCACCACGGACTTGCTGTGGAACAGAGGAGGAGTGGGGACTGTTTGGCCCAGGAGCTGGACATGGGGCTGTCATGGCCGCATGTGGCACTGAGCAGTGGCTGTGACATAGAAGTACAGGTGGAGCTGGAGGTCTCTGGAAGTCTGTCCTGGGGACAGGGGCCTCCTGCTGCTCTGGCAGCCCCCTCTCCAACAGTTCTGGACACCGTGAGCCCTCATCCCAGGGCTTAGATCTTGAGCCCTACCCACCCCTTCAGTGGGTGTACTGATGCTCTTTGGCCATGGACATGCCCTCCTCGTTGTGGTGTCCTGCTGGATTATGCACCTCCCAGCCCTCTAGATTCACCTTGGACTCCCATAGTCAGTCAAGCAGAGGTAGGTCCTGGATGCTGACTTCAGACCTAGAGCAGGTGAGGACGCTGGGGGACTGGAGGACTCAGGGACAGTCAGGGCAGGCAGAGGGTGGCAGGACAGACTCTCAGCTGAGGACAGCAGGGGCCTGTGTGGGGGTGAGGCGCTTCTGGCCAGGAGTGGGGCCAGGGTGTCCAGTCATTGGAGGCAGCGGCTTTTGGGAGATCTGGAGAAGGCAGTGCTTACAGCTCCAGCAAGAGCACATGGGAAATGCCTTGTCCATGTCCCAGCCTTACAGGGAGCTTCCTACAGATTAGGCAGGGCCGATGTCCGTTTCAAGTTTCGGGGAATGAGATGGGGGTTGCTTCGCGGTCCCCTTCGTGCTCTAGATCAGGCTGTAGTTTTGAAGATGGCATTGGGGTCAGAGTCACATGACAGGGAGCTTCAACTTCTCTAGTGACAGTCGGGCAAGTTGGGCTAGAGAGCTGGGGAAAGGAGGCAGGAGAGTCATAGGGGTCCCTGGAGGAACTAGGGGGGGAGTGGGGGCTTGTAAGAGATGTGCAAGGCATCTCCAGCCAATTGGTTGCTACTGCCTCTGGGGATCTTGTAGCTAGAGTCATGAGTAGGTGGGTGAGGTCCAGCTAGAGGTCCTGAGGTGGGACCTAACAGAACTGGGGGTAGCGTCACATACACCTCGGGGTCCTCGTTACTGTGCAGCGGGGAGGGATGCTGGATGTGGAAATCCAGGTTGGGCTTGATCACTTGCGAGAGGCTGGGTTTGGGCGCTTCACTCTGGTGGGGGGTACAGTGCCCTGCTGGCCACTCAAGAGCAGAGGCACCAGAGGCCCAGTCGGCCAGCGCCTTCTCTTCTGGCAGCGGAGCCCGCTCCTTGGGCAGAAGGGTAACTCCTGGCTCGGCTAGGCCAACGAGGCTATGGCCTCTGCACCGGCCTCCCTCGCAGCTGCTCCAGGCCAGGGTAGACTCGGCCGACCTCAGCCGCAGAGGCTGCACCATGGAGGGGCGGGGTGGACTGGGCTGTCGCTGCGGGCCTCGCGCAAAGCCTGGCCCGGGAGTACCCCGCACCCTCATCTGGGCCGCAGGGCGGCCAACTCCAGGCCACTGCCTGAGCATGGCCGCTGGGCTCCCGGTTCACAGGAAGCCCCAGCCCGGGGGTGAGAGGAGGGGGCTGGGGCTGCGACGGGTCGCTGGGGCCTCCGGGGCCTGGCGAGGTGGGGGGAGACAGGGGTGGGCGGAAGAGGGGTGGAGGAGGACGCGCCCGTGGAGGGGGGGTGCGCGGAGGCTGGGGCGCTGCCGCCCCCTGCTGCGCGGGCGGGAAGGAGGGAGGCTGAGTGCCGACCTTCGTCCCTCTTCCAGCCCCAACCGCGTTGGCCAAAGGCGCTGAGGCTGCAGCCCAGTGTCCCGGGCGCGCAGGCGGGTCACCGTGTGAGGCGCACTGACCCTCGAGCAGCCCGCTCTGCGCGGCGGGGCCTGGGGCCGCGGCCCTCCAGCCCTCGGCTTGGCCCCCTCTCTCCCGCGCCAGCCCGGCCGCCCCTGCTCACGTGCGCCCTTGGCGGGGCCTTAGCGCCCGAGCCCGAGCCAGGGGCAGCTGTCAGGGCTCTCTGGGGAAAGAGAGCTCCGAAGGCTAAAGAAGGCGCAAAGTGAGGCAAAGGAGCAACAGGGGCCCCCGCGGGAGGAGGGGGGCATCGCGAGGGTTGGGGTGGCTCCGGGTAGTGGGGTAGTGGCACTCGGCCGGGGCCCGGGGCCCGTCTCCTGCCTCCCCCCCCCCCCGCCCCCCACCCGCTTCCTTCCGGGGCCTCCAGTGCTCCCGCCCGCTCTCCGGGCCTCCCGCTGGCTCGCTCTAGTTCCAGAATATTTGCTCTACTCCAGAGTAAAACCCCCAGCCCATTAAGCGTTTTCTCCCCATCACACACATCCCACCCCGCACCTGCCAGCAGGCCTCACGTCGTGGAGGACTCATCGATGCAGGACAGAGAGAGACGCAACGCGTCAGGTCTGTCCCCGTCGCAGTATCAGTTCTTTGTCCCTCTGTCTGGCCGGACAGTAACCGGACAGCATCAGGTGGACACTTGGGTTGTCCCCACCGTGGACTTTGTTAATAATGCTGATATTCATGGAGAAGTTTCTGTTTGAACACGAGTTTTCGATTCCTGTAGGTGTACACCTAGGAGCGCGTATGGAAATCCAGTGGTTTCCAAGGGTTACATTTTCAGGAACCACCAACTTATTTCCCACAGTGATCAAACCTTTTTACGTTTCCCTCAGCAGCTATGAGGATTCCAGTTTGTCTATATCCTTTCAAATAGTTATTATTTTCCTTTTCTATTATACACATCCTACTTGCTATGATGTGGCACCTTGCAATGGTTGTTACTGTTTTTTTTAATTGAACTAACATTGCATTATAAAATTATATAAGCTTCAGCGTGCATCATTACAAAACAGACATCTAAGTTCACCACTAAAAGTCCACTTCTAAATCCTACACCACACAACTGACTCCTTTTACCCAATTTACCCACCCTCCTTCCCTCTCCTCCTCTGGTGACCACTAATTTGTTCTTATAGTCTAAAAGTTTATTTCTGTTCATTTGTGTGTGTTGTTTCTTATGTGCTATATATGAGTAAAATCACATGGTGATTGTCTTTCTCCATCTGACATATCACTAAACATAATACCACTAGATCCGTGGTGGTGTTGCACACAGCAGGGTTTCATAGTTTTTAATATATGCATATATGTAGTTGAGCTCTATGGTATATTTCTACACATATATGTAGTTTAGTGTTCCATGGAATCTGTATCACATCTTTATCCAATCATCTCTGAGTGGCCACTTAGGTTGTTTCCAGCTCTTGACTGTCAACACCAACACTGTCATAAACATAGGGGTGCATGTATCTCTACTGTTTTTGTGATCTCTGTGTCAATATCCAAAAGGGGGATAATTTCATCATGTGGAACTTCCATTTTTAATTTTTTGGAGAATCTTATACTGTTTTCCATAGTGGGTGCACCAATTTACATTCCCACCAATGAAACGCAAGGGTTCCCCTCTCTCTTAATTATCTTTTGGATAATTGCCTTTTTTAAAGGTGCGAGGCTATCTTTTACCATTTTCATTTGCATTTCCCTAATTATAAGAGATGATGAATATCATTTCATGTGCCTGATGGCCATCTGTATGTCTTCCTTGGAAAAATGTCTCTTCATATCCTCTTCATTTTTAAATTGAGTCTTTTTGTTGTTGAATTTTATGAGTTCTTTATATATATTTTGGATATTAACCTCCTGTCATATTTGCAAATACCTTCTTTCATTCAGTCGATGCCTTTTTATTTTAATGATAGATTCTTTTACTGTGCCAAAGCCTTTAAGTTTTTGCTAGTCCCACTTGCTTATTTGTGCTTTTGTCACTATGCCAAAGCCTTTAAGTTTTTGCTAGTCCCACTTGCTTATTTTTGCTTTTGTTTTCCTTGCCATGGGAATGGAGTCTCCAAAGACACCTGGAAGATCGATGTCAAGAACCACATCACCTAGGTTTTCTTCTGTGTTTTATGGACTTCAGATCTTACATCCAAGTCTTTTTTTTTTTTTTTAATAGAGGCATGTTTTATTTATTTATTTGTTTGTTTGTTCGTTTTGTTTCGTTTACACATGCACTGGGTACAGTCAGAAGCACGGGAGGGTGAGAGAATTCACCAGAGCCAGAGCGGGGAGCAGAACAGGCAGAAGGACCGAAGGACACTGCTGAGGGGAGCAGCGGGCGGCAGGAGAGGTCTGCGCGCCATGTGGGACCCTCCTCTGGTGGCCGGGGAGCAGCCGGGGATCGAACCGGTGCCGCAGAGGCTGCGGGCAGCTTCGCAACCCAGCGCTCAACCGCTGCGCCACCGGGGAGGCCCTACATCCAAGTCTTTCATCCATTTTGAATTAATTTTTTCTGTGGTGTTAGATGGTGTTCCAGTTTCATTCTTTTGCATGTTGCTATTCTGTTTTCCCAAAACCATTCTTTGAAGAGGCTTTCCTTGCTCCATTGTATGCTCTTGTCTCATTTGTTGTAAAGTAGTTGTCAATACATTGTATGCTTGTTTCTGGGCTCTCAATTCTGTACCATTGATATGTGTGTGTTTTAATCCTGAGACCACACTGTTTTGATTACTATCATTGTGTAATATAGTTTGAATTCAGGAGCCTGATACCTTCATTTTTGTTCTTTTGCTCAGGATTTTCTTTCTGTTTGAGGTTTTTTGCCATTCCAAATAAATTTCGTTTTTTTTTTTTTTGTTCAATTTCTATGAAGAATGCAATTGGGATTTTGATAGCAATTACATTGAATCTGTACATTGCTTTAGATGATATAGCCATGTTAATGATGCTGATTCTTCTTATCCATCAACACAGAATATCTTTCCATTTCTTTGTGTTTTCTTCTATTTCTTTCAACAATGTCTTATAGTTTATAGTGTGCAGGTCTTTCACCTCTTCAGTTAAATTTATTCCAAGGTATTTAATTCTTTTTGATATGATTGTAAATGGATTACTGCCTCCGATTTCTCTTTCTGCTAGTTCATTATTTGCAAATAGAAATGCAACATATTTTTGTATGTTACCTTTGTATCCTGCCAGTTCACTATATTTGCTTATTATTCCCACTAGCTTTTTACTGGAGATTTTAGGATTTTCTATATATGCTATCATGCCATCTGCAAATAGTGATAGTTTTACTTGTTTCCAATTTGATAACTTTCATTTCTTTTTCTTGTCTAATTGCTCTGGCTAGGTCTTCCAATACTATATTGAATAATAGTGATGAGAATGAACATTCCTGGCTTATTCCTGAGGGAATTTCTAATTGCCTTAGAGGGAAAACTTTCAGTTTTTCAGCATTAAATATGATGTTGGATGTAGGTTTGTCATATATAGTCTTTATTATGTTGAGGTGCATTCCTTCTAGGCCCACTTTGTTGAGGGTTTTTGTTAAAAGTCATAAATGGATGTTGAATTTCATCAAATGCTTTTTCTGTATCTATTGAAATGGTGATATGATTCCTTCCTTTCATTCAAAGTAGAACATTGTTGAGGATTTTTGCATTTATGTACATCAGAGATATTGACATATAGGGTAATGTTGACATCATAAAATGTGTTTGGAAGTTTTCCTTCTGTTTCCCTTTTCAGAAGAGCTTGAGAAGGTATTAATCCTTCTTTGAAAGTTTGGTAGAAGTCATTAGTAAAGCCATCTGGTCATAGGCTTTGGTGTGGGGGTATGCATTTGATAGTTCTTGGACATTTTAAGAGAAAGCAATGACTTTATAATTAAACCTATGTCCTAGGTTTCTGCACCAATATGATACAGATGAAACATCATTCATTCTCCTTTTAGCACTTTCTATAAAAGTATACAGTGGGTGAGAGTAGTGAGGTAGAAACATCTTCTAAAACAAAAGGTATTTTGGAAATGAGGATAACATCTATTTGAGCCATGGGATCTAACCCTGAACTTGCTCACCCGTTGTTCTGTGTCTCACTTTTCCCCTTTTATAATAAGGATGATAGATTAGTCTCTGAGGGTCTTTCTAGCTCTGAAATTCCATGAAACTATAATTCTCACCACTTTTATCCTCCCAAGCTCTGGGGAAAGGGAGAATAAATATTGGATAGGTTTTATTATTTCAGCTTAACAATTAGCTCTTGAGTTGATTAATACTCTTTTGGCAAGTACTGCATCTTAGTGAAGATGATTTAGTATTAAAGCAATTGCTGGATTTTTATAAATGTGCCAGCTTGGTGTATTGAAATTAGTAAGGTTTCTAAAGGTATTTCAAGCTGACCTTAATTAATTAAATGCTGGATAGATACAGTCCAAGGTTAACCACTTAATAAATTGGCAACCAAATAAAAAATGGAATCAAACATTTTGAGCAGCTTACTGGAAGGGATCCTGGCTCTCTACCAAGTGATTCTGTAGCAATGTTGGCATCAGGGTGGGTGATTTTCAAGTTCCTGACTCATTGTCACTATATCCTTTCACCCAACACTAAATCCTTCCCCCCACCCCCAAAAATAGCGACACAGTATTGCTTCATATGTAGTGACAAAGGTTGTTGTGTTAGTATCCTTAGACTAAAATAAAGCCCCCTCATGAAATGTGAATAATTGAAACAAGCACCATCTTCAATTCACTGTGCATTAGTAATAAGACTATTGTAAAGGAGGACAATAGTGATAATTCTAGGTGTGTAGAAGAGTTCCTAGTTATTTCTCTGAACTGGTATTTAAGTTAAAGATAAGATTGAAGGTAAAGGGAAGTTGCTTAGAAAAGGGGATCATAAAATAATATGCTTTGATCCTGTTTGGAATACTGTAGAGAGTGTAAATTATAGGACATTCGAAAGAGAGAAGTAATTAAGGGATGACCTTGTACCCAGTGAGTAGATTAATTCAGGAGCATTTTTGTTTTCTGAGAAACTAAAGGAGTAGATATTATTACTCAATTTTACCCACTTTCCTTCCCCTCTGGTAACCACCATTCTGTTGTCAGAGTTTTTTTTTTTTTTTTTAAGTATGCGCTTTTATTGGAGCAAGGTTCTTAACTGGTATTCAGTGATATATTTGCTAAACAGAGATCTATGCAGGTATTATATACTCTCTATCCAGACAGGTTTTCATTACACTTTGCTTTTTGATGGAATAGTTCCATTTATGAAGCTTTATATATCAAAATTTGACCAGGCTACCCATTAATTCATCTCTGAAAAAGTTAAGTGGTGTTTAATTTCAGATGCTGTATCTTACAGTATTAAAAAGCCTATCTGCTTCTCAAAGCATTATTCTAGGCACAGACCACAGCCCACCTCACCTGGATTCACACAGATGGCTCTCATTTCAGAGCTGATGTGAAATAGCTGGCCCTTTGAGACAAAAATGCTCCTGAACTAACTACCACCAGCTCAGACTTCTGACTGAGAGCCCACTGGCCTTCTTGGCCACATGTGACAGTGCCAATGTCAGGGAAATAAAGGCCTATTTTTTAAATACCAATTTGAGATACAAATTAAGGGTACAGCATAACCAGAACTGTATCTTGAGCAGTCTCACATCCAGCACGATGTGAAAACTTTCAGAAACTTTTGGTCGATTGTACCCACGACGCTTCCCAGCTACGGAGACATGACTACATTGATTCAAAT
Organism: Talpa occidentalis; assembly: GCF_014898055.3. Lineage (NCBI taxonomy): Eukaryota > Metazoa > Chordata > Mammalia > Eulipotyphla > Talpidae > Talpa > Talpa occidentalis. Next base: position 144,448 of record NW_023601543.1, read on the forward strand.
CCCTTTACTCAGTCCACATAGCCCCGAGGTCATCCTGTAGCACACCCATCACAAATACAGGAGTTAGAGTGACCACTTGACAATATGCTACATAAGTCAAGTTGGGGAGTTATGGCGTGTATCAATTTTAGAGAAAGGCCTCAAGTTCTTTGTGTGCATATTTAGTTTTATTGTAACAAAGCACTTCACACGCTTTTAATGATTAAAATTGATCATGTTTCCTTTCCAGTGAAAAAAAGAAAATTTAAAAATAAGCAGGAACAAAATTGCAATAGAGAATGTCAATTCCAAATCAGCTCCTACAGATTCTGTCGATTCTCCCATCAAGTTCTCATTAGGAGAGAATTATATTTTAAAAGTGTCATCTTAAACTGCAGAGATCTTAAAGATCACAATGAAGCAGGCCAAAGGAGAAGCCATGTTGCCAAAATGCCCATTTCATGCCCCCCCATCTCAAACCCACCCTTTTGCTGACCTTCCATAACCCCTTTATTTATTTATTTATTTATTTATTTATTTATTTTTTTAAAGGTTTGGTTTTTTTTTTTTATTTATACAAGAAACGGGGTACAGGCCAGATGCGAGGAGGGTGAGAGGATTCACCAGAGACAGAGCGGGGAACAGAAAAGGCAGACTGACGAAATACACCGCTGAGGGGAGCAGCGGTCGAGACAGGAGAGGTCTGCTCGCCATGTGGGTTGCTCCGAGGCCGGCAGGGATCAAACCGGCACTGCAGAGGCTGTGTACAGCTTCACAGTGCTGCGCTCAACCGCCTGCGCCACCAGGGAGGCCCATAACCCCATTTTTAAAAGTTTTGTTCTTTTTTTAAATAAGAAAAAGTATACAGACATATGTTGGTAAATGCTGTCTGTATTCACACAGAGATACAACATAATATCTGGGCCCAATACACAGAGAAAGGAGGAAACAAGCTAGAATCCTTCGCACTTGTACAGGGGCCCAGTACCCCCTAGCTCCCAGCAGAGCTAAGGGGGGCAGAAGTTTTGTCTTTTTTTCTCACAGAGTATGGCAGTGTTGGTTTCATAAAGTTTTTGTGGTGACGGGAAGGGGAAAAAAGTGAATTTGGAATAGAAAGTGGTAAATAGTCTGTATTCTACTCAAGTCTCACTTCCCCCAAAAGTAAATCGAGAACTAGGGTATAAAAGAGAAAATTGACCTCAAATGCAGGGCGACTGAGCACAAGAAGGGCAACAAGAAAAACCACTGCAACTTGCTCCCAGGTGCTGGAGCAAATTAAAGGTCGAAATCCATCAGCGCTCCATTAGTCATGTCCTTCATCCTCCCCACCCCCCATTATCTTTGTCTTCTTCACCTTCACCCTCAACCTCCTCTTCATCAATATCTTCCCATCTTTCTTCATCATCATCTTCTTCATCATCTGTGTCAAGAATCACATGGTGCTATAATGGATTTGGCCAAATACTCTCTCAACGGCCTCTCCAAAGTCAAGGCCACTCTCTGGCTCCTAATACTGCACCTTCCTGCCGGCTCTGTGCTGCATTTGATCTGAATGTTCATCAAATCCATTCCAGATTTCCATTTGATTTCTGTGGACTTTGAAGATGGATCAACACACTCAGTCAGATGAAATGTTTTGGAGAGAACTTATTTTTGAAGTAAGGGTTTTCATCAAAATAAAATAAAAATCTCCTCCGTCACTTTAACTCCTGTCAAATAATGCAACGTGTTCTCATCCTCCTCCTCCTCAAGCAGTGCAGACACTTGCAGATGACTGACAAATGTCACCCCAAAATCTGGGATTTTGGCAATCAATTCTGACCTCTTCTGAAAAAATGTTTGGTGGAGGTTGTTATATTTATATTCTACTTTCAAAATTTCCCCACTGGCTTGTGCATTAACTCTGTCTGTTCCAATTTGCACTTCACCAGTCTGTTCAGCTGTTTCTTGCTGCTCTTTTTCTCCCTTCTGCTCACCCAGGGGAGTTGACATCTCCTCCTCCGGCCTGGGTATAGCAGGAAGTCTTGATTTCTTCACTCAAAGCTGGTGAGGAGATTTGTGTTTGGGGGCCATGTGTGAGGAAAGTTCCAGCGCCAGACCCAAAGGAAAACACATGTCTGAAAGGCACTGAGGACTTCTGTTGTCAGAATTTAGGCTTTATTTTGGTTTGGTTTGTACCTTTGTTTTGTTTCTTTATCTTCCACATCATCTGATATTTGTCTTTGTCCTCCTGACTTATTTTGCTTAACATCATCCCCTCCACTTCCATCCATGTTGTCACAACTGACAAGGTTTCATCTTTTTATAGATCCTGCATAGTTCTTCACAGCTTTGACCATGAGGGTGGGTGTGCTGTGTTAGCAGATAGAAGATTGTCCAAATGTAATAAAGAGTGCTTTTTCCCCAGGATGGGAAAAAAGGGTCCTCTACTGTTGCGGGTGTTGAGAATAAGGACCACGAGGAGCCAGTCCAGTCACCCTTTGTTTACTGTCCATTTTCCTTTGGGTGGGAGTTTGAAAGATTGTTATCATGAAAAGTGGTACAGCCACCCTGGAAAATGGTTTGGTATTTTCCTGCAAAGTTAAATAGGACTTACCATGAAACTCAGCAGTCCCCCTCCTGAGTCTGCCTCTGAGAAATGGAAACGTTTGTCAACGCAGCGATGTTTCTATCAGCTCTATTCATAATTGTGCCAAAATGGAAAGAGTTCAAATTTCAGTATGATAATTAAAATGTTTAAATAGTTAAAAATGTTTAATTATTTAAAAACAATATTGAAAATATTTTGCAAGAATTGTTTTAAATGTTGAATGCTAGGAAGCCCACTGTCTTACTCACTACTGCATGGATTAAAGTCAAATGTTTTCAGATGACAGATTTGTGAAGCTTAAGTTGGTCAGATGTAAGTAAGTAGGAAATGATAGGGATTGTGTTTGAATTATAAAAGGCTCAACTAAAAACATTCAAATCCAATTAAAAACAAAAAGAACTGCACACGTACACCCTGCTATAACCCCCTCTCTAGCCCTATAACTTACATCTCCACCTGAATAAAATTTCTTTCAATGTCTGTTAACCAGATCTTACTCTGAGTTCCAAATGTAAATCTTCACATTCTTTCTTAATATTCTCAACTTTGTTTCTGATACTTCAAAATTTAACATATTCAAAAAACGAGGTCATTTTGTTTTTCAGTCAAAACTTTGTCATCTTCTTGTATTCACTGTGATTTTCTTCCTACTTAGCACAGTCTAGGCCTCCATTTTTGCTTATGTCCTATTTCGTCTCTTAAATGGTAACATACAAGGGACAGCCACTGCATCTGTTTACTTGCCACCCTGTTTCCAGAGCCCAGGGCTCCAGCACAGTGCAGTGTGCGCTGGGCCTGCTCAGTCAGAGAACCGACAGCCAGGGTGGGCGTCAGCGGCAAGACAGGGCTGAGCGGAACAAGACATTGACCAGGCGCAGGGGGGAGTGTGTCCCCACATTGGCATTTTAGAACAGGGACCTTTCTCCAGTAAAGACTGCTTGAAACTGACATATGGCTCCTGGAGGAACCAGAGGGGAGCAGAGAAACTCACCCAAGATGCCGGCCAGTCCCAACAACACAGTGTCCCAATGCATACGGCAAATTAGAAAACAGACAGTAAGGAGTAGAAGAACCACACGCAACCTAGCAACTCCCCAGGAAAAAAGCACACCACAAAAAGAAAACCAGCCCCCAGATTGCAACGACAGTAACTTGGAAGAACTTCTGAGCCTTCCAGAAAGAGAATTTAAAATTGCCGTGATTAAAAAACTGACAGAAGTCATAAGGAAAACAATGATAAGGGAAAATAATCAACGATCAGAGAATGCAATTGAGTCCCTAAAGAGGAAAACAATGGTCAGAAGAATGAAATTGAGCCCTAAAGAGGGAAGTAAAGAAATGCAGGAGATCAAAGAATTAATGGAAGAACTAAAGAATTCTGGGAAAAGCAATGAAAGCAGAATAGATGAAATGGAAGAACGAATAAGTACTCTTGAAGACACAGAAATAAAAAGAACCAAAACAGAAAAGGAAAGAGAAGTACGAAGGAAAAAGAATGAAGAAAGACTTCGGGAACTATCTGACTCCATGAGGAAAGGAAATATAAGAGTTATAGGAATACCAGAAGGAGAGGAGAGAGATGTAGGAACAGAGAAAATATTCAAAGAGATAATTGAAGAGAACTTCCCAAATGTAAAGAAGGAGCTGAAAATTGATATACAAGAAGCAAGAAGAACACCAAACTTCCACGACGAAAGGAAAAATACAGCAAGACACATAATAGTAAAGCTCCCAAGAATCCAGGACAAGGAAAAAATAATGAAGCTGGCAAGAGGGAAGAAACAGATAACATTCAAAGGAAAGCCAATCAGGCTGACATCAGACTTCTCCGAAGAAACACTATGGGCAAGGAGAGAGTGAAGGGACATAGTCAACAGACTCCAAGAAAACAGATGCCAACCAAGAATTCTCTATCCTGCAAAGCTCTCTTTCCTCTTTGAAGAAAGAATATGGACCTTCCCAGACAAACAGAAACTCCGGAATTTCATTACAACTAAACCCCCACTCCAAAAAATACTACAAGGAGTCCTAAAGCCAGAACCTCAGAGGGACGAATAACAATGAAAGAAGCCCAAAAAAAAAAAGTTATTAAAAGAATAAATAAATAAAATCAAAGGAAAGACAAACACAATGGCAAATACAGATGCTAACATATCAATATTAACTCTAAATGTAAATGGACTAAACTCTTCAATAAAAAGACACAGAGTTGCAGCCTGGATTAAGAAACAAAACCCAACCTTTTGCTGTCTCCAGGAAACACATTTAGCTACAAAAGATAAAAATAGGCTCAAAGTTAAAGGATGGAAAACAATCCTACAAGCAAATGGACCAAAAAAGAAAGCAGGAACAGCTATACTTATATCAGATAAAACAGATTTCAAACTCAAAAAGATAAAAAGAGACCCCAATGGTCACTACATTATGATCAAGGGAACAATACTTCAAGAAGAAATAACACTCATTAACATATACTCACCAAACGAAGGAGCACCAAAATATATCAGACAACTGTTGTCCTCTCTGAAAACAGACATCAGAGAAAACACATACGTAGTGGGAGACTTCAACACCACTATCAACAATGGATAGATCAACAAGACAAAAAATAAGTAAAGAAACCAAAGCTCTAAATAAGGACCTAGAGCAATTGGGCTTAACAGACATCTATAGAACACTAAACCCCAAAAAACGGAGTACACATTTTTCTCAAGCGCACACGGATCATTCTCCAGGATCGATCACATACTGGGGCACAAGACAAACATCAACAGATACACCAACATTGAAATCATATCAACCATCTTTTCTGACCATGAAGGCATCAAACTAGAAATAAACCATAAAAAGAAGGCAAGGAACTTTCCTACCTCATGGAGATTAAAAACCACACTACTGGAAGACCACTGGACTAATGAGGAGATCAAAGAAGAAATTAAAAAATTCTTTGAATTGAACGACAAGGAGGACACCAATATCCTAAATGTATGGGATGCAGCAAAAGCAGTAATAAGAGGAAAATATATAGCAATAGAAGCTCACATCAAGAAACAAGAAAGAACTCAAAGAAACAACCTAATCTCAAAGCTCAAAGATCTAGAAAAAGAACAACAAAAAAACCCCAAAACCAGTAGAAGAAATAATAAAAACCAAAGCAGAAATAAATGAAATTGAAACTAAAAAAACAATCCAAAAGATCAATGAAACCAAGAGCTGGTTCTTTGAAAAAATCAATAAAATAGACAAACCCCTAGCCAGGCTCACAAAGGAAAAAAGGGAGAAAGCACAAATAAACAGGATCATCAATGAAAGAGGAGAAATCACAACGGACACAGCAGAAATCAAAAGAATAATCAGTAACTACTATGAACAGTTATATGGAAACAAGTTTAACAATCTAGAGGAGATGGACAAATTCCTACAACTCTACAATCACCTAAAGCTAGATAAAGAAGAAATAGAACACCTAAACAGACCAATTACAAGCAGCGAAATTGAAATGGTAATCAAAAACCTCCCCAAAAACAAAAGCCCAGGACCTGATGGATTTACAAATGAATTCTACCAAACATTCAGAGACGAATTAGTGCCTATCCTTCACAAACTCTTCCAAAAAATTGAGAAGGAAGGGACAATACCAAACACGTTCTATGAAGCCAACATTACACTATGAAGCCGAACAAGGACAACACAAAAAAAGGAAAACTACAGGCCAATCTCCCTAATGAACACTGATGCAAAAATCCTCAATAAAATTTTAGCTATCAGAATCCAACAATGTATCCATAAGATAATTCACCACGACCAAGTAGGATTCATTCCAGGGACACAAGGATGGTTCAACATCCGAAAATCAATCAACGTTATCCAACACATCAACAAAAAGAAATATAAAAACCATATGATAATATCAATAGATGCTGAGAAAGCTTTCGACAAAGTGCAACACCCATTCATGATAAAAGCCCTTGAAATTCTTGGGATACAAGGAACATACCTCAACATCATAAAGGCCATCTATGACAAGCCAACAGCCAGTATCATTCTCAATGGTGAAAAGCTGAAAGCAATTCCATTAAGATCTGGAACAAGACAAGGATGTCCACTCTCACCACTGCTTTTCAATATAATACTGGAAGTCCTAGCCAGAGCAATAAGACAAGAGAAAGACATCCAAGGAATCCAAATAGGAAAAGAAGAAGTCAAACTATCACTATTTGCAGATGATATGATAATATACATAGAGAACCCCAAAAACTCCACAGAAAAACTAATTCAACTCATCAATCAGTTCAGTAAAGTGGCAGGATACAAAATCAACACGCAAAAGTCAGTAGCCTTCCTATACACAAACAATAAATCTGAAGAAGAAGAAGAAATCAAAAAAACCATTCCTTTTTTTATTGAAACAAAAAAAATCAAATATTTGGGAATAAATCTAACAAAAGAGGTAAAGGACCTATACAAAGAAAACTATAAAACACTGTTAAAAGAAATAGAAGAAGACACAAAGAAATGGAAAGATATCCCCTGCTCATGGATTGGAAGAATAAACATTATTAAAATGGCCATCCTACCAAAAGCAATATACAGATTCAATGCTATTCCAATCAAAATTTCAATGTCATTCTTCAAAGAAATAGAACAATTATTGATGAAATTCATATGGAATCACAAAAAACCCCGAATAGCCAAAGCTCTCCTGAAAAAAAAAGAAGGGAATGGAGGCATCACACTCCCAGACTTCAAACTCTACTACAAAGCCATAATCATCAAAACTGCATGGTATTGGAACAAGAACAGACATACAGACCAATGGAATCGAATAGAAAATCCAGAAATAAACCCACAGATTTATGGTCAACTAATCTTTGACAAAGGAGCAAAGAATATGCATTGGAGCAAAGAAAGTTTGTTCAATAAATGGTGCTGGGAAAACTGGGTTGCTACATGCAAAAGAATGAAGCTTGACCACTACCTCACACCATACACAAAAATCAACTCAAAATGGATTAAAGAACTAGACATAAGACCTGAAACCATAAAATATATAGAAGGAAATATAGGCGAAACACTACGTGATATGCACATCAAAGACATCTTTACAGACACATCACCCAAAGCAGTGATAGTGAAGGCAAAGATAAACAGCTGGGACTACATCAAATTAAAGAGCTTCTGCACAGCAAAAGAGACAATAACAAAAACAAAGAGAAACCCCACCAACTGGGAGAACATTTTGCACCCAACACTAATGATAAAGGACTGATCACAAAAATCTGCAAAGAGCTGATGAGACTCAACAACAACAAAGAAAATAATCCAGTCAAAAAAATGGGCAGAAGAGCTAAAAAGAAACTTCTCTGAAGAGGAAATGCAAATGGCCAACAGGCATATGAAAAAATGTTCAACATCACTTGTCATCAGGGAAATGCAAATCAAAACTACCATGAGATACCATCTTACACCAGTGAGAATGGCACATATTAAAAAAACTAGCAACAACAAATGTTGGCGAGGGTGTGGAGAAAAAAGAACTCTTCTGCACTGTTGGTGGGAGTGCAAACTGGTCCAACCACTGTGGAGAGCTGTGTGGAGATTTCTGGACCTACTAAACATAGAGCTTCCATAGGATCCAGCAATTCCACTCCTAGGTATTTACCCAAAGGACACAGAAACATCAATTCCAAAGAACACCTGCACCCCTATGTTTATAGCAGCACTGTTTACAATACCTAAGCTTTGGAAACAACCCAAATGCCCAAAAATAGATGACTGGATCAAGAAGATGTGGTCCATATATACCATGGAATATTACTCAGCATTCAAAAAAGATAAACACATGCAATTTGCAGCAACATGGATGGCACTGGAAGGGATCATGCTCAGCGAAATAAGCCAAAAAGAAAAAGAAAAATACCGGATGGTCTCACTCATAGCAGGAATCTAGAAAACTTAAATAAGGGACCAGGAAAACGAATAACTATAAGAAAGTGAAAATCAAAATCAACAAAAAACTACGAACCAGAGACACTTTTAGGGGGGCGGGGGCGGGAGGGGAGGGATTGGGGTCAGAATGGGGGGGCTGCAATTGTATGGGGAATATAAAAATAAAATTTATTATTTAAAAAAAAGTAAAATAAAATAACTCTAGAAATGAAAAAAAAAAAAAAAAGACATTGATACACTCATTTGTGGAGCCTGACCTTTGAAAACGAAGAAAATACAAGGCTTTGTTGTGGAGCGTCTTTCTCACTCCATACCCCTGGACACTCTCTTGCCTTCTAGCCCAGTCTCAGGGTGACTTTAAAAAAAAAAAAAAACACCTGAGTATATTGGGGAATTTGGAGGGATAACGGACTCAAACTTCCGTAACTCTGTTAGATATGGGGGCCCACGGCACCGTCTTACCTGGTTCTATGGGAGGTCTGCAAGCACAAGCTGTAGCAGCGTGGAGACAAAAACGGAAATGGCCTCGGGCCTGCGCTCTTACTGGTGTCTGGATGGTGCATGGGGAAGAGGCAGCACGAACTCTGGGTCCAGAAAAAAAGGTCACTATTCCTACAGCTCAGCTTTGAAAAACATTATCTACAAAAATCGAGCAGCTTCCTTCATACACAAAGGTAAAAGAATGAATGCTGTCCCCTAAGATCATAAGACAGTTAAGAGTCAAACCTAGCCAAGCCCAGCAGTCTCCACCACAACTCTGCAGGTCTATGAATAAGAAAAAAAAAAACGTGTAAGCCACTGAGATTTTGGAGTTGGTTGTTACATGATAATGGCAGGCAATGCCACTTTTTATAACTAGTAAATAAAGGGAAAGAGCCAAATATTTTGTCTGCCTTTTTTTTTTTTTTTTGATGAAAGTACTTCAGGTTAGCCAAATAATTTGTATGGAAAAGATTTCTAGAGAAGAATTCCAGCTTATAAATGCAAAAATAATGATATCACCATTTTCAAACCTAGAGTAAGATGACAGTTCTAGTAAAAGATCATCAAAAACTGCAAAAATTATTAGATGTAAAATGGTTGGGTACATTTATAATGCATAGCTCAGTCTGACAACACATGCATAAACTAATCAGTGTTAACATTACAAAAAAGGAGAAACAACCAGACACTATGTGTCTCCAATGTGATGCAAAAGGAAGTACAAATAGTACCGTTTGTAATTTATTCTTGTCAAAATTTGAAGCTCAATTTGATAAAACTTCTACACCTAACTACAGAAAATACAAGGGCAGAGGTGAGTCACGATACCAGTTAAGGAGCCAGGGAGGCTATAAGAGGGGCAATGAGGATTTAGCAAATCCAGGGTGTGGGAAGTTCTGCAGGACAAACAATTGATTTTTTCCAAAAATACACTGGATAAGACAAGACAAATAGAACCATGATTCAAACAAACCAATTGTAAAAAATGTAGGAAACAACCATAGAAATTTGGACATTGAATGGATATTTGAGGAATATTATGATGTTTAGATGTGGTAGTGTCTTTAGGTGCAACAGGAGTAATCGTTATCTTTAGAGATACTATTACAATTGTATTTTAAAAATGAGTCTATCTTTTAGAGATGCATGCTGAAGTATTTATGGGTGAAATGCTGTATCTCAGTCTTGTTTCAAAATTGAGGGCAGTGGTGGGTATACATGAAACAAGATTGGCTAAGAACCTAGATTTTTGACTAGAGCAATTGGGTGCACAATGGTGCATTTAGCAAAATAGGGGAGTTAGAAAGAAAAACAGGTTTTGATTGGGACAAGGGGAGTGACAGATCAGGAGTTCTTTTTTTGATACATTAGATTTTAAATGCCTATTAGATGTAGAAGTGGATATATCAAGCAGATAATTAGATATGAGAGTCAGGGGTTCAGCTGAGAGGTCAGGTTGGAAACTAACTTTGGGTGTCCCAGATTCTATAGTTTACACCCTCCCTATGTGATCTCATCTCTGCACATGTCTTCAATACTTTCTAGGTTAGGGAGTCACTTTGTTCTCTACAGTTCTGACCACTCCTACAGGGAGTTTCAGTTTGTTCAGTCATGTCGGATTACAAGTTTGCAGTATATAGAAAAATTAAAATGCACACTCTCAATAACCAAGCAACTCCACTTCTCTGAGTCCACCCTAGAGTAATAGGTGCACATGAGAAAAAGCAGTCATGACAAGGGCCTGCCACAGCTCATTTATAAACAACCCAAATGTCCACAGCAGGGGAATGGCTTAATTAAAAATATTTTCATACTATGGAATATTATACACTGGTTTAAAATAATGTAATTACAAGATCTCCAAGATACATCGTTGAATTTAAAATAGCAAATTTCAGAGGAATATTTCTATTTCTATGTTGATACTAAAAAAAATGTGTGTGCATGTGTTTGCATAGATGGATTTGTTATACATGAACAAAATTTTTAAATATTTCAAATGCTATGCAACAAACAGCTAACATTGGTTGTATCTGGGTAGGGTGCTGGGTTTGTGGGCTGGTCAAGAGAACTTTCAGCTTTATAAGTAATATTTTAGCTTTACGATGAAAAGATCCTTACACATCATTTGCAAAATCATTTCTTATTCAAAAGACTGGAGTAATTAGATGTAACTATCTGGAATACAGTCATACCAAAGTACATAGTGAAGTGGTTTGGAACAGGGACTTTGGAACAGGACTTCCTGGTTTAAATTCTGGCCCTGCAATTTAGTGGATATGTTTGAGCAACATGCATACTTTCTCTGTGTTTCTGTCCTCAAAGGGTTGGGGTACAATGATATATTCACAAACCTTAAAAGATTGCCTATCACACAGTAAATGATAAATAAGTCTCAGCAGTTTTTGTTATTATTTACATTTCTTAATAAACTCCTAGAGTAGTGTATTAAGGGCGTCTGAATACTGTTGTTGTGAAAAGGGTATTCGTGGTAGATTCATTCATTAGGTATTTTGCATATTTACTATGTGTGGTTATGTCCCATGTGTTTTCATTCAGAGATTTCTGTCTGCCTGAGAAACTATAATGTAATACTTCAATGGTTTTGTCAAAGAATTAAGAAGAGAAAGGAAGAAGGAAGGGAGGGAGGGAGGGAGGGAGGGAGGGAGGAGCATACATAGGAAAGAGATGACATGCATATTCCATTGCTAACATGCAGAGTTGAATCCAATAAGATGAAAGTATTTTTTTTTCATAAAGTAAATTAGATCTTAAAGTTTCTCTCATCCGGAGGTACACAGTACTTATAGTACTTTCACCAGTATCCCAAAGGCGAGTCATTCTATCTCTTCTTAAAAGCTGTGCAACTGTGGCACAACTAGAAATTAGCCACTCCGCACGTCCACAACAGGGCTCCTTTTCCCACTAGAGCTGCACAAATCGACTCTCTTTCATCTTCTGCATGGTGATCTTAGACAGTGATCCTGACACCCTAAAATAATTTCATTTTCAGGTTAAAATTCCTGCCCTTATTTGATTTCCAATCACCCTAATTATCCTCGGGACGATTCCAGTGCAGTGATGTTATGCTTGAAGTGTAGGGTTTAGTATTTCTGTGGCTGGGAAAGTACATCTGCTATTGCAACTTGCTACCTTTTCCGCATATCAGAGAGATAATCTGGAGCGGTTGTTCTTCTAATGACCTCATATAATCAACCCTTGTGGCATCAAATTAAAAATAAACATATCAGGGTCCTTATGTTTCCCTGTGGAACTGCTCTAATTCATCTTTGTCCTCTGGCTACTATTTTATATAAGATAACCATAGGGCAGTTAATTTTGGAAGCACATATGATAGGAACTTGCAGTTCAGTTTTTTTTTCTTTTATGTATTTTCAATCAGTCCTTCTGGTTAGACTCAGCCGTGGTTTTCTTATACCTATTTATTTCTCCATCCCAAACCCTATTTAGATAAGACTGAAAAATAACCCTACAAAATGACCTGGGTCAACCCTCAGCCTCAAAACCTAACCAAGTTACCCCTCTGCAGCCAGGTGACAAGCTATTTGATGTGGGGTGCCGGCCCCCCTTGTCCTCGGGGCCACCGCCTCGGTCGCCAGGTTCCTGCTGGTCAGCTGGCGTCCAGTCAGGCAGGGGCCTCTCGCCAGTGCAAAGGTCCTGGCATGAGGAATACGCTGGGGACCCAGGTCTGCTGCAAACAGCAGGCTGACGTCCTGGCCAAATGACCAGAGCAGCTACAGGCCCTCACTTGTAAGGGTCAGGCGGAAGGGAGGGGAGAACAGGGGCCAGAGGCGGGATGCGCTCCGTCAGCCGGCACTCTGGAGCCCCAAGCACGAGCCGGTAGGCCCGCCACCCTGGCTAGCACTGGCGGTGACACTCCCAGGACGCCCCCACGTGTGTGAGTTCCCCACGTACTTGCCCACCTTCTCCTAACCTGGCTCTAAATAAATGCGAGGCTGCCCCTGGATGGGGTGCGCCTTGTTGGGGCGCCCTCTGGCTCCTCGCTGCTCCACGGGGACTTTACGTGATCTTTCCCCGGGCTGTGGCATTTTCAGCGCTGCCGCCAGGCACAATTTCCCTCACCTGAAGGAAATCTCAGCCTATTTTCTCTCGGAATGGCAGTTCACCATGAACGTGCATCTTTCGGCCCTGAGAGACCCTGTAGTTACCAAGTTCTTGCTCTTAGAATGCCCAGGGTTTGCGTTTTTGTTGGGGGTCACTGAATTCAGAGTTATTTTGTTCTTGAGGCCCTTTAAGTAAATCCCAGCTGAGAACTTCCAAACATTGGGACTTCACGGGAGCTTCCATCTACACTCACTCCCTTCCTCAGCTAGCCGTGTAGTGTTACATGCTGTCTGTGTGCGGATGGCGCTGTATTCGTGGACAATCACTGTGTGGAAAAGGAGCCTAGTAGGTTGAATTATGTGTCTTCTGTTTGAACCTGTCCTTTGAATTCTGCTGCCCAGGGTCAGATTCATCCTAAGGCTCCCTTTAAAGTCATAGGTGGCTGCTGGCGCGCCCTCATCATTGTCCCCACATAGTAGAAAACAAACTGCATTGCTTCCCACAGTGACAGGTTTATCAAAGGGTTTTTCCATAATAAATTTCTATTATCATGTAGTTTTCTCTTTTAACCTGTTAATACGGCAAATACTTCCATACATTTTCTAATATTAAACTTTCCTTGCATCTCCAGCATAGAAACAATCACTGAATTCAATTATTACTCTCTCAGGTAGGACTTAATATTTATGGAAATAGACTTGTCATTTTCCTTTAACATAGCAATGTCTTTGTTTTGGTATCATGATTATGTCATCTTCAAAAAATAGTTAAGGAGGTTTCCTTTTGTCTGATGTAGATGATAGATGGTAGATTTGTCAACTTCTCTGTGATTCTGTCAATTTTTGCTGCATATTTCTAGAGCTACAAATGTGATGAAAATTGCTATAACTTTGTAGTGAATTAAGCATTTACCATTCAGAGGTCATCTTCTCTATGCTAATAATATTTTTATACAAAAGTTGATTTTATCTGAAATTAATGTAGGCACATCATTTTCCTTTTCTCAATATTTGCCTTACATGTTTTCTTTCCCATTCTTTTACTGATAAAAAATAACCCTTTTGTTGAACTAAGTTCTAAACATTTGATGCTTTTATTATTGGCTTGTTAAGAATTACTTTTAACAATTCATATGTAATCTTCAAATCAGCACATTTTGATCACTTGCCCTTTAATTCTACATGGAAGTTAATTCTGAGAAATTCCAATTATGCAGTTGGCCCATGACACATGCCGACGCAACTATACACATTCATTTGGAGAGTTAGTTTATAATGATTTCTAATCATTTAAGTCCACTGCAAGTACAGTTTGTGTCAAGCTCTCTGTTACTATGTATTCCTGCATTTAAATGGTGGATTTGGAACAATGATAGTATAGTGGTTGTAAAGATTACAGGAAAAAACCTTGAGTTACTTCAATTCCATCATTTGGTTTTTTGTTTCCAATTCAAAGCAGTGCAGCAGAGTATGAACTATGAGATGGAATACTTTTGTTTGACAAGTAAAGGTTTTATCTCACACATGAAATATTTTGGGTTTTGATAATGTGCTTAAAATTAAAATTTACTCACATTAAATCAATTATTGTTTTAAAACTAATGAAACCAAAAGGCAATGATTTTCTCATATTATTACATGGCTATTATTGAAATTTTTTTTTCATATGAAGGAAGAGAGCACTAAAAATTATCTCCTGCAGGTGATAAAAACACTGTTGTAGAAATAAATTCTAGCCTTTTACCCAGGCAGAGGAAGAACAAGCGGTACTTCAGGAATGGTGAGGTCAGGAGAAGCCTTATTACTCATGCATGCGGTCCCAGACCTGGGTAGCCCCGTAAGGTCTGAGCACCGGTTTAAAGACCAAGGGTTCATTTTATATACAACTGTCTCCATATCTGTTACATTGATAGCATCATTTTTCAGCAGGCACAACCATTTGCAGTAAAGTCCCTAGACAAGGGGGGCAAGGCAAGGGGGGAAAGATGCAGGCTTTCGGGCATGGCCTTGGAGAGACAGACCAGCTGGTTGGCTGCCGGACCTTGTAGATAAGAGTGCTGAGGCTCTGGCCATGAATCTTGAAAGGGAAGGAGCTGTAAGTAAGCAAACTTGTTAATTATGCCTGCATTGAAATGTTCATTGCACCTGGGCTGGAAGTTCTGCTGGAATCTTTTTTTTTTTTTTAAAGATTTATATATTTATTTAAACAAGCACTGGGTACAGTCAGAAGCACGGGAGGGTGAGAGAATTCACCAGAGCCGGAGCAGGGAGCAGAGCAGGCAGACTGATGAAGTACACTGCTGAGGGGAGCAGTGGGTGTCAGGAGAGGTCTGCGCACCATGTGGGACCCTCGCCGGTGGCTGGGGATCGAACCGGCGCTTCAGAGGCTGCGGGCAGCTTCGCAACCCAGCGCTCAACCACTGCACCACCAGGGAGGCCCTGGAATCTTTATCATATTCATTTGCTCAATAATATATTTTCTCATCAACACTAGCTGTGCCACTGCTAGCAATTTTCTCATTGTCTTTATAAGTTCTTAGAATTTTCTCCTTTAAGGTACAAAACCTGTTAAAAAATGAAGACTATAAGACATTGTTAAAAGAAATAGAACACATAACAAAATGGAAAGCTATTCCTTGCTCATGAATTAGAAGAATTAACTTTGTTAAAATGGCTGTCATACCCAAAGCAATAGACAGATTCAGTGCAACCCTTATCAAAGTTTCAGTGGAATACTTCAAAGAAATAGAGCAAATGAGGGCCTCCCTGGTGGTGCAAGGGGTTTAGACACAACCTATGAAGCTGTCCGCGGCCACTGCAGCATGAGTTCGATCCCCAGCCAGGGAGCTACCCACATGGTGCAGCAGACCTCTCCTGGCTTGCCTGCTGCTCCCCTCAGCAGTGTATTTCAGTCAATCTGCCTGTTCTGTTTCCCTCTCTGTCGCTGGTGAATCCTCTCACCCCCCACACTTCTGGTCTGTACCCCAGTTCTTGTATGCATAAATAAATAAATCTTAAAAAAAGAAATAGAGCAAATGTTACTGAGACTTATATGGCACTCCAAAAGGCCCAAATAGCCAAGACAATCCTGAGAAAAAGAAGAATGGAGATATTGCACTTCCAGACTTCAACGTACGCTACATATCTATAGTAATCAAAGCAGTGTGGTATTGCAATACAAATAGACATGCAGACCAATGGAACTGAATTGACAGCTCAGAAGTAAAATCACACTTATATGAAAAATTGATGTATGACAAAGGAGCTACATATGCAATAGAGTAAGGAAATTCTCCTAGCAAATGGGAAAACTACATAGCCACATGCAAAGCAATGAAACTAGACCATGATCTCACACCATATATAAAAATTAACTCAAAATAGATCAAAGATTGGTTGGAAGAACTATCTCACAAAAATTAACTCAAAATGGCTTAAAGACTTGGATATAAGACCTGAAACCATAAAATACATAAAAGAAAACAGGCAAAACACACAGTGACATTGGCTTTCAGCAATGTCATTGGGATTTTACTCCACTGACAAGGGAAAAATACACCCCCCCAACATCAAATGGGATTATCTACAACTAAAAAGTTTCTGTGTGGTAAAGAAACTATCATTAAAATGAGAAGACACCCTGCTGAATTGGAGAAAACATTTGTACATCATGCAGCCAACAAGGAGCTAATCTCCAATATCTGCAAAGAAATCATATGACTCAACAAAAAGAAAACAAATAACCAAATCAAAAAAATGGGCAGAAGAGCCAAATAGACACTTCTCCACAGAAGACATAAAGATGACCAATAGGGCATGGAAAAATGCTGATCATCACTTATCTTCAGGAAATGCAAATCAAAACGGCAGTGGAATATTGTCTCATACCAAGAGAATGCCCTATATTAAAAAGACTAGAAACAGCAAGTGTTGGCAAGGGTGTAGAGAAAACGGAATCCTCATATACTATGGGTAGGAACATAGACTGGTGCAGTACCTATGGGAAACAATATGCAGATATCTCAAAATATGGAAAATAGATCTTCCATATTATCCATCAATTCTACTCCTACATTTATGCAAAGTATGTGTGCACTCCTGTGTTCACTGCAGCACTATTAACAGCAGCCAAGTAATGGCAATGACCTAAGTGCCCATTGACAGCTAAGTGGATAAGGAAGATGTAATATGAATACACAATGGAATATTACTCATAGATGAAAAAGATAAACTCTTGCCATTTTTTACAATATGCATGGAACTGGAGGGGATAATGCTAAGCAAAATAAGTCAGAAAATTGAAAGAAATACTGAATGATTCCACTCATGTTTAATATAAAGAAATGAGACAAAGGATCATGCAAAACTAAAGCAAAGCAGGGCCTGCCTGGTGGTGCAGCGGTTGAGCGCTGGGTTGCGAAGCTGCCCGCAGCCTCTGCGGCACCGGTTCGATCCCCGGCTGCTCCCCGGCCACCGGAGGAGGGTCCCACATGGCGCGCAGACCTCTCCTGCTGCCCGCTGCTCCCCTCAGCAGTGTGCTTCGGTCCTTCTGCCTGCTCTGCTTCCCGCTCTGGCTCTGGTGAATTCTGACTCCCATGCTTCTGACTGTACCCAGTGCTTGTATAAATAGATAGATAGATAGATAGATAGATAGATAGATAGATAGATAGATAGATAGATAGATAGATAGATAAATAAATAAATAAATCTTTAAAAAAAAAACTAAAGCAAAGCAAACCCCAGAAATCTGACTGTAGAACTGAAGCTACTAGAGGAAAGGGGGTGGGAGGGAGGGAGGGGGAATAAATGGAGGAGGGGACCCCAATGGACTATGGGTACTTTGGTGGTAGGTGTGATTGGTAACATACACTTGCAGAGGTGTAAATCACACACAATGTTGTAAAGCAACATTACTTCAATAAAAATAATAGTTTTTTTCTTTTTTAAAAAAAATTGAGGTAACATTGGTTTACAACTTTATATATAATTTAGAGGTATAGGATCTCCCCCTTCAGGTGCTGTTACCATACCACACCCACCGCCAAAATACCCTCTTTGTTCTCACCTCTTCACCTCTTCCTCTGGTACCCTCAATTCTACAGCCAGTTTTCTGGAGTTTGTCACTGGTTTGGTTTAATCTGACCCTTCGTTTTGTTTCTCTACATTCCATGTACAAGTGAAATGTAGTATTTGTCTTTCTCCTTTGCTTAATCCCCTCCAGTTCCATCCATATTGTTGTAAATGGCAAGTTTATCTTTTTTTAAAATAGTTGAGTATTATTCAATTGTGTATAAATATCACATTTTCCTGATCCACTCATCTGTCTTTGGGCACTTAGATTATTTCCATAGTTTGGCTGTTGTAAATAGTGCTGTGATGAGCATAGAAGTGCATATATCCCTTCAAATTAGTGTGTTTATTCTTCGGGTAGATACCTAGGAGTGGAATTGCTGGGTCATATGGCAGATCTATTTTTAATATTTTGACGGCCCCCATATTGTTTTCCACAGGGGCTGACCCAGTCTACATTCCCACAAACAGTGAGCAAGTGTCCTTTTGCTCTACACCCTCACCAACACTTGTGGTGTTGGTATTTTTTTATATGGGCTATTCTCACAGGTGTGAAGTGGTATCTCATTGTGGTTTTGATTTGTATTTCCCTGACCGTAAGTGACGATGAGCATTTTCTCATGTGCCTGTTGGCATTTGTGTGTCATCTTTGGAGAAGGGCCTATTTAGCTATTCTGCCCTGTTTTTATTGTTATTTATTTTCTTTTTGTTGAACTGTGAGTGTTTTGTAGGTCTTGGATATCAGCCCCTTGTCAGATGTATTATTTTTGTACATATACCATTTAACATATATTTCCTTTTTACCTATCTGTATCTTTATAATAAAATTAGTTCCTTGCAGGCAACATAGTGTGGGTTGTGGCTTTGTATCCAAGAGAGAAAAAGAGAAAATCTTTCTTTCTTTCTTTCTTTCTTTCTTTCTTTCTTTCTTTCTTTCTTTCTTTCTTTCTTTCTTTCTTTCTTTCTTTCTTTCTTTCTTCTTCTTTCTTTCTCTCTCTCTCTCTTTCTTTCTCTCTCTCTCTCTTTCTTTCATTCTTTCTTTATTTCTGTAATATAAGGAACTCGTATTTGAAAGTCAAAATAAGTGAAGTCAAACGAATATATTTTCCAAGATGAGTCAATGCCACCTGACCCAGCAGGATTTGAAAATCACACTAGGAAATAAGGAAAAATTAAAAGTGCTTCTGGACATTTTGACATTGAATGAATAATGCATGACTTTCAAGCCATATATAATACAAATTAAAAATTTTGAGTCAACAGCTCAGTCACATTTTATAACAGGATTGCAATAAAGAGTGAAGTATAGGTCTAAGTCATAAACATGACTGAAATACACATATCTTTCAATTTATACCCCCAGCTATAAGGGAGTAATAACATTAATTATTTATAATTAAAATTATCTGAAACTTTTATTTATGAGTACAATAGACTGTAGTGTATTGATACATGTTATTTTTTCCCAACAGTTTTTCAATATGCCACTGCAAGGACACAACAATTTACAGCATAATCACTACTTTTGTGAAGTTTGTATCTTAGCAGCAGAAGAAAGAAACATGTAATTAAATAATTACAAGTGTGGTGAGAACACTGAGTACTGCAGAAGTGTATAATGAAAGACATAATCAAATCTTCAAGGGATCAGAGCCAAAGGTGATAGTTAAGAGATCTAAAGAATACTCAAGAGTACACTATCTGAAAGGGATTGGCTTGATAGGCCGATCTGGGCAAATGCCTATGGCAGGAGAAAACTTGGTATATTTAGGGAAGTGAGAGAAGGCCAGTATACCTGGAATAAAATGAGGTAAAGAAGGCAGGGTATGAGATAGAATAGAAGTAGGTAAGGACATGGCAATGCTAAAAAATTTGATTTAACCCAACAACAGATAAGTGGATAAAGAAGCTGTGGTATATCTACACAATGGAATACTACTCAAGTATACAAAGCTATTCAAAGGGATGAAGTCTTTTCATTTGTGACAACATAGATAGAACTGGAAGGATATACCTGCTAAGCAAAATAAGTCAGAAGGAGAAAGACAAATACTGGATGATGTCACCATATGTAGAATATAGAGAAACAAGACAAAGAAACGGACAAAACTAAACCAAAACAAATTCTAGCAATCTGACTGCAGACTTGAGGCTACTACAAGGGGAGGATGGGTTTGGGTGGGGTAAAGTGGGGAGGGGCCCAGTCCTATAGTGAAGGACTCTGGGTGCTTTGGTGGTGGATGCAGTGTGTTAACATATAGCTGAAGAAGTATAAACTTAAACCTTTAAATCATAAGCAGTGTTGTAAACCAGTTACCTCAAAAAAAAAAAAGTTTGACAGTAATTAGGGAGCTGCACAGAGCAATGGAGATCAAGACAATGACAATGAAATTTCATTTAATATTTTTTACTCTTTGTTCTGTGGAGAAATTTTTGGAGTGGGGAACAATAAATTTTATGAGGAACCTACATAGGCTATTGGAGCAGTACAATTAAGTTTTGCTAATAGCTTTTTGGTTAGTAAGTTATCGTGGAGATATAAAAAATTAGTCAATTGGGGAGATTTTTGAGAAAGAAAGAATTGACAGGACTTTAGATTCATTGCATATATGGTGTGAAAGAGAAGACAAACTGATTCATAAGCTTATAATTTAAGTAGTTGAAGGGATAGTATTACCATTTATTGAACTTGAGAGCCCAGAAGATGAGCAGTTTTGAACTTGAGCTACTTATGATATATGCAGATATAGAATATGCAGTTGCATAGTCTTAGCTTAGAAAAATGGTGTGTGCTGGAGAAGCAAATGTGAAAGTCATCAGCATATTAATGGTAGTTGAAGTCATAAGTGTGCGGTGACATTTCTTAGGAAAAGTGTGTGGAATTGAAAAGTAAAGCAAAAGTGTTCAGATAAGGCCCTGAGTACTACAATACTGAAGAAACAGGTAGAGGAGAAGGACCTAGAAAAAGGAACTGGGAAGTAGTTACATAAATAGAAGGGAACCCAGGGGGGGTGATGGTATCTGAGGAAGTACCCTACTTTGTTCTAGGGAGAATGGAATAAGTCTAGATAGACACTGCACTCAGAGGAACCCATGATGTGGGGGGCAAAACCAGAGTGTATAATGATCGCTGGGTTCAACATTGACTGCCCATGACAGAGGAGAGCCTGAAGAAATTCAATCATGGGAAATAAAAGTATGAGTCTGGGAGAGGTTCCTATTGGGGCAGAAACTATGGTTCCTACCCATGCCCAGGGAGGGCAAAACTGCTTGTGTGTGTATCTAACCCTGAGAGATATAGATGAGAGTGCTGGGGTAAGCCAGGTAGACAGGGCCCCCAGTGAGAAAGACAAAGCCCAGAAAGGTGCAACTGATCCTACCAATTTCCTCCAGGAGTGGGCAGAAATGGTAACCAAGAAAATACAGTGAAGACACTGGGGTGCCACCAAAAGCCCAACATGCTGAGTGCAGAGATATGGATCTGAAACCCAGACAGGAGGGCTAGCAGTGGTAACACAGGCACAAGTCCAAGTACACCACTCACCAGCAACAGACCCCTCCAGGATACTCCCCCACCCACAGAAGACCCAGCTACAGATTAGTTCTCCCTGACATACAGAGCCATCTACTGGAAAAGTAGATGCTTTACACCTGTAATATTCAGAAAGCAAATGAAAGGAAGAAAAAAACCACAACAAAAGGCAACCTGAGTTCACAGGGAAACACTATACCACACAGAGAGAAGAAATCTGGAGAACCCAACCATAAAGACATGAAAGATATTTTCTTCCTATCAGGAACAGAGTTCAAATCTGCCAAGATAAAGAAATTCAGAGAAATGGAAGAAAAAACAGAAAAGCATGTAAAAGTTATACAAGAAAATTCAGAAAAACAAATTAATGTCCAGAGAAATGATGTTAATGAATAGAAGGTCAAAACTGAAGCTTTAAATAAGACAGTAGAGAACCCAGGGGAGGAAGAGAGTGTGGTGGAGTGTGGTGGGGGACTGTGGTCATTTTGGTGGTTCCCTGAGGGAAGAAATCCTATATTATGAAAAAATAAACAAGAATGTTTAAAATAAATAAAACAAAACTATTCTTGGAAAAAATAAAGTTGAATGTCAGTTACTGTAAATAAATAAGACAATAATGGAGGTGTGGGATGTAAAATGATCAATAGAGGAGGTAAAAAGTTCTGGAGAAAGCATAGGAGTAGAACAGGCCAAATGGGAGATCTAATCAGTGACCTTGAAGATAATAATGTGCAAACAGTCCTAGTGGAAGAAGAAAGAGAGCTGTGAATGGGGGGGTGGAATGAAGAAATTTGAGGATTTTCTGACTATGAGGAAAGGCAATATAAAAGTGGGGTTCTCAGAAGAGGAAGAAAGAGAGAAGGGAAAAGAGAACTTATTGAAAGAAATAATAGAGGAATATTTCCCAAACATAGAGAAGGTCCTAAATATACAAGTCCATGGAGCTACAATAACACCAGGTTATCTAAAAATAATAAGACCTACACCAAGACACACAGTAGTGAAACTTCCAAGAGTTCAAGACAAAGAAAGACTATCCTGAAGCTGGCTAAGGGGATGAAGAAGATACCTTATAAAGGAACCCTAATCAGGCTTACATCTGACTTCTCTGAGGAAACACTACAGGCAAGGTGAGAATGGAATGATGTGATCAAAATACTTAAAGATAAAAACTGCAACCAAGAATACCTATCTTGCAAGGCTCTCCTTCATATAAAATAAAGGGCTTCTCAAACAAACAGAAGCTGAAGGAGCTTGCAAGCTTTTGACCACCTCCAATAAATGTCCAAAGGAAATCTCACATCTAAATTGAAAAGAAGAATATCACAAAGAATTGAACAAGGAAATAGAACCATACAAACATTGACAAAATGGCACACTTTTCTGTATCATTAATCACTCTAAAAGTAAACAGACGGAATTCACCAATTAAAAGCACAGTGTCTGGTTGGATTAAAAAACAGAATCCAACTTTCTGATGTCTGTGGAAACACACCTGAGCTCCAAAGATAAAAACAGGCTCAGAGTAAAGGATTGGAAAACAATTTTATAAGAAAATGGGACCAAAGCAAGAGAGGGACAGACATACTTATATCAGATAAAATATACTTCTAGCTATAGAAAGTAATACAAGATAGGGATGGACACTATACACTGATTAAGGAAACAATACATCAAGAAGACATAACATTCATAAATATATACTCGCCAAAAAAAGAGCATCTAAATACATAAGGCAATTGCTATCAAATCTGAAATCAGACATTGGGAAACACACATTCATGGCTGGGGATATCAACACCCTATTTTCACTGATGGACAGATCAACCAAGACAGAAAATAAATAAGAGCACAATGACCTTAAACAAAGAATTAGATCACATGGGCTTAATAGATATTTATGGGGCAATGCACACACAAAAAAGCTGAATACACATTCTTCTCAAGAGCACATGGGACATTCTCCACCATTGACCACATGAGGGGTCACAACACAAGTACTAAGAAATTCATGAAGAATGAAATCATAACAGCATCTTCTCTGACCACACTGGTATCAAACTAGAAGTCAGCTACAAGAAAAAGCAGGCAAGACCTCTAATGTGTGGAAAATGAACAACACATTACTGAATGACTGATTAATGAAGGAATCAAAGAAGAAATTAAAATAATACTTTGAGACAAATGATGAGGCTACAACCTTCCAGAACTTATGGGATACAAAAGCAGTACTATAGTAATACAGGCCCACATTAAGAAACAAGAAAGACCCTAAGTAAATAATTTTACCTCTCTCCTTAAGAAACTAGAAAAAAGAACAAAACCAAAAGCCAGAAGGAAGGAAATAATAAAATCTAGAGCAGAAATAAATTAAATATAAATATAAAAAGACAGTCCAAACAATCAATGAAACCAAAAGTTGGTTCTTTGAAAAAGCAAACAAAGTAGACAAACCTCTACCTAGGCTCACAAAGAAAAAAGTATAAAACCAAAATAAATAGAATCAAAAATGGAAGTGGAGAAGTTACAACAGACATCTCAGAAACTGAGGTCAAAAGAGATTACTATGAACATTTATGTGTCAGTAGTTGAATAACCTAGAAGATATGGACAGATTCTTAGAAATACACAACCACCGGAGACTGAATCAGGAAAAAATAGAAAATCTGAACAGACAAATTACAAGCAAGGACATTGCAGCAGTAATCAAAAGTATCCCTAGAAACAAAAGTTCAAGACTATTGCTTCACTAATCAGTTCTACCAAAGCTTCAAAAATGAGCTACTACCTATCCTTCCCAACGTCCTCCAACAAATTGAGAAAGAGGGAATGCTTCCAAACACTTTTTATTCGGCCACTATTACCCTAATAGCAAAACCAGATAAAGTCAACACACACAAAAAAGAAAACTACAGACAATTTCTCTGATGAACATAGATGCAAAAATCTTCAACAGAATCTTAGCATGCCAAATCCAACAATGCATTAAAAGGATCATACACCATGACCAAGTGGGATTTATTCCAGGGATATAAGGATTGTTCAGCATCTGAAAATCAATCAATGCAATTCAACACATCAACAAAAAGGAAAGATAAAAATCAAACGATCATATCAATAGATACTGAGAAAGCATTTGATAAGACTCAAAGTCCATTTATATGAAAATCTTCCCCAAACTGGGCATATGTGGAACAAATATCAACATAGTAAGAGCCATATATGACAAATCCACATCACACTATTGAATGACTATTGGATTATTGAGGAAATCATTAACATCACTCTCAATGGTGAAAAACTGTCCACTTTCACCACTACTATTTAGCATACTGTTGAAAGTCCAAGCTAGAGCAATTAAGCAAGAGAAGGATATATTTTAAAAGTCCAAAGAGGGAAAGAAGAAATAAAGCTATTATTATTTGCAGATGACATGATAAAACACACAGAAGATGCTACAGAATCCACTATAAACTAATTGAAACAACAAATTAGTTCGTCAAAGTGGCAGGTTACAAAAATCAATACACAAAAATCAGTTGCCTTCCTATATGCAGACAGTGAGCTAGAAGAGAAATAAATCAAGAAAACAATCCCACCTACAATTGCATCAAAAAGAATTAAATACTGGGCCTCCCTGGTGCCACAAGGGGCTAAGACACAACCTATGAACCTATCCACAGCCACTGCATCCTGAGTTCGATCCCTGGCCAGGGAGCAACCCACATGGCACAGCAGACCACTCCTGATTCACCCGCTGCTCCCCTCAGCAGTGTATTTCAGTCAATCCACCTGTTCTGTACCCCACTCTGTCTCTGGTGAATCCTCTCACCCCCCACACTTCTGGCCTGTACCCCAGTTCTTGTATGCATAAATAAATAAATCTTTAAAAAAAGAATTAAATACCTAGGGGTAAATTTAACAAAGAAGATGAAAGAGCTATACAGAGAAAATTTAAAACATTGTTAAAAGAAATCGAAGACACAAAGATATGGAAAGATATTCCCTGCTCATGGAGTGGAAGAATTAACTTTGCTAAAATGGCCATCTTACCCAAAGCAATAGATAGATTCAATGCAATACTTATGAAAGTGTCAATGGCATTTTTCATATAAATTGAACACTACTGAAATTCATATGGAACCACGAAAGACCCCAAATAGCCAAAGCAATCCTGACAAAAAAAAAAAAAAAAGAGGAAAGATGGCAGTACCATACTTCCAGACATTATACTACAAAGTTGTAACTATCAAAACAGTATGGTACTGGAACAAAACAGACACACAGACCAATGGAATAGAAGTGAGAGCCCAGAAATAAAACCACATGTATATGGACAGTTAATCTATGACAAAGGAGTCAAGCACATACATTGAAAAAAGTATAATTTGATAATTAATACTGGGAAAAGTGGACAGCAACATGCAAAAGAGTTAAACTAGACCACTATGTCACATAATACACTAATATTAACTCAAAAACTGATAAAAGACTTGGATGTAAGACCTGAAACCATAAAATATATAGAAGACATAGGGAAAACACTCCATGACATAGACTTTAGTGAATTTGTGAATTTCACTATCTTTGTGAATTTGTCTCCAACAGCAACCAGAAGACAAAAGAGAACATAAACAATTGGGACCATATCAAACTAAAAGTCTTCTGCACAATGGAAGAAACTGTTACTAAAACAAAAGTATATCTTATCAAATGGGAGAGAATATTTGCACACCAAACATCTAACCAGGGGGTTAATCTCCAAGATCTACAAAGAACTCATATCCCAGTCAAAAAAATAGGTAGTAAAGCTGAGTATACACGTCTCCAAAGATGACACACAGATGCCAACAGGCACATGAAAACACACTCATCCTCACTTATGGTCAGGGAAGTACACATTAAAACCACAATGAGATATCACCTCAGACCTGTGTGAATGGCCCATATCAAAACATCACAAACAATAGGTTTTGGAGAGGATGTGGAGAATAATAAGGAGCACGTGTTGGTGGGAATGCAGACTGGTTTAGCTTCTGTGGAAAACATTATGGAGGTTTCCCAAAGAATTAAAAATGGATCTGCCATATGAGCCAGCAATTCCACTCCTAGGTATCTACCCAAAGGCTATGGAAACACTACATCAGAGGGAAATATGCATTGCTGTGGTCATTGCAGCATTATTTATAACAGCCAAACCATGGAAACAATGAAATTGCCCAAAGACAGATGAGTGGATCAGGAAAATGTTGAATATATGCACAATGGACTATTACTCAGCTCTTAAAAAAGATAAACTATTGCTATTTAAAACAAGATGGATGGAACTGGAGGGGATGATGCTAAGCAAAATACATCAAGGAGAAAGACAAATACTGGCTGGTGTCACTGATATGTGGAATGTAAAGAAACAAAAAAAAAAGTTTCAGATAAAGCCAAACTAATAACAAACCCAGAAATCTGGTGATCGAACTGAGGCTTCAGGAGGTAGAGGGGAGGAGTGAGAACGAAGAGTGCAGACGCACCATTGTTTATGGTGGTGGACTACAGGTGTTTCAGTGATGGGTGTGTTGTGGTAACAACACCTGAAGCGGGGAGCCTATACTTCTAAAACACAAGCAATGCAAACCCATGATAACTTAATGAATAAAGAAAGAAATGGAGGGAAATCAAGAAAACATAGCTTAATGGAAGTCAAGGTGGGATGGAATTTCAAGCAATGGGTTGCTTGTGCTGAAGGCTACTGATAAAACGCAAAAGTGTGTTTAATTTTCACACACATTCTAAAATGGATATAATTCATAATTAAATTAGTATGGAGTGCAAAGCACATGATGTTTGATTGGGACAAACCTGTTTTTATTTTTATTTTTTTTAAAGATTTATTTATGCATACAAGAGCTGGGGTACAGGCCAGAGGTGTGGGGGGGTGAGAGAATTCACCAGAGATAAAGCGGGGGACAGAACAGGCAGATCGACCAAAGTACACTGCTGAGGGGAGCAGCGGGCAAGTCAGAAGAGGTCTGTTGCACCACGTGGGTAGCTCCCTGGCCAGCCGGGGATTGAACTCGTGCTGCAGAGGCTGCAGGACAGCTTCACAGGCTGTGTCTTAACCCCTTGTGCCACCAGGGAGTTCCCCAAACCTGGTTTTAAATCCTAGCTCAGCAAAGTAACATCAGCAAGATGGTGAAATTCTTTTGTCCAACCACCCATGGAAGACGATACCTTTTGGAAAGTGCAGGGATCCAGCGGAAACAACAACGAACTCAGAATAGACTCCTTGAAGAAAATAAGAATAACGGATTGACTTCTGCTGTACACCCCCGCGCATAAGGCAGCACAACACATTGCCAAGAGACAACTTCTCGGGATGCAATTTCTCCCAGGGGGCATGGTGCGCAGCCTGGCTTCCCCAGTTCCTCAGAGGTCAACTTCATTCCTGCCTTGTTGATACCAGGAGATGGGCACAGCCAAATTTCAGGGGGCATTAAAGAGCAGGGGGAGGGGGAGGGACTCAGGACAGCTGGGATGGAGAACTCAACAAAGAGCTATGGATCCTACTAGTCATCTCTGAACACCGCCAAGAGGTCCGTACATGAACTGTGTGGCGTGCGTCACTTTCAGTCTCCCCCAACCAGTCAACAGGTGCCTCCAGAACTCCACATGTCCCTTGATTATACTCAATACAGCTGGGAAAGTCCTAGCTCTTCCACTCATTAATTTCATGGCCTAATATAAATTACATAATTTTCCAAAGCCTCAGTTTCCACATTTGTTTTCAATGGTGATAAAAATGTATTTCATAAAGTTGTCATGAGGATAGCAGGAACTCAATAATTGGTATCTAGGGCCTCCCCAGTGGTGCAGCGGTTGAGCGCTGGGTTTCAAAGCTGCCTGCGGTCTCTACAGCACCGGTTCGATCCCTGGCTGCTCCCTGGCCACCGGAGGAGGGTCCCACATGGCGCGCAGACCTCTCCTGCCACCCGCTGCTCCCCTCAGCAGTGTACTTCGTCACTGTTCTGCTCTCCGCTCTGGCTCTGGTGAATTCTCTCACCCTCCCACACCTCTGACTGTACCCAGTGCTTGTATAAATAAATAAATAAACAAATAAAAATCTTTAAAAAAAATAAAAAAAATAATTGGTATCTATTACTTTGATATTGTAGCTGTTCCCAGACATACTGCTCTGGAAGTACTTGTACAGTAAGGAGGCCCAGTACACCTGCCTTTGTAAATGATTAGAACTCGTGCCAGCAGTGGTCTCTCTTTTCTCTAATTATGATAGGCATTGCTTTAAAGGAAAGATTCTGCTGGTGTTCTGCCAGCAGGAATTCATATACTTCCAATTTCAACCAACACTTTTTATGAGGAAAATATGCAAGTTTTCAGCTTCCTGGAGTCTAGACTGCATCGGGAATGCAGTGAACTCATGTATGGGAGAATGAACAGTCTCCACCGGAAAGTGGTGAAAGGGGAATCCATGTAATTTCAAGGCTTTAGTTAATTTCATAACTATAATTCCAGGGGCAAGGGAAGAGTTTCGAGAGGGACAGAGGGGTGCAGTACCTAGAGCTAAGTCTGGCACATAGGAGACATTCGATCAATACTTGTTGACTTTGATAAAGATTGTTCCAATTTCAGCTCCATTTATTTATTTGTTCAACAGTAAAATATAATCAAATAGTAAGACGTCCTAAGGGAGAAGAGAACAAAGTAAAACAAAAGACTAGCTCCAGTGATGGCCAACACTGACTTTAGGTGCTTAGGGAAAGCCTCCTTGGAACTAACAAGTGAGTGGGTGCTTGAATTGAGCACATGGGCCATAATAGATACCAGGAGAAGGGCATGTGGGGCCTTATAGCCAGGAGGAAAATGGTGAATCTGATTCAAAGTGAATTGGAACATCACTTGAGTATTTTTCAAACGGATGACAACATCTGGCCTTCAGTTTTAGAACCCTCAGTCTAATTTATCCCCTGGGATTAGACTTTGGGGGAGAGGTCAAGAGGAGAATCAAGGAGCAGCTGTAGTTACCAAGTCAGGAGATAGTGGTGGCTCAGACCCAGGTAGCAGCAGCGATAAGAGTGAAAAGTGGTCAAGTGCTGGATTTATTTTTAGGTAGAGTCAACAGGATTTGTTGACAGATTGAAATGAGGAAAGCCAGGAGTCAAGGATACCTCCAAATGGTTGGCCTGAGTCGTTGAACGAATGGAGTCAACATTTACTGAAGTGGGTGGAAACTGAGGGAGGCACAGCTTTCGAGGATATAGAAATCAAGATTTCCTTCTTAAATATGTTAAATTTTATGTCGTTATTAAAGTTTTAACCACAAATCTTAAATGGGCAATCTGGAATTGAGGGGAAAGTTGGGGCTTGAGATAAAAAATTGGGAGTTGTGCATATATAAAGGGTGTTTCAATCCAGGGCACTAGATGGGATTATCAAGTGAACAGGCATCAGAAGAGAAGCCTAAGGCCCAAACCCCTGCACTCTCTAAAACTCAGAGTTCAGCGAGATGAGGATAAACCATGAAAGGATGTGGGCAGGGAGAAGTCAATGAGGTAAGAAAAGAACTAGAAGAGTGCGGTGTCCTAAATGCCAAGTAAAGGGCGTTTTCAGGAGGGCACGCTGAGCATCTTTTATGCCCATTTCTCATTAATATGGCTGCTGAATGCAGGGGTAGCTTGATACGACTTCATTGTGGTGTCTCACACTCTTGCTCCCTGCCCTGGGACTCCTCTGCTGCTACCAGAGGAGATGCCTGCAGGTGGCTGGTCAGCAATTCTAGGTGATAAACAGCCCTGAAAGCGCCCGTGAGCTAACACGCTCTGGGGGGACCTTTGGTCAATGGGAAATGAAATCTTTATGGATAAACACTTCCCTCTTCTATGTCTGGTGGAAAATTCTGAAGATATTCTACACACTTCCAAAGAGAATCCTCCATGGAAATAATCCACAGTTGCTTGCAGTAATAAACAGATCACTAACAAACCCTTGCACTGATGGTTTTGTCTTTCTTGGTTCACTCTATCACTCTGCGTCTTGAGTCACCTCCCCAATAAAATAACTGTATGCACGTCCTTGACTGAGGCTTTGCTAGACTTTTGGGGGAAAGCAAAGTTATGATTTACAATAGCAAAGTTATGGAAGTAACCTAAGTGCCCAACAGAGGAGTGGATTAAGAAGATACAGTGTGTGTGTGTGTGTGTGTGTGTGTGTGTGTGTGTGCGCGTGCGTGTATATATATATACACTGCTCATACTACTCTGTGAATACTACTCAGCTATAAAAAAGATGAAATCTTGCCATGTGTGAAACATGGATGGAACTGGAGGGAATTGTGCTAGGTGAAATAAGTCAGGAGGAGAAAGACAAACACCACGTGATTTCATGCCTATGTGGAACATAGGGGAACAAAGGAAAGAACAAAACTAAGCCAGAACAACCCCTAGAAATATAACTGCAAGACTGAGGCTACTAGAGCGGGCGGGGGGACAGAAGAGGGAAGGGGTCGGATGGATTGTGGTGGAGGGCTGGGGGTGCTTCGACGGTGGGTGTGGTTGGTGACACACATCTGAGAAGTGTGAACCTGTTTCCCTAAGTCATATGCAGCATTGTAAAGCGAGGTTACCTCAGTTAAAAAGAAAAGAAGATAGAGGATTTGACCAGTTGGGACAAGTGGTTGAGTTGATGATAAGTGGAGTAAGATGAAGGCCGAGACTACTGGATTTAGCAAGGTGGAATCATCAGTGACATTGATAAGAGCCATTTTAGTGGAGGGCTGGTTTTAAGGGCTGGCTGAAGTGAACTCGAGAGAGTGCTATTTTCTCGACGATGTGTGACAAGATCACAGACTGGAGGTGTAGACATGGATGGGTTGGGAGTACTAGGGGTGTGATAAAGGTGTGAAGTAGCCTCTCGAAGAGTTGGGGAAAAAACTGAACAGAGAAACCCAAAAGAGATGCCTGGTGGTGCTGAGGGCCCACTTGAAAGTTGTGGTTTTGTGTTTTTCTCCAACCATGTTCACCTGTTTAGGTGAAAACGTGGAGCAAATGGTCATTCGTACCTAAGCTTCAGACTTCATTGGGCAAGTTCGCTCGTGGGAGAGAGTGTTGGCGCCAGGGGAGGTGACGGGGCGCGAAGAGGCAAATGAAAACACTGTGGGGGCGAAGGAAGTTCTCAGCATGTGAGAGGAGACTTTGGGATATGCCGGGAAGCAGGTGTTAACTGTGACCACCCTGGCAAAACTGTGACTCGCCTCACATAGCCATTTTTACACTGAAAAGAAGTAGGTCGTAGCAACTGAAGTCACAGTTCCCGGGCCCAGAAAGCGCGAGGAGCTTTCCAGAGCTGCCCGGGGGCGGCGCCTGAGCCAGCAACGCCCCGTCTGACGCAGCTTATTGAGGCTCCTCCCATCTCACGCCGACGGGTGTGTTACTACGTTTGTCTTTGAAGTCGAAAGTCAGAGCTGCTTCCCGAGTTCCGGTGGGCTCTGCCCTTCTCACGCAGTAACTCCCCTTTCTTCCCTTGGCCGTGCCGATCTCCGCCCTGCTCATCTGAAGTGCTTTTGAAACAGATTTCAGTGTCCCGACTGTTCATGCCCACGCAGTGGTGCCACCAGCAGATCCGACCCTTTGTTGAGAACGAGACAAAACGGGGCCTCTAAGAAGCCGGTGTTTTCCGAGTGCAGGTCACCCCTTCCCTGCGAGGAGCGCCTGCCGGGGGCGAGACACGGGCCGGGCAGCCCGCGCCCGCCACTCTCCTGTCAGGCTTCTTGGTTCCCACTGACTCCTCGGCTATCGCCTCTTAGAAAGGCAGCATTGCAAGAGGAAAGCATGTATTTACTAACGAGATTTTGAAAACTAGTTTGTACTGTCACGTATAGAATTACTTACTTTAATCATGGCTTGTTTTTAATTTACTAGCATGGCTCAAATAAGAGGATAAAGGGGCGCTTTGTTAGATAAATATTTTTTGTATTTAAAAATAACTTTCAAATAAATACTTAAAAATTGTTGGCAAAAATGAATGATGAATTAGGAATGTGTATTATACTTTCAAAATAAGGAAGACACAAGAGGTCCATTTTATAAATGGTACAAAATTCCATTTTTGCCAAATAAACAAGTAGCCAGATGTATGACTCCTAGGGGAATTGAAGTGGCCCCCGTGTGGAAATTCCTAATATCTGGGATGGATAGGACAGGAATGGGTTTGGATGCCCTGGTATAGGGCCCTGGAATTCAGGAAATGTGTTCCTAGTGCTCACACATCATTTTGGGAATACCAGCTCCCCAAATAATCTACTTCCTCAGACCCGACCTTTCTCCAGCAGTAGCCTCCGCCTAGTGGGCAGCCCTCCCTCTGGCTTCCTGTGCTATTACCTTCCAGAAGACATTTTTTTTTTCACCCTCTCCCCTCAACCCCTGACAGGCCTCAGGGATGGAATCTATAAGTTCCACAGAAACTCTGGGCTCTTTCTGTCCTCAGGCCATGTTATGATTGGTTGAGACTGCAAAGTCCAGATAACTTTTACATTTCTTTGCATCGCTCTCCCAGTGAGAGAAAGAGAGAAGTCTGACCTATGTCCTCAACTTGTCACCGAGGGCAAGTGACTATATTGGCCTGTGCTTGCCTGACTAGACTAAAAGACAGCTTTCGTGACATTGTTTAAGAGACTCCGGCTCCGATCAGTTCCCTCAAATCCAGCCTTCTTGTGCGTTTGTGTGCGGTACTGCCACACAGCCTTCAGGCTGCACTGTCTTCACTTTATAGATGAGGAAGCAAAGGTCCAGAGAAGGCGTGGGGTACAGAGAGGGCCAGCGGGACAGAAAGACAACAGCTCTGGCCTCAGAGTCCGTACACCCCTCGCCGTCTGTTCCGACGTCTCACACCCCGACCCGAGCCTCAGCAGCTGTGTTTGCAGAATGCGGGGACTGGACTTTCTCAGCCCTGATGGCATATTATAATCGCCTAAGAGTTTTAAAAAAGCCCTTCCTCTGTCCTATGGCTAAAGATTCTGGTTTAATTGGCCTCAAGTACAGTGATTTCTGTAACCCCACATTGACTCAGAAGACAATCCAGGGACAGCCACAAACCCAGTCTGGTATTTCTCGCTGAAGGAGTGAGGCCTTGTCATTTATTGTAAGATCCAAGTATGATGAGGCATGCCCAAGAGGGGAGTTTAAAAGACTGAGAGTGTTAGCCTGTAGGACAGAGCTCAAGTCACATCCACATCCTCTCTGTCTCTCTGTCTCTCTGTCTCTCTCTGCCTCTCTCTCTCTCTCTCACACACACACACACACACACACACTCATACACTTACAGAGAGAATCATTCCATTGGGAGTGCTGTAGGAGTCTGAAGAAAAAGATTATTGATGTAAGTCAAAGACAAAAAGGAGTTCAAGGGTACAACTTGGGAAGAGGTTGGGGAGTGGAGTTTTACATGAGAGGAAATGAGCTGATTTTGGAGCTCCTTCCTCCCCATGTGTACTTTCTTAACTTTTGCTTTTCTTTCTGCACCCACATCCACTATTACTTCCCACTGCTTTTTTCCCCATCTTTCGATTTAGCTTATGTGTGGGTCTTGGCCTTCTCCTTCTTGGGAGGTCTTCACCCCCATTGGAAAGTGACCCATAAAAAAAAAATCACACGGCAAAAAATTGTTTAAGCTGACTAGTATCCAGTCTTTAAAAAGTAGTGTTCCTTTTCTTGGATTTTCTTTTTAGCATGTCTCTTTTTGTTATTAGAGGGTAGTCTTTGAAGGCTGAGGTCCAGTGCAGACCTCAGAAGAGCCAAGGGAGTCATTTGGTCTCCCTCCTGTTTTGGACATAGTTTCAAGATGGGTTTTTAGGGTGCATGTGCCTCACATTTTATCACAATCAGACACACAGGCGACTTGTGCTTATAATAAAGTCAGGTGTTTGCCTGAGTGAATGTCTCTCTTGCTGTCGTTTCTCCTTAGCAACGTGTAACAGTGGTTAGTTCTCCAAGGACTTGGGGCCTTCAGATCCTGACATCTGTGTCTTTTACTACCAAGACATGGCATTCTCTGGTACAGACTGAAGAGCAGGAGAATGACAAGTTGTAGGTCTGGGTCGCCCCCTTCATTTCTAGGGAACCGGACAACGAACACAAGTGAGGAAACATCTGTAGCTTCAATTGGGATGACAGCAATTTCCCTGAGTGGTGTGTAGTGTTCTCAAGAAATTTCTCCTTGAGACTTATGTGTCTTGTCTGTCCTGGTCTTTGAAAGCAGCAAAACTGGTAGTGTTGTGATGACAAACCTGAGGGTGAAGATCAGGATGCAGACCAAGGTTAGGATAAAGGGACTACGGATTTCAGTCTTACCAAACCTGAGCCCACAAATTCAAGAGAGTTACTGGTGACCACATGATCCAGCCTAACTCACCGGAGTAGAAGATTATTTGGTCACGTGGAGGTTGAGAACTTGGGCTACATTCACAACCGATAAAAATTTGAGTGAATAACTACAAAGTTTTAATTTTTTTATTGAAGTAACATTGCATTTTAACATTTTATAAGTTTCAAGTGTTCATCGCTGACAGTCAACATGTGTATATATTATATTTAATTCACTGCTAACAGTACAAAGTTTTTGATCTGAGCAACTAGAACTTTGGAATTGGCATTAAAGAAATAGGAAAGGCTGCAAAGATCAGGTTTGAGGCGAGAAGGATCAGGAGCTTGGTTTGAACATGTTATGTTTGAAATCCCTAGTACGTATCAGAGTGGAGACAGGCTGTTGGCTATATGAGTGAGAGGTTCAAGGGAGTAGTCCAGGCAGGAATATTTTTTTAAAGTCATTATGTAAGTGGTACCCAAAGAGTAGATTGTCTGGACCAGTCCCTGGGATACGGGAAGATAAAGAGGTGAGAGAGATGAGGGCATCCAACAAAGAACACAAAGACAAGGCAGTGAAATAGGAGAAAAACCAGGAGAGTGTGGTGTCCTGGAAACTAAGTGGTAAAGTGCTTTTAGAAGCATAGAGTGAGCCCCTGTGTCAAACGTTGCTGATGAGTCAAACACAGCGAGGGTTGAGACGTAACCACTGCACTCACTGAGGCGGAGTCACCGGAGAAGAGCAGATTATTGGAGCAATAGCAGGATTTCATTAGTCACCTTGAAAAACGTTTGGAATTCCCATTTGCTCATCTTTTCTTACTTGAGCAAGTAAGAATCAGATCAGTGGATGCATTCGATGATTTTATGATCCTGCTCGTAGACATGAAAGCATGTTGGTGGGATGTACAACTAGATGCTTTGAGTTCACGTAAGAATGACCCCTAGGGCACAGGAAACTGCTATGTAAGAGGCTAAAAAATAGAGTAGCTTTTAGAATGTGTCATTATAATGCCACCATAGTTAGTGGCTGAAATAGAAAAAGTCCAGCCAATGAACAAAATGTTTTATTTTCATGGTGCAAAGTAACTTATTTGGCTGTTTCCCCTGAATGTACTAACCTGACCAGTCTTCCCGCTGTTACGCTGATGGGGCCTGAATGAACACGTGTGCATTCGCGTGCACGCAGCGCTCACACATGCAGTAAGATAAAGTTTCTTCTTATACAAAGAAGAAGAATATTTTGAGGCTTTGTTTTCCCTCTAGCTGAACCAGGGACTTCTTGTCCATGTAGAAAGAAGCCCTTCAAAGCACATCAGAGAAGACAGGGGGGAAGGCAAACCTAGGACATTTCTGCATACCGTGGTGAGGCTTACTTTAAGGCCAGTGGGTGACCAGTGGCTTTGAGTGAATGTGGGTAAAGACATGAGGAAAGCACAGGTCTAGCACATGCTAAGCTCTTGCATCTCCCCATCTCCACACACTTGCTGCCCCACCGTCGCGGGGGTAGAAGGTGCCCAGACACATGCTTGGACTGCCACATGTGCGCTATCCACAAGTGAGGGGTGGTTAACATCCCACACGGAGGGTATCTGACGAATGAGCTGGGAGACAAGTGATGAACTTTTTTCACTTTCTCCCCCAAATGGGCTGTATGGAGACCGTGGCTTGGCCTGTCATAACACAGTGGAAAATCGGCTCGTCGTGAAACAGGTTGTGGCCCAAACAGCGACACCCTTCTTTGTTCGTTTCCTTTCCTTCACTACTCTTCCTCCTTACCCTTCCTTCCCTAGGATTGCACAGTAGCCTTTGCTCCAAGTTCTAGTTCCCAAGAAACTCAGACCAAGACCTCTGGAAATTGGGAAATCTGGAATTAAGCCATAATTCTGACCAAACTCAGAACCCTGTGGCTTCTAGACAGGCTTTTCCCTGCCTGTGCGTCTTTGTCTCTAAGTGTGAAAAGTTGCTAATGGGGTAGATCTTCCCCAAGGAGGTGATGGGGAAGGCGAGGCGCTACACTGACCACAGAGGTGAGCATTTGGATCAGGAGGATGTGCTCAAGGAGCTGAAATGTGACGGCTCCCACCGATCTCATTCCCCAGATAGCTGGAGTTCCACTTGCTGCAGAAAGAAATGGAATCAGATTTCCTGGACCTATAAAGACAAACCCAAATAAACTCTCATGCTCCGGCACGAGTGGAAACACTTCCCTACCAGCTCGACCCCGTGTGCGCTCTGAGAAACGGGACCTGGCCAGTGAGTGTGTGCGCGAGGGAGTGGCAGCGAAGCCCACCAGCCCGGGAAGGGGCAACGGAGGACGTCTCGGCGGCAGGGCCACTCACAGCGCAGGCGCACACTGCTCCAACTCGGGCCTCCAACTACTCTGGTCAGCGGAAGCGTTACTCAGCACTTGAGGCTCGTTCCTCCAGAGGCGCTTACATGATGCTAAAGACTGCTGTGTCTGGTTCTGGAGCACGGACTGGCCGTCAGGCAAACTAGGTGCCATTTTTAGCGCCCCCAATCACATGTTCTGTTACCTGTGGAAAGTCACTTCACTTTCCTGTGCTTCAGCTTGCGCATCCCTTAAGTGGCAACTGTAACAGTACCTGCGTCTTAGATGTAGGCACATGTAAGATTAAGTGAGCTAATAGGTGATGTGCCTAAAGTAGTCACTAGCACATCCGATAGTGCCATGGAAGCTCCAGCATATTCACTCTAGCGAGAAGGATGAGGGAAGATGGGCTGGAACCAAAGGAAAACTCTTGGCTGAAGCCTATGAAATGTATCAAGAGACCAATATGTGGAAAGCAGCAGCGTTAGGGGGTGAGCGATGACTTAACTGCCAGAAAATGCTAAGCAGGAAACACCCTCTAAACATTCCTGTTTATACAGTACATGACACAAAGTAGAAAAATAATGAAAACAGAGCCTCTCTGCAGGGTTTATAGTTCTTTCGTATATATTTTAAATATACATGTGCAATACATTAAAATATATAGAGATGTGTGAATATATATTTACATACGTATATGTATATATACATATAGATGTATGTATACACACATATCTTTCTCACAGAAGGGGACATATGCACATTCACTGGCACGTCTGTGCACACGCCCCAACAGGACCCATCTACGCGTAACCAGACGCAGTCCGTCTCAGGCCAACTTGGACACAAGTGCGAGCCCTGACTCAACAGCAGATTGCGGATTGCAACTGCACTTGAGTAACCCTTCAGTTTCTTTCACCAAGTGTAAGGCCATTCAGAAATACACTGAGGAGCGCTCCTCTGGGTGTATGGCAGAGCCCAGGGCCCCCAACAGTGTACGATTTGCCTGAGTAAGGACTGCAGGGTTATGACATCAAGGAGCTAGCAACAAAGAGGGACTTGTGTTATATTAGGCCCCCAAACAAACCAGCAAACATCCAGAGAATAACTTTAGGTCCGGGAACAATGCACTAGTGCCATAGAATCCTTATGTATCTCAGCTCTAAGTGAATTTCAAGCAGAAGCAGGGAGAAGTCTGTGCAGCTACTCTTCAACATCCAGCTTGACCCAGAGAACTGGGCCTCGCTTTCAGGGTTGGTAAGTTCAAAGTTCCATCAGGCAGAGTTGTCAGATAAAACAAAAAATTACTCAAAATGGAAGGATCTGTAAGCCACAAAAGAGGTTACAGGTATTGGTTTCGGTTTATAAGTGTTCCAAGAAGCCAAACCTTATATATGGCACCATTTGCAGCAATATCATTAACATTATTAAT
The DNA here is from genome assembly GCF_014898055.3 of Talpa occidentalis. Classification (NCBI taxonomy): domain Eukaryota; kingdom Metazoa; phylum Chordata; class Mammalia; order Eulipotyphla; family Talpidae; genus Talpa; species Talpa occidentalis. The sequence continues at coordinate 183,264 of NW_023601543.1, forward strand.
AATCATCATAACATATTTATATATACAAAAATAGAGCAAAGCAATTCTGGAAGAGGAGGTGAAAGTGAAGGTGTGGGGCCGTGTGCAGCCAAAAGTCAGGACGCTCAGGAAGATTCAGAAGCAGCAGCGACTGGGTGGCGCATGTTTCTGTGGGACCCACCAACAGGCGCCCGCGCTCCCACCTTCCCGGGGCGGGACCACACGCCTCTCCCCGCCCCTCCGCCTGCAGCGCACACTCTAAGAGATGATGAATGAACTCAGAGGCTGGAAGTCTTCAACTGAGTGGGAGCACTTCAATTTCAAATTGCTTACGAAGGGACGCTATCTAATTCCGGTCTCTTGAGAAGCCTGCCATCAGCACTGCAGCCTTTTCCCACTGAGGGGGATTCGACATAGACTCTCCGTGTTCCTAAGAAGAGGTCTGGGACCCGCGTCACACAACTTTCGTCTCAGTTTTCCACTGTGGCTGAAATCTGAGTTCTCAGGCAACTGCGGCTGCAGACCAAGCCAGACGTGAGCTGAGCGCTGCGTGAGCAGCCAGGGCAGGTGCAATGGCGAAGACGCAGTTTGCTTGGGGCTTCCTTAAGCTCGTCTTTTCCACACTTGAGCTTCTACAAGGTGACAGAGCCAAAGGGGATGTCCTTGGGGGTGGAGGGTGGGGACAACTTTAACATTTGATAGTTAAAAGTTAATCCACGACCTGCATGCACTGCAGAAGCCCCCCCCCCCACACCCCACCCCGTGCTGACTCAGCCTGGTTCCTGAACAGTAACTGAGCTGGAATAGCTCTCTGTCGCTGTCAACAGAGTCCCAGGAGACAAGTCCCATGACTTTGTGTGGTGCAGGATAAAGAATAGTGAAGTAGGAACTGCATTCCAGTTCCAACTCTGCCATTAACTCCATGTGTGTGTGGCCTTGGGCAAGCCCCTTCCTATCATCTCCAGGCCTCAGTTTTCCCATCTCTAAAATAAGGGCATTGAACCAGATTAACAGTTAAGATTCCTTCCAGCTCTAAAGTTTAATGACTTTTTATGTCTATTGTTAAGACCTGAGCCATGCAGTCTCAGGACAGTCAGCTCGTAGAGGGGACAGACCTTTGCGATGTCCTCCACTGTGGTCATGTAGCTATAAAGCACGTCTGCCTTTGGCACTTGGGTCAGACATACAAGTAATGGGCGTCCTGACTCACTGCTTACCCAGCATGCTAGTGGATCTGCCAATACTACACACTGGTTACTGGGAAAGGGAGTAAACCGCCAACTAACTAAACCTGGAAATGTAAGCTCACTTGGCCTCCGAGACTCACACACAGGTAAGTGTGCACACACATGGCAAGGCATGGACTATTGCTAGTGACCAGTTCCGGACGGTCATCCATTTCCCTTCGTAAAGATCAGTAACTATTATAGCATAGCGAAGTTTGGTGTCGAAGGAAACACCTATGGGAAAACAGCACTTTCGGACATGTTCGAGAAAGAGCAACAGGAAGAGAGACACCAAGATAGATCAGGCAAGACAGGAACACAGGCAGAAAAAGAAGTTGGCTGAGAGAGGGGGAGGAAGACAACAGGGAACGTGGAAGTGGGGGCACGAAGGGGAGGCGCACAGCAGAGGGCAAGACAGGACAGGAGAGGGCGGGGGCGGAAGGGCCGGCAACCGGGGTTGGGGGGGGGGGGTCGGGATCCCTGGGAGAGCGGACGCCATTCCGCGGCCCGTGGCAGCGTCTGCGGGGAGAGCTTGCGCAGGCCGGTGGGAGCAGAGGGACGCGCAGGGCCCGCAGCGGGAGGCTCGTCGCCGGAGAGCCCTGCACCTCCGCGTTGCCGGCCCCGTCGGTCCTCAGCGTCCAGTCTCGGGCCTGGCGTCACCTGAAACGGCCCGAGGGCCGCACGGGCTGGCGGGCGGCGGCGAGGGGCGAGGGGCGCAGGGGTGGGGCGGGGTACGGGCAGAGCGAGGCGGCTGCGCCAGGATGAGCGTGGCCTTGGCCCCGGTGCGGCGCCAACGATCCGGCGAGGACTCGGCTCGAGCGGCTCGACGCCTCAGCCTCGGAGCCCGGCCAGCGCCTCGAAGGGCGGGCGAGGGGCTCGGTGCCCTCGGCGGGTCACACGGCCTTGTCCTGCGGCTTGGGGAAGGGGGCGGCGCCCGGGGACAGCTTCCTGCACACCGTGTTGGTGTGGCCCTCGCAGCGGCAGCCGGGGCGCCGGAGGCGGTCGCAGCCCCGCTGGCACAGGTGGAGGCACCCGCGCGTGGGTAGGTAGCAGCACAGGCAGGGCAGGAGCAGGGACAGCAGGCTCATGGCCGCCCAGCGCACGGCGCAGGAGCCCGGCCCGCAGGAGCAGGGCTCGTCGGCGCAGTTGTCCTCGTCGTCGCTGGAGCAGTGGTAGAACAGGCCCTTGACACAGCACAGGCACGTGCCGTAGTCGAGCAGGCTCTCGGCCGAGCAGAGGCAGCGCTGCTCGCACAGCCAGCAGGAGGGCAGCGGCCGCGCTGCCGCGCACAGCACGCACTTGCAGCGGCCGCACTGCTCGCAGATGAAGACGTGCTCGGCCGGGCGCAGCGCGGCGCGCTCGGCCTCCCCTTTGAGGGCACCCGCGACCTTCGGGGCACCGCGGCCCCGGGCTGGGTTCGGACGATGGATTGGCCCGACGGCGAGGGCGTGATGCCGGCCAGGAGGCGCTGGTCGGAGGCAGTGGTGCTGTGGGACACGGAGCTGGCGAGGCTGGACTGGCTCAGGTGCTGGGGCAAGGGCTGCAGCTGGTGGCACTGGCTGAGACTGCGGGGCAGGGCGGCGGGCGCGGCGGCCAGGGACCAGTCGGACTTGTGGGTCTGCACACTCAGGGAAGGGCTGGACAGGGCCTGCTTGCAGGGCGCCGGGGGCCGGTCCACGTAGTCGTTGCTGGCATGCGTGGAGCGCAGCTGTTCGATGGGCAGGATCTGTTGGAAATCGTCTGTCACGGTGGCATCCATTTTGCTGCGAGTCTCGAGTTGGGGGTCAGAGTGGCACTTACGGTGGTAAAGAGCCCTTGCAGTTACGTGGACCTTAGCTTACGTTGGCGCATCCTAGGAGAGAGGGAATAGAAACAAGAAATGAGAACACACAGGCAGGGCCGCCGCGTGGGCACTTCCGCCACTTGGGGTCGTCTTCACGCGGCCCCTTATCTGGAGCGCCGTCCACGTCTTCATGGCACGTCTGCTGCTCGGCCCATTCACACAAGCAAGCACTCCGCGGGCAAAGGTGGGCTCTTGGTGGCTTTTGTGTTCGGTCCTGGGAGCAGCCAGCTCATTCAAATGCTCCCTAAGAGGAATCTAAAGCCCTGGGCGTCTGAGTTCTACTAGTCATGGAAGCCAGTTCCAAATGCAAAGGCTGCTTCCAGAAGCAATGGTGATGTAAAAGAGAACGCCCCACCAGCCTTCCAGAAGTCATGTACCTCGGGAAGCAAAATTCTCCTTTCAGGGACACTGGTGATAAGCGTAAGTAAACAGGTGGCACTGCTTGACTCAAAGAATGTAGGCAAGTGAGCAAGAGGCAATAATGGCAGAGCCACAGAGGGCAGAAATGAGGTTACCCGTAGAACAATTGGGAAAAAGGCTTCCCAGGAGTGTGCGGACGCCGGGACTAATTATCTTGCAGTTTTCCTCACTTTAATTTATTAGCAGGTGATTCTCTCTAAATGGCAGCGCGTGACTCCAGCATCAGACTTTTGTATGCTTGGGGACAGCACCGCGAATGGAGGAGGAGCAGAGGAGAGGAGTCCTCAATGATTTCAAAGCACCCAGGTCCATACCTCTCACCCCCGCAGCCATGTCTATCTTGGCTGCATGTTCTAGGCAGAATCGGCTTGGCCTGTTTTCCTCAGTTGACACAATGAACGGACTTGCTGAAACATTGGTGAGGTTCCGCTACCATATTTAGCTACCTTGAGTACCTAGAAAGCCTATGCTTGTGTCCCCACCTCCTACGCTCATGACCGATGGGGCGGTCACTCCCGGATTTGGCTGAATTTAGCACTGAGAACAGTGATCACAAGGAAAATACTGTACAAACGGCGGTGCGCTCTATCGCAACACCTGGAAGAAGGAGCCGCCAAACAGGTGTGCACAAGGAAACACACGCAGACACAGGAGTCATCCTGTCAGCAGCGGGGCCTAGCACACACTAGCAAGGATGGAGTGTGTAGCTGCAATCCCTGAGACTTCAGGCCGCCTCGAATACATGGGTTACTCACCCAGCTGCACGAGGCAGGGTTGAATGAGTAAGAGAAATGAACACGCGAGGGGGAGGGCACTGCTCCATCCGGAGCAGAGTTGCTCAGCACAGAGAGGGGCCCAACGCTGCATTGCGGGAACACCAAGCAGAAGCTCACAAAGGAGCCGGTGGCTGATGAGATGCCCAGACTCAGTGCCCTTCAAGCTCTGTCCCCATGCAAGCTTGTTTCGTTGAATTTATATCTGTTCGTTTTTTGAAAACATTTGATTTGGTTAAAAATAACTTTTCTGGCACATCACGTCAAGGAGCTGGTGTGTCTACAATTTCACTTTTTAGCTAGTTATGTTGGTATTATTTACACAGCATGAGAGATACAGGTAAACACCGGAGACTCCAGGACTCAACTGTCTGCTTAACCTCTGTCAAGTCGCTTGCTCTGTTTGCCCCTCAGTTGCACTTTTATAGGGGTGAGAGGCGACTTCACAGGACCCCCACCCACCATGGTCTGCAATTCTCCAGCTGCCCCCACCAATGAGAGAACTCTCTTTCTCTGCGCCTCCAACCCTCCCGGGCAAAGGAGGCAACACGTCCACATTGATTTGTGCATCAGAAAAGCAAAATGTACAGATTTCTCTGTTACTCACTTGGTCTCACAGCCCCGAAGCCTCCCACCTAGACCTTTGCTGGATCTTACGTAAGGTTCATTGTCTCAGCCTTGGAAAGGAACAGGTAGTTTCCGTGGAACACCCACATAGATAAGGACATGTCCACAGCTCAGGTGACTCGCAGCGCGAGTGGGCGTGGGGCTTGGGAGGATGCCTCCCTCCACAGGCCACGTGAAGAGCGTGGCTCTTTACGTCCTTCACACTGTCAGGACGAGAACATGCGTGCTGGATGCACTTTAGACTCACTGACTTCCCAGAGGAAACTGTATTCAAAACATGTTGGAAATTCCAAGAATCAGTGACTCAAAAGAAGGCTACAAGCTCTGGAAGTTACTGGAGGAATCCTGGGATTCCACGGGTGCCAGCTGTGTCCCGGGGCCACACAGCAGGGTGAAAGCTTGGAGGCACCTAGGTCATAACAGAACCACCAACTCAGAGCCGTCTTCAAAGGAGACCACTCTTGGGAGCAGAAGAGTCTGTGAACGCGCGCACATGTGTACGTATGTGTGCACATGTGTACGCGTGCATGTGTATGGTGTCTCTCTGTGTGCGTATGTGTGTGCAGGCGTGTGCTGTGCATGTATGTGTGCATGTTTTTCTCTCTCTCTCTCTCTCTGTGTGTGTGTGTGTGTGTGTGTGGTGTTTAGGTTGAGAAGGTGAATTTGGATATTGATTAGACCGCTCTAAGACTGAGAAGTTACCACGCTTGCTCGGATGATTAAAGGAATCAGGCCTCTGTCTGGGATGACAAGTACTATTGTCTTGCTTACAGGCAACGGGATCTTCCTGTCCTGTAAGATCTTTTATGAGAACAGACATGAGGAGCTGCAATATGGTGGGCAGTAGGACCCGGGTAAAATCAGTGTTGACTAGGATAAAATAGGATTGAATGACAATAAATTGTTTGCCATTCTGGACTTGCTGAATGCTGAATCCGATCTGGCTAACAGGATGAAGTGAAATAGATACTATAGGGAAAGGTAAGAAGGGGGAAAAGTGGACAACGCGGACAGGCAAGAGACTGCTGCGGCTGCACTAGACGCTGAACTACTCCCGCGTGTTTATGAGTCAGAAAAGGGCCATTCATTGTAGCAGCAACAGCTGAGAAACGGCCCTGCTGGTCCATTCCACCATCGATGAAATGAAAGCGAGAGCACACGTATCACATAGTGCCGGACAGGAGCCTAGGCAACTACCAGTCCTGGCCGCGCAGTGACAGGATCTGGTGATTTCTGTCACGTAGCCTCTGCGGTGAATGATGCCCTGTGAGCCAGCCCGGCCAGGTGCTCATAGCTCTCCTAACAGTTTTTCTGTAGCCCTGATGAGATTTGCTGTGTTCAAACCCAGACAGAAATTTCTGCTCTTATGCCAGTTTAGGGGCCAGAAAGTGAAATCCATTCAAAAAAAATGTTCGTGTCTGTTAATGAAAGAAAAACGGATTTTCTCCCTGGAAACTAAAATCTGCCTTATAGAGACTAGAGTTGAAAACTTTCCTGTCTAAAGCCCTTTTCTGCTCCCACCTTATTACAGTTCTGATCTCTGGGATAAATATGTTCTGACACAATATGACTCAATCTCCATTTCAAGGAGGGGGGAGAGAGGGGGCGCCTGGTGCCCATTTTCTCCCACCCCCATGGGTTCAGCGCTGTTTTGTACCCTACTGTGTAATGGCTCTGGGGTGTGTGGCTTTTTTTCTGTGCTCTGCTGTTCTATACACTCGTTCTCAGAATAACTGAAAGCAAACACAGGGGGAATTTCTGCTAAGGCTTTATATGTTTTCTTAGTTCTACTGTTCCAAAGTCTGCTCTCTAAAAATCCCTCTCTGTGCGAAAGCATTTGCATCTCTATCAAAGCACTCCCCCTTACAAATACCAAGTTGTATATAGTTTACATTACTAACCTCTCAGCCACGGCCTGGGCCTCCCTCCTACCGCATACATCTTGCTGGAGCTGCCAGGTTCTCGCCACATTTAACTCTTAACTTGTCACTTTGCTACCCCAGTCCAATTCATTAAGACTCAGCGCAGTGTATTTCAAACCAGGGAGTCTTGCAGTTTTCAGACCTTGCATTATTAACGCTCTAAGAGCTTTCACGATGGCGATGCAGGGAATTTGTGATGTCAGATGAACACACACCCTTCTATGCTGGGGGAAATAGCTAGCGGTTCATTTAAGAAGTCGGAATCTTTCTTTGAACCACAAGTCCTTTTAGAAGAGACAAGGTACTTAAGTGTGAGTCCTGACTCTCGCTGCACTTTGCTGTGTGATTGTGAGTAAGTAACTTCTGTGTCGGGCCTCGGGTTCTTCATCTGCAAAAAGAAGGGGTGTGAGAAGAGGAGTTGGAAAGTCCCTCAGTCAGATGCTCTACATTTGGTAGGTTGGGTCTGCCCGTTGCATTTCTGTGTCTCGGGAGGGTTTCGTGAAGAGCGAGTCTCTTAGTTTACCTTCTGTCCTGCCCCAGTCGTGGGCTGGACTGGCAGAGCCCTCCAAGCTTCCTTGGCTGGCTCTCCAGACCCAAGTGTGGAGCATAGGGCAATGCCCAGGCTGTTGCAGTGAAGTCTTAGGAATGCTTACTGAAAAATGTAGGTGCAGGACGGACAACTGGCAGTGTGGAGGGCACTGGCGTCGCCTGCAGGCGTGTGAGGCTGCCTGACTAGAAGCAGGGACTCCAGTGGTTGTGACAGGCGGTATGTTAGTGTCAGGTGTGAAAAGACGCAGAAAAGCAACAAGGGTTTCAATTTCAAAATAGATTCTCAGCTTAAGAGTCCAAGGTCTGTTCTGGGGTCGCCTAGAGAGGTTTGCAGTATGCACGCGTGAGTGAGGACGGGTGAGTTGCAAGCATGGAAGGGGTGTGAGCCACTGCCCCAGCCCCAGCAAATGCCTATTGGCTAACTGAAGTTGCTCTCACGGCTCTCACTTTCAAGCAAATCTCCATATGCCACACACACATGTGCACACACACGCAGGCACGGATCCAGAGATTTCTAAATCATGCTCTGACTCAATGTAAGTAGGGGGTTACGCCGTGTCAGCTTGCGCCATTTCTACCCAGGGCAAGGTGATGTGATGAAATCTGAACGATGCACAGCCCGGACCTAGGAGCCAATCGCAGCCCAGCCCCACGCTGACAGGACGCCGCTGGGCAGCCAGACTGGCCTGGGCTCCGGCGGCGGCTCTGCTCGGGCTTCCTGGGCCTCGCGCGGCCTCCCTCCGGCTGGGCTGCGCTCGCGGGCGTGGGCTCCGAGCGCTCGGGAGGGTCGCGGGGAGCAAGTCCGCGGACTCGCGGCCGTGAAGGGCGCGCGTGGAAGTTACGTTCCGCTTTGCCAGTTCCCGACACACGGGCAGTTTCTGCAGGAACCGAATCGTTTACATTTCAGCTAAACGCTTTTCATTTCATTTTACCCACGCGCTGGCGCCTGTGCGCGTGCACAGGCGCGGGTGTGCGCGCTCGTGCACACTCACACACACACAGAGCACAGGGTGCTGCAATGAATGGCAATCTGTGCATCGCTCCGGGGGCCGCGCCTGGAGAGCCGCTCTCGGGCTTACCTTGCGGGGAGGGTCCGTCCCTGCCGGGAAGGCGGCGGAGCCGAGGCCCCATCGGCTCAAAGAGCCTGTTCTTCTGTCGAGCCCCTGCCCTCGCCACCTCTCTTCGGAAAGTCTGAATGAAAACTCCTTCGCTGGCGGCGGGGCCAGAAACAGGAATACTCTGTCTCGCTCTCCCTGACACCGCAGAGAAAACGGAAAGGGGGGGGGGGGGAGGGCCAGGGCCGCCGCCGCGGACACTCGCTGGAGATGGCACCGGCAGGTCGGGGTCTGGATGCACGTACCCCGGGCGGGCTCAGCGGGGTAAGTTGTTCATCGCCTCCTCCTCTTTCTCCTCCTCCGCCTCTTCTTTCTCCTCCTTCTCCTCCTCCCCTCCTCCCCCTCCCCCGCCTCTTTCTCCTCCCCTTCTCCTCCTCCTCGCTCCCCCTGCGTTCTCCTTCCCCCTCCTGCGCCCCTCCCCCGCCTCCCCTTTCTCCTCCTTTCCCTCCTCCCCCTCCTCCGCCGTCGCCTCCGTCTCCGCCCCCGCCTCTGTCCTCGCGGATCTGACAGATGAGCCGGGGCGGCGGGAGCCGCTCGAAGGCTCGGGGTGTCTCCGCCGGGCGTGCGATTATTTATGTGGCTCGGGCGCCGGTGCCGCCGCGGCCGGGCGGGGGGCGGGGAGCGGGGAGCGGGGCAGGCCGCAGTGCGCGCCGGCGGTTTTGTGAATGTAGACGCGCTCCGGAGGGCTTGTGAATGGGCTCTGGAGGAGGCTGGGAGGGAGAGGATTTATGGCTCCCTGTTATCATTTCTTTCTCTCCCTCGCCGTGTCGCTGGCTTCCCGGAGCTGCAGCCCTAATGCTTGCCTAAGTGGCGTCATCCCGCTGAAATTGAATCGACCCATTAGAACTCCCCGTAGGAATCTCTGCATCCGGTCCCTGGGTAATGACTGAAACAGAATTTCAAGGGGTGGGGGCGGGGAGCAGAGCAACAATTTTAAGGAGGCCTTATTTAAATACCTCTGCCAATCACGGCCCCACCGAGCCGCCCGGCTTCCGTCAGCCAGAGACACAGGGCTGCTTCTTTGTTCAAGGGCTTCTCCCACCTCTGCTCCACGTCCATTCCCCCTTTCTCAGCGCTAATAATGACCATCCATCCATCACGACCCAACCTGCTTTCCCTCTCCGCCTTTACGACGTCTCACACGCCACGAATATTCATCCACTTCCTTCCTTTGTGCCAGGTGCTGTGCAATAAAGAAGGGAAGACAGCCCTGCCTTCGCGGAGCCTCCCCCGACGGTCAGCCTTCCCAAAAGAAACCAACCTTGGACATTTTCTCTTACGGAAAAGTACAAAGCTTTCTGTAAATTATCCTCAGTCTGCACTTTAACTCAACAGGAAGGAAGGGGGCCAGCCACAAGCACTGGGAGGAAAATAAGCCTCATATTTTAAATAAAAGAGATCTCATTTCAAGTCCTGCTTCAATGGACAAATAGGAGCTTGACCATCAACATTCTTCGCATGCTTTAGTTACCCCATCTATAAAATGTAGATGGTAAATAGTGACAGTTCAGACTAAAACAAACCTGTGAAGCAGGAAACTGAGATTCCTAATCTTACTCTAACTCCTTGTGTGACCTTTGCAATTTACTTTCCCCCTACACTGACATGAGGGGATCTGATTAGGTAATTGCTAAGGTCCTTTCCAGCTCTGACATTCTATTATTTGCACCCTGTTCACAGGGTTAAGAAAACAAAAGAAAGCATAAAATTAAAAGCACATATGCTTGTGTGCGTCTGCCCGTGGGCACATGCATGTGCCAAAGGTACTCCACACTGTGGATCTGTCTGTACATGCACGCACACACACAAACATATACAGATGTCTGTACATGTGTGGATAGACATTTACATTTTATTTCTGACCAAATTCAGATCTCTTCCTAATCACAATTTCCAGAGGCAAGCAATTTTTCTATCTCAACTCTTCTCTTTCCATGGCTCAAACCTCTTCCTTACTGAACATTGACTGGAGCTTATCAGGACCATGAGAATCATTAAAGCAAATCTAGACTTTCCTCTGCAGAAGTTAGATTTACTCATACATTCATTCATTAATTCATTCATTCAACAAGTATTTCCTGCACACCAGTTATGTGCCATCTGCTGTACCAACTTGGATTCAGATCAGACAGTTCACGGCTCAGATTTTCCTTCCTCAATTTATGAGCAACTCAGTTTACCTCCCTGAATCTGTCTCTTTGTCTTCATTGAAACAGAGGTAATGACATTTCCTGTACATTGAATCATGTCCTGCTTTTACACAGTCTGGCATATCTCTAGGACATAGTAACTGCTCAGTGAACAGTCGATATGAATATTCAGAAAATGTTCTCACCCTAATGTAATCTACTGCAAAGGCAACAGATGATTTAAATTCAAAGTTCCTCTTTTGTAAAGTCCAACTCTAAATTTTAACAGATACACACCAAATATATTGTCCTTAAATGTGCCATATTTTCACACTTTATTGGTCTGTTCCAAAATTAGTCCAAATTCCTAGAGGATTGCGTCCAACTTACTCTGCCTGTCAATTGAGTTACTCTCCAACTCCATTCATGCCACTACGCCTCCAGTATCTCGTAACATAGGACAGGTTGAATGTTTCACTCTCATCCAGCTTTCCATATGTGGCCTTCGCATAAATCATATTTCTCCATCTTCTACCTTCAGCTCGTAATTACTCTGTGAACTCTTCCCTGACTATTGAGGCTCATGTCTGCTCTAAAGTTGTGTGATTGTTCGGACACCCTAATTTATTTCTACATTTGTGCTCCTACCCCACTTTCACCTGCCTTATCCTCAGCATTCACTATAGTGCTAGATATATTCTTCCTTCTAAGCCAAATTTCATTTTGGCTTACCTGTCGTATCACAAGTGACCTGAACAACCAGTCGCTATGAAGTGTGGAAGGATGTGCTTCACGCATTATAAGACTTCTAAAAGAGTAAGGAATATATTTGGAGAGCAGAGTGATTTTTTTCTGGTGTCCTTCAAGGTTGCTTATTCATTTTTTGGAAACCACTGACTTTTGGAACTAGATGGGCTCACATGTGCTGAGACAGTATGTCCAATTTTGATGGGAACGCAATTCACATCTCCAGGGTCTATACAAAGAAAAGCGGCGCTTGGTTGGGAGTTGGGGTCTTGTGTTCACTTCTAGGCCCAACATTGTCACTAACTAGCTGTGTGGTCTTGGACAGCTCAATGAATACGTCAAAAGAGGCGCCTGGGAAGCAGTTCGTTAACTAAAGGGCTAAGAAAGCACACTTCCTGAAATGTACCAAATCTAACAAGTTTGTGAAATGAGCTGTCAGGTATCACATAGTGAATTTTGTAAATGTCATGATATCAATTTCTGTATATAATTAATTGTACTGCACCAATATCCTATCAAAAATCGTGAGACTGAAAATAGACATACAACACCTTAAAACACAAATAAAAACGTTTGTGTGGATTTCTAAGATTCAGTTATTTCTTCCTTCACTAAGCATTAATTGGGCTTCCGGTGTGTCAGGCCCTGGGATACAGCACTGAAGACAAATATAGTAAATCTTACAGCTGCCCTCAAAGACATCACTGTCTAGAATGGGAGACAGACAATTATAATAAAGGGAGACAAAGAAGGGGACAGATACCTAAACTGGTCTTTTGGGGAGAAGTGGTTAGAAAGGTACTTTCTGGAGTGAGTGATTTCTAGGCTGGGGTCAAAAGGACACGGATTAGAGAGGTACTTTAGGAAGTGTGAACAGGATACTCTAAGGCAAGGGCGCATATGCCCACATGGGCTATGCAAGGATATCAAATAGTTGGAGCAAAAACCTTTGGAAGCAGTTGTAGGTGGCAGGGCTCCGGGGCGTAGTGCTTAGGAGTTTAAGCTCCGGAGTCAGTGGTCTTGAGCCAAATTCCAGATCTGCAACTAGACAACTATGTGACCTTGGAAAGTTACTTAATCTGTTTGGACCTTGCTTTCTCACTTGTGAAACCAGTATAATTCATAAATGTGCCTCATAAGGTTGTTATGAGAATTAAATGGGTTAAAACACGTATAATTCTTCAAACCCCGTGAGTGAAGGAAATTTAGTTATTGAATCAGCAGTGTGTGGCCCATAGTAGGTATTGTTGAATGGATGAATGTTCACATGTATTACTTTTGATGGGCATCATGCTACAGGGTGAGAAGTTGGAATCATCTCAATTGTTTTCATTGCTGCTTTAATTCTGACCCACAGAGTAAAGAGTTGGTGATAAATATGTTGAATTAATGAATTATATATTTATATTATATATTAATATAGATATATAAAAATATTACTATAGCTACTAATATAGAATTAATTGATCAATATATAATTAATTAATGAATCCCTGATCTCAAGTGGCTCATAATTTAGCAGGAAAGGCAGTGAATGGACAAATGCAGTAAAGGATGTTAAGCATTAGAGAAGGGAGCAGAGAGGAAATACACCTAATCCAGTGTTGAGGGAGCTCTGGAGTGCCTCCCAGAAAAGGTGACCCTTAAATATAAATTTGAAGAAAGAGAAAGACATTATAGCCAGAGGGAGTAGCGTGTGCAAAAGTCAAGTGGTAAGAAAGAAGGTGACAGGATGAACTGCAAAAAGAACAATGAGTAACAACCATTGCAAGCAGCAATAACAGAATCCACAGAGGCGCAAAGATGTGGAGGCAGCAGCTGTCCGGGCCATTCCTCGCCACCACATGCAGCCGCAAGGAGTTAGTAGCAGAAATTTTCTCTGGAGCTCCACCTCTATGTTTTATTCATACTTTTAGAGTTCCACTTCTATGTTTTATTCATACTTTTAGAATGTACTACGCTTATTTATCAGTTGCTAAATTGTAGCAAGTAAAAACTGATCATACATAAAAAAGCAAGTTTATATGATAGTCCAACAGAGCATCTAAGGTAATTATCAGAATCTACATCCGTAAATGAAATAAAATATCAAATTTTCTCAGTTTATTTTTTTAAAGATCTGTTTATTTATGCATACAAGAACTGGGGCACAGGGCAGAGGTGCAGGTGAGAGGATCAGCAGAGACAGAGTGGGGAGCAGAATAGGCGGATCCACTGAAATACACTGCTGAGGGGAGCAGCGGGGAGGCAGCAGAGGTCTGCTGTGCCCTGTGGGTCAGCTCCCTGGCTGGGGATGGAACTCGTGCAGCAGTGGCTGCGGACAGTTTCATAGTGCTGACACTTAACCCCTCGCGCCACCACGAAGGCCCCTCAGTTTAGAATTATAATCCAAGGGGCCTCTCTGGGGGCACAGGGGTTAAAGACATAGTGCTATCAAGGTATCGACAGCCTCTGCAGCATGAGTTCAATGCCCAGCCAGGGAGGTGACCCACATGGCTCAGCAGACCTCTCCTGTCTCACCCGCTGCTCCCCTCAGCAATGGATTTCAGGAGATCTGCCTGTTCTGCTCCCCACTCTGTCTCTGGTGAGACCTCTCACCCCCACACCTCTGGCCTGAACCCCAGTTCTTGTATGCATAAATAAATAAATCTTTAAAAAATAATTATAATCCATTCTCTTTTATTTTATGCACACAAAAAAATGTACTCTAAACAAATTCTGAACAGCTTTCCTCATTCTTTTTCCCGGAATGCAACCCAAATCCTTTAGAGAGTCTGCAAGTTCCCATGTGAAGCCAGCTCTCTGCGTCTGCTCCTGGGCAGCAGATGAAAGGTGACCTGTGACCGGACCTACTCGGCAGCAGTGCCTCCAAGGAGACAGATTCTTAGGCAAGAAGCCTCGAACGATGGTGATGATAATTTTCTTTGCCACAGAAGGTGACCAAGAAGTATAGGAGCAGTATCACCAATAATGAGAGAATAGTATAGAAATTTTAGAAAGAAAAACCTAGCCTGGAAGGGAATGGAGGGATGGGGGCTCAGAGCGGCCTTCTGGAAAGAAAGAAGAGCAAGGAAGTGTGATTTCACATTCCGAACCTGACCTGTGACTTTGATGGGCGCTATTTCTCGGCTCTATTTTTCTCATCTACAGCGGTGAGTGTCAGCGTGCCTCGATGAAACAAACGTATCCTGAGCACCTGCTCATGTCAGGCAATATATTTGATGTGAAATATGCAGAGATGGATGCACGCGCGTATCGGTGGGACGAGTGCATGGCCTTAGCCTCCCAGCACTCAGTTCAGTCGAGTGAACAAACCGCAGCGGGGTCTGTCACGAAATCCAATGGAGGTGATTGTGGCCTGAATCACAGTAGGGAAGAGCGGATGTATAGAACTGGATGAGAGGTAGAGTGCAGACGAAACAAGACTCGTGACTTCTCAGATGGGGGTATTAATCAGGCCACTGAATGAGATTTGGAGGGAATGTTTTTAAAGTAAGCTGTGATGACGGCCGATTCGAGGTGCTCAAGGAACACTGAATGGCAATCCAGGTGGTATTGTGTGTGGTTTGACTCTAGAAGAGGGTATGGAACAGGAATACAACTTTGGACAGCAGTGGTACACAGACTGACGTCGTGTGAAAGGATAAGCCCGGGTGGAGTGCGGAGAATGTTAGAATGACAGAAAGGTAGAGCTCGAAGCACTTCAGGGCACAGATACTTAAGGCACTGACAGCAAAGATTCCACACAACAGGCCACAAGCCAGAAAGGTGGCAGGAGACCACAAGTGTTTGTGCCTGGGCATCAAGGAGACAGAATGTTCGCAGCTGAGAGTGAGCAAATCCAAGCACGGCAAGTCAGCTGACTGACACGCCTGTTCACTGCTTTGGTGACTGATAGCCCGCTACACACTGGGTAGGGCTGCACGTCTCTCCAGCAGTGGCCCTCAAGCAGGGTTGGGCATCAGTGTTATATGTGGAAGTTTATCAAGCTACATATTCCTAAGTCTCACCTGAAGAGATTTTTATTCACGCCATCTTGGGTGAGACTTGGACGATCTGCATTTTCAAAAAGTTCCATATGGGTCTTCAATGGACCACGCTTTCTCTTACCTCCAGACCATAACAAACACTCACTTTCCTTGCCTGGAGTAGTGGGAACTCCCATGTCGACATCTTGGGCCGGACCTCCTCGCTGAGCTCTAGACTTTCTTCCTCTATCTACCCAACATGAGGTAGGGGGAGGGGTTGCCACTTTGTGGATGGTGGATATGGAAAGTCTCTCTCATGGGCTGACAGTTGAACCGAATCTTGAGCAAAGTGAGAAAGCAAGCCGTTCAGTTACATGGGGGGAACATCTCTCACAAGGAGGGAACAGCACATGCCAACCCCTGGGACAAAACTGTGCTTGGCTTATTCCAGGAAGAGCAGGGAGGTCAGCCTGCCCAGGACGGAAGGAGTGAGGGGGCAGTCGACGAAACCAGGGAAGTGGCAGAGGGCTGGATGTGCTGAGTCTTGCAGACCATGCCGAAGACTACACTTTGCTCAGCACAGAGAAGGTACTATTGTGGGTGTTTTGGTCCACAGGAGTGACACCATCTCTCGTGTAATTTGAAGATGATCTCACTGGCCTATGTGTAGAGTATCTACTTGGGAGAGGGAATACAGAAAGTGAGGAGAACAACTGCGAGGGGCTGTGTGGGTCCCATGACGGAGGAGCAACAGGGGAAATGATGAGAAGGTGAAATGGGAAGTTCGAGTTCTGGAACCGTGGCTACGTTTTCTGCCCCCAAATACCTATTTTCTCCTGTTCATTTTTTCCCATTCCACTGAAAAGTATCACCTGTATTTTCAAAAAACAGCGTGTGTGTGTGTCTGTGTGTGTGTCTTTTTCTAACCTCGGCTGTCTGCCGCCTGGTGAATCCCAAGGTTGCCTAGACTTGGGACCTGTGCCACCCCAGGGGTGGGGTCTCCCCTGCTCCACAAGGAGACCAAGTCCCAACTCACTCTCTTCGGCTATGTGACACTAACCAGAAGCTTTAAGACCTGGGGGTGGGACATGGAGACAAAGGCGAGTCCCCATGGATGTCGCAGCCCAGGCGGCCCCGCTGCAGGTGACAGCAGCGGAAGATTAGGTTCAGTTCTGGGAACAGTTTATTTTCAGAAGTGACATCCTACCCAGGATGATGCATGGCCTTCTCTTCCTCTCAGACAAGGGCTTCTTTTCTGGTAAACTTTGGTAACGCCTTGGCCTGGCCCTCAGGGGCCCTCACTCATGCGCTCCCTCTTTCTGGCCTTAACAAACTTCTCACACTCTGGCCTCCTTGGTTTCTTCTCCTCCTGGCTTTCTTCTCTTTCCTGCTTCCCTTTTCTGCTTTCTCGCTGTCTTTCACTCTCTCCTCTGGGCGCTTTCCTCTAGATATTTTAAAAAAGAGCAACTCCTTACCCAGCCAGCATACTCTACGGCTAAAATGAGATCTTTTATTTGTTGGTTTTCAAACCCTGCCGGGTTGGACATAGCTGCGTCCATCTCCTCCAGGCAGCTGACCTGTGGTAAGAATGATGGCTGGCGCTTACTCAGCGCTAACACTGACTTTATACATGTACTTTATACACCTAACCCTTACACAAGTTCTCCAAGCACGCGTTAAAAATCTTCTGCTGTCGGGATGGGGCAACTGAGGACAAGATAAGGTAACAGCAAGTTACCTGAGGTCACATGCTAGATATAGCATCAGTGTGGCCCGAGCCAGGCAGCCCGAGTCCAGGGCCTGCACCCGAAGTCCCCACACTGGGGTCAAGGCATGTCATGCACTGCCTCAAAAGAGGAAGGAAGGCTGGGCAGGATGAGTGCATCTCGAATAGGTCTCACCTGACAGAGGCCGTCTTTTGCTGTAACTAAAACAAAAGTGAAGGAATTCATAGAAATTGGGGTAAAGCTTGAAAGAATTGGAAAGGATTTTTTCAGTTTTACCACACTCTTTATACTATAATCCTGAGCATTTCGTGCTGATCATCTCTTTACTCTCTCGTTAGATTATTACACATTCGTGACCACCCAAACAATTTTTGCTGATACATTGTAAATCCCGCACCCATTACAGAGACATGGTGGGTAAATTATATCTACACGGTGGATCACCACTTAACACGACAAATATCTTTTGACGAGACTTGGAACAATCAGGAAGGTATGGCCGCAGAGTGCTGCCCAACAGCCTATGATTATTCTTTGTAATGAACTTCCTAAGCAACTTCTTTATCTTAAACATACATGCACACGCTCAGCTAGATAGGCAAGACACAAGATCAATCACAAAAATACAGCGATTACTGAGCGCTAGCTATGCTGATCTCATTTTCAGACTGTTCATAGAATAATCAGACTGAATTTAATGAAAGAAGTAGTAGAAGAGTTCTACATTGAAAATGAGAAATGAGCATCCGGAAATAAATGCTTACGTTTGTGGTCATTGATTTTCTGCAAAGGTGTCAGCACAATTTAACGGGAGAAAGAACAGTCTTTTTTTTAAGATTTATTATTTATACAAGAGCTGGGGTACAGGCCAGAGGCGTGGGAGGGTGAGAGGATTCACCAGAGACAGAGCGGGTTGCAGAACAGGCAGCCGGACCAAAGACACTGCCAAGGTGAGCAGCGGGCGAGACAGGAGAGGTCTGCAGTGCTATGTGGGTTTCTCCCTAGCCAGCTGGGAATCGAACCAGCACTGCTGAGGCTGCAGACAGCTTCACAGTGAGGCGCTTTACCAGCTGCGCCACTGGGGAGGCCCAGAACAGTCTTTTTAACAAATAGGGCTAGACCTCTATTTCAAACTATATGCAAAAATTAACTCCAAATGGATAATAAACCCAAGTGTATGATCTAAAACTACAAAATTCTCGAAAGAAAGGATAGGAGTAAATCGTTGTGACCTTGCATTAGGCAAAGCCTCCTCAGATACAATAGCAAAAGCAGAAACAAACAAAAAAAAAAATAGATGACCTGTACTTCAAAATCAAAATCGTTTTTGTGGCCCAACATATCAAGAAAGTGAAAACACAACCCACAGACTGGAAGAAAATTCTGCAAATCATTTAAATAAATTGTATCCACAATAGATAAAGAAGACCTTTTTTTTTTTTTTTTTTTTTTTTGCTTAGAAGAACTGGGGTGCAGGCCAGAGGTGCTGGTGTGAGAGGATTCCCCAGAGACAGAGTGAGTGGGGAGCAGAACAGGTAGATCCACTGAAACACACTGCTGGGGGGAGCAGTAGGGAGACAGGAGAGGTCTGCACCTGTGGTTCAGCTTCCTGCCGGGGGTTCGCACTCAGGCCACAGCGGTGGTAGTGCTAAGACTAACCGCTAGGCCACCAGGGTGGCCCAGTAAAGAAATCTGTTAGCTCAACAACAAAAAGAGATAACTGAATTGAAAAATGGGCAAAGTATTTGAACAGATATTTCTCAAAAAAAGTTGAAATGGTCAAATATGTGCTTGAAAAGATGCTAACCGTCATTAGTTGTTAGGGAAATGCAAAGCGAAAACACAATTAGACACTATTTCATACCCACTAGGATGAGTAAAACAAAAACAGAGAGTGATGAGTGTTGGCAGAGATATGGAGAATTTGAAGCCTTGTACACTGCTAGGGAGATTGTAAACTGGTACAGCAACTTTGGAAAGAGTTTGAAAGTTCTGCGAAATGCTAGGCATGAAGTCATCATATGATATAGCTATTCCAGTCCTAAATATAGTCAACAGCATGGAAGACAAGCACACACAAAAACCTGCATGAAAATGCTCATGGAAGCTTTATTCAGAATAGCCAGAAGATTGAAACAACCCAAATGTTCACCAACCTGACGAGTGCATACATGAAATGCTGTTTACCTACACAATGAAGTATTACTCAGCCATGAAAAAGGACAGAGTACTGATTCATGCTACAATGTGGCTGGATCTTGAAAACAGCGAAGAAGCTAGACACAAAAGGGCACCATTTTGTGTGATCCCATTTCTATGAAATGTCCAGAAGCAAATTCATAAAGGCACAAAGCAGACAAGTTAATTCAGGGGCAAGTAGGGAGTGACAGCTCATGAGCATGGGGCTTCTTCTTGGGTTGACAAAAATGTTATGATATTATTATAGATAGTTGTGATTGTTGCACAACTCTGTGAATAGGCTAGAGACCATTGGATTGTTCACTTTAAATGGATGGGTTTTGGGTGTGAATTATAGCTCGAGAACATTGTTTTTTGTTTTTTTTTTAAAGAATACATTCTCTGAATGTTCTCAGAGAATTTTTAGTGTTGCCGAAAATGTTTTCATTTTTTAGAATGTTTTTAGGTTTGTTGAATTACAAACTATGCTATAATGAATGTCTTTTACGTGTACTTTTGGATATTTGTCCTAGTTAATCTGCAGAACAAATTTCTAAAGTGAAAATGCTAGGACAAAGAATACTTGTATTTCAATTTTGCTAAATATTGCCAGATTGTTGTCAAAAAAAACTTGCACCAATTTATACTGCCACCAGTTTAGAAGAATGTTCATTTTCTCATAATCTTGCCAACTATATTATCAAATTTCTTGACACTTTTCCATTTGAAAAGTAAAAAAAGACCTCTTGGGTTTTTAAAAATATGAGTGAGATTCCACATTTCCCCCCTATATTATTGGCTATTTATGTTTCAGTTTGAAAATTGTATTTTCATGTTCTTTGTCCATTTTTATCAAATTGTGTTTTTATTGTATTAATATGTAAATATTAAGGCAGTTAGCTCTCTGTCATAGATATTAATTTTTTTACTTTTGTCAATGGCCTTGTAACTTCATTTATAATACCTCATGCTTTGCAAATGTTTTGAAATGTCATGAAGTCACATGGATCATTCTTTTTCGTTTTGGGATTATGACATCTAGGTTTTGTGTCTTATCTCATATTTTCTTCTAGTACTTATTATATTTTGGTGATTTCATATTTTTGGATAAATCTTTGATCAATTTTATTTTTTAAAGATTGTTTAAATTATTTTGATTAAGATATTTTATTGAGTTAACACGGGTTTGGAACAGCGTGCGGCTCAGAGGCACAGGGCATCCCTCTTCAGGTGTGTGTGCCCACGATCAAAGCACCAGTAATCCTTCCCCGAAGTTACTGGCCCCTCCCTGCTTTGCTCCCTAGCCCAGCCTCCTCCCTGGCAGCCTCATTGTTTTGGTTTAGTTTTGTCTGTTTCTTTCTTTTGTTTCTTTATATTCCACATAGAAACAAAATCATCTAGTATTTTTGTCTTTCTCCTTCTGACTGATTTCACCTAGTATCATCCCTTCTAGTCCTATCCATGTTGTCTTGTCACCTTTCTTTCAGAGCCGAACACTGGTTCGTCCTGTGTTGCTGCACTTGCCTGTCGTTGGCCGCTCAGCTTGTTTCCAGAGCTCGGCTCCCATTAACAGCGCCTGTGCACACCAGCGGCAGCTTTCCCTTCACCTTAGCCAGGTGCCTAGAAGTGGGATTGCTGGTCATAGGTGGAGCCGTTTTTTAACATTTTGAGAAATATGCACTGACACCACAGAAATCTGCGCACCCTAAACACTGTTGTTTCTGATCTTTCTAATCTGGCCATTCTCACAGATGTGCGGTGGTGTCTTGTTGTGCTTTTGATTTCATTTCCCTGATAAGCGATGATGAGCACTTTTTCATCTGCCTGCTGCATTTTATCATTTTGAGGTACCGGTGAATTCGTGATGAAAGCAGAAATCCTCCAAAGAGATGTGTAGCTTATGCGTTGCCAGAGTGCCTTGAAGAGGATATTTTGAGTTTAGAGTTTAATTTTTTTTTTTTTTTACTAAAATGCATGTAGGCAGGTGTCATTTTCCCCATCATTCCTTGAGACTTGGTGGGCTCTTTAAATCTGAAACTGTAAGTCATTCTTCAGTTTAAGAAAATTTTAGGCCAGTGTTTCCTTCCTTTCTCTCCTCCCTCCCTCCCCCCTCCCTTCCCTCCTTCCCTCCCTCCTTCCTGGCAATGGAGTAAGATAAAGGTGGACAATAGTTGTGGAGGACAGAATATACTATTCCAAGAGTTTAATTTCTTCTAAAGGAGACATGAAAAATCTTCCAATTAGGAAGTCATATGATCAGATTTTTACTTTCCAGAAAAATTGTTATGAAAACAGTGTGAAAGGATTCAAGAAGGACAAGACCAGTCAGGAGGCTGGTGACAGATAAAGAGAATCCTAGGCGACACCCAGAGTGGGAAGAGAAGCTGCCAGAAAGGAGGGCCTCTCAAGCACATACTTGATATGTCCCAAAACTTTGCTCCCCTCCCTTCCTCTCTCTTTTTTAATTCCTCTATTTTTCTTTTTTTTTTTTTTAAAGATTTATTTATTTATTTACACAAGCACTGGGTACAGTCAGAAGCGTGGGAGGAGGGTGAGAGAATTCACCAGAGCCAGAGCGGGGAGCAGAGCAGGCAGACCGACGAAATACACGGCTGAGGGGAGCAGCAGGCACGGCAGGTCGCGCCATGTGGGACCCTCACCCGGGGCCAGGGATTGAACCGGGGCTGCAGAGGCTGCGGGCAGCTTCGCAGCCCAGCGCTCAACCGCTGCGCCACCGGAGGAGGCCCTCCTCTACTTTTCTTTCTCTTTCTTTGCCTCTCCCTTCCTTTCTGCAACTTTATTAAATAGATATTGGACTTCTTGTAAAGATTTGTCTGTCTCTTAATTTTTCTGATCTTTTCTTAGGTATTTGTGTTGCATTCTGGGAGAATCTGTTTTCCGCCTTCAAGTAAGTAATTCTGGCTTTAGTTGTATGCATGCCCCTAGCTGCCTTTTTAGTAATGGATAAATATTTTGGCAATTATGTTTTTAATTTCTAAAGCCTCTATACTAGACATCTGTCATAGTTGCTTCTGACTACTAGATCA
Source organism: Talpa occidentalis (assembly GCF_014898055.3). Lineage (NCBI taxonomy): Eukaryota > Metazoa > Chordata > Mammalia > Eulipotyphla > Talpidae > Talpa > Talpa occidentalis. Next base: position 205,514 of record NW_023601543.1, read on the forward strand.
TAAATGGATTTTCTATATTTGAAAAAGTATTACTTAATAACTTTTACCTCTTAAATGCAAAAATCAAAACTCAAACTTCTGATCTGTGGTGAAACTAAGATGCAGGACTATGGTTTAGTTTGTCAACCAGATACCCTGACATGATACTTTGATTCAGAATTGAAGACATAACATGGTACTGTATGGTCTTCATTTTGCTGGACTAGGTAGTAGTAAGGGAACTTGGCTTTGAAGTATGGCAGAGATTGCAAAGTCAAGTTCTTAATAAAGTAGTGGCATCAGTGCTGGCAGCAGTAACTGTTGCAGTAAAGTCAATTTCTTGGCATCTAATGCAGGAGCAACAGTTTTTCTAACAGGCCGGTTCTGACAATTGTTTCTGGAAATTGAGCCTCAAGATTGCTTTTCCAGCCTTCCTTTAATAAATAACTGCACTATAATCTCAATTTCAGCATTCCCTCCTCAAACCACTCCTTCTTATCTTTTCTGCTCATTCCTTCTAATGCCCCAATGCCAACTTTTCCTTGACCCTGCTGGGACCTCCAACCTTTGTCCCTGTGACTTAATACGGCCACTGGATCTCCTCACATCTTCACTTTCCTTCTTACCAGACTTTATATTTCAGAGCCCGTCATTACAAGTACTCCTTTTCATCATGCTCACCTGGAAAACAAAACCCAAACTTACTTAAAATGCAACTCCATACTTACTGTTTCCATGTTACTAGTTTGATCTCTTTAATTTTAGCCTCCAATTTTATGAGCATTAATGTCAGGGAGCCCGTAGTACTGCCTGATAATGCTGTTATATTTTAAGAACCCACTCTGTAAATAACTATTTCATATCATCCACCCTTTTCTGAAGCCTCAGTTGGTGACCTTGTTTAATAAGCTCCGCTTGTTAAGGCTGCTAACAACCTCCATATTGCTAAATCCAAAGGTTAATTATTAGTCTTCCTCTTACTTGACCTGTCACATTATTTACACAGTTGATTAGTCTCTCCTTTGAAATACATTCTTTACTTGACTTCTAGGACACCTTCTATAGTAGTTTCTCAGCTGATCTCATCCAGTTTAATGACTTTAAAATACAGTCTATATCCAGACATCTCTCGAATTAATATCTATAGCCTACTACCTCTCCCCGAAATTCCAGAATGACATATCCCACTGCCTACTCAACATCTCTACTCAGATGTTTGATGCCTCCTGCCTAACATGTCCAAGACCTCAGCACTTCACATTCTCCAACAAAAATAGATTCTCTGGTTATTTTCTCCATAACAATAAATAGCACCTTAGTAATTCTAGTTCCTCATACAAAAATCTTACTTATTCTTGTCTTCTCTCTCATGCTCCAAATTCAATGTGTCACCAAATCTTGTCCATATTTCCTTTTAAATGTGTCCAGGCTCTCACCACATATTGTCATCCTTACTGTTAACACCCTGCTCCAAGTCAAACATTACCTTAGTCCTGTATCACTTGAATTGCCTGCTAACTGGGCCCTACTTTTGCTCTAACCTCCTCTAGTCTATTGTCTGTAGTCACCAGTGAAACTGTCAAAATGTGTCAGATTGTCAGTCTTTTGCTCCTAATCCTACAGTGATTCTATGTATCCGTAACAAAAGCCAAGATAAAATGTCCTGTAAGGTCTTATAAAATGTGACCTATTCTTAACCATTCTTGCTTCAACATCCACCACTGTTCCTCACTCACTCCTCTGAGTGAGTCTCCTTACTGCTACTGGAAACTCCCTCAGACACTTCCTTGTTTGAAATATTCTTCTTCCAGCCCCTTGGGTCACCTCTTCACTTCCCACCTCACCTGCTTCCTTGTCAGAAAGCGGCTCTGACCACCCAATCTATCACTGCCCACCCCATCACTCACTCCCCTCCACTCGGCTTGATCCCACCAAGACTTGTGTTCCTTCGTGGCTCTTCCCTGTCTCTAGGCCCTCGCTGAGCTGTGGGCTCTTCAGGGCTGTGGCCTTTGCAGCCCTTGTTGTTCTGTCCCCGTGTCTGAAAGAGGCGCTGACACATGGTAGCCACTCGATGAATATTTGCTTGCATTAGATCAGCTCGTGTGGATGATATTGTTTACAACTAAGAACCTGTAGTTTCTTCTTCAGAATTCTATCTTCATGAAGATGAGATATTTAATGATAAAGTCTGAGTGTGATGTATCTTTCTAAATGCTGTTTACCCACATATGCAGTTCTCTTCTGTTTTCTTCATTTACAGTTTCCTTAGGAAGTAGCTATTGTGTTGGTAGAGTCTGGTGACTTCCTTTAATGTTTTCAAGAAATATTTGGTGATTCTTGGTTGCCTGTTTATATTTGCACGTGTAGACCTAGATTTAAAGGTATGGCTGGAATTCACACGCTCTGCAGATGTGAACATTCCTGTTCCCAGCAGTCAGCGAGGAGGCTCCGGGGGTAAGCTCCTCCTCCACGCAGGATGGTCATCTGGCCTTTGAAATCCATGCCGCCCTGCCCTGTTGTTCGGCTCCAGCTGTACAATCTGACAGTCTTCATGTTGGAAAATTTTTCATTTAAAAGTCTTCACCTGGGACAAACACCAGTGACAGAGGGGAATTCATGTTACTATCCCTTAATCCTTTAACTAAACCACCATCTCTCATCCTTTGGCCCGCTCCCTTCCTCTCATTAGTACCTCTGACCTAGGCTCATTCCAGAGCTCTTCTGGCAAAATTACTTTTTGGAGGCGTCTCATTTGCCTGTATGGCCTTACAATACTGATCAAATATAGAAATGGCAAATAAGTATAGAAACTTTTAGAATTTTTTGAAATTGCTGCAACTTCTAAGTTCATGATTTCCTCTTTCACAAAAGTCTATGGTAGATTGAAACTTTGTTTAAAATGGTCATCCATCACAGAGAGGTGAGAAACTCCACTCAACAGCCTGTCTATAATGCTTTTGGTCAGGTGGCATAGCTTCCCTTCTTATATTTCCTTTGTCTTCCTCAGAGTTGGCCTTTTAGCCAAAGGGCCTGGATGCTTTCCAAACAGTTGTTTCCGCAGGGCTTGGGAGCTATGGCAAGCTGAAAGTGCATTTCCTGCCACCATGCTGTAAAGTTATTGTTGATGTAACAGGAGAATGCACTTCTGGTTTTGGCACTGACATTTGGGAGGCTGCATCAGGCTGCTAGCTTGAAGGGGTGAATAATGTTCTGGAGTGTAGATTAACAGAGATAGAACCACGAGAAATACTTCCTATTACAATATGCTACATTTGATCCATTTAGAGATAATTTAATAGAAAACACTGTGAATGAAAATCTCTTTTTATGTGGGACCATGAACCTTTGCTCTGAGAAAATTCTAGGGAGGTGGCTCTTAAGTCATTTTAAGAAATATTTTTCTAACAACTAATTCAGTCATCTTCATTATCACTAAGTAAACAGAATGATTTACAAACTATCACGGATTCTGTAATAATGAATCCTGGAAATAGCTGAAAATGAGATTGTGCTCTAGGGTTCTTTGCAAAGCAAGATGCTGTAGTTAGATGCTGGGGTAATTTAGGCATCTAAGGAAGGAAAATTACTTTTGAATCAGGAACCATTAAGTGTGAGGTCCTGTGATTCCCCCTCAGTTTCGGGGAAAATTCTTCTATTTCAGAAGAGATGGTAATCTTGGGGCACTTGAGGAATGAACCTTTGTTCAGAGATATATTTGTGATGTCAGATCACAGTTTTGATGTCAAGTGATGACAAAGGAGAAGTAAGTGGAAATACAGGCAAAGCCACAAAAATATAGTACCTGGAAACCTTGACTGTGGAGTGCACAGTTCCAATAACCTCCTTCCACAGAACATTCTGACCATTCAGTCATGCATCTTCCACAAGGTATTTATGCCCATGACTCTAGTCTAGAGTTGGACCAGGCCAGTCCTTCTGGAATTTGGGGACAGTAGAGCAAGTAAGGACCCAGGGCACAACGAGGGTAAAGCAAAGAGTGAAAAGTAACTGCTCACTATTAGAACTGTGTTAACATCTGACAAATACCTAAATAAAAAAGGGTTTTCTGCCTTTTGTAAACTGAGGAATAACAGCCAGTCAAGTCACTGCTGGAAATCCTTAGGTATGGAAAAGCCAACTGAGGTTGCAAAGACTTTCCAGTTGTTTATAAAGTCTTTGTTGATTAAAATGAAAAAAAAATGTAGAACAATATTGGAAAGTTACTCCTTTGTTAAGGGCTTTCCCCTACTGAAATAATTTCTAAGATCAAGTCATTACGAAGCATTTAATGTCAAGCCACCTATAGTGTCTGGATCGCTTTATTTCTGTAAGTTACTTAGGAGCAGATATCCCAGAAACAAATCAATGTAAACGATTGTTAGTATTTATTTGCTTATGGGAATAAAAGAAAGTAATGTGAAATGCCTTTTTAAGGAAAGAGAATTTTTTTATGAGCCAATTCATACTGCTGCAAAGATCTTGGATCCTGGGCTGAAAGGCAGAAATGTAAATAATGATAGCACTACTGCTGCTGCCCTAGATTGAATTACAAAACAAGCAGCACATTTAGAAATTTATGCTGGAAAAATCTTTTCAAATGTGTCTGAATACAGAACAGTTACAGTGTTTGTGCAGTCATGCAGTCTGGCCCTGCGCCAAGGGTAACGCTCGCTCCGGCCCCACCCTCCGACGGAGTCTGAGGCCGGGTTACAACTCAAGGTCTCGCTGGCTCCGCGCTCGGCCGCGCCTCAGAGGCTTCTCTCCCAGTCGACGTGCGGGTGCAAGCAGCCCTGTTGGCCTCCAGCGGCGCCCCTGCGTGCGGAGCCTCAGGCCAGGCCGAGTCACGCTTCATGTCAGCGACTTCGCCGTGGTGGGGTGGGAGGCTGAGGCCTCGGCTTTGGGAGGGAGGCTACACCGTGAGGGGCCAGTGGCTGTCGGGGTGCCGGGGTCGCCCCGCGCGGGCAGAGTGGGTAGGCGGGCCTCGCGGAGGGGGCTGTGGCCCGCAGGTGTCGCCCACCCTTGGCGTGGCCCTCTGAAGAGGCGCTGGGCCACGGCCCGTAGCTCGCGACGTGCGGGTCCTCCCCGCGGCTCCTCCGTGGGCGACTCAGCCTCGTGGGCGGCGGCCCTTGGCGCCCCCTCAGCGGAGGAAGAAGCCGCGTGGCCAAGCCAAGGCCTCGGAGCGCCAGTCCTTCCGGCGTCGTTCCGTCGTCCCGCTCCGGCACGTCAGCCTCGCCCAGCGGGAAAGGCCACCCGCGCCCCAGAAGCGCGCCCAGCAGCTCCCGGCGCCGCACCCAGGGCCTCCGGCGGCGCCGCCTCCTGCCCCTGACCCGCGCGTCCTGCCGGACGCCGCCGGGCCGATGGACTGACGTCGAGCCGAGACGCGTTCCTTCTCAGCTTCGGGGTGAGCGGCCGCACGCACGCCCCGTGTCCGCGCTGGCCTGGCGGCCCGCGCCTCCGCAGACTCCCGCGAGCCCCGAGCAGCACGAGGCCTCGAGCCCCGCACCGCGTCACCCCGCTGCCCGGGACGGAAGCTGGCCCGGCTGCGCGGAGGGAAACCCACCGTGACTCCGAGCCCGAACTGGCCGCCACAGCGTCTTTAAGGTTCATAATATCGTAGCTGAAAGGTCGACGCAGGGATGCGAGAAATAGCACCGACCAGATTTCTGTTACTTTTGAAAGGCACAGAACACACCGTCGTGCGCCCACGTTTGACCTGCCCAGCCACGCCCTGGTCCACAGTGACGTTGCTTCCCCTCTGACCACAGCCAGCACTCACGACACGTTTTATTTGACGCCTGTGGCGCTTTTCCTGTGTATACACCTGCGCATGCAAGGGCTGTCACGTGGCAATTCTAGGTTCAACTTTCTGACGAATTGTCAAACTCTTTTCCACAGCATGGGCTACTTCACCTTCCTGTGTGCTAGGTGTGATGCTCCCAACTTCTCACCACGCTGATTATTTTCCATTTCTAAAAAGAATTTCAGTGCTCTTCTACTGGGTATGTCCTGATACCTCATTTTAGCTTTCACTTGCATTTCCCTGGTGGAGGAGTGAGTGAACATCAAAAAAAAAAAAAAGGGATATTTTTGTTTTTCCTTCACAAAATATATGCTAGGAAAAGGACGAACATCTCAGAATGGATGTATGACACAGGTACTATTATTAGTTTTATAAGTGAGGAAACTGAGGCGCAGAGTGCTAAAATGACTTGCCCAGGGTCACACATACAGGTGCCCAAGTCATCTCACCCCTACAATTGCACCTCAGACTCTGCCTCGTAACCACAATGCCACAAGAGCACTCTCAATCTAAATGAAAAGATTCCTAAGATCAGACACCGTGTCACCTCTGTATTCTCCACTCGTTCCACGACTCTCACAAACCACACAACACTGGACTTTGCACACAGGAGGAACTCTGAAAAGATCTGTTAAACAATTCTGGGAATATCAAAAGCCTCATTGAATGGCTCCAAATTATTGAAACAAAACTGCATGAGCCAAGGGGTCACACTCAAAAGGCCTCGACTAGCCTTTCTTGCCGTGGTCACTCTGATGTGAGCGCCTCTTATCTGTTTGCTCCCTGGAAGCTGTTTTTTGTTTTCCTCGGGATCTACCTTTTTCTGTGTACTGTGTACATAAGAGAAGAATTTTAAAGCTCCCTGGGAGGGAAGACATTCCTCCTGCTTAAAGTTTAAGCTTAAAACCAACCTTGTATTTTGCACAAGCATGTATGATAGGAAAAAGAATTAAAATAAAAGTATTTACAACCTCTACTCCTCACACATCTGCAAAAGACAATTCTGTCCTTGCACATTCTGTTCCTGGACTTTGCTCCGAAGATCAGGATAATGGTTAAGAGAGAGAAATGCAATAAGCCAGGATTTACTTGATTTACATTGGAAAGTGCAGACAATTGCTAAAAGAAGAAAAATTAACTTGGGTGTTTTAGGTAGTAAGAGAGATTGACATTCTCTGATATGCCATAATGAGTGGGAATTTGAAGAGATATATGGGTGGAAAATATTTTTTAAGAAATGGTTTTATCTTGTGTGTTGTGAAAGTCATATTAAGAGACAAAAATAAAATGTAATTTTTAATATGTAAGTTAGATTTCAGACTAGTGTTAATTTGCACATGACCTCCCGCTGAGACTTCCAAGATGTGTATTGATTTACACATGTTACATTTGGAAGATAAACCCTAATTTTAGCAAAGGTGTGTGTGTTGGGCGGGAGGGAAGTGGTGGGAGGAGAAACCGGCACAATCACTTTGGGATCTGCTCTGGCAGTTCTGGTAAAACTGAAAATGTTAATAAGCTGTGACACACCGATTCCATTTCCTCCTTAGAGGAAAACCATATCTCTAGTAGAAGACATGTACAAGACTATTTCCTACCATGCCACAAAAAAATGGAAAGCAGCCTGAATATCCAATAATAGAGACATAAACAAAAAATCATATCTTCAACAGAATACCATAGAGAAGTCATAATGTGAGAGCTTAGGTACCAATACGAATATATCTGAAAAATATAGCACCGAGGGGAAAAAAGCAAGTTACAGAATGACACATATCAGATGACATTTGTTGGAAAGAGGCACACAAAGATAGTATTCCATGTTTACATGTATTTTGTGAGTATACGCATGTGCTCATAAAGTAGAAGAGAGTTGTGCAAGAAGACGCACTGAACTATCGTAGCGATTCTGGAGTGGGGAAGAAATGAATGAAATCCGGGATCATGACCAAGAAGAATTTTGCATTTATCTGTAAACCCTTTTTACTTTGAAATCGGAAGTTGCAAAAAATAGTCCATAAAATCCTGTGAGCCCTTCCCCAGCTCTCCCCCAGGGTGACATCTCATACAGCTGGGGTAAAACATTAAAGGTAGGAATATGACATTGAACATGACTGTTAATTAGACCACAGACTTTATTCAGTTTGCACCATTTTTAAATCTCTGTGTGTGTGTGTGTGTGTGTGTGTGTGTTGGTTCTATGCAATTTTGGTTCATAAATAATTTTGTGTCCTTACACCACAATCAAGGCACACACCCGTTCCATGCCTGTTTGTATTGTCATTCACCCCTTACCACACCCTGCCTTCATCCCTGTGCCCTCACAACCAGTAATTTCTTCTTCCCCTCTGTATTTTTCTCATTTTGAGAATGTTATACAAATAGAACCAAACAGTGTACAACTTTTGGGGGTTCCCCTTTTTTCATTAAGTCCTTGAAGTCCACCTAGGTGGCCTTGTGTATCAACAGTGCATTCCTTTCCATTGCTGCAGAGTATTCCATGGTATATAGCACAGTTTGCTCAACCATTCATCCACAGGAGGGCATTTGCGTGTTGCTAATATTTTTCTATTATTAATAAAATTGCTATCAACAATAAAGTACTTTTAATATGAACCTAAGTACTCATTTCTCTGGATAAATGTCCATGAGTATAAGTTTTAACTTTAAGGTAAGCAAATTTTAGTTTTATTAAGAAACTGCAATAATGTTTTCCATTTGACATCCCCACCAAGAATGTAGGAGATGCACAGCTTCTCTGTATCCTCACCAGCATCTGAATTATTCAAATAGGTCAATGATATCACATCATGGCTTAAATTTACATTGTCCTAAAGGCTAATGATGTTGAATGTTTTTTCATGTGCTAATTTGCAATCTATCTATTATTCATCCTCTTTGATAAGATATCTCTTTGTGTCTTTTGACCATTTGTCAGTGGAATGTTTATCTTTCCTGTTGGGTTTGGAGCACACTTCACACACACACATATTTGATACAAGTCCAATGTCAACTATTTTATCTCAAACTATGTCCTACATTTTCATTCTTTATAACATACTTTTCACGGTGCAAGTTTTTAATTTTTATGAAGTCAAATTTATCAAACTTTCGTCTATGGATTGTGTTTTGGGTATCATGTCTAAGAATGCTTCATCTATTTCTAAGTCCCAAAGATTTTATCCTGTGCTAACTTCTCAAAATTTTACAATCTCACACTTTATGTTTAGCTCTCTAATATATGTAAACGAATTTATTATCATAATTATTATTATCACTACCGTAACATTGGTTTACAGCACTGCATATGACTCAGGGGAATAGGTTTGCAGCTCCACAGATGTGTGTGTGCATTAACACACCCCACCTATCACCAGAGCACCCGTATCCCCTTATAGACCATTAGACCCCCTCCCCCTCTAGTAATCTCAATTCTGCAGCCCTGTAAATTAAGTTTTGCATAAGGTTTAAGTTCTAGTTATTTTTTAAGGCAAATAAACTCATGTATTACTAGGATAATTCAAATTTAATTAAAAATGGAAAACAGAGAAGGTGATCATATAAGGTTTAACACACTCCTATATGTCCCCATTCCAATTCATTCTCCATTTTGAAACTTGAGAATCTTTCTAAAATATTAATCATATCATATCCCTCATCTGCTTAAATTCCTTCAATGGCTCCTCATTTATCTTAGGATAAATTCCAAATCCCTTACCATAAGCAGGATGCTTTGCATGGCTTGGGGCCTCACCAGCCCCACTGTCGTGACCCTGTCCTTTGACCCCCTAGCACATTGCACAATCCAGCCATAGTAAATGTCTTAACTTTCTAATGGGCAGAAGAGCTAAATAGGCACTCTCCAAAGAAGACGTGCAGATGCCAACAGACACGTCAAAAAATGTACATCATCACCTATCATCAGGGAAATGCAACCCAAACCCCAGTGTGATAGCACCTCACACTTGTGAGAATGGCCTATATAAAAAAGACTAGAAACAAAGGCGTTGCCAAGGTATGGAGAAAAGCGAACTCTCATGTACTGTTGGTGCAGTCTCTATGGAAATCAGTGTGGAGATGCCTCAAAAAAGTAAGACTAGATCGACTACATGGTCTGGCAATTCCACTTCTAGGTACTTATCTGAAGAATATGAAGACTAATTCCAGAAGATACCTGCACCCCTATGTTCATCGCAGCCCTATGGACAGTAGCCAAGGTATGGAAACAACCTAAATGTTCATTGACAGATGTCTAGATGAAGAAGATCTGGTATATATATGCAATGGAATATTGTTCAGTCGTAAAATGATAAAATCTTGCTCTTTGCAGCAGGTTGGGTGGAACTGTTATTATGCTAAGCAAAATAAATCAGAAACAGGATGATAGTACTTATATGTGAAATATAAAGAAACAAAGCAAATGAACTAACAAAACAATACAAAAAACAACTTTCAGTCACTGACAACAAAATGGTGGTCACCAGAGGGGAAGGTGGAGGGGTGGGAGGAATGGGGAGAGAGGGTGAATTTGACAGTGGTGGATGGTACTAGGACTCAGTGGGGAGTGCAGTGTAGTATATACGTGCATAGAGGCATGGAACTATATTCCTGAAACTTACATAGTATTAGAAACCAATGGCACATTAATTTAAAAATGGGAAAATGATTTAAATAACCGTTTCTCAAAAAGAGAAATACAGATAATCTATGTTCAACATCATTAGTCATGTGGGAAATACAAAGCAAGCATAGAATGGTTACCATAAATACACACATTAACAAAAGTTGTTGAGGGTCTTAAGAAAATTTCAATACTTTATAAGCTGCGGATGGGACTGTAAAATGATGAAAGGTCATTGGAAAACAGTGGCAGCTCCTCAGAATGTGAGATAGAAGTTATCGTATCACCCAGCAATTCTACTTGTAAGTGTATGTCAAAGAGAAATAAAGCACATATTTACACAAAAACTTGCACAAGAGCAGTCACATCAGAGTTATTCATTATAGCCCCAAAGTGGAAAGAACATGAAGGTCTACTGATTTATGAATGGACGAACAAAATATCTTTTATGCACACAATGGAATATTAGTTTGCAATAAAAAATTAAGTATTAATATATGTGACATCATGGATGAGTTTTTAAAACATTAGGTTCAATTAAATAGCCCAGTCACAAGAGAACACTGTGTAATTCCATTCATGTGAAATATCCTCACAGATCTAGAGAGAAATGAGACCAGTGATTGCCTAGGACTGGGGTGCATTGAGGGGAGGTGAGTGACTTTGGGTGGGTTCTGTGTTCTTTTGAGGGTGATGAAAACGTTTTTAAATTAGATTGTGGCGATGGTAACACAAGTCTGTATGCAGTAATGAATTGTGTTATAAACTAGTAATTTTAGTTTATAAGAATTATATCTCAATAAACCAATTTTTAAAATTAAGGTAGTTCTTATGCACAGATAAAATTTCTACACATCTCAGAAAACGGTGCATTTCTGAATGTAGGCAGTAAAATTAGAACACAGCAACAAAAGTGGAATCAACAACACAAACATTTGTGAAATTCGAAAAAAGAAAAGGAAAAACTGTCTCCTAAATGTCGCTCATTTCAAAGAGGAAGTCAAACCAGGAAATGTAATGAATATAAAACTGAACGAGTCCACATTCTCAAAATCTACGTGCTACGTATAAGACAGAACTCAGAGAAAAATGTAAATGCTTGATGATAAAGACTTTGACTCCTCTTTTGGATGTTTGACCTGACAGCTTTCCACTTCTTCTGCCCCACATTTGGACAAGCGGCCAAGAGGCCTAGGTTCTGCCCCTTGGGGTGGACACAAGGTTCAAGGCGCTTACCCCTGCGGCACAGGCCCCTTGCCCGGCTGCATTGCCTGCGCGCCCCAAAAAAATCCAACTCCAATTCTGTTCTCCCCAGAAAGCCTCATGACATCAGCAGTAAACTGCAGCCCCTCCTGGTGTGGTGTGTGGGCCATCGTCACTTCCGACATCCAAATCAGGCCACACTTCAGCAGTGTGGCCACCACATAGAAAAATCGGTAATTCAAAAATTTACAAACCAGACCACACATACAAAATGCATTCTGTAGAAAGCATAAAAAATGAGTTCTATGGATAAAAGGAAAAATTAGCAAAATAAGATTAATGAATTGAAAAATAAGTTCAAGAGTTTGTTATTTTTTAAAAAGCAAAATAATTGACAACCAATAAAAATGTGCACAACAGATCACCAAGTGGCAGGTAAACATAAAACAGTGCTCGACCTCTTTGATCATCTAGAACACAAGTTTAAAGCAGCACATGGCGCCACGACACACCTGTTGGAATGACTAAAACCAGGGAGACGTAAAATTCAATACTGTAGCAAGGACACAGAACAAGTAAACCCTCAGTGCCAGGCCTGCCAGCTGGTCAACTACAGCTAAGCACATACACGTCTCACGATCAGCCCTCGCTGCACAGCCTGCATGTGCTCGTGTGTTCACAGCCCACTGCCCGTAACAGTGAAAAATGAGGAAAACCCTAAAGGCCCACCAAAACAGACAAATAATATTTCCAGGGCCTCCATACTGTCTGCATAGGGACTGGGCCAGTCTACATGCCCAACAGTGAGTGAGGGTTACTATTTCTCCTCACCCTTGCCAAAGTTTCTCTCTCGTTCTCCCTTTCTTGCTGTGTGTGTGTGAGAGAGTGTGTGTGTGTGTGTGTGTGTGTGTGTGTGAGAGAGAGAGAGAGAGAGAGAGAGAGAGAGAGAGAGAGAGAGAGAGAGTTTTGATATGACCCATTCTCATGGGAGTGAGGGGGTATCTCATTGTAGCTTTACATTTCTCTGATGACAAGTGACGTTGAACATTTTTCCGCATACCTGTAGCCACTCATATGCCTTCACTGGAACAGTACCTATCTTGCTCTTCTACCCACTTTTTGGTTGGGTTCTTTGTTTTCCTTTTGTGGAGTTGTGTGAGTTCTTTGTTGGTCTTGGGTATCAGTCCCTTGACAGATGTATGATGTGCAAGTATTTTCTCCCATGCAGGAGGATGTCTCTTCATCTTAATGACAGTTTCACTGTATGGAAGCTTTTTAGTTCGATTTGCTTATTTTTTGCTTTTGTTTTCCTTGCTGATGGAGAGCAGCCCACAGAGACATCCCGAAGCCAATGTCTATGTATTTTATCGTTTCTGTTCTTTCATCCAAGACCTTTATCCATTTTGAGTTCATTTTGTGTATGGTGTAAGGGTGATCTGGTTTCATCCTTTTGCATGTCACTGACCACTTTTCCCAGCACCGCTAGTTGAAGAGACTCTCCTTTCCCCGTGGTATGCTTGGTTCCTTTGACATAGATTAACTGTCCATATAAATTCAGACTTACTTCTGGGCTCTCAATTCTATTCCATTGGTCTATATGTCTATTTTTATTTCAATACCATGTTTTCATTACTATAGTCCTGTGCTACAGTTTGAAGTCTGGGAGTGTGATACCTCCAATTTCTCTTTTATTTTTGTCAAGATTGCCTTAGTTACTCGGGGTCTTTTGTGGTTCTATACAAATTGATTTTTGGATGCTCAACCATCCTTGTGTCCCTGGTATAAATTCCATGTGGTCATAGTGTAAAATCCTTTCAGTATATTGTTAAATTTAGGTTCCTAAGACTTTGTTGGGGATTTTTATATCTGTGTTCTTCTGGGATATTGGTCTGTAGTTTTATATTTTTGTGATATCTTTGTGTGCTTTTGGTATCAGAGTAATGTTGGCTTCATAAAATGTATTTGGGAATATACCCGGTTTCTTAGTTTCTTGTAAGAGTTTCAGAAGGATAAGCATTAGTTCTTCTTGAAGTTTTGGTAGAACTTACTAGTAAAACCATCTGGTCCTGGGCTTTTGTTTTGAGGAGCTTTTTGATTACTGTTTCAATTTCCTTGCTTGTGGAAGGTTTGTTCACGTTTTCTTTTTTCCTGGTTCAGTCATGGACATTTATATGCTTCTAAGAATCTGTCCATTTCCTCTAGATATTTCAATGTTTGCAGAGAGATGTTCATTGCACTCTCATCGGATCCTCTGTATTTCCAGGATGTCAGTTGTAAATTCTCCTCTCTCATTTCTGTTTCTATTATTAGAGCTTTCTATTATTAGTAGTTTGTCTATTTTATTTACGTTTTCAAAGAACCAGCTTTTGGTTTCATTCTTCTTTTGTAAGAGGAATATTTTTTATTGAAGGAACAGTGTTGACAGTGCTTTTGTCTTAGAGATATGGGCTCTCCCCCTTCAGGTGCTGCCACCGCACAGCACCAACACCAAAGCAAGCACAGTCCTCCAGCACCATCCACTGAGCTCCCTCCTGCCTTGCCCTTGTGGTCGCCTCAGCATATGGCCAGCTTTCCAGGCTTTGCTATTACTGTGGCTTGATCTAAGCTTTTCTTTTGTTTCTCTATATCCCACATATAAGTGACCGCATCTAGTATTTGGCTTTCTTCTTCTGGCATATTCTACTTAACATCATCCCCTCCAGCTCCACAAATGGCAAGGGTTTGTCTTTTTTCAAAGCTGAGTAGTAATTCCATCATGTGAATGAGGCACATCTTCCTGACCCACTCATCTGCTTTTGGGAACTTCAGTTGTTTCCATACCTTAGCTACTGTCCTGTCCATAGGGCTGCGATGAACATAGGGGTGCAGGTATCTTCTGGAATTAGTCTTCATATTCTTCAGATAAGTACCTAGAAGTGGAATTGCCAGACCATGTAGTCGATCTAGTCTTACTTTTTTTTTTTAAAAAAAGATTTATTTATTTATTTACACAAGCACTGGGTACAGTCAGAAGCACGGGAGGGTGAGAGAATTCACCAGAGCCAGAGCAAGCACTGGGTACAGTCAGAAGCACGGGAGGGTGAGAGAATTCACCAGAGCCAGAGCGGGGAGCAGAACAGGCAGACTGATGAAGAAATACACTGCTGAGGGGAGCAGGGAGCGGCAGGAGAGGTCTGCGCGCCATGTGGGACCCTCGCAGGCGGCCGGGGATCGAACCGGCGCTGCAGAGGCTGCGGGCAGCTTCACAACCCAGCACTCAACCGCTGCACCACCAGGGAGGCCCCTCTATTCTTACTTTTTTGAGACATCTCCACACTGATTTCCATAGAGACTGCACCAATTCACATCCCCACCAACAGTATATGAGAGTTCGCTTTTCTCCATACCTTGGAAACGCCTTTGTTTCTAGTCTTTTTTATATAGACCATTCTTGCAAGTGTGAGGTGCTATCACACTGGGGTTTGGGTTGCATTTCCCTGATGATAAGTGATGATGTACATTTTTTGATGTGTCTGTTGGCATCTGCACGTCTTCTTTGGAGAGTGCCTATTTA
Organism: Talpa occidentalis; assembly: GCF_014898055.3. NCBI lineage: Eukaryota > Metazoa > Chordata > Mammalia > Eulipotyphla > Talpidae > Talpa > Talpa occidentalis. The sequence goes on from NW_023601543.1 coordinate 220,670, forward strand.
GCTCTTCTGCCTATTTTTTCAATTTTTTTTTTTTTTTTTTTTTGCTATTTTTTGTTATTGTTGAGTTGTATGAGCTCTTCACATATTTTGGATATTAACCCCTTGTAGGATATATGACATCCAAATATCTTCTCCTAGTCCATAATTTGCCTTTTTGATTTTGAGGGTTTTTTTTCTTTATGCTGTACAGAATCTTTTTAGTTTGATAGACTCTGTTTATTTTTGCTTTCATTCCCTTACCTTTGGCGCTGAGTCTCCAAATACATCTCTGCAGTTGATATCCAGTAGGGTATTATCTATGTTTTTTTCTATGTATTTTATAGTTTCAAATATCCAAATATATATCCAAATATTTAATCTATTTTAATTCATTTTCTGTAGGTGTTAAATAGTTTCATTTTTTCACATGTGGTTGTTCAATTTTTCTAAATCCATTTGTTGAAGAGGCTTTCCTTTCTCAACTGTACAGTCTTGACTCTATACCTATCAAAATCCCAAACGCTGGGCCTCCCTGGTGGTGCAGGGGTTAAGACGCAACCTATGAGGCAATCTGCAGCCATTGCAGCGTGAGTTCGATTGCTGGCCGGCCGGGGAGAAACCCACATGGCTGGACGGACCTCTCCTGTCTCGCCCGCTGCTCCCCTCAGCAGTGTACTTTGGTCAATCTGTTCTGCTCCCTGCTCTGTCTCTGGGGAATCCTCTCACCACCACCCCTCCCGTATCTCTGGCCTGTACCCCAATTCTTGTATAAAAATAAATAAATCTTTAAAAAAATCCCAAGCACTTTTCAAGAACTAGAACAAGTAAACAATTCTAAAATTTGTTTTGAATCCTAAAAAATCCCAAATAGCCAAAGCAATCCTGACAGAAAAGAAGAAAAATGGAGGGATCATGCTCCCTGACTTCAAACTATACTAGTAATCAAAACAATATAGTATTAGAACAAAAGCAGACCAAAGGACTAGAAATAAGATCTCAGAAATAAACATACACATATGAGGGCCATTTATTGAAGAGGATTTCCTTTCTTCATTGTATGCTCTTGATGACTGTCATAAATTTGTTTTTCCATATATGTAAGGGTTTAATTTTAAGCTCTCAACTCTATTCCTTTCATTTGTGTGCCTGTCTTTATTCCAAACACCATACTATTTTGATTACTGTAGCCTTATAGTATAGTTTAAAGTCAGGGAGCATGACATTTCCACTTTTGTTCCTTTTTTTCTTCACAATTATTTTGGTTAGTTGGGAACTTTTGTGGCTCCATACAAATGTTAGGGCTTTTGGATCTATTTCTGTGAAGAACGCCTTTAGGATTTTAATAGGGATTTCATTGAATCTATATATTACTTAATGTCAAGTGGCCAGTTAATTTATTTTTTAAAAAGTTATCTTTAATTCCAGTACAAAGAGACAGCTACTTAGCATTTGAATGTTTATCTTTGATTCTTGTATTTTCATTTTTAAAAAGGTGTTAAGCTTAATTTTTTGGCTTGCCTCCATTATTTTATTTTAATTCTGAGTTTGCATTTTTGCTTCTCCATATGTGCATATGTTCTACTCTCCCTCCAGCAAACCACCCATGCCAATACCCCATCAGTCTTCTTCCCCCAGCCCCTCCTCCCTGCTCTCTGTTTCCTCTGGTAACCATTAAGTTCTTTCACTAAGTGCAACATTTATTCCTACTATATTTTGCTTGTGTGTGTTTTTTGGCTATTTATATTCTACAGAGGAGTGAAGGCATCTGATATATATCTTTCAATTTCTGACTTATTTCACTTAACATAATCACTTCAAGGTCCATTCATTTTATACCAAAATCCACTTTCGTCTTTTTAACAGCTGTGTAGTATTCCATTGAGTATATAGCCACAATTTCCTTGTCCATTCATTTGTTGATAGACACTTAGGTTGGTTCCATGACTTGTCAATTGTGGACAGTGCTGCTCTGAACAAAGGCATACATAAATCCTTTTGTTGCAGTTTTTCTATTTCTAGGATAAATACCTAATAGACACATTGCTGGATCATATGGAATTTCCATTTTTATTTTCTCAAGAAATCTCTACACCATTTTCCACAGACACTGCAGCAACCTGTATTCCCATTAACAGTAGATGAGAGTCCCTTTTGTTCCATATTCACACCAACATCTGTTGTTCCCATTCTTTTTGATATGGGCCATTCTCACAGGGGTGAGGTGATATCTCATTGCTGGTTTTGATAGCATTTTCCTTATAATAAGTGATGTTGAACAATTTTTCATACGCCTGTGGGACATCTAAATGTCTTCTTTAGAAAAGTGACTATTTAGGTCTTTTTTTTTTTTTTAGGATTTGTTTATTTATTTATACAAGAACCGGGGTACAGGCCAGATGTGCGGGAGGGTGAGAGGATTCACCAGAGACAGAGCAGAGAACAGAACTGGCAGACTGACGAAATATACTGCTAAGGGGAGCGGCAGGCGCGACAGGAGAGGTCTCTTGCACCATGTGGGACCCTCACCAGCAGGTTGGACAGAGGCTGTGGACAGCTCCACAGCATGGTGCTCAACCGCCTGCACCACCAGGGGAGGCCCGACTATTTAGGTCTTTTGGCCATTTTTTGATTGGGCTGCCTTCTTTGTTGTTGCTGGATCATATTAGTACTTTGTACATTTTGGAAATTAATCCCTTGTCAGATATGTGTGATATGCTACGATTTTTTTTCCCATTCTATAGGTTGTCTGTTGTTTTTGTGGTGGTTTTTTTTGAGGTGCAAAATTTTTTAGTTTGATATAGTCGCACTTGTTTATTTTTGCTTTGATAGTTCTTGCCATTGGCATTGAGTCCGTAAACATATCCTTGCAGTAGATATCTTAGTGTGCCCCCTATATTTTCTTTCAAGTATTGTATACTTTTGGTTCTTATATCCAGATTATCACTCCATTATTAATTAATTTTTGTGTACGGAGTTAACTAGGGATCTAATTTTATTTTTTGCATGTGGCTATCCATGTTTCCCAATACCATTTGTTAAAAAGGCTTTCTTTTCTACATTGTATGGCATGGCACTTCTGTCAAAAATTAACTCTCCATGTTTGTGAGGGTTTGTCACTGGGCTTTCTATCCTATTCCATTGGCTGAGTTTCTGTTTTGATCCAATACCATACTCTTTTGATTACTGCTGCTATGTAATATAGTTTGAAGTCAGAAAGTGTGATACTTCCAATTTTTTTTCTTTTCTCTTAGGATTGCTTTAGCTATTTGGGGCCTTTTGAGGTTCCATACAAATTTTGTAATTGTTTGCTCAATTTCCTTGAAAAAACTTAGGACTTTTGATAGATAATGCATTGACTCTCTAAATTTCTCTAGATAACATGGCAATGTTAATGATGCTTATTCTTCCAATCCATGAGCATAGGATACCTTTCCATTTCTTTGTGTTCTTTTATTTCCTTTAACAGGATGTTAGAGTTTACAATATATAGGTCCTTCACCTCTTTCATTAAGGTTACTTCCAGGTATTTCTTTTTGATATGATTATTTTCTTGACTTGTCCGTCTTCTATTTCATTAGTTGCATATAGGAGTTCAACTGATATTTGTGTGTTGATTTTGTAGCCTGCCACTTTGCTGAACTGATTGAGTGAATTAATTTTTGGTGGATACTGTAGGGTTTTTTATATATATTAATATGGTATCTGCAAATAATGACAGTATTTCTTCTTTTCCTATTTGGATTCCTTTTATATCCTTCTCTAAACCTGATTTTATTCCCACATGCGTCCCTGTGCTGGTATTTGCTGTTGTGATTTCTGGCAAGTTGTTTCCCCTCTACAGTCTTAATATCAAATGAGTTAGGGTGAATGATGCCTAAGATCTTTTACAGATTTTGTGATTACAAGAGTCTTTTAGGCTATAAAACTTCTATTGTCATGGAGACTTGTGTTTGGGTATTTACAGGAAAGACGAACTCATGAGTTGTAGACCTGGACGCTTGGCCGAGGAGAGGTCAGGGCAAAGCACTGGAGGCACGGATGCGAGAGGAGAGACAGGTTTGACCGAGGAAGGAATGGTGAAGCACGGAGCTACCAGAGCCGGCCATGTTGACCATCCTCAGCCTGACCCTGCCGCGGACACGGAGGAGGCCATCTCGGGAGCGGGGCCCAGGGCTGGCCGGCGCGTTTCTGTCGACATGCTCAGCCTCGTCAGCAGAAGCCGGGGACAGAGATGGGGCTCAGGGGCACGGTTTGGGGGCAGAAACACTGCCCGCCCGGACGCAAAGGGACAGAGGGGGACGGGAGGAAGGCGCGCCGTGAGGGAGAGCCGTCCGGCCCCGAGGACGGCGCTGGAAGCCTGCCGGCTGCTGGATGGACTTGGAGCCGGCGCCCCCGACTCCCTCCACCTGCTCCGGTGCAGCGGGAGCATCAGGCCCATGCCGGGGCCAGCGTGTTCTGGAGCGGGTCAGATGCCCTCTAGGCTCAGGGCACGCGCGCAGCTCCCGCGGAGGCGGGGTGTGGGGAACAGAAACCCTGAAGGGCGGGTCGGGGGAGCCACAGAAGCCCGAGGGGCGGGCCCGGGGCGGCCCGGGGCGGGCGGGCGGGCGGGCGGGAGGTGGCAGGCCCCTTACCTGCGGTCGCGGAGTCCTCTGGGCCTGTGGGTGCAGAGTGGTTTCTGTTAACAGCCTGGCCCCCGCCGGGAGCCGGGCACAAGGGGAGTCAGGCGCAGGGGCCGGGGGCAAAGGCAGGCGGGCCGTGCTGCCCCTGGGCACGGGCCCCGGCCAGGAAAAGGGCGGCTCGGCCTCGGAAAAGGTGCTCGGGGCAAAGCGTCCCCTCCGCTCTCAGGGCCAGGCAGGCGAGGGCAGGGTGCGGCGGGGCCTCCCCTAGGGTGGGGCCTGCCCTTCGCGCCCGCCGGGTACCGGATCCTGCGGGCCAGTCGGCCTGGCGCGGGGAGCAGACCTGAGGCGGCGACGGCCCCAGACACGCATAGGCCCAGGGCCGCACCCCGGCCCCGTCCCTCCCGCCCCCCACCTCGGGCCGGGCAGACCCCACACTCACTGGTGAAGAGCTGCTGGAGGCGCGGAAAGCCACCGCCGGGCGCGCCCAGGAGGCTGCTGACGACGATCCAGGTCAGGGCCACGGTGACCACCAGGGCCACGAGGCGCAGGGGGCCTGGCGGTGGGACAGACGCGGCCCGGACACCTCAGCGGCCGGGGCACCCAAGGGCCCAGGGCCACCCCGCCCTCTGCCCTCCCACCAGGGAAGACGCGGCCACGGGCAGGAAGGAGGGCACCTGTCAGCGTCCACTAGGCCTGGCGGGCGACTCAGGTTCCTGGTCCCCGCCCCCAGCTGCTGCCCTGCTGTCCCCCAACTCCCCGGCTGCCCCAGTCACCTCGTAGGCGACTTTCCTCTCACCTCCCACTTCCCCCTCACTGGTCCGCTTGGCTGTGGCTCCTGTCCTGGGCGAATTCCCACATCTCCCTGGATCATCTCATCCATTCCTGAATGAACGTCGCTAGCCCAGTCCTCTCTCCAGACCCAGATCTATACATCCAACTGCCTCCTCACCATCTGTATTAATGCTCTACAGGTATTGCAAGCTCCATGTTGCTATAGAACTCATCACTTCTCTTTCACCAAAAATAAACTCCACAATTCCAGCATTTTGTATCTCAGCAAATGATCCCGACACCCATCTAATCAAGCAAGTTGAAATGATTATAGAAACCCCCATACCCTACATCCAACACAGTACCTAGTCCTGTTGTGTTTTACTTCCTAAATGTCTCTCAAACTTGACCACATTTTTCCATTTCCACAATTCCATGCTAAAGCCATCGTCATCACAGCTCACACGTGGTGTTAGTAGCCCCTTACACACCAGTCCTCACGTAAAGACTGGCGTTGTCTCCCTGTGCAGCCTGCAAGATCTGCCCCTGCTGTTCTTCTCACGTTCCCTTTTGGCACTCAGCCATGGTTTCTAGCCACACTTTCTTTTAAATGATTCTATAATTATAGAATCTCATGCCTCTGGGTCTCTCCATATTGCTATTCCCATTCCCTTGAATGTCTTCCTGCCCCACCTCTTCACCTACCTTGGCTTGTCTCACTTTTATTCACCCTTTAGCTTGCAGTGTAAACACCCCATTGGTAGGAAAATCATTCTTGATTATTCACCTAAGATAAAATCAGATGTATATGTTCACCTAGTTTCTGTACTTTTTCTTTATAAATGCTAGTGCAGACAGCCAATATCTGGTATTTTTAACGGCTATTTGCTCATGATGAAAACTTTAATGTCTTACATGAGGCTGACACAGAGTAGGAGCTCAAAAATATTTGTGGAATGAATCCATTCTTTCTATGTACTGATTAGTATGTGAAAGAATTTACTATACTCTGTTTTTAGTTGAAAAACTTACAATTTTTCAAAATTAAACTTTGCCAGGAAAATAAAACATAGCAATAGTGAGACGATAGATGACAGGTTTCTCGTCTAGCCTAGACCGACTTGGCTTTCACATTTTGTAACACATCACAATTTCCTATTTCTTTCCCTTGCTTCAACCAAGAACTTGAAAACACCATCCAAAAGCCACTCTTCAGTTCCTCCCCTCCTGCTTTTGGTACCTTTTTTGATCCAAGGGAAAGGGCTGATTTGGGAGCTCTGGCAAAGGAACACAGACTGTTAATTTGCTAAGTATTTGCTAAGGGATTTCTCAGCCAGAAAAACAGAACATTAGAATTGGATACTTTGTAGATTAACATAACAGAGTCACAAGTAGACAGGCCAGCATCTCACTCAGCATGGCCTCTCCTGTCCCTTCTGAAGGGCACTGGTGTCATTCTACAGCAGCCATCAAAGGTGTTTTTTCTCTCCTGAAATAAGATTATAGAGACTCTTCCTAACTGCATTTTAGGAGAGTAGGGTTAGAGTGGTTTCTCCTAAATTCAGAGCATGAACAATAAAGGCAAAGAGAGAATAATTTCTGTTCCTCTAGGAGAAGTTCCCATTGATAATAAGCCCGTTCACTCTAAAAGTAATAATCCAACAGAATCTGTAGATACCATCAGAAATATCTCTACATTGTTCAAAAAACCTCCAAGCTTATGTGGACTATACCAGTAGAGCCAAACACGAGTCTAAAGTTTTTTTCATAAGATTCAAATCTTCTACGTTATGTTTCTGGGGGGAGTTTCTCAAGGTTACTGGAGCATTCAAAGTCAAATAGTCACTCAGTAGGTATTTCCTCTGTTAACAGGGATCATGAAGAGGTCCATTGGGAGATCCACGAAAGTCTTGGCTAGGAAAATGGACAATCTTTCTGCTCAGATAAAAAATTTACTGTTATGATTCCCCAGATACATACTGGAGCATGACTGAAGTTGACAAAGCATGCACTTGCTTTCTAGGTTTTGAGGAGTTCTACTTCCTGATTATAAGGGCTGAGGAGTCCCTCCTTTACTTTGTCTGAGCTTAGAACCAATTGAAAGAGAGAAAAGCCAAGAATACTGAAATCAAAACATCAGCTCTCAAATTCACCAGTCAGATAAGTGACCAGAACTTTAGGTGAGGGAACCCACCAATGCTGTGAGAGTGGATGGGGAATATTTCCTCACGGAAACTAAAGGAGAGTGAAAAGTTGGTCTCCACTTCCCAGAACAAGAGATTTTCTCACCTACAATACCTAACATCCTAAAAGTCTATGTCTACTAGTAATTGGATATTTCCAAAGTTTGCAGACATTTTTTTATTGAAGAGAATTTACTTTTAACTTGATGTTACTGGTAACTTTATGGTACCTCTACAAATGACTTTTTGTCATTTGTTGATATTTCTCAATGTAAATATCCTAGAAAAGGTGGGACTATCCAACTCCATGTTTCAATTAAAATCCAATCTGAATTGACTAAAAGAATACATTTAGAAATGGACAAGAAAAAAGGAAAACATAGGAAGAACCAAAGGGCAATGTATAACAATATGTATAACATATTGTATAACAATGTATAACAATACAGCAGTGAGTCTCCAGGACAATAAAAGTTTTATAGCCAAATAGACTCTTGGAATCACAAAATCTGTAAAAGATCTTAGGCATCATTCACCTTAACTCATTTGATATTAAGACCATAGAGGGGAAACAACTTGCCAGAAATCACAACAGCAAATACGAGCACAGGGAGGGATGTAGGATTAAAATCAGGTTTAGAGAAGGAACTAAGAGGAATCCAAAAGGAAAAGAAGAACTGTCATTATTTGCAGACACCATATTAATATACATAGAAAACCCTACAGTATCCACTAAAAATTAATTCAAACAATCAGTCAGTTCAGCAAAGTGGCAGGCTACAAAATCAACACACAAATATCAGTTGTCCTCTTATATGCAACTAATGAACTAGAAGAGGAACAAGTCAAGAAAACAACCACATTTGCAATTGCATATATATTTGTGTGTGTGTGTGTGTGTGCATGTATTACTTTGTTAAGTAAACTTAACGAAAGAGGTGAGGGACCTATACAAAGAAAACTACAAGACATTGTTAAAAGAAATAAAAGAAGACACAAAGAAGTTTTCCATGCTCATAGACTGGAAGAATTAACATAGTTAGAATGGTTACCTTACACAAAACAATATTCAGATTCAGTGCAATATCTATGAAAGCTTCTATGTCATTCTTCAAAGAACAAATATTACTGAAATTCATATGGAACCACAAAAGACCCTGAAGCCAAAGAAATCTTGACAAAAAGAGGAAAAATGTCAATATCACATTCCCTGACTTCAAATAATACTACAAACTATAATAATTAAGACAGCATGGTACTGAAATGAACAAACAAAAAAAAGACGAACAGATCAATGGAATAGAATTGAGAGCCCAGAAGTAAACCCAATTTTACATGGACAACTAATCTATGACAAAGGAGCCAAGAATATACACTGGACAAAGAAAAGTCTCTTTAACAAATGGTGCTGGGAAAACTGGACACCCTGTGCAAAAGAATGAAATTAGACCACTATCTCACACCATACACAAAAATCAACTCAAAGGGCCTCCCCTGGTGGCGCAGCGGTTGAGCGCTGGGCTGCAAAGCTGCCCGCAGCCTCTGCAGCACCTGTTCAATCCCCGGCCACCGGTGAGGGTCCCACATGGCTCGACAGACCTCTCCTGCTGTGGCTGCTGCTCCCCTCAGCAGTGTATTTCATCAGTCTACCTGTTCTGCTCCCCGCTCTGGCTCTGGTGAATTCTCTCACCCTCCCGCACTTCTGACTGTACCCAGTGCTTGTATAAAAAAAAAATTCAAAAAAAATTTTAAAAATCAACTCAAAACGGCTAAAAAACTTGAATGTAAGACCTAACACCATAAAATGCCTACAAGAAAATATAGGCAAAACACCCCACAAAGCAGGTTTCAGAGATGTCTTTGTGAATTTACCTGTAACAGCAAATAAAACAAGATAATATAAACAATTTGGACTATGCCAAACCAAAATACTTTGCACAACAACAACAACAAAAAAACCTGACACCAAAATAAAAAGACACCTTACTAAATGGGAGAAAATATTTGCACACCATACATCTGACAAGGGGCTTACATCCAACACCTACAAAGAACTCATATAACTCAACAAAAAGAAAATAAATAATCAGACCAAAAAATAGGCAGAAAACCTAAATAATCATTTCTCCAAAGACAAACAGATGGTCAACAGGCACACGAAAAAATGCTCAAAATCATTTATTTTTAGGGAAATGCAAATAAAAACCAAGGTGTATTCCACCTCACACCTGTGAGAATGACCCATATCAAAAAGATCAGAAACAGAGCGTGCTGGTGAGGATGTGGAGCAAAAGGAACCCTTGCTCACATTGTTGGCAATGCAGATGGGCCCAGACCCTGTGGAATACAACATGGAGGTTTCTCAAAATATTAAAATTAATTAATATTAAAATATTAAAAATGGATCTGCCATATGACCTAGCAAAATCACATCTGTCCAAAGAATGCAAAAACACTAATTTGAAGGCAAGCATGCACTCCCATGTTCATTGCAGCACTGTTTACAATAGCCTAGACATGCAACAACGTAAGTCCCCAAAGACAGATGGGTGGATTAGAAAGATGTGGTCTATATACACAATGGAATACTACTCAGCTAGGAAAAACAGATAAACTCTCACATTTGCAGCAAAATGGATGGAACTAGAGGGAATTATGGTAAGTGAAAATAAGTCAGAAAAAGAAAGACAAAGACCAGATGGTGTCGCTTATATAGGGAACACAGAGACACCAAACAAAGGGGCAGATAAAACCAAACCAATAAGAAACCCTAGAACTCTGATGGCAGAACTGAGGCTACCAGAGTGCAGTGAGGCAGAGGACAGAAAACAGAGAAGGAGCACAATGGACCGTGGTGGAGGACCATGCGTGCTTGGGTTGGGTTGTGAGCGTGGTATGGCCACAACACCTGAAGGGGGAGATCCAGACCTCTAAAACGCAACCAAACTCGTAAACCAATGTCATCTTAATAAAAGATAAAATACAACTTATGTCTTCCTATTCCCGTTGCAAGATGTATCACGGCGATTACTCCTTTGAGCACTACTACTACCCACACACGCTCATTTGTGTGGAGGAAAAAAAAATCACAATTACCCACCTTCTGTTATTGCTCCCATCGTCCCTGTAAAAGATAGTGATTTTCCCACTGGCCAAATTAAAACACGGAAAAGGGATATTTTAAGCCTGACATAGTTTGTGAAATGGGAAAGCGTATAGTTCACTCAATGGCTCGAGTCTTCTCAAGCATATTCATACTGACACACGTCACAGAGAGACCCTCCTGATGATCTTTGAAGACTTACGGAGAATGAGAAGGGAACCCTAAAAGATGCTTCCGGGCCTCCCCAGTGGTGCAGCGGTTGAGCACTGGGTTGCGAAGCTGCCCGTAGCCTCTGCAGCACCAGTTTGATTCCGGGCCACCGGGCGAGGGTCCCACATGGCGCGCAGACCTCTCCTGCCGCCCGCTGCTCCCCTCAGCAGTGTACTTCGTCATTCTGTCTGCTCTGTTCTCCCCTCTGACTCTGGTGAATTCTCTCACCCTCCCGTGCTTCTGACTGTACCCAATGCTTGTATAAATAAATAAATAAAATCTTAAAAAAAAAAAAAGATGCTTCCCCGCCTCTAATCTTTATGGAAATGTGAACCTAAACTATGCTGTCACTGCACACCTGTTAGGAAGTCTATTATCAAAGAATAACAAATGCTGGTCAAGGTGTGGGGAATTGGAGCTCTTGTACACTGTGGGTGGGGGTGTAAAATGGCGCACCTGCTGTGGAAAACAGTGTGAAAGTTCCCACCAAAGTTAAAAAAGGATTAGCCAGCAACCCCACTTCTGAGTATATATCCAAAAGAATTAAAAGCAGGATCCTGAAGAGATACCTGCACTCCATGCTCTCTGCGGCATTATTCACAGTAGCCAAGAGACGGAGACACCCTGAAATTCCATTCACCAATGAATGGACAACGGAAAGTGCACATCAGCGCAGCAAGCCTGTCGCAGAAGAAACACCTCGTGGTTCCCTGTGCTTGAGGGGTCTAAGATAGTCAAAGTCATGGACATGGAAAATAGAGTGGTGGTTGCCAGGGTTGCAGGGGTGGGAAAATGGGCAGATGTTATTCAATGGGCATAAAGTTACACTTATACAAGATGACAGATTCTAAAGATTGCTCTACAACACAGCGTCTATAGTTAGAAATACAGTAATATCCATTTAAAATGTTATTAAGAGAGTAGCGCTCATATTAAGTGTTATTACCACCATTAAAAAATGGCTGAAAGACCTCACTAGACCCCTCGCCAAAGAAGATTTGTGGGAGATACCACTACACAACTGCTGGAGTGATGAAACCCCAAGAATGTGGAGCAACAGGAATTTCATTCCCTGCTCTAGGGATGAAAAATGGAGCCGCCACTTTGGAAGCTAGCTTGGCAGTTTCTTAGAAGCGGAAGAGGCTCTTAACATACTACCTAGCAATCCCACTCCTTGGTGTTTACCAGAATAAGTTGAAATTTTATTTCCACACAAATGTTTATAGCAGTCTTATTCATAATTTCCAAAAGTTGGAAGCCACCAAGATGCCCTTCAGTAGTTGATAAACAAGCTGTGGCCCATCAGGCAATGGAACATCATTCAAAGATAAAAAGAAACGATCTGTGAAAAGACATGGAGGAAACTTAAATGCGTATTGGCAGGTGAAAGAAGGCACTCTGAAGAGACAACGTACCGTACAATTCTAATTCTATGACACTCTGGAAAAGGCAAAACTATGGAGACAGTGGAAAGATTGGTGGGTGATCGGGAGTTGGGGGATGACGAACAGGCAGATCACAGAGGGTGTTAGGGCAGTGAAACAATTGTGTAGGACACTGTAATGGTGACTCTGTACTATACATATTTCCACAGAATGCACGACACCAAGAGTGACTGTAACCATTGGCCCACTCTGGCGCGGGAGGATGACAGTGGGGGAGGCTGAGCATGTGTGAGACAGAGATTATATTGAAATTCTTTGAACTTTCTGCTCAATTTTGTGTGAATATAAAGCTGCTCTAAAAACTGTAAGATCTGTTAAAAATAGAGACTGAAAAATATAGTTCTTAGTTTCAGAAGAATAAGGGGAAATTTCAGAACTTATAAAATGTGACCCTACATGCAGTCTAGTCAGGGTTTTAGAAGTTATTATCAAAAGAATGATTATTGATGAGAAGGAAAAAAAGTCATAATCACCAGAGACCTACATGTATGACCAACAGCCAGTTTTGACAGAATACATTCATTTCCTACTAAAAACTCCATGCTGACGGTTGCAAGAACAAAAGTCCCAAATGCAGCTACCACGGAGGTTCTATTGTGGTGCCCAGTCCAGCTAGCAATCTCCAGTGGACTGAGACTTTTCTCCTGAGCGTCACATTTGGCGTGTCGTGGGCCCTTGGCATGATGCTCTAGAAAGCAGCTCAGTGACCAGGAAACAATACACAGCAATGTGGTCAGTAGCTGGCCTATGCAGCTGGCCGTCACACCTTTCCCACCCTGCCTAATCCCTGCTCTTCTGGATGGCCTTCGTCTTACTCAGAAAGGGCAGTCATAGACAATATCCCTGTGTGCAAACTACCATCTCTGCTGCGTGCCTCCGCCCTGGGGAGGCTCCAGAGTCCTCAGCACCGTGGCATCAAGGGCACGTCTGAAAGCTACATGTTGCCACTCTCAGTTGCCCCGATATATCTCCCTTCTCATGCCATGACCCCCAAATTTCCCTTCTCTCTTGCCATGCGGAGATGTGGCTCTGGTTTCCCTTGGTGCCTTTCTCTCAAGCAAGCCAGAGACACAGCCCTACAAGCTCGGGTCACGGCCCTGCGTCCTCGGGGTTGTTAGGCCAGGCAGCTTCTGCGCGTGCGGGACGCACAACACAGGCATTTAGCCAAGTTTCATGATATATTTATGAAAAACTAGAAAGGTGACACACAATTCAGTGGCCCGTGACTCGGCGAACAGTTACACAGAAGCAGCTCTCCTGCAGCGCATGTTTTCTTCACCACATAAAAGGTGCTGAAGAAAAAGGAAGGGAAGGGACAAAGGGCCAGGTGTAGGGAGACTGGAGTCCCTGGTCTATCAGTGCTTTTGCTGATGACTTGGTTAGGGATGAACAGAACTGAAGTGGATTCGTTACCTTAAAAAATGAAATGTGATAATGATCAATGGGAAAATCCTTCAAATACTCAGGATGGAACAGTTTAAAAGCTTCAAGTGAGGGCCTCCCTGGTGGCGCAGTGGGTTGAGCGCAGCGCTGTGAAGCTGTCCGCAGCCTCTGCAGTGCGAGTTCGATTCCCGGCCGGCCAGGGAGCAACCCACATGGCATAGCAGACCTCTCCTGTCTCCCCGCTGCTCCCCTCAACAGTGCTTTCAGTCTGTCTGCCTGTTCTGCTCCCCGCTCTGTCTCTAGTGAATCCTCTCACCCTCCTCCTGGCCTGTACCCCAGCTATTGTATAAATAAATAAATCTTAAAAAAAAAAAAAAAAAAGCTTCACATGAGAAAAAAGACCTAGGCGACTTAGCTCACGGTGAGTCTGTGAGTTCCTGATGTGGACCTACTGGAAAACTTAGCAAAATGCCAGTTTTCATTAATAAAAGTGTGGTACACAGAGGAAAGAAGGTATAAAAATCCTACTTAAATTGGTTCTGGTCAAACCACACCTGAAAGAACGTGCCCTATTCTGAGAGGCAAATCTCAGTTTGTGCGGGGATTAAAGTCAAGGTTGACGGGATGGGCTTCCGGCCTGGGGAGACGGTGGGTTACCAGCATTGATGGATTCAGACCATGGAAGTCTACTTGGAAAGACACTGTACAGAAAACTCATCTTAAGATGAAAAGTTGGGGAAAATAAAAGAAAATCTTGTGGCCCCCCTCTCAGCGAGCTGTCTTGGCAACAAGGCCACCTCCTGCAGCCCCACAGCGGAAGCCATACCGGGGTTTGGGGAGAAAGAACCTCTACACCAGTTGCCTCTGGCTGCAGGTAGCCGGACGTGTTTCTGCCAGTGAGATGCACAAGTACCGTGTTCTGTTTGTGCCGTGAGCTGAGAGAGACTGTGCACTGCTGTCCAAAATGAACTCCGGGTTCCTTTTCAAGCATGGCTAGAGAATTGTCCAAGTCAGGGTTAGAGCTGTCATTAGAAATTTGTCTGAGGTTCTGTCAAATGCCATCCCCCGTGATAGACAGTAATGCACTTACAGAATCTTGAGGGAAAACAGAGATGGTAAAGAAGACAAATGGGTCATGGGCCTAACAGGCTGGTCCCAAGAGGAAAAACCCTGCCATTCGAGCGTTGATGGGACTGACCAGAGGCAAACGGGGCTGCCCTTCACTGAGCTTATTCTACTGAGTCAGGGCCTATACCAGGTGGGGGGGAGGGGAGGCTGGCAGCCTTCTGTACTCAGGCCACAGCCTTCTGAAGAGAACAGAGATACAGTCCGAGCGGCAAAAGGCTCAGGAGAAAACTGCGTGGGACCTGCACGAGTAAGGTGGGGTGGGGTGCAACAGGAGGGAGGTTAGAAAAGCTGGGGGGCAGCTTAAAGGCATTGGAGACTTCAGAGTCAGTCAGGGAGGTTGGAAGGGCACCAAAGAAACCTTGGCTTATTTCACACTTTGGCAGCATTTCTGACAAACTTTGGCCAGAAACCTCTCTCACTGCAATGTCCCCTTTGGAGAACACCAGGCAGGATTTACTAAAACCAACAAATGCTTTTCACAGGAGCAATATCAACAGCGTTTCAAGTGCATTTCACATTCAGTGAATAAAAAAGAAAACGCGTTAGCTCTACAGATGCAGCAGTTGAAAAGCACATCGTGGTGATGCCAGGGCTGTGCTGCTCCACAGTCTTTACAGGCAGAAGCTGCGCTGAGCTTTTGCGTGTGCTCAGATGCCGGGGAGCTCAGGGTGGATGACAGATGACTGGCAGGCAAGGCAGGTAGTAGGCAGGCAGGTATGTAGCTAGGCAGGAGGTAGGTATGTAGAAAGGCAGGCAGTCAGGCAGGCAGACAGAGAGACTCTGCACATCTGCTCAAAACAAATTTTTGAATTAAACAGTTGGCTAATTCTTAAGACTCACAATAGCATAATAAGATGGGGATGATTTGTCCCAGCACTTGGCACGCCCTTCCTGCTTCCTCACCAAGTCCGGGTACCAACCCTGGAGATACCCCCACCCCCAGATACCAGGAGAAGCAGGAAAGCTGGCTCCTCGCCTCGTGGTCAGAATGACTCAGGGGAGAGGATGATTAACAAACAACAACAAAACCTCATGGGCTGCAAGATTACTGTTTAAATCTTGGCAGCCTGGAGGAAGCCATTTAGAATAGGTAACTCTTCCTCTTCCCAGCCCTTTTCCCGGTGCCTGGCATGGCGCCCCCAAGCCCCCAACTTCCTCCTCATCTGTGGCCAGGCCACCACAGATAGTCAGGACACCTTTGAAAGCCTCCCAAGGTGGACAACAGGGGCTCAGCAGGAGCTGCAAGGCCGCAGCAGGAGGGAGAGAGCCAGGCACGGTTGCGGCTATGCTGGGCTGCTCTGTGCAGGCGGCTGGGATCCGGCCCTCCAGGGCTCCACAGCGCCAGGGAGGAGGGGACGCTGCAGCTGGAAGGTTCTCTCTGACTCGGTCTCCCTCACGAGTCCTCTCGTCGACCTGGGCCTCACTTGCAGAAGAAAAAGACAACACCTGCTTTGCTTGGCTGACTGGTTGCTATGAGGCCAGACAAGACAGTTCTTACAAAAGAATCTTTTTACTATAAAGCAAAACACAAATCAATGAAATTTTATATTCTAGCCAATTCATTTTACATAAGAGGGAATGCAGGTGGCAAGAGATGTTAACAACACTTGCTTAACACAAAGCTGATTAGTAGCGGTGCCACGGAGAAGTCACTCTCCTGACTCCTAGCCAAGCGCTTTCTCCACGAACTTGGCCTACGTGAGGACTCCACGGACGGAACACGCGAGCATGCGGTGGCTGACGCACTTCCCATGATGAAACACGCATTAGTGTAGGAAAAAAACTTGTGATAGTAAATGTCTAGTTATTAACTGAAATGCATTAACTGTGCCGTGGTCTCTATAGTGATTAGCCAATAATGTATCAACACAAGGGTCACAGACATACATGTGATTCATCTTTCTGGAAGGCATGAGCGCTTCCATTTAAGTTCTGTTTCTGATACATACAGGTAAAGTATGGGAGATTAATTTCCCCTGCATATTGCAGACCTCAAACAGTTCAATGTTTAGAAAGTGGGAGGTAAGGGGCCAAGGATAAAATCCGAAAGGGCTTGCGGAAGACGACCGAAGAATGCCATAGCATGAATATGTTAAATCGGTGGCATTTTAAGGAATGGGAACATGAGGAGAGAGGAATTGTGAGAAAAGAGGACAAAGAAGAACTAGCTTACAGGCAACTCTGTGAAGTCCACTGGTGATTATTTAGTGACATTGGAAATGTTCAGTGGATACTTAGAGCCCAGAAAGAATCCCACCATTACTTGTCTGATCTAGGTTGTTTATCTCGAAGAGCAAGTCACTGGCATGGGGCCAGTATTGCATTAGGGTTACTAATGGCTCACTGTCTGTGATGGCTTTTTTTTTTTTATTCCAGTTTTTTTTTTTTTTTTACTCTTTACCTTTTTTTAAAATTTTTTTAAACAATATCCGCTTCCCCCCCACCCCCTCAGGTGTCGTCCCCATAGAATCTCCTTCCCCAGGGCATCCGTGCACCCTCACCTCAGTCCCCTGCGCTCCTCCCTCCCTCCCTCGGCTCCCTCTCCCTCCTCTCCCTCCTCCGCCCCTGCAGGATGTCTCTGGTTTATAATTGTCTGTTTTTGCTTTGTTGTCTTTTGAGCTGTTATTATTTTTTACCCTGATGTCTTATTTGGTTCCCCTGTATTCCTGCAATGAGTGAGACCATCCGATATTTTTCTTTTTCCTTCTGGCTTATTTCACTGAGCATCATTCCTTCTAGCTCCATCCACGTTGCTGCGAATGGCATGAGTTTATCTTTTTTTGATTGTTGACTAATATTCCATTGTGTATATATGCCACATCTTCTTGATCCAGTCACCTATTTTTGGGCATTTGGGTTGTTTCCAGGTTTTACCTATTGTAAATAGTGCTGCAGTAAACATAGGTGTACAGGTGTTCTTTTGTGATGGCTTATTTTTTTATTTGCAAGACACTAAAGAACAAATCCTCTGTAAGTACCGCAGAGCCCTTAGACTTTTATAACATGGACAATCCTAAATCATGGAACAGGGCAGAGGGAAGAAATAAAATATCACAGAGCTGATAGTTACGACTTGGAACACAGTGACTGGAATGTTGTATAACACTGACCCAAGCCAAGGAGAATGAAGAAAGAGGACAGGACAGAGCCGATGGTGGGACAATATGGCCCTGAGAGAGCGCTCCTCTGGAAGCTCCAGGACACTGTTAAGTTTTATGGTTTCTTTAAAGCTTTATTTATTCATGCATACAAGAGTTGGGGTGCAGGCCATAGATGTGGGGGGATGGTGGTGAGAGGACTCACCAGAGACAGTGGGAAACAGAACAGGTAGACTGACTGAAATGCACTGCTGAGGGGAGCAGCTGGGGAGACAGGAGAGGTCTGCTGCACCCTGTGGGTAGCTCCCTGACCGGGGATGGAACTCGTGCTGCAGTGGCTGTGGACAGCTTCATAGGTTGCGTCTTAACCCCTTGCACCACCAGGGAGGCCCCAAGTTTCATGGTTTAAAGAAGAGACTGAAAACGAAAGTGAGGAGAGGTGTAAAATAAGAACTACCTCAGAAGCTTAAACATGTTTATTAGCTATTACATGAGTAAAACTGCATAAACAACAATCTCGTGTACAGTCACGTAGACCGGCCCAGGCGTAGGTGCCTATGTAACCCCCATCAGATAGAGACACATCCTACACCCAAGAAACCTTCTTTCTGATTCTCTATTCAATTTTTCCCTTCCCAGGAGGTAACCCTAATTCTGACTTTTTAATCATAGATTAGTCTTTTCTAAAAATTGGTATGAATGGATTAACAAAATATGTTCCCTTGTGCTGGCTCTTTTGCTTAGCGAAATAGTTTTGAGATGCATTCGTATCATTGCATGTGTCACCCACATACATATCAAAGTGGGTGAACACAACACTTTGATTTTGTTGGGGTGGGTACGTGTTTCACAACCATGACACCACTGGTCTCAGGGTAGTCATACTTTCAGCCTTAATAGATACTGTAAAATATTTTTAAAAAGAAGTTCTTCTACCTTATATTCCCAATAGCAATGTGTAAGATTCCCATCGTTCAACAAACTTGGCAACACTTAGTATTGTCTACTGTTGAGTTTAAGACATTCTGGAGGATGATCAGTGGACGGGGTGTAATGTGCTTATCTGTAGTTGGCACTTCATCTTTTGTGATGCAACTAGTCAAGTCTTTCACACATGTTGAACTGGGCTTTTGTCCTCTTTAACTGATTGATAAAGGTTTTTTGCATATTCTGAACATAAACCTTTAGTGTGTGTGCGAACACACGTGCTCTTGTGTTTGGAAAGTCTCTTATCTTAAAGTGTGACTTTTCTTTCCCCTCTACTAGCGGTATCTTTTGATGGACAGAACTATACACACGGCCGCCGCCACCTCCCGCACACAAACTTATTGTCTAGTTTACCAGGAAAAAAATTCTCGCATTTTCATTTTCTTGCCATCAACCCTACACTTCTTTCTTTTTTTTTTAAGATTTATTTATGTACGCATACAAGAACTGGGGTACAGGCCAGAGGTGTGGGGGGTGAGAGAATTCACCAGAGACAGAGCGGGGAACAGAACATGCACACTGACTGAAATCCACTGCTGAGGGGAACACTGGGCAAGACAGGAGAGGCCTGCTGCACCATGTGGGTAGCTCCCTGGTCAGTCAGGGATCAAACTCGTGCTGCAGTGGCTGCGAATTGCTTCATAGTGCGGTGCTTAACCCCTTGCGCCACCAGGGAGGCCCAACACTTCTTATTTCTGTCCCTGTTCTACCTTCCATTCAGTTTATAATGACAGAGGAGTTGTTCTTTCCACTACCTATGTTGATCTCTCCCTTATGCTTTGAGTCCCACCCAGACGGTTCATGAAATAGGCAGTTTCAATGGCCCCTGTTTGTCCTGCATCTCCTAACTAGCTTGAATTGGCTCCTTCTATCATTTTTTTAAAGATTTATTTATTTATGCATACAAGAACTGGGGTACAGGCCAGAGGTGTGGGGGGTGAGAGGATTCACCAGAGACAGAGTGGGGAGCAGAACAGGCAGACTGACTGAAACACACTGCTGAGGGGAGCAGTGGGCAAGTCAGGAGAGGTCTGCTGTGCCACGTGGGTTGCTCCCTGGCCAGGGATCGAACCCATGCTGTAGTGACTGCGGACAGCTCCATGGGTTGCATTTTAACCCCTTGCGCCATCAGCGAGGCCCATAAAATATTTTAATTGGTTTTATTTTTTATTCCCCAAAGTATCACATTCATTATAAAATTTGTTTTAATATACCTTGTAATTTTTGTTCCTATTGCAAATAATACCTTTGGGAGGAGGGGATCTTAATTTTTGCATATGTATATGGGTATGCAAGTGTGTTTTACACATGGAAAGTTTCACTCTATGATTCATTTGCCTCAGTGTCTACTTTTTGGTGTACTTTTTGCTATCAGAAAGATTTCATTTTGTTTAATGATATCTTTTTTTACAGTGGTTTTCACACTTTAGCACATATCAGAGACTCCTGTGGGGCTGTTAAAACACAGATTTCCAAGCCATACAGCCCTAAGTCAACAGGTCTAGGATCACACATAGGAATGTGCATTCCCAACAGCTTTCCAAGTAACTTGGGGGCTCTTAGTCTAGCACCACACTTAACAAGCCACCATCTCACACTAACAGCCACACAAAATACTTCGTCTCCCTTTAAAGATGCTGCCTGTTGACCCACTTCGTGAATCACAATGAAACTTGCCGGTGACGAATTTCCCTCTTCTCTATTGCTAACCCAGCCTCTAGTTTAGAATACATGTTCTAACTCCTTAATATTTATGTGGTTATCCTGATTCTAATGCTCATTGATGCCAATCGTATTATGCCTATATTTCAGAAAATACAGTCTTTGCCTCTATTTTGTCATTCCATCTCCATCACTTATTCTAAGCTTTACAGGTAAATATAGTTACTCTTCACTATCAAACCGAGGCCAAATTTCTCCTGTGGTTTCTTATTATCTGAAGCTGTTTTCTATCAACTCTCTTTGTGAAGCGGCATGAGAATATATTTTCTGAGTTCTTGCATGCTGATTGTACCTTGTATTTATAGTTGAAGGTGACTTAGATATAAAATATTTGGTTTACATCTTCCTGTCGTTTAACCAATCCATTTATAGCAAGTAGCTTTCCAACATCACATCTTTTCCAGACTTCTGCGAGCAGATTTCTTCTGGAGAACTTCTG
The DNA here is from genome assembly GCF_014898055.3 of Talpa occidentalis. Classification (NCBI taxonomy): domain Eukaryota; kingdom Metazoa; phylum Chordata; class Mammalia; order Eulipotyphla; family Talpidae; genus Talpa; species Talpa occidentalis. The sequence continues at coordinate 241,737 of NW_023601543.1, forward strand.
AAAGATCACTAAGACCGCACGTGTGTATAAAATATAAATGGCATATATATGGTACGTACATACTTACACACACGCGTATATCATTAAACTTTCTGTCTGCACTCGTGGGGGACTAGACCTTTGGTGGAAGAAGTGCTGCTGTGGCGACCCATCCTTCCCAGAGCCTTTCAGAACCAGAGATTTCTGGGGAAGCTAGATGGGTGCTACAGCTGCCTGTGCTACATTTCTTCCAGTTTCCCACAACCCAGTTTACAAATGCCATTTCCTCTTTGGTCTCTCTTACAGGCATGTTAACCCATCTTCCAATAAAGACCCACCCATAGCCCAAACCAATGCACAAAATTTCTTTGCTGTGTCACTGATCTGTTGGTGTTTTTCTTTGTTTGTTTGTTTGTTTTGCTAAACTATACTTTCATAAAATGTGCAGATCTTTGAGGTGCTGCTCTCCAATTTTATGCCTTGTATGGGCCAAGGCTTTATTTCTAATTACCTGTGAGCTTTAACACTCCCACTCAGGATTTCCATTTCTCATTTGGTTGAAGAAAGTCACTAAAGATTGCTGTACAAGCCCTAAAAGTGAGAATCAGCCACGTAAGCTTCAAGAGCATACTTTTAAAAACTCATCAAACTTTTGGCTTCAGCTCTAACATGTGAAGTCTGTGGACACTGTTACTCCCATCCTTATAACATGAAAAAGCTGATCAAATGGAGAAGCGATCACTTTCCCTGGACTTCTCAGACATCTGAGGTTGCAGGGAGCTCCCCCCACCACCACCACATCTGGAGATAATGGCAAAGCCAGAGAGGCACAGTCAGGATCAATGTGCCTGAAGCAGAAACACCATTTACTTAAATGGTAATTTTGATGAATGGCTGAAGGCTGAGCGTGGACTACCTGGAGAGGGATAAGTTCCTGGAGGTCAGAGTCTTAAGGGAGGAATCCACACTTTCATGGGTTTTTATCTCCATGAATTCTACCGGTTCAAAACCAACTCCCACATGATCCTGGCAGGGGTGGAGAAAATAAACAGTGCGTTGTCCATAACAAGAGTGTTCTCACTAAGCACATGTCTCAAAACAAAGACTTGCTGCCCAGGTGAAAAGACTTTATCCATCTTCTCCCAAGGGGTGGGGGTGGGGGGGCATGAACAAACACTTGCTACGGACAGCTCAGAGGCACAGGTCCACTAAAAATAACATTTAACTCTAAGATTATAGAACGTACACCTGGTGTCACACCTTAGCACCACACCAACAGTTTTCAGTCTAGTAAGACTGTCTTTAAAATGCAAACGTTATCTGATGAGTTGTTCTTAGGGCAAAGACAATGAGACCAAAATCAAGGCAATAGAGGAATTTGACTTTGACACCTACAGCCACAGCAAATATTAACTACAGTTGATTAAAACAAAACCTCAGACTAAAGACCTATGTAACTCAGTACTGTGACCCAATACATCATGCCTGGCTTTCAACAAAAAAATTACAAGGCAGATTAAAAGGCAAGAAAAATTACGGTCTGAAGGTATATGAAAAAGATTTCAGAATTAATAGACATGATTAACATGTTGGGTTCCAATGGAAAATGTAAACTAAATCCAAGAACAGGCAAGTAATATAAACAGACGAAAACACCACAAAAGCACTAAAATGCTGGATATCAAACACCAGAACAAAGACAAGGAATGTCTTGGTGGGTTCATCAATAGATAGGCCAAAAGAAACCTCCCAAACTGAATTCCAGAAGGAAAGAGAATTTTAGAAATTGCTTGAACAGAATATTTATGAATATGAGGTAATTTTAAGATGGGTAATATATACTTAATTGGTTAGCAGAGAGAAAAGAAAGAAGCTAAAAAATACTTGAGATGACTATGGCCAGGAATTCTTAAAAACTATTTACAAACGCCAAAGCACAGATTCAGGAAGCTCAGAGAACACTAAGGAGGTTAAATAAAAAAAAAAATCTAGACATGAATGCCAACCTCACGGCCATATACCACTTTCTCCATTCCTCCCCTTTAACCTATAACCATTAGATCAACAATTGACCAATAAAGCTTCCCCGGCTCATCATGCCAGGGTGCCCACTACATCATGCCTCTGTGGAACCAGGAGTAAGTAAGAAAGGGGAGCCACCAGTCTGACACAAGGCCCCAATGAGGGGAGGGCAGGTGGGATAGAAGGCCATACCATTAGCCAACTGAATCCAAGGATGGGAAGATGAGGCACATCACATAGACTCGGGTCTCAGCAAGGAGAGTGACAGAAAGTGCTTTTGACTACAACTCCCAATGTTTCCCCTCCCACCACATGGTACCAGCACCAATAACTGAGACTTAGGCCAAGAGACCACCAGAAGGAGAAGAAGTGGGGCTACGCAGGTGAGTCAGGCCTCGCCCTGACTGCCGTAGTGGTGGCTAATGTCCTCTGCAGAGCTCAACCCAGTGTCCATGACCACACTTTTCAGGATGACAACTGTGTGCCGCAGTAGAAATAGCAGCATGCAGCAACCAAAAATTAAAGCCATAGCGCCACCTACTGGTAAAAAGACAGACATCTAATTACTAAGCTGTTCATCTAGAACTTAAGCAAATAAAAAAATGACAATAAATTTTAAAAGGTGTCAAATGTACCAAATTCACACAGAGAGGAATATACCATTAAGCAATTTGGGAATTCAAGATGACATGGCATCACAATGAGAGAATGAAAATTCTCCAGAAACCAAACTTATAGACATGGAAGATTGTGATCTAATGGATAGACAATTCAAAATAGCTGTCATGAAGAAATTCAAAGAGGTACAAGAAAACGCAGAAAGACAATACAATAAACTCCAAGAATAAAATTAATGAGCAGGAGGAATAGTTTACAAAAGAGATTGAAACAACAAGAGATAATCTCAGAGAGATTCAGCATTTGAAGAGCTCAGTGAATGAAATAGAGAGTGCTATAGAGAACAACGAGCCCAACGGGGTAATGAATTAGCAAACTCTAAGAAGAAATGAGAAGTGACTCCAGTGGAAGAGAAAGAAAGGCTTTTTTTTTTAATGAAGAAATACTACAAGAACTACCCGACTCCATCAAGAAAGGTAACAAGAAAATCTGTTATCCCAGAAGGTGAAGAGGAAAAGGAAGCAGAGCTCTTATTCAAAGAAGAAATAACTGAGGTGTCCCACATCTACAAAAAAAATTGAATAAGTGAATAAATAGATGGAACTAGAAAACTACTGGTGACATGGCAATAGTAAATATCCATATATCAATATTCACTTTAAATGGAAATGGACAGAGCTCACCAATCAAATGGCAGAGAGTGACTGGTTGGATCAGAATACAAAACCCAACTTTCTGTGGTCTCCAGAAGACCCATCTAAGCTCTAAAGATAAACACAGGCTCAAAGTAAATGCTTGGAAAACAATCCTAGAAACAAATGAGAACCCCCCAAAAAGGCAATAGTCACAGTTCCAGCAGATAAAATCAACTTCCAGTTAAAAAAGGTAACAAAAGACAAGAATGAACATTATATAATGATTAAATAATCACTACACCATAACACTCAGCAATAAAATATGCACAAAACAAAGGATAACCAAAATCTATATAACTAACAAATCTAAAAACAGACATTGGCAGCACAATAATTTTATGCAAACCCACAGCAGCATCCTACTCAATGATAAGAAACTGAAAGCTTTTCCTGTAAGATCAGTGCACAACAAGGATGTCCACTCTTACCATTACCTTTCAACATGGCATTGGATATGCTAGCAATTAGGAAGGAGAACAACATAAAAGAAATCCAAATTAGAAAAAAAAAGAAGGAAAACTATCACTATTTTCCAGGTGACATGATAATTTTTACACAGGAAACCCTAAAGACTCAACTAAAAAAGTATTGCAGATGATAAAGAGGCAGGCCACAAAAAACATACAAGAGTCTATTGCATTCCTATATCCAAATAATGAACTATAAGAGAAAGAAATTATGAAAACTATCCCTTTTACAATAGCATCAAACAGTATTAAGTATATGGGAATTAACCTAACAAAGGAGTTGAAAGACCTAGCCTTAAAAAAACTATAAGACAGTGTTAAAAAAAAAAAAAAACAGAGACATGGAAATGGAAAATTATTCCATATGCATAGAAGAATTAACATTGTTAAAATGCCCATCGTACCCAAAGCAGTATGTTGATTCGATGCAATCCCTATCAAAGATTCAAAGGAATTTTTCAAAGAAACATTACTGAAATTTATATGGAACAACAGAAGACCCTGAATAACCAGAGTAATCAACCAAAATAAGAAGAGGAATGGAAGTATCACGCTTTCAGATCTCAAACTCCACAAGGCTTTAGTGGGGGGGGGCCGGGAAAGTATGTTATGGGAATAAAAATAGACACAGAGGGGCCTCCCCTGGTGGCGGTGCAGTGGTTGAGCACTGGGCTGCGAAGCTGCCCGCAGCCTCTGCAGTGCTGGTTCAATCCCGTTGCTGGCGAGGGTCCCATATGGCGTGCAGACCTCTCCTGCTGCCCGCTGCTCCCCTCAGCAGTGTATTGCGTCAGATTGTCTGTTCTGCTCCCCGCTCTGGTGCTGGTGAATTCTCTCACCCTCCCGTGCTTCTGACTGTACCCAGTGCTTGTATAAATAAATAAATCTTTAAAAAAAAATAGATAGAGACCCATGAATAGAGTTGAGAGCCCAGAAGTAAACCCATATTCATATGGACACTTAATCTACAACTTTGTAGATTGCATTAATCTACAAAGGAGCTAAGAGCATACACTGGAGAAAGGAACATCTCTTCAACAAATGGTGTTGGGAAAACTGGACAGGCACATGAATGCAAAAAAGTGAACTAGACCACTATCTCACAAAAATTACACACAGAATTTAACTCAAAGTAGATTAAAGATTTGGATGTAAAACCAAAAATCCTAAAAAACATAGAAGAAAACAAGCAAAACTGTCAGTGACGTTAGCTACAGGGATGTCCTTGGGGATTCAACCCCAATGGCAAGGAAAGCCAAAGGAAAAATAAACAAAAGGACCCCATTAAGCTACAAGTTTCTGTACAGTGGAAGGAACTATCACTAAAAAAAAAAGGCACTCTACTGTATGGGGGGAAATATTTGTATACCACACATCTGACAAGGAGCTAATATCCAAGATGCCCAACAGACTCATACAACTCAACAAAAAGAAAAGAAAGAACCCAATCCAAAAAATGGGCAGAAGAGCTAAATAGGCACTTCTCCAAAAACATGCAGATGGCCCAGAGGCCCATGAAAGCATGCTCATGGCTTACTGTCAGGGAACTGCAAACGAAAACCACCTCACTCTTGCGAGAGTAGGCCCATGTTAAAAACAGAAACACTAAATGCTGGCGAGGGTGCGGAGAAAAAGGAGCCTCCTACACTGCTGGGGGGATGCAGACAGGTCCAGCCCCTGTGAAAAACAGTGTGGAGGTTCCTCAAAATACTAAAAATAGATCTTCTATATGATCCAGCAACTCCACTCTGGAGTATCTACCCAAAGAATACAAAAACACTAGGTCGAAGGGACATCTGCACCCCATGCTCACTGTGGCACTCTGGACAACAGCCAAGGCATGGAAACAACCTAAGTGCCCAAGGACACAGGAGTGAATTAAGATGTGGGATATACAATGACCAAAACAAAGAGACATCCTACTGAATGGGAGACAATATTTGCATGCCATATAAGGGACTGATAGCAAAGATCTACAAGGAACTTAACACAACTCAACAACCCAGTTCAAAAATGGGCAGAAGAGCTCAAAAGACACTTCTCCAAAGAGGAAATGCAAACGGCCAACAGGCACATGAAAAAATGGTCAGCATCACCAATCATCAGAGAAATGCAGCTCAAAACCACAATGAGAGACCACAGCACACTGGTGGAAATGGCCTATATTGAAAAACTGGCAACAACAAATGCTGGTGAGGATGTGGAGAAAAAGGAACCTCCTACACTGCTGGGAGCCAAGCAAACTGGCCCAGTCTCAGGTCACTGAAAACAGAGGTACCCAAGGGCCCAGTGAGTCCACTCCTGGGAATCAGCCCAATGGACACAAAAACATTGATCCAAAAGGATACTCGCACCCCATGTTTATAGCAGCACTATTTACAGTAGCTAAGGTATGGAAACAACCCAAATGCCCACAAACAGATGAGTGGATCAAGAAGCTGTGGTCTACGTAGACAATGGAATACTATTCAGCAATCAAAAAAGAGAAACTCAAGCCATTTGTCCAATGCGGTGGAGCTGGAGGGATGATGCTCAGTGAAATAAGTCAGAAAGAAAAACATAAATACCAGATGGTCTTACTTACATGTGGAATAGAGAAACCCACCAAAAGGTTGAGAAAAAGTCAAAACTAGCAGCTGACCATAGATTTGAGGCCTCCAGCGAAGGAGGGGGCCGGAGAGGCGTCAAAACAGGGGAGGGAAGAGCACCGGGAACGTGGTGTTGGTCCACAGGTGGTATGGTGGCGGGAGAACTATGGGGACTACAGAGCTGTAAGAAAATAAATTTAATTAATTGTTTAAAATGTGGTGTGTACACACCAGGGAATACTGCTCAGGTGAAAAAAAGCACCTAACATTGCAACAACGTGGATGGAACTGGACTATGCTAAGTGAAATAAATCAGAAGAAGAAAGCAAATGCAGTATCATTTTACTCATATATGGAATGCTGAGAAACAAAAGAAAGTAACTGAAAAACCTAAAACAGACCCTAGAGATGACTGCAAAATTTAGCCCGCTAGAGGCCTAGGGCGGGTTGGGACGAAGGCGGGATGGCTGTCTGAGGAAGGTTAAACCACACACACTGTTGTAAACCAATGGCACCTCAACTTAAAAATCCTTAAAATAAGGATGATCAAGAAAAAGCAAATGAACATGAAGCAAAGAGTAGAGTCTCTGCGTGTTAAAAAATTAATCAACCACACTTTCCTGGGGTCACGCCTCCCTCCTCAGTGAGTAAACTGCAACAGCAGCAGCTGATACACACTGAGTGCTCACTACGCATCAGAGATGGTCAAGAACTTTCATGTACTTTGCATGTTATGGTCTTGTGATACAGACACAATTATGCTCAGTTGTGAAGTAGGAAACTAAGCAATGGTCTCACGTGCATCTCACAAAGCAGAACTCAGAGCATCTGCTATTTCCTCCTCATGTGCTCTGCAGATGCCTTATGCTCTGGTCAGCACAGGCCAACCATGTCCCCTAGCAAAGGCATCGCGGCACTGCTAACACTCACTCTGGGCCATGCAAAGTCACATTTGCAGCGTTAGCATTTGAGTCCGGGGCCCTGTTGCCCAAAGGCCTCAGTATGGTTTCTCACAGATGCCAACTGTCTAGGAACAAGGAGTATATTTTGTGACAGAGCTCTTGGTAGTTTTTAGTTGTGATTTATTACTGTTCCTGTCTTAGGATGTGGAGGCACCTATCTACGTTTGAATATGAGCCCTTGAAAGTTAACTTTTGTGTGATCCTGAAGAAATTGCCTGCCCTCTCTGTGCCCGTTAACTTATCTTTAAAGCGGGGATAACAATATTACCCACAATGTGTGTTACCAAACATTTAGCACTGTGTTTAGCATATAGTTCCCGTTTAATAAATGTTGGTTACTATTTCTAAGGCCACTGGGTGTTTTTCTGCCTTAAATAAATAGGGTTTATGTATGAAGTATCTCTTTCTGGGTACTGAACACCTGTTGATTACGCCTTATCTTTATTAACCTTATTTATTCTAAGATGAATGTGATTCCTCCTACTACAGGAGCTTTGGTGTACTGGTCCATGGGCCAGGAATGTTACTGTTTATCTGGCCAATTCCTATCTGCTTGTTAAACTCCAGGAGAGCATGGACTCCATCTGGGTTTTACCATTTTACACCCCGAGTTTCACACAGCCCTGGAGCACGTGCACACGGTAATGTTTGCTGCCTCATTCTAGGATTTCATCTCCTGTGTGTTAATTCACATCCCAGCTACAGCCTTTCTGTCTATGGACTGGTTCTGGACAGTTTTCAAAAAAGATTCACTGAACAAGTACTATATGTTAGCTTCTGTGCTAGCAGCTTGGAAAATAATTTTTTTTTAACAGAAGCATTGTGCTCTCAAGAAACTGGGTTTCTCCAAGGCATGCAGAGGTAGAAATTAAAACCCCAAATAAGTGGTGGGCACGGTGGCTCCTGATTCCCGGGCCCGGGCCCTGCATTCAGCGCGCTCGCAGGAACGGGTGGGAACCAGGCCCTCTCGCTGGGCGCTGCCAATTTCAGAAAGAGGCAGAACTGCAGTTACCGCAAACCTGGGCAGAGCACCACCGAGAGGGCTGCGGGGAACCCGCGGGGGCCGGCTTGCCGCCTTCTGCTCCTCCTGTCCTCCGGGCCTCTAGAAAGCAGCACAGTGGCGCTCAGCCGCTGCTCGGGCGCTGCGCCCCGGCCCTGCGACCCCACCCCGTCACTACACCCCACCCCCCTCATCCCCAACTCCTCCCCAGCCCCGCGGCCCCTAACCCCACCCCAATCCCACTAAGCCCACCCTCCCAACCCTGGGCCGCAACAAACAGGGGCAGGGCGGGGCGGGGGCGCGGTTTCAGGGAGCACTGCGGGCCCCGCCCCCCCTCCCCGGCTGGCTGTCCCTCGGTGCTGCTGAGTTAGGAGGCGCGACCCTGGGCACAGGTGGGTCCCACCCGCGGGCCGGGAGGGGCGCCTCCTGGCGGGGCGGGGCGCGGCGGCACTGACCTGAACCCCGCGGACGAGAGGGCGCCCGGGCCTGGCCTCCCAGCGGGGGTCCGGCTCGTGCCGGCGCACGACAGGGTCAGCCCCCAGGAGCGGCGCGGCCCGCGGGTGCGGCGCGGGAAGAGCTGGCAGGGCTGGACCCGCGGGAGCAGGGCCGAGGCCCGGTTCGCCGTTGCCTAGCGGGGGCCTCCCAGCCTGGGCCACCGCCGCCGGGGCCCCTGACCCTCCGCGTGACCCGACGGGAGCCGACCGGAAGGAGGGGGCGCCGGGCCAGAGCCGGCGGCTCTGCCCGCTCGTCCCAGCCCCCCGCTGCTCTCAGCCCAGGTCCCGCCCTTTCTCGCCCCTCCTGGCACTGCGCGGGGCGCGGGGCTGGGGGGGCGCCCTCCCACCTCTGAACTAGCGCTACCCCGAAAACTGCAAAGCGCGCCTTCCCCCGCCCGACTTGGAGTCGCCCTGCAGAGGCCTCCGCCCGCTTTGTCCCTGCCCAGCTCGGGGCTGCGCGTCTCGCAGACGGGGGCTCTGCACCTGCAGAGCCATTGGTGGGGCACGAGGACGTGTCTGTGTGGTGCAGACGCTACCGGGGCGCCTTCGTGACACACTGTCCCGACCATAGAGGCAGGGAGGTTAGAACACGGGGTGACACTGGCGTCACTGCTGCTTGAGACCCACCAGGGATACAGCCATGGATCACGCTGTCTGGCCAGCCGCGGGATGAGGGCACGTCTCCAGGGGGGAGGGCTCCACAATCCTGGGGCGCCTGGCCTTGCTCCTTTCTGGGAGTGTGGAAGGGGACCCATGGCCTCCTGTGCTGGGCCATGGCATCAGAAACAAGAGCTGGTTGACATCTCTGCCTGTCCACCCCGGAGGGGTGGCTGGAGAGCCTCGTTCTGTGTCCACTGTTTCTGGCAGCTGCACGTCCCACCCACAGGTGGGGGGGGGGCAGGAGCCCCAGGACTGAGAAGCCTCTTTGGTGAGTCTCTTTCCTCCCAGAGCCAAAATGGCAGGGACCCAGCAGCTGGGAGCCATGATGAGCCCCCATCTATGACACAAGTCACCCCTGTGGGACACGTGTGCCTGCCATGGCCCCATCCAGGCTCTCTGGGCCGAGGAGCTCCACGTGACTCCTGCCCCGTGCCACAACTGCAGGTGCCGTGGCTAGGAGGGGCTGACGGGCGGCCAGGTGTTCTGGGCGTGCACGGCACTCGAAGACCCTGCCCCCCCCGCCCCCCGAGGCTGAAGGGAGAGTGTCAAACCGGTGGACATCAGACTGAAACAGGGGCGGGGAGGGCTACAAAAGGGCAACAAGGCAGGAGGGCAGATGGCTGGACGGAATGGGCGCGGGCGCCCACCTGCCAGGGCTCTGATGGCAGAGAGGCACCAAAAAGCCCCAGAAGGAAAACCAAGGGCCAGAGCAATACAACGCCCACGCGATAGGGGCGGAGGGGCCAGAGCCTAACAAAGGACAGTGCCCGCTAAGAGGGCAGGTCACTGTCTGGGTCTCACCCACGCACACAAGTGCCAGAGACCTCGGGCTTAGTTTATAAACGGGACACGAGGAGCTCGCGGTACCCACAAGCGGCAGCCGCCTCACCCAGACAGCGTCAGGGACGGTCGCCACCGGTCCCCGGGGGTGCTGGACGGCACTGGCCGGGAGCGAGGATCACCACCGGCCCGGGGGGGGGGGGGGGGCGCGGGGGCGCCCAGCGCTCACGGCTCTCCGTGAGGTGTCGGGCGCCCCCCGCGACAGACCGCGCCGAGACGCCAGGCCCGGGCCGTTCGCTGCTGCTCCTCTCGGGCGATGGAGGCCGGGGCCGCGGCCCCACGTCTCGCAGAGGCCCGCGGCGTCTCGCTCCTCCCGGGAGGTCGGCTGCCGCACGCACGCACGCACGCGTCTCTCCTGCCGTCTTCGCCTTCGGAGCCGGCCGGGACGGGCGTCTTCCCTTTCCTCCTTCCTTCCGCGGGCGGCGGCCGCCTCCTTCCTCACGGCGCCCGCCGGGGCCCGTCTCTTCTCGCGGGGCCGGCGGCGTCCGTCCGGCCTGCGTCGTCCGTCCGTCCGGCCTTCGATCGGCGCGCGGGCCGGGCGAGAGCCGCTCGCGGGGTGCCCGCCCGCAGGCCTGACGGGCGCGTCCTCCGCCCGCCCGGGCGGCTGACGGGGCGTGTCCCCGGCGACCCCGGAAGGGCGCGCGCGTGCAGGGCTCCGAGGCGCGCCTGCCTCGACGGACGGACGGACTCGCGGTGGCGCCGCAGGGTGAGGGAAGCACCGCTCCTGCCGCCCCCCTTCCAGGAACAACTCCAGGCCCCTGAAGGGGGTCGGCCCTGCGGGGGGTGCCGTGGGCAGGAGCCACCAGAGCTTCTGTCTGCGCCGGGCGCTCCCCCGCGGGTGTGCTGCGGGGCCGGGCGTCCGCGCGCGGGCGGCAGCGCCGGGCCACGAGGCGCGCTGGGGTCGCGACATCCTGGCCGACCCGGCCGGGCCGTGATCGTGGCCCCGGGTCTCGCCGCTCCTGCCCCCGCGGCCCCGGGCGTGACGACCCGCAAGGACTCGGCGCGCGGCGGGGCGCCCCGGGACGCCGTGGGGCCGAACTCGCCGCTTCTCACTCGGCTTCCAGGATCGTGGAGGCCTGCACGTGCCGGCGCGACTCGCACCCACCCGCCTTCGGCGTCGCTCCCAGGGGGTCGACTCCACGGCCGGCCCTCGCGGCGCCCTCACGCCCTCGCAGGAACCGCTGTTCCCACCGGCCAGGCCCGGAGGCCCCGCCTGGCCTCAGCCCCCAGCGGCCTCCAGTCCCGGGCCCCGCGGAAGGGACCCCGCCGCCGCCGCCGGGCCCGGTGTCCGCTTGTCTCTCGGGCCGTGCCTGCCGGGCCGCCGGGGCGCGTCGCTTCGGCCCTCGCGAGCCGGGCTCCGGGCGCCCCCCTGCGCGTCAGAGCCCGTGCGTCCGGCCGGTCCTCGCGCTCTCAGCCCGGGCTGAGGCGGCGTCTGTGCGCACGTGCGCGTTGGGCAGCCCCCAGCCGGGCCCGGCGGCCTACAGTGCCTGGCGCAGGAGCCACCTTTATGTTTATTCTTTTGCCAAAATGTTTTCCGGCAGCTGCACCATTCACACCAACCATATTTATACATCCCGCCACCAGTCATGGGAATCCTCGCTTCTCCATAGCCTCACTCACACCTGTCACTTGTCCTTTACAGTATACAGCGCTCCTTGTGGGTCAGAAGTCAAGTCTCATTGTGGTTTGGGTTTTCATCAGCCTCATCCGCAATGATATCAAGCATCTTTTCATCTGATGCTTGTTGGCCATTTCTACATGTTCTCTAGAGAAATCTCTACTACATATTTTGCCAACTTTCAACTGGATTATTTCCCTTCTTACTAATGAAATGCAAAAATTCTTTATAAATTTTGAATACAAGTCCTTTATCAGGTATTTAATTTGAAAATATTTTTCCCAGTCTGTGTCATGTCTTTATTTTCTTAATGGTGTCTTTTGAAGGGCAAAGGTTTACACTCTTGATAAAGTCCAATTTATCTTTTTTTCCTTTGCAGATTGTGCTTTAAGATGTTGCACCTAAGCACTCTATGCCTAAGCCAACGTCATGAAGATTTTCTCTGATATTTTCTTCTAATAGTTTTAAGCTTTCACCTGTCACATTTGTCTTGGATCTATTTTGACTGTGTCTGTATGGGATGAGGTAGGGAGTCTCAATTCATCTTTATGTAGATGGCCATCCAATTTTCCCATCACCATTTGTTGAAAAAAAAATTATCAGTTACATGTTGAATTGCCTTAGAACCTTTTTGCAAATCAGTGGGCCATAAAAATATGTATTTTTATCTGAACTCTCAATTGTGTTTCATTAGTCTTTATTTCTGTTCCTGTGTCATTTCCATACTGTTGTAAATACTGTAGCTTTGTAATAAGTATTGAAATAGGGAAGTGTGAGTCCTTAAATTTTGCTTTTTCAAAATTTTGTGGCTATTCTTGGTTCTTTTCATTTCCGTAAAACCATTAGGATCAGCTTGTCAATCTCTATAATGACCTCACTTTTATTTTGATAAAGCTTGCATTATATCTGCACATCAATTTGAGGAGAGCTACCATACTAACAATATTAAGTTTGCAAATCCATGAAATTGAAATACTTCCCCATTTGCTTAGAGATTATCTTCAATTTCCCTCATACATGTTTTCAGTGTAAAAGTTTTTACTTCTTTGTTAAATTTATTCCTAAGTATTTTATTCTGTTTGATGATATTGTGAATTGTTTTCTTAATATCACATTCTGAATTTTCTGTGTAGGTATGTAGAAGTACAAATGACTTGTATATTAGTTTTATATCGTATGACATTGGTGAACAGAATTAGTGATTTGTGTGTGCACGTATGTCTGTGTGTATGTGTGTGTGTGTGTGTGTTTATTCCTTAGGGTTTTCTCATTCAGGATTATGTCAAAGACCACTTTACTTCCTTTTATCCAATCTGGATACCTTTATTTTCTTTTTCTTGTCTAATTCCCTTGGCTAGAATCTACAGTATACAGTTGACTAGAAGTGGCAAGAGTAGACATCCATGCCATGTTCCTGATCTTGGGGAAAGCATTCAGATAGTTTGTTGGATACAGAATTCTTGATTGACAGGTCTTTTTCTTATAGCATTTTGCAGACAGCATTTTGCATATGCCATTCTACTGCCTTCGGGCTCTGATGCCTCCACTTAGTTTTTTCTGAGCGGGTATTATTGTGACTCAGGGTAAAATGTGAAAGTTCCCTGCCATTCTTACTCAAGGCTCAGTAGTTTTTCTTGAATTATTGTTTCTAAATTTAAGATTTTCACCAATTTCAAGTCATGAAGGGTTTTACATTTTGACAACTTTTTGCATCTTATCTTTCCTTTTGGGGGAGTAGATTTCTGAACACTTCACTTGGCCATTCCAAAGTCTTGCCTGTATTTATTTTAGGCATCTATTTTGAGTGATTAATGTTTTTCCCACTTGGATACTTTGTTTTTCCTATTTTTGTAATTTGAGCTAAAATGTAGATATTTGGGGTTCAAGTTCATAGCATGATTCTTATGCTGCAGAAAAAGTAGAAGCAAAATTGTCTTTATTCCAATTCCTAATGCAGTCATTCTGCTCAGATGTAACTGCCAGTTATTCAGGAATCATAATGGCTTAGTTTTGGCTTGCAGCCTTCAAAATGATTTTTGGCATTGTGGGGGTTACAAAGAAATGTATTCTGTGACCTAATGAAATTTACAGCCCAGCTGAAAATTCAAAGCTTACATATTTGAATCAAGTGGGAATATGATTCGAATCAAGATGACACCAACATGTTTAGTTTCAACAGTGTGCGTTTTCACCCATCATAAAAGACAGAAATCTGTGTAGCCCAATCCAGATGAGTAAGGCTTCTTTGAATGAACAGAATTTGAAATGGCCTTTTGAGAATGGATAGAGGATTAACAGAGCTAAGAGAACATTATAAGGTAAAGTATTATGAGGAGAGCCACGGTCAGGACCATTGACACCGCCCCTCCCCGCCCCCCCCCTCCTCCCGCCACCATCCAAACTACAACAGTTTGTCTCCTTCGGTCACGGTGCCCACTCCTTTGGTGTGTAACTCAAACCATAGAAAAGAGAATCATGGCACAGAAGTATCATTCACAGGGAAACCATGAGCCATTGGATCTCACTATCATTGGCTCATCTCCCACTTGACTCTCCTAGAAACCATCCTCGCTCTCTGTCTGTCCTGCTGCACCTCTGCCTCATTCTTTATACTGAACACTCCCTGCAGCTTCTGTTCACCTGACCACAATCTTATCACATCAGTGCTCACCCTTGAAGTAGTTTTGATGGCTTCTCTTCTAGTTTTCTTTTTTTTTTTAAAGATTTATTTATTTATACAAGCACTGGGTACAGTCAGAAGCGTGGGAGGGTGAGAGGATTCACCAGAGCCAGAGCGGGGAACAGAACAGGCAGACTGACGAAATACACTGCTGAGGGGAGCAGCGGGCGGCAGGAGAGGTCTGCGCGCCATGTGGGACCCTCGCCCAGCGGCCGGGGATCGAACCGGCGCTGCAGAGGCTGCGGGCAGCTTCACAACCCAGCGCTCAACCGCTGCGCCACCGGAGAGGCCCTTCTCTTCTAGTTTTAACGGTACTCACAACCTTCCTTCTTAGACATTGATGGAAACCCTCCACAGATTGTAGTATCTCCCTTCAGAAAGTCTGTCCTTGAAACAGTAACTCTAGTGGCACCACAGTGGACGCCTGGAAGAGATAAAATGGTACGCAGTAGACAAAATCTGGCAAGTGTGGCCCTAAAAAAAGAAGCTGCAGCACTTCATATTAGGGATACTAACTGGTCAGCCAACCAGCAAACCTCCACTTGCTGTCCCTGGAAAGCACATACATGCACAAGAGCCCTCATTCAGGGTTTGCACTACAACCCTAACCCTAACACCCATATTCTCTTGGCATACTTTTTCTAGCAACTCACTATAGCTGCCAGATTTCAGCGTGGCCCCTGGACTTCCAGAGTATCCAAACACTTCTAGGGGGAGCTCGATATTTATACCATATCTTATCCCACAACATCTATCTCTCTAAAAGAATAGGACGATATGCCAGGAAAACACAAAGCATTTGTACCTACTCTTGACCCTAGATCATCATAAACTTTGCCTCAGCCTGCCCTTCCCTATCTTCTAGTACCACAAGCTGTGTTCAGTGTGGTAGCTGTGTTCATGAAATTGGCCAGGACAGCTTGAGATCACTGTCTCTCACCATTATCATTCCAGGCCTCGGCTCCAGCCACCCTGGCTTTCAGGCTGTTCTTGGGCTACAACAGGTAGAATCACAGCTCGGACCTTTTGCCTCCTTTACCCCAGGAAACTTCAGGGCTGACTCTCTCTTTATTCAAATGTCATCTTTCCCCATGGAGCCTGACCTGACCATCGTGCTTAAAGTCCTGCCACCTCCTTGTGTTGCTGGGGGGTTTTTTATAAGAATTTTTTGAAGATTTATTTATTTCTGCATGCAAGAACTGGGGTACAGGCCAGAGGTGTGGGGGGTGAGAGGATTCACCAGAGACAGGGTGGGGAGCAGAACAGGCAGATTGACCTAAATACACCACTGAGGGGAGCAGCGGGCGAGCCAGGAGAAGTCTGTGCGCCATGTGGGTCAGCTCCCTGGCCAGGGATCGAACTCGTGATACAGTGGCTGTGGCTAACCTCACTGTGCTGCATCTTAACCCCTTGTGCATTCTTATCAAATTTGATTCTATATAATTTATTTACGTATTATGCTTGTCTTTAATTGTCTACCTCCTCCCTCCAGAAGATAAGCTTCATGGGAAGTGGGAAATTTTGTCTGTTTTATTCACTGATACATTCTAGTGTGTCAGACATTACCTGGCACAAAGTTGTCATACAACAAATTTTGTTAAAGGAATTTACTAATTAGTTTTCATCAATGAATTGATATTTAATCTGAGACCAGAGAATGACTAGGAAAAATGAGAGGGAGAACAGGGCAGACAGAGGACACAAGAGAAGAAGGTCCTGCGGCCATGACACTAGATAGGTGGGGCCAATCGTGTAGTTTGAAGTGCCTTTGTACAGAGACAATGCGACTATTTGCCTGCCCTCAAGGAGCTCACAATAAATGGGGAAAGAAAATAATTAAGCAGGTGACATTATATGTGTTCTAAGCACACTAAGAAGGGTGCCCAGAAGAACTGTGGAAATCCCAGTGGGCAGCTGTAACTCTTCCTAGGGGAAGGTGACATTCAATTTAGGTCTCAGGCAGGAGAGTGACATGATGAAAATGTTTTAAGAAGATTAATCTGGCAATAGTATGGAAAATGGATTGGGATAAAGATGGACTGTAGGCAAGGAATCCATCTCATCGATGGCTCTAGTCCAGGTATGAGGTGATGAAGGCATCTATAGAAATGGAAAGAGAAGGACAAATCTGAGAGACATTTGGAAGGAAAAATTGACAGGAGCTAAATGGACTCTTGGCTTTAAGCCTTTCAGGAGGTAATGCTTCTTCCTTAGTAATAACCATGAAAAGATTCAGATTGACCTATTATGTAATTGCCTGCTCTGACTAGAATCTCTAGCGATGGCTGTTCTCCAGAAGCTTCCGTTACTGTGATGGATACTTGTTGGACCTTAATTTACATTAGGATGGCTTTAGACTCTAAAAGTTGGGAAGCTCTCAAAAACATAATTTTGACTATGAAACAGCAAATTATTCTATTAAAGGAGAAATGAGGGAAACCGGGGGTAGCATAAGTTTCAGAATGGGTTCCTACTTCCTTATGTTTGTAAGGATGACATGTAAAAGGTGGGGGAAAGAATGTCTATGACAGGTGACACGTACCTACTGGCTTGGTGTGTGGAAGGATAAGGCCAAAAATTGCCTCGGGTTTATACAAATACATGTTTACAAAGAACAGTGTTTAATTCTGTTCTCAAAAAGAAAAAGTACATGTGCCCTGGGGTAAGGATGGATGGGCATGATGACGTCTTTGAACTGCTCCCCATGATCAAAGGGATTTAGGTGCTTTAAGACATTGCCACTTCAAATGCCCAAAAATAGATGACTGGATCAAGAAGATGGGGTCCATATACACCATGGAATATTACTCAGCATTCAAAAAAGATAAACACATGCAATTTGCAGCAACATGGATGGTGATGGAAAGGATCATGCTCAGCGAAATAAGCCAGAAAGAAAAAGAAAAATACCGGATGGTCTCACTCATAGCAGGAATCTAGAAAACTTAAATAAGGGACCAGGAAAAAGAATAACTATAAGAAAGAAAATATCAAAATCAACAAACAATTATGAACCAGAGACACTCTATGGGGGGTGGGGGGGCGGGGAAAGGAGGGCTTGGGGTCAAAATAAGGGGGTTGTAAGGGGAATATAAAAATAAAATTTAAATAATAAAAAAAAGACATTGCCACTTCTTTTTTTTTTGTTTTTTGTGGGATCCTCGCCGGTGGCCAGGGATCAAACTGGCGCTGCAGAGGCTGCAGACATCCTCGCAACCCAGCGCTCAACCACTGCGCCACCAGGGGAGGCCCAGACATTGCCACTTCTAACAAACAAAAAGGAAGAGTATTCAATCGACTCATCAGTGAACTAAATATCTCCTGGTTATCTTATAGAACAGATTCACAAGTGAGTACTGGAAAAATACAAACACATCAAAAAGCAAAAACATTCTGCACAGATCTAATTTTTATTTCTGTCAAGATTATTAGGGTTACTTATGGAAATATAACAGATGTAACGTTGAGTGAGATTTCATCAAAATTTTAAACAAATCTTTTATCACACTTTTATGAACAAGTTATAAACCCATATTAATGCATTAGATCTATAATACAATTATGTATTACTTAAACTACCATGTTAAGAGTTCTGAGAAATGGACCATAGGCAAAGGTCTGCTGCAAGCCCCACCTTCGACCACTCAGTATTTTTATTGCCTCGGTGAAGATTTAGAACAGACAACTTAAAATTGACCCCGAGAAAGAACAGCGCAGTACAGGCAAGGGGGCTACGCCACAGCGAGGTGCTGTCTGGGACAGGAATGCTTGTTTGTATACTGATATACGTACTGATACACGGCCAGTGCTTATCTGATGAATCTATAATAGCAGTTCCAGAAGAAAAAGAAAAAGAATGGTGAAGCAATATTTGAGGAGATAAGAATTAAAAGTTTTCCAAAAGCAACAAAAACGCATTGCATTAGTTTTCTACTGCTGCATATCAAGTTACCACAAATCTAGTGACTTTAATAATTTTTTAAAGATTTATTTTATTTATACAAGAACCAGGGTACAGGCCAGAGGCGCGGGAGGGTGAGAGAATTCACAAGAGACAGAGTGGGAAACAGAACGGGCAGACTGATGAAATACGCTGCTGAGGGAAGCTGCGGGTGAGACAGGAGAGGTCTGCAGCACCATGTGGGACCCTTGCCGGCCGGCCGGGGATTGAACCGGCACTGCAGAGGCTGCGGACAGCTTTGCAGCACTGCGCTCAACAACCTGCGCCACCAGGGAGGCCCCAAATCTAGTGACTTTAAACCAACACCCATTTATTAGCTCCCACCAGGCCAGTCAGACTATGACTGGGTTCTCTGGTCAGTGCATTAAAGGCTGAAATCAGGGTGACAGCCAGCCTACAGCCTTTGCTGAGAGCTCTGGCTAAGAACCCACATCCAGGCTTATTCAGATTAGTCACTGAATTCAGTTCCACATGGTTGTCAGACTGAGGATGCTGTGTCCTTGCAGCGTGTCAGCTGCAGGTCGCTCTCAGCAACTAGTTGCCACATTACTTGCCACATGGTCCCCTCCATCTTCAAGGGGATAATCTCCCTGACAGCAAATCCCTCTTTCCCTTCAAGTCTCTCACCAGAAAGAGCCCCGTCCCTTTGATAGACTAGATCAGCCCAACCCTTTTCTTAAAGTCACTGTGCCACATATATAACCTGATTACACAAGTGAAACCCCAGCATATTCGCAGCCCCTCCTGCATGCAACAGGAAGGGATTATAATATGCAAAGGACACTGAAGGCCATCTTAAATCCTACCTGTCACAAGCACCACAGATTCAAAAAGTGCTGTTAACTCAAAACAATACAAAGAAAACACCACTTAGGTATATTTTAGTAAACATCCTTAAAAGAAAGAAAAAAACTTACAAACAGTTGGAGGGCAAAGGGTGGATTGTATTACAAAGAGTAGCAATTACATTGGCTTTGAAACTTGGTGGAAATATTAAGGTTCTTAGGGTCAAATAATCCCAAATGAAGATACACAGTGGCACGAAGTGCAACGGAGAGGTTACAAATGGGGATGTTCTAAATGTCCACTGATTGTATAAAACAAAAATAGTAAGGATGCGGGTGTCTGGGGATGTGTGTGCGTGTGTGTGTGTGAGTGTGTGTGTAATTAAAATAACAACAGCAGGGCCTCCCCGGTGGCGCAGCGGTTGAGCGCTGGGTTGCGAAGCTGCCCGCGCCCGAGGAGCCGGTTCGATCCCCGGCTGCTCCCCGGCCACCGGAGGAGGGTCCCACATGGCGCGCAGACCTCTCCTGCCGCCCGCTGCTCCCCTCAGCAGTGTCCTTCGGTCCTTTTGCCTGCTCTGCTCCCACCTCTGGCTCTGGTGAATTCTCTCACCCTCCCGTGCTTCTGACTGTACCCAGTGCATGTATAAACAAACAAACAAAGAAACAAATAAATAAATAAAGCATGCCTCTATTAAAAAAAAATAACAACAACAGCAGTTGGTAAGGAGACTAAATGGAGTTAATATAAACTCCCTAATTTGCATTATAATGTAGTAGGTCAAAGATATATGTTGAATAGGATAGCATTACTACTACTTTTTATGAATCAGTAAAAGAATGTATAAGCAAGCAAGCAAAGGAGGAAGTAGAATGATACAAATCACTTTATCAATGCAAAACAAGGCAAGAGAGAAAAGTTAACAACAGGCAAGACAAATAGAAAGCAAATACTGATATAGAAGAGTTAAACTCATATTTATGTTATATAAATAATTATACTAAATAATTATACTAAATGTAAATGACAAAGATTATTAGACTACTTTTAAAAATCTTAACTGAGCGTTTATGAGGGACACGAGTCCTTATGTAAGGATATAGGAAGATCAAAAGTGAAAGGGTGGGAGAAGTATACAAACCCGACCCGGAAGGAAACTGATGCAGCTCGTTACAAAAATTAGCAGATGCCCAATAAATAAATTCACAATAACAAGCAGAGATCTTAAACAAATTCCTCATTAACTGATAGACTAGCAAATAAAACCAGTAGCTATATAGAAATCAAACAATAATAGTAACAGACTTAACCTAATTAACATAGGTAGATGACCGCATGTGACAGCTGCAGAATACATGTTCTCTTCTGCACACAGAAAAATAGCTGCTGTGCTGGGCCATAAAACAACTCCCAAAAACTTTAAACAATTACAGTTGCTCAGTGTTTTGTGTGTGTGACCACGTGAAATGAAGTTAGAAAATAATAACAAAAAGAAAACTAGAAAATAGTCCCAAAGTAACTAGCACTTAACACTTTTAAGTTGCCTGTAGGTCAAATTTCCAAAACCACCATGGAAATTAGAGTTTTTTAAATATTTTGTTTTATATAATTCTTACATCATTTTTCATTTTTGCATAATGTACGCATTTTCATGTTGGTTATATTCCCAATTCCCACCCCCTTTTTCTGTCCCTAATCCCTCTTCTCCTCCCACCCGCTCCCTAATGTAGTGTATCTCTGGTCTCTAGTTGCTTGTTGATTTTGATTTTTACTTTATTGCAATTAGTCTTTTTCCTGGTCCCTTATTTAGGTTTTCTATATTCCTGCTGAGTGAGACCATCTGGTATTTTTCTTTTTCTTTCTGGCTTATTTCGCTGAACACGATCCCTTCCAGCGCCATCCATGTTGCTGCAAATGGCACAAGTTTATCTTTTTTGATTGCTGAGTAATATTCCATGGTGTATATGTACCACACCTTCTTGATCCAGTCATCTGTTTTGGGGCATTTGGGTTGTTTCCATAGCTTAGCTATTGTAAACAGTGCTGCTATAAACATAGGGGTGCAGGTGCCCTTTGGAATTAATGTTTCTGTGTCCTCTGGGTAAATACCTAGGAGTGGATTTGCTGGATCATATGGAAGCTCTGTGTTTAGTAGGTCAAGAAATCTCCACACAGCTTTCCATAGTGGTTGGACCAGTTTGCACTCCCACCAGCAGTGCAGGAGAGTTCCTTTCTCTCCACAACCTTGCCAACATTTGTTGTTGCTTGTTTTTTTAATATGTGCCATTCTCACTGGTGTGAGATGGTATCTCATTGTAGTTTTGATTTGCATTTCCCTGATTACAAGGGATGTTGAACAGTTTTTCATATGCTTGTTGGCCATTTGCATTTCCTCTTTGGAGAAGTTTCTTTTTAGCTCTTCTGCCCATTTTTTGACTAGATTATTTTCTTTCTTTCTTTTTTTTTTTTTGAGTCTCATCAGCTCCTTGTAGGTTTTTGTGATCAGTCCTTTATCATTAGTGTTGTGTGCAAAAATGTTCTCCCAGTCAGTGGGGTTTCTCTTTGTTTTGGTTATTTTGTCTTTTGCTAGACAGAAGCTCTTTAACTTGATGTAGTCCCAGCTGTTTATATTTGCCTTCACTATCACTGCTTTGGGCAATGTGCCTGTAAAGATGTCTTTGAGGTGCCTGTCATGTAGTGTTTTGCCTATATTTCCTTCTATGTATTTTATGGTTTCAGGTCTTATGCCTAGTTCTTTAATTCATTTTGAGTTGGTTTTTGTGCATGGTGTGAGGTAGTGGTCAAGCTTTATTCTTTTGCATGTAGCGACCCAGTTTTCCCAGCACCATTTATTGAACAAACTTTCTTTGCTCCAGTGCACACTCTTTGCTCCTTTGTCAAAGATTAGTTGACTGTAAATCTGTGGGTTTATTTCTGGATTTTCTGCTCGGTTCCATTGGTCTGTGTGTCTGTTCTTGTTCCAATACCATGCAGTTTTGATTATTATGGCTTTGTAGTGTAGTTGGAAATCTGGGCATGTGATGCCTCCATTCCCTTCTTTCTTTTTTTCAGGGGAGCTTTGGCTATTCGGGGTTTTTGGTGATTCCATATGAATTTCATCAATAATTGTTCTAGGAAATTAGAAGGTATTTTTAACTGACTGAAAGTGAAAACGTCCAGCATATAAAATAACAGCGGGGCAGACAGCTAGGCAGAACACAGAGGCAGTTCGGCACAGAGAAAGTGCACAGTGGAACGCAATGGTGGCAGCGTGTCACCACCCACTTACTCAGGTCCATAGATGTGCGACTCCAAGGGTGAACCCTAATTCAACCATGGACTTCAGGTGGCAATGATTTGCCAGTGTAGGGTCATGGGTTGTAACGAATGTGCCTCTCTTGGTGGTGATATTGATAATGGGGGAGGCTGTGCAGGTGTCGGGGCAGAGGATATACAGGAGATCTCTCTACCTCCCCTCAATTTTGCTGTGAACCTCAAAGTTCTTTTAAAAAATAAAATCTGAACCAAGAAAATGTTCAATGGGCAAAAGAGGTGAACAGACTCAGCCAAAGATGGCAATTAAGAATATGAAAAAAAAAAATGCACGACATCATACATAATTAAGGATATGCAAAACGATGAGACATCCCTGCACAGCTATTAGAATGGCGAAATCCAACAAACTGACAACATCAAGTTCAGGCAAGGATATAGAGAAATGGTGGTGTTCAAAATACTGGCTGCTATAGCTGCCGTGGGCAGCAGTTTCAGACTTTCTACCTTAAACATTCTAACACACTGTAGCACTCTTACTATGTACCCAAGCCATCTGAAAACTATGTTCACACAAAAATTTGTCTGTAAATGTTTATAGTGGTTTTGTTGAAATGAACATGGAGACCTCAATTGTGTGTGGTCTGCGGTTTGTTGTCCAACCTGACTGGAGTTTCCTTGAAGGAATGAGAATGGCAAATAATAAGGGAAGGGAGCTTTCACCTTTTATTTTATATATTTTGGGTTTCTTTGGATTACTTTTCTTTCTCCCTTTTCTCCATTTTACAATGAGCAAATTTTACTTTGTAAGTAAATACAAAACAACATCACACTTCTTCCAAGAATACTGATCTGAGGGGTCCTCAGGCCTTCCCAGGCATCATCAACCCCGTTCTCCTTTGCACCTTTTCCTGTAGTTCTGCTTAAACTGTCGGAGGCAGTAGCAGTTACCACGGAAAGTGGTGTTTCTTTCTTCCCCACTAGACTGTGAGCCACTGAAATGGTGGCTGATATTACTGATTTATTTATAATTAAAAATAAATGAACGTACTTGCTTAAAAGTAGTGTTTTTTTAAAAAAATATAAAAGGAGAAAAGTATTTGATTAAGAATTGAGCATCAGAACATCAGGGTTGGAAAAATGTTTTGTTTTTAAGGACCAGATAACGAATACTGTAGGGATTGCAGGCCACATGTAGTCTTGGTCTCGTATTCTTGTTTATAACCTTTTAAAAAATGTAAAATCCATTCTTACCTTGTGGGTCTCATAGAAACAGGCCATAGTTTGCCAGACTGTGTCTTGCCTGCAGGTAGAAGGTTGGCATTAGGGAAATATTGACGAATTTTAAGCTGAATTTCTTTTTATTTCTTATTTTTTTCTTTTTTTTCCATTTTAAAAGGACGGCTTATTAGGAAAGGGCACAAGGAAGAGAGGCCGCCGCACGTCACAGGTGGGCAGAGTAAGCAGAATCTCTGCAAAGATCACTGTGCCCAGCGCAGTGAGGGGGTCTCCGAAGTTATGAACTGGTGGTAGCAGGTGTTACTAAGTCCCCAGAAGTGAAGGGGAGAGTAAAAAAGGAGACTCTTCCATGGAGGATCTTAGAGGCCAGGAAAATTTTTTCTGTAAAAGGCCAGAGTAGACATTTTAGGTTTGGTGGGTGACACAGCCTCTGTTACGTGGTCTTTTTTGTTCTGTTTCTGCCTTATACCACTTTCAAAGCCAACTAGAGAGTATTCAGCCCTAGGCTGTAGATTGTCAAGCCCAGGATTATTGTGTAAGCACCAATCAGAATGAGGATTTGTAGCACTTGGTCACAATTTTCACCCCAGGGCATGGTTTGCCATGTTTTAGGTTACGGATCCCGTAGAAATTGCCATGAAAGCTACGGGTCTTGTCCACAGGAAAGATGCGGAACACACCCAATTTTACATGTCACTCCATGGGTCCTAGGCCAAGAACTTTAGCAAATAGCTGTTTCACAGTATCGGGGGTTATTACGTTGGAGACACTTAACTAACCTCAAAGTCTGGACAGTCCAGCACTCACCTGGGTGTGTCCTGAGGGCGCAGGTACTTTGATTGCTGCAACAAAGTTATTCACAAAAGAGCAGCTGTGATCGCCTCTGCCTCTCTTCCCTCCTGTACAGCCCAAGGCTTTTCCCCAGGTCATAGGTTACCTTCCGGCCAACTCAGGCAATGGGATTCCACGTAGCATCTTCTCAATAGTTCCAGCGCATGGGTCACGGCGGTGCCCACGGGCACCGGGCTGTGGATTCGGGTGGGATCAAGAGTCCGGCCACATGGGCTGTTCAGACTTCAGTGCTCTCAGGGACCCAAGCGCATGGTCAGGGAGGCAGCACAGGCCAGGCAGGGGGCCATGGGCAGGCAGGCAACAGAGCCTTGTAGTACCAGCAGGGCACGGGGCAGTTTTTCTGTGATCCGGGCAGACAGGTAAAGCAGGAGTCCTGGCATCCTCAGTGGCTTTTTCAGGCCTGGAGTGAGGCACCCAGGCGCCGGGCAGGCAGGGACGGGGCCTGGAGGCTGCTAGTGGTCCCCTCGCTGGTCTCTGTGGCACTGTTCTGCGTGGCCCTCTGCTCCCATGCTCCGGTCGTCGCTCTCTGCCCCCGCTGCCACGCTTCTGCGTGCAGCCTCCAGGTCAGGTGCCCACTCACACACACTCCAGGTGCGGCGTCAGCACGCTGGTAAGGCCACAGGTGTCTAGCATTGATGCTAATGGCAGGAGGGTGGGGAAACCTGATCACTCCCATTTCCCCCATAGTCCCCCAGCTCCCAGGAGTCCTTGTTCTCCCTGGGCTCACTCTGGCATCACCTGGGGTCTGTGGCTTTGTAGTCCCTATGCTCCCGCAGGTGTCTGGGTGACCCACCTCACAGCTCCGCCTCTGGCCTCAAGTGTGGTGTAGGGTAAGGAAAAATGTCAGGCTTTCCTGCCCTCCCACCATCAGGATAGATGATGGATCCTTGCGGTCCTGAATGCATGCCTGGTGGCGGCACCTGGAGTAGAGTGTGGGCCTAGGTAGATGGGATTCACCTGGACTAAGACTGGGCTTTTAAGGGCGGCATCACAGGAACACCAGCAGAAGCCAAGAAGAAGCCAAGAACGAACAGAAGCCGAGAGAAGAAAAGAGAAGCAGAGAGAACGCCAGAGAGCCCAGATAGAGTGAGGATTTGCTGGGGGCTGGGAGGCCTGCCAGCCTCCAGGCCCCCCAGCACCCCTGCCTGCCATATGCCTGGTAAATCTAAATAAAAGACCTGCAAAAGCCACCTTGGACTCTGACTCCTCCTTGACCCGCTCTGCTGCATCAGAAAACCTGCCCTATGTCCATTCCTGACCTTACAGTGGCCATACCCAGCGCCCTGCCCCAGGGTCCACATCCGCAAAGTATCCACAGGGGGGTCACGTGCCCACCCATCAAGTCAGCCTGTGGCTGGGGGGCCCAGTGGAGGAGGGAATGGGAGCACCCCAACTAAGACAGCACAATGGTCGCCACCCCAGCTGCAGTCGTTTTGCCTAATTAAATTCCCCCTAATTGGACAGTGGGTCAACTTCCAGATTCTTCAACTGATGGGTTTTGACAATTTTGTCCAATTCTGTCGTTGCTGTTGGGGGGAGGGTCTGCCGAGTTCTGCTCTTACAGAAGCCCCCTGTAGGGTAAGGAAAATTGTCAGGCTTTCCTGCCCTCCCGCCATCAGGATAGATGATGGATCCTTGCGGTCCTGAGCGCATGCCTGATGGCGGGCACCTGGAGTGGGGTGTGGGCCTATGTAGATGGGATTCACCTGGGCTAAGACTGGGCTTTTTAAGGGCGGCGTCACAGGGATGCCAGGAGAAGCCAAGAAGCCGAGAACGAACAGAAGCCGAGAGAGAAGCAGAGAACGCCAGAGAGCCCAGATAGTGAAGACTTGCTGGGGGCTGGGAGGCCTGCCAGCCTCCCGGGCCCCCAGCACCCCTGCCTGCTATGTACCGGGTAAATCCCAATAAAAGACGTGCAAAACCCACTGGGGACTCTGACTCCTCCTTGACCCGGTCTGCATGGGATCCTAGAAAACCTGTCCCATGTCCAGTCCTGCCACTACACCCCCTCTTCAGAGAGGCTCCAAACTTCACTTTGAGAAACACTAGTGAAAGGGGCATTTGGGCATAGGCATCAGGTGTGGCCTCGCCGCCCATGTGATATGATCCTACAAGTTACTGCTCTGACTTGACTTCCCTGGTCCCTCAAGTGAAAATGACGACATCAGGAACAGCCCACTTTGCTTTCTTTTCTTTTCTGGCTGCCATAGACAGAACTGCAGTGGATGCCTACGGGGTGCAACACTTTCTGTGAGGGAAACACTGACAGATAAATTCGGGGGTCAAGCAATAAATATACATACCTTTTATTGTGTAGTAACTTCCACATAGCTCCCCACTGTGCCTTCATCCGCACATCTTTTGAAAACATTGTTTTAGTCGATCTTTAAGAGTCTTGTCACTCTGATGGGTGGAAATGCTCCATACCAAGTCCTGGTCACTCTGGGCCTGGAGGGTTTCGCTCGTTCACTCGCGGCTTTTCTGCGGGCCTTTCACTCTTTGTCTGTGTAACTACGGGGACTGCACCTGAGGCGAGGAATGAATTACGGTACAAAATTAACAAGGTAAGAAAATCAAGTAATTGAAAAATAATAATAAAATAAATAGTGCCCTATTTCCCCAGCTTATTACGTAATGAAATGCATTCACCTGTCAGCTGGGGCTGGTGCGGGTGCTGTTGCCCCGTCTTACTGGAAATCTTTTGGAAGTTATCAGGCTACTAATTTTTTTTTTAAAGTTTTCCTAAATAACTATTTCTGACCAGTGTGATCTTTTCCTTAGAAATGGGATTTGATCACGTCTGGCTTCCCTCAGCTTTGGCCCATTCCTCTGGACGAGACCTGCTCTTTTTCACTTGTGAGTGGACAGGAGACTTGTCTTTTAATTGGGAGTCTACAGCCTTTCACCACCATCACCCACTTTCCCTCTGGCAACCACAATCTACTCTCTTTTTCTATGAGTTCAATTTTTATGAATTTTGAATTGATACTATTTGTCTTTATCTGACTGGCTTCACTTAGCGTAATGCCCCTAAGGTTTATCCATATTCTCCTAAGTGGTAACATTTCTTTTTATGCCTGAATGATATACTATTGCATATATATCACATTCTCCCTACTCATCTGCTTATGTTGTCTCCATGTCTTGGCTATTGTAAATAATCCTGCAGTTAACATGAATAATAACTTTTTGAGTTAATGTTTTCATTTTCTTCAGGTCAATACCCAGCAGTAGGATGAGTGGATCTTATGGAATTTGTATTTTTATTTTTTGAGGACCCTCCATACTGTCTTCAGAGGTCTGGACCAGCCTACATTTCCTCCTGCAGTGTAGACAGGCTCCCTTATACTGCACAGCCTTGCCAACACATGCTGTTTCTGGTCTTTGTGAGCTGGGCTGTTCCCACGGGTGCGAGGTGGGCTCTGCATCTCCCTGGCAAAGAATGCTGATGAGCATGTTTTCATGTGCCCATTGGTCACTGCATGCTCTACCTAGTTTTTATTTTTTTACTTTTTTAAAAGATTTTATTTTTATTTATACAAGAACTGGGGTACAGGCCAGAGGCACAGGAGGGTGAGAGAATTCACCAGAGACAGAGCAGGGAGCAGAACAGGCAGACAACTGAAAACACTGCCGAGGGGAGCAGCAGGGGCAACAGGAGAGGTTTCCCGCGCCATGTGGGTATCTCCCTGGCCAGCCAGGAATTGAACCCGCCCTGCAGAGGCTGTGGTAAGCTTCACAGCACGGCGCTCATCCCGCTACCACCAGGGAGACCTTACCTAGTTTTTAATTGGGGTGTTTTGTTGTTACTGAGTTGTAGTCCCTTCTAGCTCCGAAAGTTTGTGTGTGGATGACAGGTGTTGCTAGGGCAATGGGAGCGAGGGGTGTAGGCTATAGAACTGCAGGGGTGCTTCCATCATCGTCCTCTGATAGCTTGATGGATGCCCCAGAGGTCCTCTACTTCATAACCATAATTTCTTGAACTTGTTTACCCAGGGAAAAGATTTATTCATTCATTTATTAATTAGTGCTACTCGACCCACAAATATTTCTATCTCAGGAACATTCTCAGCACTCACTTTAATTTGATTTCATAAACAATACAGCACTGGGTAATCAGCTGCTAAAAGTAATGTTCTTAACCAGTAAATCATTGGCTGTATTTGTATGGATTATTTGTAACACCTTCTATGTTTCCCTTACAAGGAGCTGCTGGTCACGTGACTAGATAGGACGGGCAGAAACGAAAGGTCATTCAGCCTAGAATCTTATGAATGCTGCCATCTACCAGCCCCAGTTCCAGTGGTAGATTTCCCCAGCTTCTTAGAAACCAGTGAGGGACTGAAGACCTTTCTGCAGAACTTTCTGCTCTGTGGAACTGCATTTGTAGAAAATGTCCCTCCCACTCAAGAACATACAGACAGGTTGGCAAAAAGGATCAGCTTGATTGGGTTTCTTTAGTTTCCTGGTTACCCGTGATAGCGCATTTGCAGAGGATGAACACCAATAAAAACGTCTCAGGTGCGGTCAGTCTTGCTTTACTGCATAATATGTCATAGCAAGAACAGGGAGATTCCCATTCACAGTGCTGTATTTGAGGCCTGGATTTCTAATCTCTAAAGTCACTTACATGTTAAATATGATGAAGACTTCAAAGTAATTGGTGTACTTTCCCAGCCCTGTGATCCTGAGTGAGGGATCGTTGTACACTAGAAAAGGCAGCAAGTGGAGACAACCACCCACCATTGAGCCACTGTGTGAACACAGGCAACTCCCTACACACCTACACTCGCACACACCTGCCCGCAGCCCCTCCGGTGGCCTGTTTCCCATCTTATCAATAAGAGCATTGAATGAGATGGTGTGTAAAGATCATCCAGGTTTGACCTTCCATGGTTTCTGAGCCTTGATTCAGAGACTGGTGATTAATAATGTTACCTTGTATTGTGCAACTCCTAAGCAGCACATTCACGCCCACTATTTTGTTTTTATCATTATAATGATACTGGTAAGTGTGTGTTTTATCCCCCGTTCTATTGAGGAGGCACCCAAGGCTCAGATAGATTGATAGATGATAGATAGATAGATAGATAGATAGATAGATAGATAGATAGATAGATAGATAGATATAGATATTTCTTAAAGATTTATTTATTTATACAAGAGCTGGGGTACAGGCCAGAGGCATGAAAGGGTGAGAGGATTCACCAGAGACAGAGCGGGGAACAGAACAGGCAGACGGACTGAAAACACGGCTGAGGGGAGCAGTGGGCGAGACAAGAGAGGACTGCGGCGCCATGTGGGTATCTCCCTGGCCGGGGATCAAACCCGCACTGCAGAGGCTGCGGACAGCTTCACAGCGCTGCGCTCAACCCGCTGCACTACCAGATCGGCCTCTGAGGCTCAGATATATTAACTGACTGCCGAGAGTCACTCTGTATCAGCCGAGCTGATGGACTCAGAGAGCTCGGGGTCTCCTGCTCCTAGATGCAATATTCTTTCCACTTGCCAGTCTGCTTTTCTAACTGGAATGTAGAAAGATCCTCTGTAGTGTTAGATGCGAGGCAGACCTCCCTTGGTAGAGGTAGTACTTTCCCTACTTAAGACCAGCTAGAGTTTGCTGTGCACACACAGTACGCTGTGCTTGTAACGTCTGTGAATCGTTCAGCTTGAAACACAGTGAGAATGTTCAAGTACAAGAAGCTGCGCTGGTGCACAATAAAATGAGAGGACATGGAGATTATGGTTCAAGAGGAAGAACATTTCCTGTTGAAGTTTCAGGGAATAAGATGAAATCTGCAAACTAAAGAAAGTGACTATTAGTCAGATCTAAGCCCACCAGGAAAAGAACTATAAAATCAAAACCTATGACGTGTAACTCAAGGGGAGGTACCATGAAGCATCAAGCTCCCTAAACATTCGCTACCATACACTACCCTTTTCTCCTTATTCCCTCCATGTCCAAAAGGTGGGTGGGGATCTAGACTTATCAATGCTAATAGCAGCTGCATAGGAAACTCTTTCTGTACACAGGAAGCTGAGAACAGGAACGTAAAGGCCATTAAAAGCAGGCACATCAGCAGCAGGATGGCTTCCTAGGCTTCCAGAACACTTTGCACTTCTACGGTTCCCCCCTCCCAACCAATTTCCTACAATATTAATCACTGATAGGATTGTCGAGAATGCCAGTGTGTTCCACTGTCATCTTCACCCGATCGATGGGAATCTGGAGAAAAAATGTCCATTCTTATTTGTGAATAAGTAAAGTACTGGAAAGTGTCTGGAAAGACAACCATGGAAATTTCAAATAATTAAGACGCCTTCCTATACTTCCTTAAACAGAGAGGCCACCTCTGGGAGGGTGTGGATTTCCACTCAGACTTCTCTGGGGCCAGGCCTCATCCACCAGGCCAGCTCCGGGGCGGCCCACACCACCTATTTGTAAGAGCCTGTGGGTAAGTGGATTCCATTTCCCTGAGTGCGATTTTCACATGTGATGGTCTAAAAGAGTTTCTTGATCATTTTCCTCTTTTTATGAACCAAGATCATATCTACTGCTGATGAGTCATGTAACTATTTCTTTCTCTTCTAGAAACAGCATCATTTGGAAATATCTTTGCTTACTCTTTTAGATTTACAGGAACAAAATTTTTTGAAATGATTAGAAACCCACCTTACTATATAAATGGATCTTAATACTGTTTTTTTTTCCAAAATAATTAGAAATAACTTACCCAAAAAAGTAGTGGCCAATCCTTAGTTTTGGAATTTGTACAGCATTCTTAAATTTAGTTGTTATGTTATATATTGAAATACAAAACAAATTTGTTTTGAAAATGGTATTAAGAGGAATTTGAATCGACTTACAAGTCAGAGAGACAGAATGACTGCAAAATGACTTTTTTTCACGTGGAATCTGAAGCTTGAGGAGGAGGTGGGTACGCCAGGCTTCGCTCCAGCTTCGTTCATATCTAATAGGCAAGCGACACTCTATAAATTTAAGGTGTACAAAGGGTTGATCTGATATTCTTATATATTGCAATGATAAGTTACCTAACAGAGAGTCTATCTTAAATGTTCTCACCACAAGAAAGAAATGGAACTGATGTGACGTGATGGATAGAGGCCACACTTAACGTTCCCACCTCTGCGCTTACTAGAGGTACCTCTGAGGTTCTTTTGTTGTTATTGATCGTGTCTCTGCACATAAATGATGAGCCTGAGGCAGGGAGTAGAAAGG
Organism: Talpa occidentalis; assembly: GCF_014898055.3. Lineage (NCBI taxonomy): Eukaryota > Metazoa > Chordata > Mammalia > Eulipotyphla > Talpidae > Talpa > Talpa occidentalis. The sequence continues at coordinate 273,705 of NW_023601543.1, forward strand.
AGTATGGGGCTGGGTTTACAAAGAAACCAGGAGAGGGTGATAATATGCAATTGATTGTGGTTACATTGATTTCCTTTAAGGGTCTAGAACTTAAGAACGTTTGGTTCAGGGGAGGAAGAATAAGAAATAAAGCGGCTTTTAGAGCCTGCTCAATGGCATCATATACGCAGAGGCCGGCAGCCCTGCGGCCTCATTCTAGCGGGGCGGAGAGGAGGAAATGGAATGAAAAGCAGTGGGACAGGGTTGAGCTTCGAATATTGACTAGCTCTTCTCTTTCTGACCACAGCCAGAGAGGAATAATTGTACTTTAATTTAACCCTTTCTCATTAGCAGCACAACCATGTACGAACACGCTCGCGCAGATCTGGATTTGCTTGCCCTTCTGAACAGGGATCAGCATTGCCATCTTGGACAAATAACTGCATCTTTTTGTGCCTCCCTTTCTTCATCTGTAACACGGGACTCTTAATAAAATGTATCCATCTGCCTGAATTCTCTGTCAAGTTGCTCAAATGAGAAACCTGGAGTCATTCTAGATTTTTACCAGTTCTTCATCTTGCGCATTTAATCAGCTACCAACTATTGCCAGTTCCCAGACTGCAGCACGCCCCCGGCATGTCCTCTTCTCTGCACCACACTTCTCTAGGTGCGAGCCCTCTATACTTTTCTCTATTTCAGTTACCAAAGTTGTTGTTTTCCATGGATTTTGTCACCTGCTTCCCACAAGTGCCTCTTCCCTACCATCGCCATCGTCAGGCCTTCACAGAGTCAGTATGGCCACAGCTTCCCAGTTTAAAATCCAGTGGCTCTCCGCGCTGCCCCAGTAGGACTCCTTGCTCTCGTCCTTGAATACGCCTTGTTCTGTGTTAGCATGTCTGGTGCTGCTTTGTCTCTGCCCAGAAGAGCCTCACCTCACCTCAGTGTCACTCCAGACTAGAAGCCTGTGAGGGGCTGTAGGACTGATAGTCTGTGGGAAGACACAGCTCCCCTGAGTGACCCAGCAGGGCTGCAAGTACGCGGGGATGTGGCTCCAATGGTACCTCCAGTGGCCTTTATAGTTCGCACCCCTTAGATCGCACGTAATCATCAAGGCTCAAGCGTCCCCTCTGTTCATCTCAAGCCTTTTCCTCCACATCCGGTCATGAGGAAGATAAAAATAAGTTACTGCTGTCGCTCCTGAGCTACAGTCCAGGTGCCGCATGCACACTGGCTCTTCGCCCCTGGATGAGCCGCCCTGGGCATTGCTCCTGCAGTTACCCCTTATAGCTCTAGAGCCATGGTTAGGTGCTCAGTCATTTTTCCAACAGCTTATTATGAGCATTTTCTGACATAAAGAAAAGTTGAAACTTTTACAGGGAAAACCTGCAGACAGGTGTGTTGCTGTGCGTGTGTTGCTGCCCTTCTAGCCGTCTCGGAATCTGATTCTTCAGACATTTCAAAGTACATTGCAGATGCAAGTACACATCCCCCTAAAATTCTTCAACATTTATATCCTTACACTTGAATATTTGCTTACATTTTTGTATTCTGAGATAAACTCTACATACAATAATGTTAAAAATATTAAGTGTGCACTTGCTGGCTACTGACAAACCCGCAACCTCCGCGTGGCCCGGCCCTGTCCGCATCAAGAATGTTGCCCTCACTGCAGAAACGCCCATGCCCCTCCCAGCCTACCCTGTGCAGCAGCCAGTTTTGACACTTTACCACCACAGGTTAGTTTAGCCTGTTCTGGAAAGTCAGATCATAGAAAAAAATCCAAACTTCTATGAAGAAACGCCTGGCTTGTTTCTCGTTTGGGGTTATCGTGAATAAAGGGGCCACGAATGGTCATGTGACAGTGTTTTTGTGTTTTCCTTTCATTCAGGTAAATACCGAAGCATGGAGTGGCCAGGTTGGGGGGGGGGTGTGGTTTCATACACAACTGCTAGTGCAGCTGTTCCATTTTACACAATTATCAACAACTCATGAGATCTGTAGATGCTCTGCAGGTGGTGTTGTAAGTCTTGTTATTAATTTTTCACTGATGTACATCGGTTTGTAAGGTCATATTGGTTTCAGGTGTACATCAGCATACAGCAGTATCTGTACATACTACATTAGTTCCCAACGAAAGTCCAGCTGACCCCTTTGACCCAATCCATTCACCCTGTTCCCCCTCGCCCAAGTGCCTTTTTCATCATGCTGTCTCTCCCTCTCCTTTTCTTTCTCTCTCTCTCTCTCTCTCTCTCTCTCTCTCTCACACACACACACACACACACACACACACACACACCCCACAGTGATTTGCCTGATCAATCCTATACATTTCAACACAACACGTCTTGACCACTCATTACACACCATGACCAAGTGGGCCTTATCCCATGAGTGAAAGGTTGGTTCAACATGAAAATAAACAAGGCAAGCATGTCTTTTCTTGCCACTTCTACTGAACACTGTACTCAAAGTTCTAGTTGGGGAAATTAGTCAGGACAAGATAAATTAAAGGCCCCTGGGTTGGAAAGGAGAAAGCATCTGTTTATAGGTGACATGTCCATAAATACAGGTTACACATATACACTACATGTATTACCTACATAGCACACATGTGTACATACATAGAACACGATAAGCAACCCACAAGAGGCCCACACAAGCTGCTTGCATGCACAACACAAGCCCAGCGAAGTTGCAGCAGGAGCCTGACCAATGTGCCACCACCAGTTGGTTGTATTTCTGTCCACTAGCAACGAAAATCTGAAAAGAGGTGAAGAAAATAGTCCCTTTTACAGTATCATCAAAGAGAATAAAATAGTGGGGAATAAATTTAACATAATTTCACATAAGCTGTGTACTCTGATAATTAGAAAACCCCGCTGAAGGAAATGGAATGGTAAGGCACCGTGTTATGGGATTAAACACGCAAAACTGTCATGATGGCCACCATCCCCAAGACAATATGCAGACTCAGGGCCCGGCCTGTTAGAATCCAACCTGGCTGCTTTGTACACACTGACAAGCAGATCATGAAGCCCACGTGTACATAACAATGCTGAAAAAATACAGACAGTTGGAGGACTCAATGCTCAAATTTCAAAGTGTGCCACAAAGCTACAGCAATCCTGCAAGGGGCAGTGCAGGCCATGGAGACATCTGAGTCAGTGACTCAGAATCGAGTGTGCCTCACAAACCAGCCCACACATGCTAAGCACTTGATTTTCAAGGATGAAAAGACGCTTCAAAGCGGGGATGAGAAGCCCCTTCAACAAATGGTGCTGTGAAACTGGGTATCCACACACAGAAAAATGCATTGGGGCCCCAATCTCATGCCACATACAAAATTAACTCTAAAATCAACTCAAAAACGGACGGCCTCACAAGTAGCGATGCTATGAAAACTGGAATCCAAGCCTGTGTCAGTGTCCCTGCCGTGGGATGGGACAGGGGTCCTGACGTGGGGCCCAGAGGCAAGGCCACCAGTAAAAAAAGACACCAATGGGAGCCACCACACCAGAACCTTCTGCACCTCAAGGGCTCCCATTCGGGTCGCGGAGCATAGCGTGGAGGGGCAGCGGCTGACAGGCCTGGGTGTGCAAGGAAGATTCCCAGGCCGCAGCCAGGACCCGGCAGCTCAAGGCCTAAAGACCAGCCGACCCGCCAGTGTGCAGAGGGCTGGAGCGGACACGCCTCCGAGGCAGGAGCACCCGGCCAGCAGGTTCCCGCGCCAGACCCCACACGCTGCACCCTGAGGGGGCCCCCGCAGATGCTGCTCCGCAGCCGCCAGGGCCGCGACCCGAGCAAATAAATCCGCGCGCACGGAACCAAAGAGACGCAGACGGACACCAAGGCCGCAGGCCGACGGGCAGCGGAGGGGAGCCGCGCTCGCCGCCCCTGCGTCTGCCCAAGCGTCGCGCGGCCCCTCAGTGGCGCGGCCCCTCAGTGGCGCGGCCCCTCAGTGGCGCGGCCCCTCAGTGGCGCGGCCCCTCAGTGGCGCGGCCCCTCAGTGGCGCGGCCCCTCAGTGGCGCGGCCCCTCAGTCGGCCAACACAGTTTCCCTACGCGCACCCCGGCCCGCCGCGCCCAGACAGCCCACAGGAAGCAGGCGAGCCGGCGTTCCCCCCCAGGAGCGCACGGGACGCGGGCGCAGTCCTGCCGGCGGGGCCCCCTAAACGTCCGCCCGCGCACGACGAGGTGCCCAGGACCGCGGCCGCCCGTGCGACGGAGTACCATGCAGCCGCGAAAAGGGAGGACGCGCCGGCTCGAGCTGCCCTCTGGCTGGACCCCGAGGAACGCACCGGGCCGGGCGCCAGCTGCCCGGCTCGAGGGGCCACCCACGTTCCCGCGCCGGGGCCCGGCCCCAGCGTCTCGCGAGCGGGAGGGGGCGAACGGGGAGGAGGGGCGGGGGGGGGCGCGACGGCGCATCCCACGGGGCTTGGGGGGCACCGGGGTGGTGCCAACATGGTGGCAGCAGGTCGCGGTGGCGGTGGCCCGGCCCACGTTGCCCTCCGTTGGCAAGGGAGGCAGCCCGGGAGGGAGGCTCGGGCGAGCAGCCGCGTGGGCCGGACCTGGCGGGCCCGGCCCCGGGCCCGCTCTGGGCGGGGGTGGGGGGGTGGGGGGCACCCCCTGGCGGTGCGTTGGAACCTTCTAGGGACGCGCGAGCCCACCAATGAGGGGCCCCTCGAGCCGGCGGTTGCTAGGAGACGCAGCCGGGTCAGACACCGGCTCCACGCAGCGGTTGGGGCCCGCCGTGGCAGAGCCGGGCACCTTCCCGCCCGCACCGCCTCGCACCGGCTCGCCTCGCCTCGCCTCGCCTCGCCTCGCCTCGCCCGCACCGGCTCGCCCCGCCTCGCCTCGCCTCGCCTCGCCTCCCAGCGCCGCGCAGCCAGGCCCGAGGCAGGAAGGCCCCTCGCCGTCGCCGCCGCCGCCGCCATGCCGAGGAGAAGCCGTCGGGGGTCGTCTGCCGAGCAGCGGGGAGACCGCTCCCGCAGCTCCCGCGCCGAGCTGGCCTTCTCCGTGAGCCACGTGGAGCGCCTGCTGCGGGAGGGCCGCTACGCCCAGCGCCTGAGCGCATCCGCCCCGGTCTTCCTCGCGGCCGTCCTCCAGTACCTGACGGCCACCGTGCTGGAGCTGGCGGGCAGCGAGGCCCAGAACAGAGGCCTCACGCGCATCACCCCCGAGCTGCTGGACATGGCGGTGCACAACAACGCGCTGCTCAGCCCCCTCTTCGGGGCCACCACCATCTCCCAGGTGGCCCCGGGCCCCCACTAGCGGCCGCGGGCCCTGGCCCCGGCCAGGCCCCCGTCACGCCCGGCAGCCCCGGCCCCCAGTCCTGGAAGCCAATAAATGTTGAAAGAAACTCGTGCGCGCTTCGGTCGCTTTGCGTGGGGTGCGGGGTCCCCCGGGGCCCTGGGGGCGCACGGGCGGGCCCTCCGTCGGGGCACGGGAGGGCGGGAGGGCGCACGGGCGGGCCCTCCGTCGAGGCACAGGGGGGGGCGCACGGGCGGGCCCTCTGTCGGGGCACGGGAGGGCGGGGGGGGGGCGCACGGGCGGGCCCTCCGTCGGGGCACGGGGGGGGGCGGCGGGGCGACGCCCGGCTGGGGGGTTCGGGATGGGGCTGGCGGAGAGCAGAGGCCTGCCTGCGGAGCGGAGCGGGACGGTGCGAGGGCGTGTCCCCGGGTGGGCGGGGAAGGGCGAGGCGTGGGGCTGGCCTGGGCCGACTGCGCCGTCGTCGGCATGAGTCCCCAGGAGGACGGGGCTCTTTGGGGAGCAGCTCCAGACCAGACCAGGCCTGCGGCGAGGCGACGGGCGGACCGTGCGCCGGTCACCGGGGCGCGGGGCGGATGGGTGGGCAGCGCCGTGGGCACGGGCTCGGACGGGAAGGTTGAGGCGCGGGGGGCCAGCCGGGTGCCAGGTCGGAAGGGGTCACGGGGGGCGACCGCGCGGTTTGGGGACCCAGTTCGCTCAGGGAGGCCAGACGCCCTGGCCACCGCGCAAACACCTGGTCGCCTAGCGACAGCGGGGCCCGCCCCGGCCGGCCAGGCCCCGCCCCGCCCCGCCCCGCCCCGCCCCGCCCCGCCCCGCGGCCGGGCGGGCGGGCGCGCGGCGCGCGTGACGCAAGCACGCCCGCCCGCCCGCCCGCCACGTCGCCGTCGCACGCGGGCGTGGGCACGCCGGCCCGGAAGCGCCGGGCGGCAAGATGGCGGCGTCCGCGGCGGGGCCGGGCGCCGGCGGCGCGGGCCCCGGGCCCGAGGCCCCCGACTTCCTGGCCCGCTACCGCCAGGTGTCCAGCAAGCTGAAGAAGCGCTTCCTGCGGAAGCCCAACGTGGCGGAGGCCGGCGAGCAGTTCGCCCAGCTGGGCCGCGAGCTGCGCGCCCAGGAGTGCCTGCCCTACGCGGCCTGGTGCCAGCTGGCCGTGGCGCGCTGCCAGCAGGCGCTCTTCCACGGGCCCGGCGAGGCGCTGGCGCTGACCGAGGCCGCGCGCCTCTTCCTGCGGCAGGAGCGCGACGCGCGCCAGCGCCTGGCCTGCCCCGCCGCCTACGGGGAGCCGCTGCAGGCCGCCGCCGCCGCGCTGGGCGCCGCCGTGCGCCTGCACCTCGAGCTGGGCCAGCCGGCCGCCGCCGCCGCGCTCTGCCTGGAGCTGGCCGCCGCCCTGCGCGACCTGGGCCAGCCGGCCGCCGCCGCCGGCCACTTCCAGCGCGCCGCCCACCTGCAGCTGCCGCAGCTGCCCCTGGCCGCGCTGCAGGCGCTGGGCGACGCGGCGTCCTGCCAGCTGCTGGCGCGCGACTACAGCAGCGCCCTGGCGCTCTTCACGCGCATGCAGCGCCTGGCCCGCGAGCACGGCGCGCCGCCGCCCGGGCCCCCGCCGCCGCCCGGGCCGCCGCCGCCGCCGCCGCCGCCCGGGCCCCCGCCGCCGCCCGGCGCCGCCCGGCCCGCCGCGCCGCCGCCCGCGCCCGGCGCGCCGCCGCCCGCGCCGGTGCCCGCGCTCGGCGCCTTCTCGGACGTGCTGGTCCGCTGCGAGGTGTCCCGCGTGCTGCTGCTGCTGCTGCTGCAGCCGCCGCCGGCCAAGCTGCTGCCCGAGCACGCGCGCACGCTGGAGAAGTACTCCTGGGAGGCGTTCGACGGCCACGGGCAGGACGGCGGCGGCCCGCTGCCCGAGGAGCTCTTCCTGCTGCTGCAGTCGCTGGTCATGGCCACGCACGAGAAGGACACGGAGGCCGTCAAGTCGCTGCAGGTGGCCATGTGGCCGCTGCTGAGCGCCGAGCAGAACCACCTGCTGCACCTCGTGCTGCAGGAGGCCGTCTGCCCGTCGGGGCAGGGGGTGTGAGCCCTTGCGCGGAGGGCGGGGGCCCGGCGGGACGGCGACGGCGGGCCTCGTCGGGACTCGCTGCCCGCGCGCGTGTGCGCGCGCCCGGGCCCCTGGGGGCCGCGGCCCTTCGCGCCCCCCGCCCCCCGCGCGCTCGGGAGGCCGCCGTGGACTCCGTCGTCGTCGTCGCCAGCTCCCTGCTCGTCCTGCCGCGCGCCCTCCTGCGCCCGTCTGCTGCGGCCACAGCCTCCCCCCCACCCCGGCGGAGGCGGAGACGGAGCTCCTGCGGCCGGGCCTCTGGACGCTGGCTGGCGGTGCCCCCCGACCCCCGCGCAGCCGCGCGCCCGCAGAGACGTTTGGCCGCGTGGCCCCCGGCGGTGCCCGGCTCCCCCAGCGTATGGGGGGGCGGGGGTCAGGCGCCTCCCGGTGTCCGTTTCCCCACCCAGTGTCATTAAAGTGCTTGGGCCGCCTCGGCGGCGGCAGCCCGCAGCCTGCTGTGCGAGAGTCTGTTGGGGGCGCTTGTGGGTTAGGGGGCACGTGCTGGTCTGGGTCCTGGGCCCTCGGCCCCCGCCCTCTGCGGCAGCCTGTGCCTGACGGAGCCGGGCTTTGCCAGGAAGGCCGGAAAAGGCCCTGCGGGCCGGTGCAGCCCCACGGCGCGTGGCCTCTGCAGTGGCCGCTGCGGGCCACGGGCGGGCGCTCCCCGCGGGGCGCTTTCGTTCTGCGGCTCTTCGCTCGCGGGAGATTCAGCCGCGTTCTCGGGCGCACACGCCAGACCGCCGCCGTCCCCCAGGCGCGAGGGCCGTCCGCGTGCAGACGTTGCCCAGGCGGCTTGTCCGGTGTTGCCCAGTGCACCCCGCCCCGCTGGGTGGTGTTTCTTTCTGCCCAGCGTCAAATGCGGCGTTGTTACTTTAATTAACCAAATTGAGAGAAAGCACTGAAAACTGACAGTGGACCGGGTGCACAGTGAGAGTGGGGTCCCCCCATGCAGTCTCTTGAGTTTGGCGAGTCACACGGAGCACGGCGGGCCTGGCCTCCTGTCAGTCGACGACTCGCCCGGGGGTGGGGCTGTCACAGGGGGGCAGCGCGGCTGCGGGGGCCCGGGCCGGGCGCCTCGATCCCTTTCGGGCCGCGACGGCCTCTGCGGCGTGGCTTCTTGGTTTGCACCCGGACCAGGCAGGGGAGGTGGCTGAGGACCGGCCCGAGACTCGAGGCTCGTGCCTTTGCCCTCTGGCTGCCGTCAGACGTCCGGCCGCTGCCGGCGCGAGGGCCTCGTGGGAAAGGAGCGCTTCGGTGTTGGTTTCCAGGGTGCTGTGACCCTCGCGCCCAGACCTGAGAAAGGAGCCCCCAGCAGGCGCCGGTTTGGGTGCCGAGCGTGGGGACCAGACGTCTCCGGAAGTTGGGGAGGTGCAGCCGGCTAACTCTCAGACGGGCGGCACCTGGCCCGGGCGGCGGCCCAGGCGCCCCAGCGGGGAGTGTGGCTGCGGGCGGGAGCCCATGCTGGCTGTGAGGGCCCACGCGCGCGCGCGCGCGCGCGGGAGGCCCTCCCGGCCCCGTGTTCAGTGGCGTCCTGTCCGGAGCGTGTGCTCGGCTGTGACGGAAGGGGACAAACTGGACGGATTGGAGCCTCCCCAACCGGCTGCTCCCACGTCCGCTTTGGCCAGGCCCGCTTCTTAAGCCACTGAATGTGAGTGGAATTTGCCCACAGGAAAGAGAAGCAAGTGATCAGATCAGAGATGCAGAGGAAGCGTTTGTGACAGGGCCTTCCTGGTGGCATAAGGGCTTTAGAAGCAACCCATGAAGCTGTCTGCAACCACTGCAGCATGAGTTCGATCCCCAGCCAAGGAGCTGCCCACATGGCACAGCAGACCCCTCCTGTTTGCCTGCTGCTCCCCTCAGCAGTGTATTTCAGTCCGTCTGCCTGTTCTGTTCCCCACTCCGTCTCTGATGGGTCTTCTCACCACCCCACACACACACACCTCTGGCCTGTACCCCAGCTCTTGTATGCATAAATAAATATTTTTAAAAAGGTTTAAAAAATATATGTGTGTATATATATATATATATATATATATATATGCCTTCCTAAACTACATGTATTTAAAAAAAAAAAAAAGGAAAGCGTTTGTAACAGCTCTACAGCCATCCCAGATGGAGGGCCTGAAGCTGGGAGCAAATGGGGAGGTGCAGAGGCAGAGACTGCAGACAATGGTCCTCCCTGCAGTGCGTGTCCTGGATGACACCCCATAGAGTCACAAGTTACTAAGTTCCTGGTATGACTTCCCCAAAACCAGATAGTCTCTATTGCCTCACAGCTCCTTCCCCTTAGATAAGATTCCCAGGGAGTTTTCCAAAACTCCACTCTTTGTGTTTTGAACTGACCAATCCTGCCTCTCCTTTCCTTTCCCCTCCCCTGACACAGCTGCAGGGGGACAAAGCTGAAGCAGTTTCAGCGACAAAACACAAATGATGCAGTACTGGATTATGACCCAAAGTGTAAAATAAATATGTATTTTTTCATACTAATAAATCATCGAATAATTCATAAAATGGGAAGCAGAGACAAATCTTTCTCAGAGAATTCTAAATAATTTATGCAGCTCGGGCCCCCTCCACGAAGTACATACAACTTAATCTCCAATCTCCCTGTTGAGTGTGAGCTTGACTTTGTGCAAATGGAGGGAAATAGCCACTTTACATAAACTCAGCAAAAACTACTATTGCCTCGGTGGCATCTACCCCTGACAGGGTGTGATGAGAAGGGCACGTCCCCTTGCTTGGATTCTTCCCCCAAAAAACTGCAGTTTAATTATGAGGAAAATATCAGACAAAGCCAAATAGAGGAACATTCTACAAATTACTCAAACTACCAATGTCACAAGAAGCGAGAGTGACACCTGTCACAGGTGAGAGGAGACAATAGAGAAATGACGACTTAATGCAGCGTCATTCCTGGGAGGGATTCGGGAAAAGAAAACAGGCATAAGTGGGGGGAAATGGTGAACTCCAAGTCTAAAATTTAGTTAACAGTAATGTAATAATGTGGGTTTCTTAGTTTTGACAATTGTACCAAGGTAAATTGTCCACTATGTATGGTCCAGTATAAGATGTTAACATAATAATACAAAGAATGGGCTCAGGAGGATGCAAGAACTCTCCGGACTATCATTACAACTTTTTATAACCCTGAAGATATTCCAAAATAAAAATTTCTTGTTGAAAGATCAATCGTATTTATAGATATATATTAGTATGACTTTTCCAAAAATGAAATTAAAGACACATTTCACTTATAATAGTATCAACAAATGCCTAGAAACAGATGTATCCAAAAGAGTGCAAGACTTGTGGTGAAAACTATTAAATATTTGGAAGATAAACAAGAAGTACACAAATGGATAGACACTTCATATTCATGGATTTTATTCTATTTTCCCAGCAAGAAGAAAGGCAAGATCTGACCACAAGAATAAATTAAGAGCCAAATACGGGTTGGAGAGGTAAAAGGAATGGCTTTTCTGGAAGTCATTAAATATTTGTATATTTCCTCGCTGCCCTGCATTGGCAAAAGAAAGAGACATGCATATGCCTGATCTTTTGTTCTCCCCACTGTCTGTTCGCTATGTCCTGCATACCCTTCCACCTGCTTAGTCGTGAATCCATTCATTCATTTTACTCATGCCCCGCCACTAGCCCTTACACCCCCTTGTCCCTTTCTCCCTCCCCTACCTCTTAACCTCAGAAACCTCGCCTCGTTTATTAGTGTCCACTAGTTTCAATAATTATTCTGCTTTGTCGAATTGTCCACTATGTAAATGTCCAGTATTTGTCTTTGTCATGCCTACTTGCTTTACCACACACACTGTCCTCCTCATTCCTTCCGATCTACAGTCGGTGGCAGCATTTCTCTTTCCTTGTGGCTGGGTAGCTTTCCCTGGCATGGGGATGACACATCTTCTCCACCCCACCCTCCATCTGTGGGCACTGAGGGTGTCTCCAGGTCCTGCTAGTAAAGACAGGGCTGCAACAAACACTGTGGGCACATCATTTTTTGAGTTGATGGTTCATGTCCTTTGGAAAGATGCCCAGTGCTGGGATTGCCTCCACTTTTAGAGTTTTTAAGTAACTCCAGCTGCTTTTTCTAAGTGGCTGGTGCAATCCTCTTTCTCCGCCTCCTCTGCAGCATTCGTTGCCGGTGATCTTCAATGTGTGCCATCCTCAAGGCGGGAGGTGACAGCCTGTTGTGCTTCTGACCCACACAGCCTTGATGAAGGTGCTGATGGGCGTTTTGCCACGTGGCTATTGGCCTTCCGGGTTTCCTCTGGGGAACTGCCTGTTCAGATCTGCTGCCCATTTATTGTTTATTTTTTATTGTTAAATTGTATGTTTTTTTTAATATTTTTTACATAGTAAGCCCTATATTGAATATAAATGTTTTCTCCCATTCAGTTGGATGTCTTTTTAACCTACTTATATTTTCTTTCCTGTGTAAAAGCTTTTTGATTTGAGTGAATCGCGTTTATGTTTGCTTTTTTCTGATTTTTTTTTTTTTTTGTTAAGGTAACATTGGCTTGCCATTTGGGGTATGGTTTAGGTATAGGATCTTCCCCTCCAGGTGGTGCTACCACACCGCACCTACCCCCAAAACACCCATAGTCCTCCACCAACGTCCCCTGTGCTCCTCCCTTTGTTTCCCCGGTGGCAGCAGGTGTTGTCTTCCAAAACATCTTCATCATTGACAGCATGAGACATACCACCAGCGCTTCCTTCTACAGAAAGTGACCCAAGTTCACCTTTCACACGTGTCTGTCCAGTTGTCCCAACACCATTTATTAGAGACTCTCCTTTCCCCTTTGTATGGTTGTGGCTCTTTTGCCGTGACTTAAGTATTGATGTATGTGTGAATTTATTTCTGGCCTTTTGATTCTGTTCCATTGATCCACATGTTTGTTTTTTATGCCAATATTATATTATTTCAGTTACGTTATCATGTAAGGTCAGTCAGGTAATGTGATGCCTGTTTCTCAGGATAGCTTTTGCGATTTCACGCCTTCTCTGGTTCTGTATAAATGTTAATATTTTTGTTCAATTTCTTTGAAGAACATTACTGGTATTTTCATGGGTGGATGGTCATTTTGGTGGAGTCTTTAGGGTTTTCTAGTATCAGATCGTGCGAATAATACAGTATCACATATTTTCCAACATGCATTCCTTTTATTTCCTGTTGTCTGGCAGCTCTGGCCAAAGCCTCCAGCACTAAATTAAATAGAAGTGGTGACAGTGGATGTCCTTGTCTTGTTCCTGACCTTAAAGGGAAAGCTTTCAGTTTTAACCATTAAATACTCTATTAGCAGGAGGTTAATATTCATTGATTTTAAAACTCAGTGATGCTCAGAAGACAATACTCTTCAAATTAATGTATATAATCAACACAGTCCTTATCAAAATTCCAGCAGGTTTTTTTTTTTGGCAGATATTACAGGCTGATCTTAAAATCAGTGCAGATATCACAGACTAGCCAGAAATATTCAAAAATAAGGAAAAAAATGGAAGCCTTTTCACTCCCTGATTTTGAAACCTAGTATAAAGTAGTTACGGAGCATGGTACCAGGGTAGGGATAAACATTTAGATGAATAAAACAGAACAGAGAATCCAGAAATTAGCCCTTATATTTAGAGTTCAATTTATTGTTGACAAAGGTGCCAAGGAAAGAACAGTGTCTTCAGCAAATGGTGCTGAGACAACTGGATACCCACATAAAAAAAAGATTAACTTACACCCTTACCTTACACCAAACAGCAATATTAATTCAAAATAGATCAGAGACCTAAATGTAAGAGATATAAATTATCAAACTTTTAGAAGAAAGGATATGAAAAAAAATTCATGACCTTGGGTTCAGTAAAGAGTCATTAAATACCAAAACCACAAACCGTAAAGGGAAAAAATGAACTGAAATTTATAAAAATTCCAAACCTTTGCCATTCAAAACACACAGTAAGAAAAAGTGAAAAGACAAGCCATAAACTGGGAGAAAATATTTGCAAGTCCTATATCTGGGGAGGGTGTAGAATCTAGAAGAGCTCAAAAACAAAAAGGCAAAATAAGCTATTTGAAAATAAGCAAAGGACATGGGCAGATATTTCTCCACATCATATATGCAAATGGCCAATAAGTGCATTAAAATAGGCTCGACCTCACTAGTGATTAAGGAAATACAAATCAAAGCCATAATGAAGCATCAGTTCACACCTACTAGGAATGCTAAACTCAAAAAAGTAAATGGTGGTGTTATAGGACAGGGAGAGGGGCAGCCCAAAACCCCGCAAACCTGCCTGTTCTACATGGGTTCTGCCATCCGCTGCATCAACACAAAACATAGGAGACTTTAATGGGAAGGAACTTTAATAAAACTACGAAACAATACAGGAAAGGCAAAGAGTCTAGTTTCTAAATGAAGCACCCAAAGTGACCCGTCCCCTCGTGGGTAAAAGTCCATCCATATGGGATTGGCCCAGAGCAAGGCCCCAAAGCCTGCCCCAAGTCTAAAGCCTCTTCCAGTGGGACCCACAGAAAAGGGTCAGAAACAACCAGACAAGGCCGGAAGGAAAAGAGCAAAATCAACATCAAGGTAAAAACTGCCATTGTCACCTCCCCACGGGTCTCACCCACGTCTGTGTCACCCAGTCCACGACCAAAAGACAAGCGCAGTTTCTTCACGTGTCTCTAGGCTCCATGCGCCTCTTCCAGGTCTCCTGGCTCCATCCTGCTTCTCCCTTCCTCAGTCTCTTCTGCAGCTTCTCCTCTCCCTGCTCAGCTCCACCCTCCCTTGGGTGGGGCAGAGAACCTCCCCCTTTCCTTGGGACCACCCTGTTACAGTGGGAACATTCGGGATCCTCACAGTGGCTGGTGGGAATGGGAAATGGAGCAAACACTGTAGAAAAACCGGTTTGGCGGTGACTGCAGATGCTCATTATGGAGTGATGTGGGTCAAGAAAGGAAAATTCTCCTTTTGCTCTGCTGGAAGCTCGACCTTTGCCCGCGGGGCCACCTCCAGGAGGTTGGAGCCTAGGAAACATCGGCTCACACGCCCCACCCCGAGAAGAACCCAGGGAGGCACCAAGGAGCAACCCGCAGTGTGCAGAGCAGCTGAGTTCCCAAGTTGAAGAGCGAGGAGCCGAGAGGCTGGCCTGGCTGCTGGCACCCTCTAAGGCAAGACTCTGGCTGCCCACACGTCTGCCAAGTGCAGGCCGGCGTCCATGGTGTGAAACGGAGGGGTGGCTTTGAAGGGACAACAGGCTCCTCATTTACCAGCGGGGAAGGTCGGCCAGATACAACCTCCCTCCGGTAAGTGGAAGCGTGAGAACCTAGAGTCTGTCTGTCCTGGTTCCCCACGTCCCATCCCTGCTCGTAAGCGCCCCGCGCAGACACCACCACCAGCCAGGCGGCCTCAGGGGCCCGGTCACATTTTCTTAGTTCTTTTTTTTTTTTTTTTTTAAGATTTATTTATTTATTTACACAAGCACTGGGTATAGTCAGAAGCGCGGGAGGGTGAGAGAATTCACCAGAGCCAGAGCGGGGAGCAGAGCAGGCAGAAGGACCAAAGTACACTGCTGAGGGGAGCAGCGGGCGAGGCAGGAGAGGTCTGCGCGCCATGTGGGAGCCCCCCTCCAGTGGCCGGGGAGCAGCCGGGGATCGAACCGGCGCCGCAGAGGCTGAGGGCAGCTTTGCAACCCAGCGCTCAACCGCTGCGCCACCAGGGAGGCCTTCTTAGTTCCTCTTTTGCCAGCCCTTGCGTGCACGCCACTGCAGTGACTGCTTCAGGGACACGTGGCTCCTGCGCCAGGCACTGTAGGCCGCGGGGCCCGGCTGGGGGCTGCCCAACGCGCACGTGCGCACAGACGCCGCCTCAGCCCGGGCTGAGAGCGCGAGGACCGGCCGGACGCACGGGCTCTGACGCGCAGGGGGGCGCCCGGAGCCCGGGCTCGCGAGGGCCGAAGCGACGCGCCCCGGCGGCCCCGGCAGGCACGGCCCGAGAGACAAGCGGACACCGGGCCCGGCGGCGGCGGCGGGGTCCCTTCCGCGGGGGCCCGGGACTGGAGGCCGCTGGGGGCTGAGGCCAGGCGGGGCCTCCGGGCCTGGCCGGTGGGAACAGCGGTTCCTGCGAGGGCGTGAGGGCGCCGCGAGGGCCGGCCGTGGAGTCGACCCCCTGGGAGCGACGCCGAAGGCGGGTGGGTGCGAGTCGCGCCGGCACGTGCAGGCCTCCACGATCCTGGAAGCCGAGTGAGAAGCGGCGAGTTCGGCCCCACGGCGTCCCGGGGCGCCCCGCCGCGCGCCGAGTCCTTGCGGGTCGTCACGCCCGGGCCGCGGGGGCAGGAGCGGCGAGACCCGGGGCCACGATCACGGCCCGGCCGGGTCGGCCAGGATGTCGCGACCCCAGCGCGCCTCGTGGCCCGGCGCTGCCGCCCGCGCGCGGACGCCCGGCCCCGCAGCACACCCGCGGGGGGAGCGCCCGGCGCAGACAGAAGCTCTGGTGGCTCCTGCCCACGGCACCCCCCGCAGGGCCGACCCCCTTCAGGGGCCTGGAGTTGTTCCTGGAAGGGGGGCGGCAGGAGCGGTGCTTCCCTCACCCTGCGGCGCCACCGCGAGTCCGTCCGTCCGTCGAGGCAGGCGCGCCTCGGAGCCCTGCACGCGCGCGCCCTTCCGGGGTCGCCGGGGACACGCCCCGTCAGCCGCCCGGGCGGGCGGAGGACGCGCCCGTCAGGCCTGCGGGCGGGGCACCCCGCGAGCGGCTCTCGCCCGGGCCCGCGCGCCGATCGAAGGCCGGACGGACGGACGACGCAGGCCGGACGGACGCCGCCGGCCCCGCGAGAAGAGACGGGCCCCGGCGGGCGCCGTGAGGAAGGAGGCGGCCGCCGCCCGCGGAAGGAAGGAGGAAAGGGAAGACGCCCGTCCCGGCCGGCTCCGAAGGCGAAGACGGCAGGAGAGACGCGTGCGTGCGTGCGTGCGGCAGCCGACCTCCCGGGAGGAGCGAGACGCCGCGGGCCTCTGCGAGACGTGGGGCCGCGGCCCCGGCCTCCATCGCCCGAGAGGAGCAGCAGCGAACGGCCCGGGCCTGGCGTCTCGGCGCGGTCTGTCGCGGGGGGCGCCCGACACCTCACGGAGAGCCGTGAGCGCTGGGCGCCCCCCCCCCGCCGCCCCCCCCCCCCCGGGGCCGGTGGTGATCCTCGCTCCCGGCCAGTGCCGTCCAGCACCCCCGGGGACCGGTGGCGACCGTCCCTGACGCTGTCTGGGTGAGGCGGCTGCCGCTTGTGGGTACCGCGAGCTCCTCGTGTCCCGTTTATAAACTAAGCCCGAGGTCTCTGGCACTTGTGTGCGTGGGTGAGACCCAGACAGTGACCTGCCCTCTTAGCGGGCACTGTCCTTTGTTAGGCTCTGGCCCCTCCGCCCCTATCGCGTGGGCGTTGTATTGCTCTGGCCCTTGGTTTTCCTTCTGGGGCTTTTTGGTGCCTCTCTGCCATCAGAGCCCTGGCAGGTGGGCGCCCGCGCCCATTCCGTCCAGCCATCTGCCCTCCTGCCTTGTTGCCCTTTTGTAGCCCTCCCCGCCCCTGTTTCAGTCTGATGTCCACCGGTTTGACACTCTCCCTTCAGCCTCGGGGGGCGGGGGGGGCAGGGTCTTCGAGTGCCGTGCACGCCCAGAACACCTGGCCGCCCGTCAGCCCCTCCTAGCCACGGCACCTGCAGTTGTGGCACGGGGCAGGAGTCACGTGGAGCTCCTCGGCCCAGAGAGCCTGGATGGGGGCCATGGCAGGCACACGTGTCCCACAGGGGTGACTTGTGTCATAGATGGGGGCTCATCATGGCTCCCAGCTGCTGGGTCCCTGCCATTTTGGCTCTGGGAGGAAAGAGACTCACCAAAGAGGCTTCTCAGTCCTGGGGCTCCTGCCCCCCCCCCCACCTGTGGGTGGGACGTGCAGCTGCCAGAAACAGTGGACACAGAACGAGGCTCTCCAGCCACCCCTCCGGGGTGGACAGGCAGAGATGTCAACCAGCTCTTGTTTCTGATGCCATGGCCCAGCACAGGAGGCCATGGGTCCCCTTCCACACTCCCAGAAAGGAGCAAGGCCAGGCGCCACAGGATGGCGGAGCTGCCCGCACCAGCAGATTTGCCCTGGTTATAGAGAAGTGAACGGCACAGCCCAGAAGGGACATCTGGCTGTGTGAGCAGTAGAAATGGGGTGGAGACATTTGGTGAGGTACTTTTTTGAATCCCCTTTTAGACAGCATTGTTAGATAAACATCCTTCTCAATGATAAAAGCCAAGTCATTTCTGGTCCTTTTCCTGGAAGAGGTTTTTGCGGCTGTTGAGTTACAGGAACAACAATCAGAGCCCATTTTCTGGGCATGGAGCCCAGGGCTGGAAGGGAGGCTCTCGAGAACATCTGTTCGGCTTGATAGATCGATGCCAGCGTGGTGGTGCATGTTCGTGTCTGTGTTTCTCCTCTGCTGACTCATGGCATTGAAGCCTCTGGAAACACCCCACCCTCCTAGCCAGTCTGTTTACGCACACCCTCGGGCTCCTCCCTAATGCAAATGTTAGGTCACGAGGAAGAAGGAAAAACAAATTCAAGAGCTGCTCTGAAGCATCTAGAATTCTTTGCATCCTACCTCTTGAGAAAAGAGACTGCCTTGAGGTCTGACTCAGCCCAATACAAGCTGGGCACTCCTCTTAAAGCACCGACCTTCTGTAAGCCTTTGGCTAAAACTGGAAGAAAAGAGTCCACAAGGACGGTGACCAAGCCGGACGCAGGGGACTGACAGTTATCAAGAAAGACATAAAAATGGCAGACGTGAGGACCCACGCGCAAGCGGACCCTGAGATTGAGCTTTTTGTCAAGGTGAGTTTTCCGCTACAATGATATCCAGAACATGGTCTTTCTTGACACTGGGCCTCAGCTTCTAAAAGAACATGGGCCTCCCCGGTGGCGCAGCGGTTGAGCGCTGGGTTGCGAAGCTGCCCGCGGCCTCTGCAGCGCCGGTTCGATCCCCGGCTGTTCCCCGGCCACCGGAGGAGGGTCCCACATGGCGCGCAGACCTCTCCTGCCGCCCGCTGCTCCCCTCAGCAGTGGACTTCAGTCCTTCTGCCTGCTCTGCTCCCTGCTCTGGCTCTGGTGAATTCTCTCACCCTCCCGCGTTTCTGACTGTACCCAGTGCATGTATAAATAAAAACAAACAAATAAATCAATACATAAAAATACATGCCTCTTTAAAAAAAAAAAGTCTAAAAAAAAGAACATCAACATCTGGGCTAGAGACAGGAAATAATTTTGTGACTCTACTCCTGCTCTGAGTCCTTGCCCAGCTGAGATCACAGCAGGGAAAGGCCAGGAGGGACGGTGGGAAGAGCACTCGGTGGCTTGGTAGTCTGAGCAACTGAGATTTTTTTTAGTGGCTTCCCATGTGACCTTGGACAAGTCCCTCTTTCCCTCTGAACCTTCTATACGATGAAAGAATTTGACAAGATAATCCTTAAGGACTTTCCAGCTCTCACAGTCTGTGTTTTATAAGATAGGATTTGGAAAACCTGAATTTGGGGAGAAGGCCCAAGAATGGCCATACAGCTCCATTCCACAAAGAGCCCAGGCAGAGCTTTCTAGAATCCCCCACAATGGACAAACAGCCCAGCAGGTTCCCATGGACACTATAGGAGAGAGTCAGGGCTGGTGTGCCTCATGTGGGGGTCTGTGCTTCCTCTTTGTGGTCTGCCACGGGTTGCTTTTTTATGTTTCAACTTTTCAGAGAAGCCCTTTGGAAACCCCCCAAGCAGGAGAAAGGAACATGTGTTTCGAAATGAGCTTATCAAGAAAGATTAATAATCCCAAGTAGAAATTACATAGTTTCCTAAACCCTTGCTTACATTAGCCTTTTCTGTGTATTTTCATTGCCTATTGAAAGTATTAAGCTTGATAAATAATAACAACAGACTCTCACCATGCCTGGCCTACTGTAAAAACCCCATATATTATCTCATTCAGGAGGTGGGTTGGCAGTGGTGGTGACACCAGCAGGGCGCCCCCCACTGGAGTGGCATTCCCATAGTTGTAAGCTCAGGCAAAAATGTCTCGGTAACTTGCCTCTAGAGCTAGGCAGCCTCAGGACGGCTCCCAAAGACATGAAGTAAGGAATGCTTGTCAGATGCGAGCTTAAACATCTGTTAGCGAAGTAATACTTTCACAATCGTTTTAAATGATTTAACAGCTGGCCAGACATACACACCAAGGCCATAACAAACTTGCCTTTTCAAAAGTAGAGGAGAGACTCTTGAATTCCTGCACAGCAAAATAATCCAACTAAGTGTTTGCTGGGATCCAGCACGTGACTGCTCAGGCAGGACATAAATTAGCCTTAACTGGACAAGTGGCCCTGGGGATTGCTTTACCATCCAAACCAAGGCCCTGGCTGTTCGCAGGATGACTGAAGCACTCTCAATCTGTCTAAGCTGTCCGTTCCATCCAGTGAAGCTTCTCTCAGTACTTGTTAACACTGATCTTCACAGCAATTTGGATAGAAGTGAGTAAATCACACATTGGATGAGCAAATGTTGAATTACATAACTTTCAGGTTATGTAGTCATCTATTGAGTACTTAACTACCTGGAAAGCGTTGTGCTTAGCAGCTTATCATTAACCCGATTTTACGGATATACTAACCTAAAGCAAAGAGTGTCCAAGTCACTTTGTCCAGGGTCACACAGCTAGTGAAAGGCAGGCTTTAGAATCTAATTTCTGGAAGTTCCATAGACGACCCCAGGAGGGGGGCATGGGGCCTGATGGTGTGCAAATGTTAATGAATGAGTTAAAAAAAAATAAAAAAAAAAACTGGTGCTTACCAAAGATGTCTCACTTATAGATAATGTGGTGTCTTTCTGAAGAGTCAACGAATCTGTGATTTCTCCAGCTACCATTAGCTGTGGCTTCTAGACCCTACCACAAGCACTTTCTGGTCACAGAGGCTGTCCCACACCGCATACAGATTCATGTTGCCAGGGAGAACATTGGCTTCCAGTTCTGAATGATTTGGGCAAGAACTGAGAACAAATGATTTTCCAACATGCATTTTATTTTCTCTAAATGCAGATTTTATCTTGTCAGTGTGTTGTTCATTGTTTAATGGAGGTCTTTTATTCTCTATCCAACGCTGTAAAATTAATTTTAATAGATTGGCACATAACACTATAGAATCTGACATGTAGTCCATAATTCAGAGAGAAATGTTTTGTCAAAAACATCTTATCTGGGCCTCCCTGGCGGCGCAAGGGGTTAAGCACAGCACTGTGAAGCTATCAGCAGCCACTGCAGCACAAGTTCAATCCCCGGCCAGCCCAGGAGCTACCCATAGGGCACAGCAGACCTCTCCTGTCTCCCCGCTGCTCCCCTCAGCAGTGGATCTCAGTAGATCCGCCTGTTCTGTTCCCCCACTCTGTCTCTAGTGAATCCTCTCACTCCCCCACCCTGCACCTCTGGCCTACACCCCAGTTCTTGTATGCATAAATAAGTAAATCTTTTTTTTAAAAATCCGTGTAGGAAGGAGGAAAGACATGATTCTCTTCTTTAAATATTCAGACTATTTCAAACTATCTCAGAATTACCATAAATACTGGCTTAAAAATGCAACACAACGATGAGGTGGGAGGAAGCAGCATTAGAAGGTGGGCTTGGGAGCACGCGCTCTGCACTTGATTTCCTTGAATGTACAACAGGAGCCGCAGGGCAGCCCACCTCACAGGCTTGTCTTCACTTGAGGACCGAATGAAACAAGCAGTAAGACGTGCTCACTAACACAGTAAATGCTCAGGAAGATGCCAGGCAACCACAGCTATTTGTGTGTGTGTGTGTGTGTTTAGAAACTTCAATCACAAACACAAGAGAAAAAGTTGTTCTGATGAATGAACACATCCTGTCTTTTCCAGCTAAAGACACTGAAGAGGTAGGTAAATCATCAGCCAGGCTAGGGAATTTATATCCTAAAATTTTACGTGCTTGCACTTGCAGTCAGCACATTATAAACAGAAACAAAGCGGCCTTTCCTGTGAAGCTTCCCTGCACCCCACATCTCATTGTCTGGCCTTTCCTTTCGCAAAGGCCGGCCACCCTTCCGGCTGCCGGTCTCTTCTCACACCCTGACATCACAAAAGATCAACAATAAACATTATTTCCTCTGTCATACCCACTGCTAGGGAAAGGCACATTTGCCAAAAAAAAAAAGGGGGGGGGTTGATGGCTCCTGGGATTTGGTACTGCCAGAAATGACGGAGACGAGCAGCCGTAAGACGAAGTCCTCTACATCCTCTACAGACTGACTCGAAAGAGGAAAAAAATAGGTTCAAGAGATGAGAGGTGCTGATGGCCTGGACTTGGCAGTTAGCACCCCCCGGGGTCAGACAGATAGCAAGCAGCAAGGAAATGTCGAAGGAATGAATGAATGCTGTGATAGCTGTAGAAAACAAGAGAACTGAATATTTGCTGATGACGTATTTAAAGTAGCAGAATCTTTGGAATATCTGACATGCGTATCAGTAGGAAATGGTTATATAGGTTCTGGTAACATATAACATTAATTGTCATTATTATTATTTACTCATCGCAGCATTTTACACATAACGAGATCCCTTGATTCCCTAGTGCTCTGTCTGTGGTTGACGGCGCATGGCGGGAGATGCACGGTTTCCAACACAGGCTCGGGCAGTGAAGGCGTTCACGGGGCTCTCAACACACTTGTTGAGTGACTGTGTGAACGAGGCCTTTCTTTGTCTTAATAGGCTGGAAGTGATGGGGAGAGTATCGGAAACTGTCCCTTTTGCCAACGGCTCTTCATGATCCTCTGGCTTAAAGGCGTTAAATTCAATGTGACGACTGTTGATATGACCAGGTAAGAGAAATCAGAGCACACTTCGTGCTGGGGACGGAAACTGGCCACACCAATACATTGTGGCTGTTTGCATCAGGCTTTCTCTGGAGCCTAATACTGCTTGTGTTCAATGATTCTAGAAAGCCTGAAGAGCTGAAGGACTTAGCCCCAGGTGCCAATCCTCCCTTTCTGGTGTATAACAAGGAGTTGAAAACAGACTTCATTAAAATTGAAGAGTTTCTAGAGCAGACTCTGGCTCCTCCAAGGTACAGCCTTTTTTATTGTTCTTGAGATCCTCTGTTCTGTTGGCTGATGTATTGCAGACTGATGGTTCCTTTTTTTTTTAAGATTTATTTATTTATGCATACAAGAACTGGAGTACAGGCCAGAGGTGAGTGAGAGGATTCACCAGAGAGAATGGGGAGCAGAACAGGCGGATACACTGAAATCCACTGCTGAGGGGAGCAGCAGGGAGACAGGAGAGGTCTGATATGTCACGTGGGTCAGTTCCCTGGCTGGGGATTGAACTCGTGCTGCAGTGACCAGCAACAGCTTGACAGCGCTGTGTCTTTAACCACCCCCACCACCACCACTACCAGGGAGGCCCAGATAGATGGTTCTTCTTCCTAGATATCTTTTTCAACATCAGACCTCTCTTTTGCTATGTTTCTAGAAGGGCAAAGAATAGAGTTGGAGATCTGGAAAGGGCAGGTGAATTCAGACCACATTGCATTTCAGCCACTGCAGAGTTGGCAGCACAATTTCCGACAGGGCCAAGGATCCTGGGGTTCCCCACAACAGCTGGTGTCTGAGAACTCAACTCAATTCTGACATTTTCTGCCCAGAGGCAGCATCAGGGTCCACAGATCTAATTTGTAATCATCAGGGCAACCATGAAGGAAAGGACTCCAAAACTTGAGTGAAACAAACAAGGAGAGCAAAGTGCTCACCAGAAAGTGCTTCACATAAAACAGTAACGGAGCCACAGAGCCACGAAGTAGACGGAAGCCAGAAAATAAGCCCCCCGCAGCGCGAAGGCTTATGAGGTTGTTCGTGTCCCGCAGCATTGGCAAAGCCGTTCGGGCAGGCCTCCCGGCGGGCACCGACAAGCAAGTCTCAGACACCAGCGGGGCTCTGAGGCGTCCACTCCACCCAACACCGTCCTCTTGCAGGTGGCAGCACCAGGTGCCACGGGAGGGGGCTCGCTGTCCCCAGACCACCCTCCCTGCAGACGCCGGTCATCAGCTGGGTTGTCACCCCCACTTCCGAACTACGGTCCAGAGATCCGAGGTCCCCGTGGCCCGCTCCTGGGCCTGGAGGTGTCCATCGTGAGCCCAGACTGAGATCTGTGCTGCTGACCGGCTGGCTATGAAGCTGGGGGTCCTGGGGCGCCAACTCATTTGGCTGAGCAGTCCCAAGACTCAGGCAACCCATCGTTACGGGTCCTGATGTGTCACAAAGGCTGCCGCTGGGTCCCCACTGACAGCCAGATGCGTGCGCTGGGGAGGGATTCCGGGACGGTGGGCAGCTTCCGCCCTCCCCAAGCACCCGCCTGGCGCCAACCTGGCTGGCCCTCAAGTCCAGTTCTGGGGGTTTTGCGGATGCTTCGGAGGAACTCGCTGGCCGCTGAGCTCAACCTCCTCAGCCCCTTGCTGAGGTGCTTCATTTCAGTTAGAAGTTGCCTAGTAGTTAGCAGTCTAGACCTTTACTTTGTGTTTCTTAGACACATGCTTTTTACTGTATCTAGTACCCCACAAACATTTGCTTGGTCCTCTGGAGCATGGCCGGTTTTAGCCTTGAGGACATTTGCCAATCTGAGACTTCTCGAGGTGGGAAAATAAATAAGACTAACCAGAAAACTGCTGAAGAGGAAAACAGGGCTCTCCAAGTCCCTGACACAAGAAAGAGGAGCTTAGTGCCTGCTAGGGTGAGGGCTCCCGGCTTTGACTGCTGTAAGTGAATGGTGCTCTCGCTCTCGCATAAGATGACCCGGACCTCCACGGTTTCCGCCATGTCGGCCATTCAATCAAAATAACTAAGATGCAACAAATGTACAGGACCATATGGTGGAAAAACAAGAGTAAAAAAAGATAATATAAATAAACCAACAAATGATCAAGATGCTGGAGAGACCTAAGAAGTTTATATAACCGTGACTGACATATTTAATACAATAGAGGGAAGCGTGGAGAAAATAGATGTAAAAACAGACTTTCACTAAAGAATTAGAGTGCACTTTTAAAGAACAAAATGAAATTCTATTACTGAGAAATACATTATCTGAAGTTAATAATTGATGGCACGGGTTTAACATCAGATGATCCACAACCCGAGAGACGCTTAGTGAAGTAGAAAACAATGAGCCGGGAGGCAGGACATACCCAAGTGAGGCAAATAGCTAACAGAGCATTAGAGACATGTCAGATGTGGGGCGAGCTCTACCGCATGTGTAATTAGTCTCACAAAGAGAAGGGGCAGAAGCAATATTTGATGATGTGATTTTCATCCAAATTTGAATTTTTTTTTAAACTACCCACAATTTCAAGAGGGCCTATGAACTCAGACGGGGGGCTCAGGAGACTAGTGCAGGAACAGAGGCTTCGAACCCAGCCAGGGGCAGTGAGGTGTCCGCAAGTGGCCAGATTTGAGGGACATTTCTGGAAGGTGAGCTGGCTGGCATTGCCGATGGGCTAAATGAAGGGACGGAATCCAGGAAAATGATTTGCTAGTGGGTTTGTTTACTAACGGAAAGCGAGTTCACTGAACACTTTTCTGTATCTACTCGTGATCATATGGTTTTCTGTATTTGATTTCTTGACATGGTGAATGACAGTGCACCATTTTATTTCGTTGTGGTAAATGATTGTTTCTCACCACCTCCCCTGTGCCCCGTGAGCCTTGCTCCCTCCTCCTTCCCTCTTGTCAGAAACCTCCATTGTCTCCCATGCAGGTTCCCCCACCTGAGTCCCACGAACAAGGAGTCCTTCACTGTGGGCTGTGACCTCTTTGCCAAGTTCTCTGCATATATCAAGAATACGCAGAAGGAAGCAAATAAGGGTAAGCCGCGTTTCCCTAGATCTGTTCTCCTCAGCCACGTGCTTACTCTCACATACTCACCCAGCTACAACAGGATTTCCCTGAATATAGAGTATATGTTTGGGACTATTCTGCCCTTCCTCCTGTGTCCCCACCTCTGAAATTCTTTTGCATGAAATTTTATTTGATTCACCTTCCAAATCCTGTTTGCCTTTAAGATCTTTTCAACCCGAAGCCACTGCCATGCCCCGCACATGTCACCTGACTGTTGTCTCAAAACCCTAGTCAGGGAACGTCCAAAGGGTAAGCAGCCCCCACGGCTGAGTGTCCTGTTAGCTTCTGAGACTAAGAAGCAGCAGTGAGTGTGGAGACGTAGCCTGAGGGGTGTCTCATATAGAGACACTACATGTGTCAGTGACCCTATGACTTCTCTGCCTCAGATTTCGAAAAATCTCTACTCCGAGAACTGAAGCGTCTGGACGACTACCTGAACACCCCGCTCCTGGGTGAAATAGACGCAGACAGCGCTGAGGAGCTCGCGGTCTCCAGGAGATTGTTCTTGGACGGGGACCAGCTGACACTGGCCGACTGCAGCCTGTTGCCCAAACTGCACATTATTAAAGTAAGTCTCCGCTGGTGTCCACCGTCTCATTCCCAGAACAGGGAGGATGGCACCACTTCATGGGAAATGAAACCATTTAAGGCAAGTAAACGCCTCGAACTGCAGGCCATGGAACCACGTGGCCGTGGGTCTCACTGCCAAGTGTTCGTTGGGCAGAACTTACCCCTCCCCAGGTCCTATGCCCAACACCGAACACCCGACGTGGAACACACTATGTGTAGCCGCAATCGCCAGGGCCAGGGCGCCTCGGTGAGCTCACATTTCCCCACAGCAGGCCAGGGCTGGCATCTTCTGCCCCCAACTGCCTTCCTCTTTGTTGTTCCCAAACCCTAGGTTGCTGCCAAGAAATACCGTGACTTTGACATCCCAGCAGAGTTCTCGGGGGTGTGGCGCTACCTCCGCAACGCCTATGCCCGGGAGGAGTTTGCCCACACGTGCCCTGAAGACAAGGAGATCGAGCACACCTATGCCAGCGTGGCCAAGCAGAGTTAGGGCGGCTCCTTCCACAGAAAACGCCCCTTTCTTGTCATATTTCACTCATCGCTGCATTAGAAAACCTTTAGGATATAAGGATACAAAAATGCTATTTTCTCTAGCTCAGGCCCTCCTGAACAGCAATGCTATGTTTTCTGCATTGAGTCAGCGCAGCCACTGCGGGCTGTGTCTGCAAGGCCTTCTTGTTTTCGCTTCAACTTCTTTGCTCTCGTCTCAAATGACACACCATCAGCAGCAACTTTTGCTCTTTGATTGAGTCCCTAAAATGCATCATGTGTAAGCTCAGATGTCTGAGGCCCACCTACTGCTTACAAACTTTCTAACAAAACTGGCAAGCTGACCACAGATTGGGGGGGGGGGCGTCCAGGGGGAGGGAAGAGCCCAGGGATGCTGGGGACGGAGCTCGGGCCTGGTGGTGGGAGAACAGCGGGGTTGGCATCTGAGGGAAGTCAACTGACCAATAATGAAAGACATGGGAAAATAAATGAGTTCATTAACATAAACTTTCTGTATAAATCATTAAAACAATGTTATATTTTATCGCTTTAACGCACGAATGAGTGTATTAAATGAGTGTAGTCCATGAATGAATAGTGACATCAGAGAGTGAGCACATGGTAGAATCAAACCCTAATGGAACGATCGTGAAAAATCACTGCAGGGAAGAGCTAAAAGAAACTTCTCTAAAGAGGAAATGCAAATGGCCAACAGACATGTGAAAAAATGTTCAACATCACTTGTCATCAGGGAAATGCAAATCAAAACTGCCATGAGATACCATCTCACACCAGTGAGAATGGCACATATTAAAAAAACTAGCAACAACAAATGCTGGTGAGGGTGTGGAGAAAAAGGACCTCTCCTGCACTGCTGGTGGGAGTGCAAACTGGTCCAACCACTATGGAGAGCTGTGTGGAGATTTCTGGACCTACTAAACATAGAGCTTCCATAGGATCCAGCAATTCCACTCCTAGGTATTTACCCAAAGGACACAGAAACATCAATTCCAAAGAGCACCTGCACCCCTATGTTTATAGCAGCACTGTTTACAATAGCTAAGCTTTGGAAACTACCCAAATGCCCCAAAATAGATGACTGGATCAAGAAGGTGTGGTACATATACACCATGGAATATTACTCAGCAATCAAAAAAGATAAACACATGCAATTTGCAGCAACATGGATGGAGCTGGAAGGGATCATCATGCTCAGCAAAATAAGCCAGAAAGAAAAAGAAAATTACCGGATGGTCTCACTCCTAGCAGGAATCTAGAAAACTTAAATAAGGGACCAGGAAAAAGAATAACTATAAGAAAGTGAAAATCAAAATCAACAAACAACTATGAACCAGAGACACTCTATGGAGGGTGGGGGGTGGGGAAAGGAGGGCTTCGGGTCAAAATAAGGGGGTTGTAATTGTATGGGGAATATAAAAATAAAATTTTAATTAAAAAAAATCACCTGCAGGAAGAGATCAGGACCTCAGGATGTGGTAGGATGTGTTTAGAGCTCAGATCTTAGGAAACGTGACTCTGATCTTATGACCAGAATGTTGCTGCTAAATGAGCAAGCGTTTGTTAAATAAGACATGATAAAAATAAAAGAGCACAAGCAAATATATGGCAAAGTTGCAAAGTAAGTTGTATGTGTTATTCTGAAATAAGGAGGAAATTCAGAAGCTGTACTGGCCAAAAGACCATGTTGCTGTCCATAGAAGACTAAGGGACAGTTAAAATAAATCAAATCTGAAAACAAAAGTTGAACATGAGCCTTGCTCTTTCAAAGGAGAAATAAACTTCAACCTCAAAAGAGGAAGACTCGGCGCTGTCACACCAGCGCTGTTACAGGTCCAGAGGAGGCCACCACGACTCCATAGGCTTAGCATCTCCTCAGATGACATTAACATGATTCAGTAATGGTGTAGTTATCCATTAATAATGGTATTATTAATCCTCACAACAACCCCACAGCTATGTAAAAACACAACTGTCAATGCAATTTATTTCAGAAAAAAAACATCAAGAGACAAAGTAGCTGTTTGAAAGGAATCCAAGGGACAGACAGACACATATGGACAGAGTCACAGCCAGGAAAGGAAAGTCAATTCATCTTCATGATAAAACACTTTATACTTGGGGTTCGCTTCTCCTTGGGGCTCTAAGATCCTAAGAACACAGGCATTTCTGCAGATTTGTAGCTCTGCCCCTGTGAGACTCTCAACCATCTGGGCCTCAACCTGCTGTGGACTTTCAGTCAAGAGATTGGCGGTCAGGGCCAGGGAGGCCAGTCAAGTTGAGTGTGAATTGCTCTGGTGCGCTATGAAGTTATCAACTATCGTTCCTTTGTCTTTTTCTAGGTCCAGAATAATTGTTAATTCAGAAGTAGTTGCTATAATTATTCCCAGTTTACAGCTAACAAAGCAGAGACCTGGAGTGGTTTGACTTCATATTTACCTTTACTAGTGCGACAAGTGACGCTCAAAGAGGTTACACGCCAGCCTGGTGCGTGCTAAGACCTGTGACTGGAAGCCCCATTTCAGCAGCAGGATGCTCCGCCCACAGCAAACACACAGGGCAGCCTCAACTCTTGGGCCTTTGTTTCCCAGACGCACCCCGAGGCTGTGGTCGGGAGCCTGTTTCCTCTGTGTACTCGAGGATTCAGGCCTCACAGCCAAGTCTTGGAACCACCTTTGAGTTCTTTTGTGCATCTGGTCTCTATCAAGTGAGGTGGTCCAGCATCCAGCACCAGTTACAGAAGAGGCTCTCCTGGCTACGGTGTATGCCCTGGGTCCCTTCGTCAGCAATAGATCTCCCAGGGGCTACAGTTACCCGCTCTGGGTAATCACCAAAAAACACAAAAACACTAGTGTGAACAGATACCTGCACGCTCATTTACTGCAGCACTGTTTCCAATAGCCAAGAGCTGGCAACAACCCAAGTGCCCACTGACCGGTGACCCGCCGGGAGGATGCACACACGCTTGCAGCACCCCTCGGTTGTGGAGGATGAAGGCCTGCCACGTGCAGCAACAGGGAGGAGCCTCACGCAAATTCTGCTCCGTGAAATGAGCTCTCAACAGCTCTCAGTGTTCTGAACTCCCAGCGGGATCTCACCCAGCGTCCATCGCCCTGCACACTCCCACTCTACTCACCGCCCAGCTCCACAGACCCCTGTGCATGTTTATGTGCTCGTGAGTGACACCAAACTCCATTTGTGTGCTCAGGCTGCCCTCACAAGACACCGTGACTAAGGAATTAAACAGGGCCTCCCCGGTGGCGCAGCGGTTGAGCGCTGGGTTGCGAAGCTGCCCGCAGCCTCTGCAGCGCCGGTTCCATCCCCGGCTGTTCCCCGGCCACCGGAGGAGGGTCCCGCATGGCGCGCAGACCTCTCCTGCTGCCCGCTGCTCCCCTTGTTATAGGACAGGGAGAGGGGCAGCCCAAACCCCGCAAACCTGCCTATTCTACATGGGTTCTGCCATCCGCCGCATCCACACAAAACATAGGAGACTTTAATGGGAAGGAACTTTAATAAAACTAGGAAACAATACAGGAAAGGCAAAGAGTCTAGTTTCTAAATGAAGCACCCAAAGTGACCCGTCCCCTCGTGGGTAAAAGTCCATTCAAATGGGATTGGCCCAGAGCAAAGCCCCAAAGCCTGCCACAGGTCTAAAGCATCTTCCAGTGGGGACCCACAGAAAAGGGTCAGAAACAACCAGACAAGGCCGGAAGGAAAAGAGCAAAATCAACATCAAGGTAAAAACTGCCATTGTCACCTCCCCACGGGTCTCACCCACGTCTGTGTCACCCCGTCCACGACCAAAAGACAAGCGCAGTTTCTTCACGTGTCTCTAGGCTCCATCCTGCTTCCTTCCTTAGTCTCTTCTGCAGCTTCTCCTCTTCCTGCTCAGCTCCACCCTCCCTTGGGTGGGGCAGGGAACCTCCCCCTTTCCTGGGGACCACCCTGTTACACCCTCAGCAGTGTCCTTCGGTCCTTCTGCCTGTTCTGCTCCCCGCTCTGGTGAATTCTCTCACCCTCCCGCGCTTCTGACTGTACCCAGTGCTTGTATAAATAAATAAATAAAAATAAACCTTTAAAAAAAAAAAACTAAGGGATTAAACAACAGGCGATGCTTCCTCGCAGCCCTGGAGTTCAGAGACCAAGGACGATGACAGCGGGGCTGGGCTGGGCTGATGCCGCCGCCTCCTCGCGCTCGTGGAGTTACAAGCGCCCTGGCTGCCCCGGTGCCTCATTGAGCCCTAGTCATATCCAAAAGGCCCCACCACCAAACACAGTCGCATAGGGGGACAGGGTTTCCATGTACCATTCGGCGCCCAGCGTGAGATGTCCAGCAAGGGGCCCGTGCCCCATCCAGTCCTGTGGCTCACTCTGCGCCAGATTCTGCAAACTATCGAATTAGGGTGGAAAGAAAATACCGCAGAGAAGCAGAATTGAAAAACAAGAGGCCACTTGTAGGAAAGAAGGTATGTGGACACCAGATAGTGTTTGCAGTAGGTTTTCTTTCTCGCAAGTTACAGCCCGAGAGTGATCAGCAGGAGCGGAAAGGCCTTGAGACACTCATGTCAAGGAAAGGACACCCCAGGAATTCAGCCAAGCTGGAAGGGCAGACCTGGTTTTCATAAGTTAGGGAACTTCAAAAAGGCTACTACTTCTGAATTAACAATAATTCTGGACCTAGAAAAAGACACATCCCGCTGCAGCCTCTGCAGCGCCGGTTGGATGCCGGCCGACAATGGTCCCACATGGTGAAGCAGACCTCTCTTGCCATGCCCGCTGCTCCCCTCAGCAGTGGATTTCGTCAGTCTGCCTGTTCTGTTCCCCGCTCTGTCTGTGGTGCATCCTCTCACCCTCTCACACATCTGGCCTGTGGTGAGCAAGGTGAGAAGTGTAGGGAGCAAGGGGCCGGCAGCTACGGTTGACCTCTAATTACTGAAAGCAAAAGTCCCCTCCACATAGGAAAATAATTTTAAATGCCATGGCAGCTGCAGGCATGGAGTGCAAGGAAGTAACTTGAAGTAGCAGTCTTCAAAAGGTATGACTTGTAAGGAAGAAAAAAATACCAAAAAAGTGAGAAGCAACTTTTACTAAGTTGGTGTTGCAGAGAAAGCGAAGCAAAGAGCAAACGCTTAGCAGCGTGCAGGAAGAAAAGAGAGTAAGAAATGCCATAGGGACATGACTCCCTGCACCACCAGCACACAGTAGACTTGGCAGTTTGATACACTAGGGCAAAACTTTAGACTAAGAAAAACTCAGAGAAACACTGAAGACTCTTCTGTAATCCATATGGCATGACGACTCCCAAATCAGAAAACATTTAACATCCTCAGTTGGTAAAACATCCTAGTTCAGAAAACACCCCTGAACTGCACACTTAAAAGTGACTAAGATGGGCCTCCCTGGTGGTGCAGGCGGTTGAGCCAGCGCTGTGAAGCTGTCTGCAGTCTCTGCAGCGCCGGTTGGATGCCAGCTGACGGGGGTCCCACATGGCGCAGCAGACCTCTCCTGCCGCGCCCACTGCTCCCCTCAGCAGTGTGTTTCAGTCAGTCTGCCTGTTCTGTTCCCCGCTCTGTCCCTGGTGAATCGTCTCACCCTCCCGCACATCTGGCCTGTACCCTGGTTCTTGTATAAAAATAAATAAATCTTTTTTTAAAAAAGTAAGTAAGATGGTTAGTTTTGTGTTATGTTTTTATTGCAATTGTTTTAAGAGGTTCCAAAAGAATCTGAGTAAAGACCAAAAAGAAAACTAGAAAAAGTGGAGCAAAGTCAGTGAAAGAGAACCCGAAAAAGGAAGCGATAAAGACAAAAGTAGGTAGTAACAAAATAGGGAACGGAAAAATGACAGAGCTAGTTAATGATGAGTTATGACAAGTTCCAAGAAGTATGTCTTGACTTTACCAAAGAAAACATCTAAAGTGCAGTTTATTAGGTTAAGGCCTATAAAATGGAGTCAGGAGGCCATTAAGGAGGTGAATCTTAGCTACATCTTCTTCCTGTGGAACAGACTCTTGTGAACCTCAAAACTGACAGCCTTCCTGGAACAGCACCCATTTCTCAGCAACCAATGTGAAACAGCAGACTTGGGGACTTTTGAAGCTAAGTAGTTTAACAATCCTGTAGATAGAGGATTTCTGCGTCAATTTTTATGACCTTCGTCCTCTTCCCTTCTGAGAAGCCCTCATTTGCTGGGCAATGAAGGTACTTCTTAGTTCTCTGTCTCCGGGGTTGCATTCCTGAAGACCCCCAAATAAGCCACATACTTGTCATAGCCTGCACCTCTCCTTGAGGTTCCAAAGCACGAGAAGTTGGACCCAGAACTCTTGAGCTCCACCCTACCACCGACAGGGGCCTGGGGAAGGGGCGGTGTTCAAGGAAAAAGTGATAAAAGAATGTTCCTAAGAGGATGGTTGGGAGTCGGCAGAAGGGCACAAGATGTCAGCGCGGGGCCAACGAAGAAAGACATGAGTTCAGGGCGATGTGCGCGAGGTGCGTGAGGGCAAGAGGCCTGTTACACGCGTGCCGGGGTGCTGAGGGCATCTGACGTGCAACGCCCGGAGTGGGAAACAGCCAGGACTGGTGTCTGCCTAGCGCCCGGTGATGAAATACTAGGGGACCCGCCGCAGAGGCTGGCCTAGCCCGGAGACGTGACGGGGCGGGGGAGCGGCAGGGCGAGTGGGCCTCAGGTGCAAACGCTGCTTTCTCAACGCGAAACCCGGGAGGTGGCGCGGAAGCGCGGGGGGGGGGGGGGGGGGGGGAAGGGGGGCGGAAGCGACGGGTCTGGCCGCGGACGCTGGCCTCGAGCTCCTGAGTTTTCAAGACCAGGAATCACTTCTGCAAGCTGAGGTACGGGGCTCATTCTCTTTGCCTCCTGCCCGTGTCCCTGCGCCGGCGTGTGCGCTTCCGGGCCACAGCGCCCGCCCGCCCGGGCGCCCTCGTCCGCCCCTCCGGCACCGGCGCTCCGCCCGCCCCGCGGTCCGCGAGCCTTGGAGGACGCCCGGGGCGGACGGGCGCGGCTGGCGGCGGGTCCGCGTGCGCCGCTCTTCGGGGCAGTGCGGCGGGCGGCGCGGCTACGCAGGGCAATACGGCGGCCCCGGCGGTGATGAGTCAGTGCGTGGTGCTGATGCTGCTGCCATTTCATCACCTCCGCGGCGCAGCATCAGCCTCCGCGGCCCGCGCCCGGGCCTGCCCGCCTCGGCCTCCGCGGCCCGCGATGCTCTCGCGGCCGGCCTAGCCCCGCGCCGCGCCCCGAACCTGCGGGCGCCCCGGCCGCCGCGGCCATGGAGGCCATCTGGCTGTACCAGTTCCGGCTCATTGTCATCGGGACTCCACGGTGGGCAAGTCCTGCCTGATCCGCCGCTTCACCGAGGGCCGCTTCGCCCAGGTCTCCGACCCCACCGTGGGCGTGGATTTCTTCTCCCGCCTGGTGGAGATCGAGCCGGGCAAGCGCATCAAGCTGCAGATCTGGGACACCGCGGGCCAGGAGCGCTTCAGGTGCGGCGGGGAGGGTCTTCGGGCCGGCTGGGCCTGGGGCCGGGTCGCGGCGGCCCCAGGGCCGGTAGGCTGTGCCCGGGGCACCTCCAGCTCGCGGGAGGTCCCGCGCGGCCACAGCCTCGCCCTGGTGCGGAAAGCGGTCGATCCTCCGCTGGCACCACGCCTCCGGCAACCTGCCCCGGCGGCGAGGCGGGCGGGCACCTACCTGCGGGCGCCGTCCAGGCCGCCCCACACCGTCCCGGCGCGTGCCGGGGCCCGCCCGCGGGGGTAGGCATAGGTGGGTCAGATACGGGTGCACAGACAGCTGTGTTACACAGACGTACGTGCGTCTGTGCGTGCGTGCGAAGTAGACCCCGTTGATGGATGCCCCTGGCCCCCAACACCGCACACACGAGGCCGCCCGCTGAGCACAGCACCAGGGAATGCCTTGGCAACAGGACGGCCCTGGCCTCTGAGAAGTTGTGCACTGGCACAGGCCGCCGCTGCGCGAAGACGGCCCACTCCCTGCTCCAGCGCCCGCCAGGACGAGGCAGTGTGCACGGTGGCTCCTCCCGTACAGCCCTCGCTGTCCTTTGTCATCACAAGTGGGAGAACAGGGGGGAAAGGCTACCGGGCGGGGGAGGACCAGGCAGCTCGGAGCCCAGGAGCGGAAGCCGCGGGAGAAAGAGCAGCAGTGAGTAGGCAGCGCAGCTGGGTTTTGGGCTACAGTCACATGGACCTACCGATGCCATCACCCCCTTTTGCTCTGTGGGACTCACGTTCGTAGAGTAGACAGGACACCCTTGCAAATTTCAGTCTCCGGCTTTCCCTCACAAGCAGCCCGGCGCAGGCGGCTGAGCATGTGTGCCTGGCACTCATCATAAATGGAGCCGTGTCTCGTGTGTGTTTGCTGGAGCCTCAGTGTGACCAGCCCTTTCGTATCCACTTCTTACTGCGTGATGTTAATTTGTAAGAGTTCCCTGTGGATCAAGAATATAAATCCTTCTGTGTCACCAAGGCAAAATGCTTTCCCACCTTGTCATTTGTCCTTGAAGAAAAAGATCTTCGATGTATGGAAGGTTTTCATTTTTATGTAGTCTCACACTGTGCTTGCAAAGCCTTTGTCACTTTCTAAATCTTCATGAGCCACTAGCACCGCATGTCAGGTTGCCTTTGATGCCTAAGCAAGCTGTTTGCGGAGCAGGACCTCCTTTCCAGGCCCAGCCACCGGTCTGCACAGGGAGGTAGAAGCACCTTCACTGGGGGTAGAAACACTTTCGGGCCCGGGGCTGATCTGCCTGGATCAAACTTGTTTGTGAGATGGTTCTTACCACCCTCTGCTCTGGGGGCATCGCCCTGTGAGTCCAAAGCCTTAAGCTATTGAGACTCTCACTGTTTAGGAGACATTAACCCTAAAAACAGACCTGGACCCCGGGCAGCACAGTCTAGGGGAAGTGGCGCACCCTCGACCGCTGTCAGCGCGCACACAATGAGCGCCCAAGTCCGCCCCTGCCCGTGGGGCGGCCCATCAGGTCCCTTCTCTGTACAAGACACCGCAAGTGTAGAGCAGAACTTAGAAGCTTCAATAAGTCCTGTCATTGGAGGCGGACACGCTGGCTGTCTCAGCAGCGTTTCCCTGTGGGGGGGCTCCTGAGTCAGACTCACAGAGATGTGCTTAAGGGCCTAGCACCCCGTCCCCAGGTGGCTTGGGAAATACAGGACAGTGTGTATTTGTGCTCACAGGAGAGAGGGAGGACTCCCGTGGGACTGAAATAGGCAGAACTGGGAGAGAAGCATTATAATAAGGGGCAGACAGAGCACCACCATATTCGTTTTCATTCTAAAAATTCCTGCTTCAACTCCTGTGCCCTCCCGCTCACAGGACCCTCACATCTGTGCCACACAGCGGCCTGTGACCCAGTTGGCCCGTCTCACAGGAGAGGTAGTCTCAATTACTCAGAATTAGTTGTGGAAATGCCTGCAAATCCATAAGCAGCCCCTCTAGATGCCGTGTCAGTTTTGTGCGACTAGAAGTTTGCCTGTCATCACTGTTACTGAATGACATCCGCAGTCCCGTGTCAAAAGAGGGAAAGCCCTTTAGACCAGAGGACAGTGTCAGAGTTTGGGCCTCACTTGACCCCTCCCTTCTCTCTTGTGTTCTAGATCCATCACTCGGGCCTACTACAGGAACTCAGTTGGCGGCCTTCTCTTGTTTGACATTACCAACCGCAGGTCCTTCCAGAACGTTCACGAGTGGCTAGAAGAGACCAAAGTGCACGTGCAGCCCTACCAAATCGTGTTTGTGCTGGTGGGTCACAAGTGTGACCTGGATACCCAGAGGCAGGTGACTCGCCACGAGGCCGAGAAACTGGCTGCTGCGTACGGCATGAAGTACATTGAGACGTCGGCCCGAGACGCCATCAATGTGGAGAAAGCCTTCACAGACCTGACGAGGGACATTTATGAGCTGGTTAAAAGGGGGGACATCACAATCCAGGAGGGCTGGGAAGGGGTGAAGAGTGGGTTTGTACCAAACGTGGTTCACTCTTCGGAAGAGGTGGTCAAATCAGAGAGGAGGTGCTTGTGCTAGTGAAACTACGCGCTCCTGCCTGACCTCAGGTGATTGAGACGAGGAGACCTGAGTGTGACTAAAGAGAGGTTGACCTCCATTTTGGATACTGGGGGCTGGGACAGGCTGTGGGCGGGGCCTGGGTGCTGTGACGAAGGGACTGAACCACTGATGTGGCCTATGCCAGGCAGTGGCTGCTCTTTGTGCCCTTGGGGACTGGGGCTTGGGGAGCTGGGCCCCCAGAAAAGCACCCCCACAGACAGGACAAGTGGTTCTTGGTCCTTCAGCTCATTCATAGCTCATGAACATGTAACATGTCAAGGGGGCAGACCATCACACTGGGAACAATTCACAGGACTAAGCATGTCCAGGCCAGCTTCGGCGGTGAGAACGGCCCACACCAGGAGTGCTGCGCTTTGGACAAAGGGTAGCAGGTAGCTTTACAGAGCACATGTGCAGGCAAGGGGTGCGCGCCTGCTACTCCTAAGACCCTTTCAAGGTGAAGTACAAGCGGTGCAAATATGAGGCGCGAGGCCACGTCCACAGTTACTGCCACACTCAAGAAAACATGGCAGCAAGAGGACGAGCAGCTGTGTGCAAGTGGGGTGTGAGGAACAGAAACACTGGAACCCAAACACCCTACCTCTTGCCCCCCCCCCCGAGCACCATGGGGTTCCCTGCAATCCAGGAGACCCCACCTGTGTCTGTGGGCACCCGGGGCAGTCCCCTTCCAAATGCGACGGTCACGTTCATGACTAGTTTGACCATCATACAGGACTGTGAGGCTTCTTCCCCATTCCACACGAGAGCAAACCAAGAGGCAGGAGACTCACTCGGCCACTCGCTGCCTGGCTGCCGTCCTCGAGTGTCAGCTCTTAACTCAGGGGACAACATCAGAGATGGAATGGCTGGCTGGAGGTCGCCTCACCTTCTCGAAGGAGGGGACACTTTACGTTACTTCTCGGATGGTAGGTAGTTCAGCAAAAGCCATACTTTCCACAGGGAGGCAGGGAGTGTGAACTGCAACATGAGTGTGACTGAGTCTGAAAGTCTGGGGATTCACTTCAGTCAGAACAAAGAAGCCAAATGCTGAAGATCGTGGAAATGAACCCCTGGGGCAGCCTGCAGCACCCACGTCACTCGTTCCCTGCGGCTGGACTTGGCTGTGGTCATTCTGTCCAGGCTTTGTGGTTGCGGAAGGCAAATGAGAGAGGCTGCACGGACCGGGTGATCACAAGATGTCATACTTAATTATGTTTAGGAAACTCTGAAAGCAAGATTATCCAGTGGATAAATACGATTTGACTGGATTCTGTCAGTTCCAAAAAAGGATAGAAACAGAAATTCTCTATGGTTTTCTTGACTAAAAATACATTCTATGTATACTTTTCCCATTCCTTACATTTTTTTAGGCAGGTTTTAAAATAGCATAGATCCAGCAGAGATGGCCAAGCTTAATTGCTTAAACAAGTTCTAGAAACTTTAAAAATCATTTTAGTAGAATTCAGTGCCATTGTCACTGCACTCAGTGGGTTTTAGAAAATAAGTGTGGAAGAGCCAGGTGTTAACACCATACTAAGGACAAAGCTTTAGAAGCTATTTTACTACATAGGTAAAGAAAAGATAAACTAACCTGTCACAATGACCACAACTGCATGTTGGGTTAGATCGTCTCCTATTCCAGAACAAATGTGCTGTATCCTTTTCCTCGCCTTGTCGTGCGCTGTGATGAAACGTGGATGAAAATATGCTTGTATTTAGTAAAGCGGTTGATCACGTGGCCGTGTGTCTCGTCGCTGTTTCCGGCCTGGGACGTCCGTCCGTGGGACTCGCTGCTGCGGCGCCCTGGGCCTCCTGCGCACGCGTGGGGGAGGGAAGAAAACCAAGACGTCTCCCTCTGAGGCCGGGCGGAGCCGGGCGCCCCGGAGCGTCGTCCCTGGCGTGGCCGGGAGTGGGCGAGGGAGGACAGGAGCAAGGAAGGGCGCCCAGGGCGGCGGCACGGACCGCTCCTCGCCGCTGGAAACGGCTCGGTTCCCCCCCGACGCCGGGGCCTGTCTGTTCCGCAGCCACGAAGGCCCTGGATGAGCCCGCGAGGTCCCGATTCCTGTCCCCGCCTTGTCCCTTTCCCGTGGACCCCGGGTCCTCGCGGGCAGCTGCCTGTGTGACCCCTGCACGGCAGTGGCCATGCGGCCTCCGGCCCCGCGCGCTCAGCCCACAGGCTTCTCCGTCGCGCGGGCGGCAACCGCGGCCGAGGCCCCACCGCTCGCGCGACTCCCGTCACCAGCACATCTGCCCTGCGCGGCCACGCGCCTACGGCTCGTTCCACAGGCGCTGGTTGCCCGAGTCGCTGGGACGACGGCCTGTCTCCCCACTTGCACTCACCCCACCGGCGACCCCCGGCACGGCGGCTCTCATGCTCGCACAGTGCCCTAGCGGTTCCCACGGGCTCGGCCTAAAACACGAAGCTCCCCGTGGCCTCCAGAGGAAGTGCATTCTGCCCGCACCCCGTCTCCGCGGCGGCCTGCTCGCCCAATCAGCGCACGGCACGGCGGCCACAGCATCCCCATTCCCTTTGCTGAGCATCTGTGGGTCCCACCTGTAGTCCAGCATTGGGCTCCCTGGGGCCCAACGAAGCTCAGGGTTCACAAGCGGGGAGAGGAAGCGTCGGCGAGAAGGGCAGGGCTGGGCCGGCTCACGAGAAGGCGTGGAGTCCTGCATCAAGCCAGTGTCCCCCACCAGGGCTCCTCCCTGTAGTCGACTCCACCCCAGAAACTTGGGGTCCAGCCTGAACTCCGCACTTCCCCTCACCTCCCCTACCAATCCCGCTCTGAGGCACCACACACTATCTTCAAAACACATTCGAGTCCTTTCTCTCCCTCCCCACGGCCACCCCTCTGCCCACGCCCCATCAACTCGCTCCTGAACTACTCTGACATCTCCCCAACGGAGCCCCCTGCTTCTGCTCTGCTTCCCGGGACACGTTCACAAGTCAGCACAGTCTTGTCAACACAGGAAGCAGACCGCTGCTAAGACTCACCAGGGTGCAATCTCACACATCTAGAGCAAAATCCAACTAGGCCTCATGTTCCCACCAGGGCTGTGTGCTTGCTCTGGCCTCTGCCCACCTCTCCAATTCTGAGTTCCATGAACGTAAGAATTAGGGGCCTCCCTGAGGGCGTAGGGTTTCAGTCTCAGCGCCATCAAGCTCTCACCAGCCACTGCGGCCTGAGTGCGATCCCCGGCCAGGGAGCTGACCCATAGGGCGCAGCAGACCTCTCCTGTCTCCCCGCTGCTGCCCTCAGCAGTGGATTTCAGTGGATCCGGCTGTTCTGCTCCTCACTCTGTCTCTGGTGAATCCTCTCACCCTCCACACCTCTGGCCTGCACCCCAGTTCTTCTATGCAAAAAAAAAAAAAAAAAGGCAGACAGATACTCATCTTAATTCCGCAGCACTTCTCTAGCCCGGAGCGATCAGTTGCTTCCTCATCCCGCTTTCACCCAATCACCCTGACTTAATTCACTTCAGTGCAATGCTCCGTCCTGAGACACACGCGATGCAGGCGCCAAGCTCTTCTCGTCCATTGACCTGGTTTTAAAGTTCTTTGGGCACTCCCAGCCAGCAACCAGCACCCCGCCAGCCTGTGCTGTGCCCAGACTTCGTCTCCCTCCCCACTTCTGCACTTGTGGTCAGCAGTTCCTAAGGGTAATGGCTGTTAAAGCTTTGGTCTAGTTCCTTCTAGATTTTTGACTTTTCAGAAGGTTGTTTGTTCCACTTGGTAGTTAAGGGAGTGAGATTGGCATTAAGCAAACATGAGTTCCAGCTGACACCCAGGTAGCACCTGAGTCTTCTTGACACCTGCATTACATGGATAACCACGGCCTTCAGCTCAAAGGGTCGTTGTGGAGATGAAATGAGGTGACCCGTTTGTTTCTCTATAACATTTGCAGCTCGCTCAAACCGCGCAGTCGTTTTCCAGAAGCCTGAAGGCAGGAGCAGCCTGTTCTTGCTAATTACTGCATCTCTCAGTCAAGCAGCGCCTGGTAGCCACTTGCTG
This sequence comes from Talpa occidentalis, assembly GCF_014898055.3. Classification (NCBI taxonomy): domain Eukaryota; kingdom Metazoa; phylum Chordata; class Mammalia; order Eulipotyphla; family Talpidae; genus Talpa; species Talpa occidentalis. The sequence continues at coordinate 314,154 of NW_023601543.1, forward strand.
CAGGCGACCAGGAGGAAAGTTAGTTCACACACTGCAAATGGCCCAGGCACAGAAGAGAGTTGGGTCCTTGATGCCATCAGGGCACAGATTCAACCATCCTGGCATAGCAACACAGCTCCTTCCATGAGATAGTGAGGCCCCTTTGAGCTTATGCCATGTTTCTACTTGTAGCTGAAAGTCTCCTGGCACCGCAGCACTGTGTTGTATGAACAGACGACAAGATGCAGCCAACCCGTTCTCACCAGTGGGCACCGGGGATATAGATATTCGAGCCATTCTCCATGAATATCTGTGTGGACCAACTATGTCCTCAAGTCAAATCCTAGAGGTGTAATGTACGCATCAAACATGCACTCTTCGAGTTGTGATAGAAGCGCTCAGGTTGCTGTGTACGGAGCTTTCACCAGATGCCCAGGAAGCCTGCGCAGTGCCTACGCTGTGTTACTGTCAATTTTTTAACTTGTTGCAAAGATGAGTGAACAGTAAATAGTTTAACTCTTCAGGCTTGGTTATTGGTTTTCTGTCGCTTATAGCCGAGACTAGTCCTAATAGAAAAAGGTTGACTTCTTTCTCACGAATTAGGAAGGTCTCCTTGTGTGTGGAAGCTCTTTATCCACCACATAATACGTTTTCACATCTTTCTGGCTTTAGCTTTAGTGATGGTGTTTGGTGGTGCATAAGTCTGTAATACTTAAGATTTAATCATCATTTGAAATGTTGTCTACAAGACCCTGGAAACGGTTGTGTCAGCGTTGCAGCTGTTGCTCTCCCCGTGACTGGCGCACTGAGAAAGGAGTCCGATGTGTAGTTTGTATAATTACTCCCAGCTAACTGACCCTGGAGTCTGAAGTCTGTTCACCAGTGTCTGCTCATCGCAGTCAAGTCGGCCGGCCTCTCCACATGCACTCCGGGGCTGCCGGCTGAAGTTTCTGACGTGCGCTCACGCCTCGGAGCCGGCAGGCTTCCCGGTCCGTGCTCTCACTTTACAGTTCCCCGAACTGCTCGTCTGCTCCTGCCCTCACGCTGCGCTGCTTCAGTGGGATGGCTCCTAGTACGTCATCCCGTGACGAAGCCAAGGTGCCGTCCAGCCCGAGCCCACGGGAGGGCAGCCCGGCTGCGGGGTCACAGACAGGCGCCGACGGTCGCGGCGCACGCTGTGGAGGTGCCCCATTTTCACTTGCAAACCGGCATGTGGCCCTGTTCCCCGACAGGCTGTGGATGGACTGATGCTGCCGGAAGCTCAGCGAGTCCGTCTCCCCTTCCTTCTCTGCATCTGCCAGTTCTTACAGCTGAAGTTTTAGCGACTTTCTGTTTATTCCTGTAACTTCTGCTGAGCTCCCTGGTGCTTTTGCTCACTGCAGGGTGTCGGACGCCGTGGCCTGGCGGCTGCGTCTTGACACCACACACCTTGCTCGACTCTTACTGCTGCAACTGGGCTTCCGCTTGCTCTCCCGCTTCTATGAGCATCATCATCTACGAGCGACTTCCTCCTGCCCTCTCTCATATCTCTACTGCATTTCCTTTTTCCCCTGACTGGAACCTGCAGTGCCATGTCAGCAGCACGCGCCTTAGCCTGTTAATGTCATTGCTCAGATGAGCACATGTGTCCACGGGCGGCCACGTCTTTACACACCTAAGATAAACAACTCGTTCATGGCGTGTTTTTTAATTTTGTCAGGGTCTTTGCTTCTACATTCCTGTTTATGGTTGGCTGATAACAGCCTCGCCAGGAAAGCTGTGTTCACCCGAGTCGCTGCATGGAAATACGCTTGGAAACTTGTCGATCCAACACAGCGAGATTCTTATCGGGATTCTTCCCATGCCAAGTAATTTTCATTCTAATCTGAACACCTCGACTACCATGCAACCTGGGTCTTGTTCAAATTCTATCGAGAATGTTAGTTTTCTTTTAGCTGAAAATCTATCTGGGATGTTCGGTTCCAGTTCTGGCCTGGCCTCTGTGGGCTGATGTTCACGGCCCCAAGCTCCCCGGGGTCTTGCCTGTGTCCGCGCGCCACCCAGTGGCCAGTGTGGAAACTGGGCAACAGTGCAGCCTTGGGCTGGCCCTTGGAGGCCGGCTGGGGGGAGGGGGGGGAGAGACAGGCGGCCACCCCTGGCTTAATGGGGAAGCGCTTCCCAGGAAGGGGGAACCGTGAGCGCAGACAAAAATCTGGGCGTCAGTCTCTGCAGGCAGCACCTTCCAAACCAAGATTGGATCAGTTCCTCAAATACACACACTGGCGGCCTAAGGAGTAACCTAAGGACCCCCGAGCCCAGAAGAGAAGTCAGGCTGAGCAGAAACGGTACTTGGAGGTGAGAAAGATGGGCCCGGGCTTTCCTGCCCCCGGAGCCTTCTCTGCGGAGGCCCTGGGCCAGGAAGGGGCTCTCGGACAGGAGCTGCTCTCGAGCCCAGGGCCTTGGTGGGGCTCCCCTCGGCCACCAGGCTCCTCTGGCCTGAAAGGGCCTGAAGCAGACCCGCTTCCTTGGCACCGACGCCAGTAACCACAGAGGCTGGCGAAGGCGGGCAGCTGGGCAAGGAGCGCGCCTGCCCGCGCCTCTGCTAGCCTGGAGCCTCGGGCGTGAGCTGAGAGCGTGAGTTACCACGTCAGGGACAGCAGGGAGCGGGCATTTCTGAGCTGGCAGAGTCCAAGTGAACAGACCTGGCAGGTCAGCACGGCGAAGCAGGATGGGCAGGGCCTGACAACAAGCACCAAGGAAGGGGCCACAACAGGCCACCAGGGCAGAAGTGAGGCCGCTAGGGCACTGGCAAGCCTGGGAGAGCACGAAGCAGCCTCTCTCAATAAAGATCAAGGCTGATAGTGACCCTGACCTGCCTCCAGCCCTGGCCTGCCCTTGCCCATGCCCGCAGCCCCTTGCTACTGGCGCTCGCAGTCTGTTTCTTCCGAGTTTGACATCGAAGGCCCTTAGGTTCATGTATCCTGAAGCTTCCTATTGTCCTCACTGCACCACATTCTAAATGACCTGTACTTCTAGTCTTGATTTTTTTTTTTGACGTAAAAGTTACTGAAGTGTTCAATTTTGAAGTGCTTTGAGTTCTTTTCATTTGCACTATTTATCCATTCCTGATTGCTCTGACCTGCCTTCGCTAAGTGTGACAGGCATGATGTAAGCATGTCACAGGGACCTTCAGGCTGTAGAACATGCTCAGTCCATGTTCCCGGCCTCCCCCTCGCACTGCTGACCTGGTACCAGCTGACACGGCCACTCATCAGACACATGCTCTCAAAGGTTTCATCTGTCATAAATGACAGTCTTTATCAACGCAACAGGATCTTGTTTAAAATGTATGAAGGTAGGACGAAAAACAACTTTAACAAAACAGCAACTGAATAAAACTCCTTGTGCAAAGACCCTGGGGGGGGGGCCAGGACTCTGGAACCCAGCACACAGAAATAGATGGCAGTGAGAGGGCTGTGTGCCACTGCAGTCAATGCTCCGGACGCCCCACTGTCACTCTCTTCAGGGACGTGGTCTGGTCCAGCCTCTATGGGAAACAGTATGGAAGTTTCTCCAAGTATTAAAAGTAGATCTACCACATGACGCAGCCATCCCACTCCGAGGTGTCCATCTGAAGAACACAGTCACCTGAGGGAGCAGGTGAACGACAGTAGTCCAGCAGTGGAAACATCCTATGTGCCCAAAAGCAGATGCGTGGATCAGGTCTGCATACACAGCGGAACACTATTCAGCTATGAAAAAGATGGACTCTTGCCATTTGCAACAACATGGAAGGACCTGAAGATGACGCTAAGCGAGCAAGTCGGGAGAAAGACAGATCCTGGATGGTTCACTTGCACGTGCAACAAAGAAAGAGAAAAAATGCAGAACCACCCCCAGACATCTGACAGCAGAGGTGAGGCTCCCAGGGAAGTGGGAATGAGAGCAAGCAGGGCAGGGGCCCCCTGGTTGGTGGTAGAGAATTAGGGGCACTTGGCTGGTGGGTGTGGTGTGACATGCATTTCAAGCGTGAACCTGTGTCCATAAATACAGTATTGAAAGCCAATGCCACCTCAAAAGTAGTATTTTTTTTAATTAGTCATTAGCATGGGTGAGAAATGTTTCCTTCAGTTACTAGTTAACGCAGATTTCACCCCAAATCAGTTTGGGCCCAATGTACTGTCTGCACTGTCACCCTCTTTCCCTGTGGCCTGGGTGAAGGACGGGGCGGTGGGGATGACAGGGCCCAGGGAGGAAAGGTTTCAGGGCAGCTCCCGGCTCACCAGTCCGCCAGGCCCCAGGGTGGCCTCCCTCAGGCCTCACCTCCAGAGCCACTTCATTGCGTAGCCACTGGCCTGCCCTTTCCGCAGGACAAAATGCATCTCCACAGGCTCTGGCCAGAAAGTTGGTGAAGCCTCACCCTCAGGCCTCATCCCCTCAGGTAGCCAAGGGTCCAGCAGAGAAGGCAAAGGTGACCACAGCCCACTGTCTTTTTTTGGAGTTGGCCAAGACTTTATTTTTAATCCCGATGGCAGCAGCGGTTTGTTTTGCCTCGTCGTCTGTATTTTAGCCACACAGGACCCTGCATCCAGGGCTGTTCCCCCCGAAGCACCCACAGGCCACCAGCACAGCCCACGGCTGTCCGCGTTTCAATGCGGCGCCAAGTGGACACGGGAAGGCCCGGCCCGGGACGGCAGCAGTGACCATCAAGGCTCCGGCAGAAGCAAGAAGCCACCACCCGATCCCATCCCGACGCGAGCTGAGCACGCAGCGGGGGCGGCTCTGTGGAGACGCCTCCTTTCCGAGTCCCATTTTCCCACTGGCGTCCACGGCTCTGACCCGGGGAGGAAGCTGACTGCACTGGCCTGAGCCCGAGCCCGAGGCGCAGAACCCTGGGCGCACAGGGCCCCGGGCCACGGCTCAGAGCTATAAAATCTTAGTTTACGCCTGAAAATTGTTACCCACTGGCCTAAAAACTCGGCCTGCAATGAACGGCGTCACTTCGTCCACGGCATCGCCCCAGACCAGGAGGAAAGGGCTCCCCAGCAATGTCATCTTGAGATGTGGCAGCTACCTGCGCCCCCAGCCGACCGGGCTTCACCGGCTGTCCAGGTCTCTGAACATCAGCGCCTTCTGCAGAGGCAGCAATTGCCGCGGGAGCCGCATAAGCGCAGCCAGAAAAGGAAGAGGCCAATGGGAAACACGGGCGTGATGACCTGACGGCCCCCTTCTCTGAGGCAGAGAGCTGAGTGGGACTACATTTCCAGCAGCTTCCTCTGCAAAGCCGCAGAAGGTGGAGCTTTGACCCCAGAGCCGAGCGGAGCAGCGCCTGGAAAACGCCAGGGGGAGGGGCTGCCCATGAAGGGAAACAGCTGCTGGGGGCCACAGCCCGGGCTGCCCAAGGGCCCTGCCCTACTTGGGGTGCAGGGACTGTCACGAGGGTATGACGCAAGAGGCCCTAAGGCAGGGCGGCTCCTGTACCTGCCTGCACAGACTGGGTGCTGCTGTGAGGGTCCCCACGGAGGCAGTGTGCTGGTGCCCCCCACCTCGTGACTTGCAGAGCAGGCTGAGGGTCTCCGTGCAGGTGAGGAGGGGAGGCAGCAGGGGGTGAGTGGTGCTTTTGTTAGGGGGAAAAGGATGTCCCAAAGCAAATTGTTAAGGGGAACAGGCTGTCCCAAAGCAAATTCCATACAGGCTTTGTGGACTCCACCCCCACCCCAGGTCAAAGCCAAAGACACTGGGAACTCCAAATCCCATCACCACCCAAGGGAAGGTGGCTGGGACCTGAGGGTGGGGTTCAGCAGCCAGGTGGATACAAAAGGCAGACACGTGGGCTTTGGGGATCCCCCATTTTGGCTCTCCGCCTGCTCGCCGCGTCCGGCCAGCTCTGAGAGTGACTTTGGGTTTCCAGGTCGGCGGATCGGGTAGGACGCATTAAAGACTTTATTTCCCTATTTTCTCCCTGAGTTGTCCATTTTCCTTATTTCTTTTTCTCTTGTAAATAAACCTTTTATTAACCCTTTTGCGTGTGTCTGTAGTGGAGTATTCATAAGTCCCTTTAAAGCGCGCGGGTGAGGACCCACAGCCAGGAACCCGTTTAATATCGGGGTTGCTCTATAACACTTTGACAACCCCCTGCCCCCTGCCGGGGCCGCAGCAAACACGTTCTCACTTAACCCCAGAAAGTAAAAACACTATCCTGACTCCATGATTCCATTTTTGGTGACCTGGTCTCGGGAAAAATTCTAAACACAGAGAAAAACTCTCACATGAAAATTTCAACTGAATTACTTTCTACTTGTGTTTTACCAAAATGTTTACCAGAGAAAATATTTTTAAAACCCAAGGTCTAACTGTGAATGGCAGCTTCCCCTCAGAATTCCTACAAAACCAGTAAAACTAGGTCAATGTGACAGTGCCATAAGCAAATGCCTTAGGCGAAGAAAGTAGGGTACAAATTAGAGAAGACTATTTCTTTGTTTAAGACCCTATGCATATAAAAAAGAAATGGAAGATGTAGAAACATTAACGGGGACTGCAAGTAGAACCCAAATGTTTTTTCCATTTTCTGATTTTTCTTGAATGAACGTGTTGCATTTCTAACACATTTGCTATTCAGCACCGAGTGTCAGTCACGCTTTTGTCCTCTTAGGCTTAGAAGGACCCTGCGCTACTCCGAAAAGGTGAACCACTGCGAGAGAACCACGTCGCAGAAGCCAGATGCAGACACTTCTTTTATTTAATTAACAGCCTAGTACTGTTTCTGACACAAATTCCGCTTTTATATTTGTTGACTACCCTAATTTCGTTCTTTGATTCCTACCTCTAAACAGCTATGTTTCTTCATATTCTTCGGAGTACCCAAAAATTCATATTCAGATTTTCATGGATATAAAATAAGATAAAGCCCTCTGAGCACATGATTTCTGTCCTAACATCAACAGGAACATTTCGTACCCAAATATTTACCTTAATAAAGTTTGGGGAAAAGTAGCACTGACAATATCTCAAAGATATTATAAGCTTCAAATTTTTAAACACTGGGGTTTAAAATTTTGAAAGCAAAACTGATCCAAGGAACATTGGTATCTTTACTATTTAACTTCGCAAATGTCTGCTTGTCTGAACTCCTGCCGAAGGAATCTTATGTTGTTTCTACAGATGTAAGCAGCCCTGGGCCGCGCTAGCTATTTGCACAATAACCTTGACAAACAGGGAAGCGTCAGAAAGAATAACAGGAAAACAGGTGCCAGTTTTGACTTCACTGCTTTAATAACATGAAATACACGTACAAAACACTGGACAAGTGTACTTGTCACTACACGGAGAGAGAATACGACCGTTATGTTTCCCAGAATGCGTAGCGCCTGCTACTGGCCTCCATGCCAACAGCTTTCCACGGGGAGTTTTCACTATTCCTATGAGGTTTTTTCATGAATAAAAAAGCTCACAACTCTTGTCAACCACTGAAGATTTATATTTATCTCAAGATTACTGTTCAGCTGCTTTGGAGAACTGCTAAGAAATACAAAACTGCCTCAAGTAAGAGTGACGTTATTTCACGGTGGCCAAGATCCCCCAACGGCTGGCATCGCGAAGACACTGCACATTAACACGGGGTAAGAAAAGTGTCTCAGCGGCCCTCGTGCTGTTCAGGAAGGCAAAGGACCGTTTCCTGAGAAGCGCACGAGAGCGCAACGTTCCGGCCAAGCAGTGATTCACGAGCCAGCAGAGCCCCACGTCTACCAAAGAAAAACAAGTTTGCAAACACTCAGAGCGACTTCTTCCTGCCTCTAAACTGGCCCCATCTCATCAAAGTGAGAGTAAAATGAGCCGCAAAGAAAAATGAAACTGCTAACGTGTCCAGAATTTAGCTTCTGCCGCAGACCTCACAGTTTTCGGCCATTTCGGCTAAGACTTTACTACAACAAAGAAACATAACAAAATGATGAAAGCGGCGTTTGCTGTGTTGGAGATGTGGGGAAAATAATACTGCTGATAGCATAAAGTGTTTGAAACTAATTTTGTTTTTATAAATAAATAAAATGATGTTTATGTTTTTTAAAAGTTTTAATTATTCTTGCTGTTAAAAAAAAAATCACTGAAAATTCTATCAACCTTTCAGAATAAAGTTCGGGGTAGTTAAAAGAACAGGTTTGGAAAACTGAATCACATTTTTAATTGCCAGCATCATGCTTTGTTCTTGGCGGGGTCGTCTTTGTTTCTTCTTTTCACATCCCAGTTGTAAACCCTGGCCATATCTGCAAGGACTGTCAAAGAAAACGCAAGTGCAGTCCACACGCCCTGGACAGACACGATCCTCACAGGGCGCCGCCCCTGAGCCCGGGACTAAGTCCCGCACAGCCAAGACCTCGAGTCTGCAACCAGCAAGCGCGTTCTGCTCAACACCAGTCTGAAAGAGCCTCCCTCTGCCCGAGCGACTTCCAAGGCCCTTGAGCCGTCTCTTGACAGGTGATACTTAGATGAGTGAACTTAATTCTCAGCAACTGGGCCTCTTACCCTCCCTGAGGCTGACCGAACTGTCAGCAGAAGCAGCGCCCACAGCCGAGGCCCGCGGTCTCCTCCCTGCCTCGTGTGTTCCGTGTTGTGCTCAAGGTCATCTGTGCCATGGCAAGCCCTGAGGAGTCGCCACATCACTAGTCACATGCCAAGCCCTGTTCAAGGCATGAGCAGGCCTGACTTCCCCACTCATGCGCTGGCCTGCGCAATGGGTAAGGATGGCGCGCGAAGCCTGACATGCACAGAGCATCGGCAAAGCCCCAAGGGTCAAAGTGTCCAGATGCTCGAGTTGAAACAGGCAGAGTCAAAGGAGCGAGTGAGGATCCGGGGCTATCATTCCGGGTGGAGGGACAAAGACGAGACTGGCCGTGCATGTGACAAGGGCGCACTAAAGTGCTGTGCCCAGAGGAAGCACGAAGTGTAGCTCAGTGAGGTCGTGCTGGAAAGGGCTAGAAAGGTGAGCCTAGGTTCTGGAAGGGCAGGGAAAGAGACTTGTGACTGGCCCCGGGGGTGCCTACAGGTGTCCGTCCCAGCTGACTCGGTGGGGCTAGGGACTGCGTACAGAGACGAGAGACAGGTCAGAGAGGAAAGGCAAAGCACCAGCCCAACCCGCCAACGTGCCCCCCAGAACCCCCCAGCCTCATCCTGCTGCCCACCCCCCACACGACCTCTGAAGTCTGCCGCAGTTCTCTCTTCTCCAAGTCTTCTCTGACCCGAGTCCAGCTTCCCTCCATCCTTCCCTAGCTTTCCACTTCCCTGGCGGTGCGTACACGAGTGTATCCTCTGCTCTGAAGCGCTCAGCTACTTACTCTCCAAGTGCAGTTCCAACTTTACGAGACGCGGCACCGACGCCCCAGCAGATGTCCCCGACGCCGCGCAGCACAGCGGCAGAACACAGGAGGCCCTTAATAAATGCCCGTGGAGCCAAACCGCTTAACTAGGCATGAAGGCGTCTTCAGAAAATATCTGAACTGCTGTTTCCACCCCTTCCACCCCGGGGACTGCAAGTAGAATCCAAATGTTCTTTTCAATTTTCTGATTTTTCTTGAATGACGTGTTGCATTTCTAACACATTTGCTATTCAGCACCAAGTGTCAGAGCCATGCTTTTGTCCTCAGGCTTAGAAGGACCCTACGCTACTCCGAAAAGGTGAACCACTGTGAGAGAACCACATCGCGGATGCCAGATGCAGACTCAAGTAAGAATTCCAGGCATGTTATGTATCACCCTCATAAAGTAAAGTGGCACACGGACCCAGAGGAAGCTCCTCACCAGAGCAACGAACCCAGAACACTGCTCTCCTGTCCTCCTTTTTCGCTTACTTTTTAAGAAAGGATACTGACTTCTGTGGTAGTAAACTGATCGCGAAGAAAGTCAAGGTCTTCCTCAAGAGAATCGAGATTCTTTGTGGCAGTTGATAAGTTCTTTTCCAACAGTGCCTGTGCTTCGTCAATGTCATACTCAAGCATCACATTCGCCTGAAGAGAGAAGGCCCGGTGGTTAGTGAACACTACAGGCCTGACAGGCTAGAAAAGGCTCTCAGACCATAGACTGCGGGCACAGTGAGCAGCCGGCCTTGCGTTTACACTCCGGCCCACCGGTGCACAAGCAATCGTGACAGAGCACACGGGCTGCAAAGCCGCAGGTTAGGGAACTTCCAGACTCGTTTGCGCATCTGTAACACTACCTGAGCGGGAGAAGATATTACACTCCCAGTATCATCTACTCCTCGGAACAACCCCAGTGAGGTGAGGTACCTTCTGCAGTTAACTGGAGGCCACGCAAGGCCCAGTCGCGGAGCTTGCACAGCTACTGAGCTAACAGGCATGAGGAGAACCCACGTTCCATGTCAAATTCCATCATGACCCAGTGGTGTTAACATCACTGAGTGAACTTAAACAGTTCTTTCTGAACTTGAGAATCACTTCAGTATCTACATTTGGCCAGGGCAGAAAAACAGCTTTCCTCATCTGACAAACGGCTTTTAAAAATGACTCAAAGGGTCCATGTGAAGGCCACCGAGACAACACAGAGGCATCAGGCAGAAGCAGGTGCCCCGTGAGCACTTGCAAGTGCATAGATGACCAACTGCACAAGGATTAGAAAACCAAAGATTCGGGGCCTCCCTGGTAGCACAAGGGGTTAAATGTCAGCACTGTGAATCTGTCGGCAGCCACTACAGCACAAGTTCCATCCCCGGCCAGGGAGCTGACCCACAGGGCACAGCAGACCTCTCCTGTCGCGCCCGCTGCTCCCCTCAGCAGTATATTTCAGTAGATCTGCCTGTTCTGTTCCCCACTCTGTCTCTGGTGAATCCTCTCACACCCCCCCCAACACCACTGGCCTGTACCCCAGTTCTTACATGCATAAATAAATAAATCTTAAAAAAAAAAAAAGAAAGAAAGAAAACCAAAGATTCAGCAACTCGATGAAGCACAGGTCCCCCTGGCTCCTCACAGCCACTTTCTATTGCTTCTCATTTTGCTTTTCAGGACACAGAGCACAAAGCCAGGAGAGCACAGACAAGGTCTGTGATGGGGTCAAAAAATGGGCTCCAATCTTAAGTGTAGAGCCCTCCTAGAAGGAACTCTTATGAGGAAGAAACAGCTATCTGAGGCCCAGCAGGGGTATAAATACTGTATCTGTACTCAGAGATTCAAAATAACTTCAGGGAGCAGACCCGGGCACATCTTCATGACAGTCATCATGACACTCCTGTCAGTCACGTTTTGACAGGAAGCAGAACACTGGCCTCATCCCCGCTAGTCACAGGGAGGGGAACGCTGTACTTACCCCCAGCCAGAGGCACACTTTATCGGTAGGAGGGACGGAGGCCTTGCAGTACAGGTTGTCCGCCAGTAAGAACCTGGTCTCCAGCGCACTGGTCGACTCCTTCAAAAAAGTGACAGGACTGTGAACAGGCCCGTGAACAGGCCCGCACAGCACCAGGCTTACAGGGAAAGCACGGGCCGAGCCACAGCGGCAGACAGGTGCAGGCGGATACCTGCCACAGCGCGTGGCTCGGCTGCTCACTAGGTGCGGACTGGGCATCGCTTAGCCTCTCTGTGCCCCACGTTCCTTTCCCGTAAAACTGAGGTAAGAGGAAGAGTCCCTACAACTCTGAAGGCTATGACAAGCAGTGTGTGTGTGCGTGTGCACACCCCACGCCCCCCATGCCCTGGCGCACCCACAGTCGGCCATGAGCATTACTTCAGCAGTGCTTCACGCTCGGCCAGTTGTCTGGAGTCTCTCCCGTGCATACCACACATTATACACCGAAGGGTCGGTGCTCACCAGCCAAGCAGTAGATCACACACGTGCTGTCTTTACACACAACAGCTTTACAAAATCTAATCTGCAGCGCCTGGCTTTATTTAACAAGTATTGGATGAAACAGTCTCAAATTCAGTGCTGCCACTAACTAGCTACACAACACAGTTGTCAGGTGTGACTTCTCAGTAACTGTTTCTTTAACATGGAAATGAGAACCACCTCTATGAGTCTCGGACTCCTTAGTCTGAGGGGGATGATAAACAGCAAGCCCTTAGACGCTGCTACCTCAAAAAAAGACATTGCGGGCCTCCCCGGTGGCGCAGCGGTTGAGCGCTGGGTTGCGAAGCTGCCTGCGGCCTCTGCGGTGCCGGTTCGATCCCCGGCTGCTCCCCGGCCACCGGAGGAGGGTCCCACATGGCGCGCAGACCTCTCCTGCCGCCCGCTGCTCCCCTCAGCAGTGTACTTCGGTCCTTCTGCCTGCTCTGCTCCCCGTTCTGGCTCTGGTGAATTCTCTCACCCTCCCGCGCTTCTGACTGTACCCAGTGCATGTGTAAACAAACAAACAAACAAACCAGCAAACAAATAAATAAAGCATGCCTCTATTAAAAAAAAAAAAAAAAAGACATTGCCTTTTCACACCCAAAATAATTTCAGAGGGCACTAAACTTTTGCAAGTACTACATGAAAGTAAAGTAACCCGAGATCTGAGGCCTTAACTTAAACCTGAATTTGGGGGAAGCCACGAGGTCGCACTTCTCCGGGAAGCCCACTGTGTGATGCCAGCGCATGTGCTCAGGAGGCAGAGCCCCAGCATCAGGGTCAAGGGCTAAAGGAAGCCCCATTTCTGCCCAAGTATTCTGGTTCATGCGTATTTACAAACAAAATGTACTTACTTTTTTCTTCTGCATGTATTTTAGAATTTCTAAAGTCTGCTTAATTTCCGGAATTTGCCCTTTGAGCCTATGAAAAAGAAAAAGGGTTAACTTGGTAGTTTAGAGGCAAAAAGCAAACCCCAGCCCTAACTGCCCAAAACCAGAAAACGGATCAAGAACATGGTCTATAGACACAATGGATCACAACAGATAACCCGGGCCTTCTGCAGCAGCGTGGGTGCAGCTGGAGGGATGACGCTAAGTGGAGGCAGTCAGGAGAAAGTGAAAACGGTGCTGTCACTTCCATGCAGAGCACAAGGAAACCGAGCAAAGGCTCAGGAGAAAGAAGAAGCCAGCAGGCTGAACACAGAGCTGAGGCCTCCGGCGGGGGAGGGACAGCGGGGACAGAGCGCGGGGGCTGGTGCTAGGAGAACTGTGGGGCCGCCACCTGAGGGGAGAAGTCAAACTGTGCAAGAATGAACCACACTGAGCCGGAAAGCACAGACATGATCAGCACCGGCGCTGAACCGTGCGGCATGGCGGGTGCCAAGAGCAGATGCAGCAACGCCTGTCAAGCTTGGGGCAACTTCTCTGACGTCACGGCGATGAATGCTAGTCTCTTTTCAAGTAACGTAACAATTGCTCTTAAAATTACGACTGGCTCATTGGCCTGAACACGAGAAATTGAAAGAAAAAATGACAGGCACAATGAGACTGATCAGATGCAAAAGGAAGTTACAGCTACTAGGGAAACCACTGAGATGATTGCACCGCTGCATGCATGTGCACGCGCAGACACACACATAGAATCTAGACACGGACCATATGCCCTTCCACAAAAATTCACTGAAAACAGACCACAGACCTCAATGTAAAATGCAAAACTACAATGCATGTACTTGTCAAAACCAGTAAAATGGATGAAACCAGTGTGACCCCTGGCAAGCTAACACACCAGGGCCCCGGCTGGTGAAGGGGCCTTTCTCCACTCTCTGCTCAACATTGCTATGAACCTAAAACTGCTGTTAAAAAAAAAAAAAATCCCGTTAAAAAATGTGAAAACGAAAACTATGAGCAACTGATTCCCAGATGAAATAAACTTCACTATCAAGAATATAAGATGGGGCCTCCCCAGTGGCGCAGCGGTTGAGCGCTGGGTTGCGAACCTGCCCGCAGCCTCTGCGGCGCCGGTTCGATCCCCGGCTGCTCCCCAGCCACCAGAGGAGGGTCCCACATGGCGTGCAGACCTCTCCTGCGGCCCGCTGCTCCCCTCAGCAGTGTCCTTCGGTCCTTCTGCCTGCTCTGCTCCCCACTCTGGCTCTGGTGAATTCTCTCACCCTCCCGTGCTTCTGACTGTACCCAGTGCATGTATAAACAAAACAAACAAATAAATAAATATAAATAAACATGCCTCTATAAAAAATTTAAAAAAAAAAAAAAAGAATATAAGATGAAAAATTAAGGGGAAAACACTCAAAGTCACTTAGAGCAAAGGAGGAAACATTTTTGTCGCTGAGCTTCAGCTGTTTTTTTTCTGGTGATGAGATGCCATCCTAGGCTTTTGAGGGTTCTGCATGGAGGTAACAGTTAAGTCCCTGTCAAATTCTAATGCAATTTGTAAAAAAACACATCCAAATACAAAGTGTCTACCCAAGAACATAAACAGTCATTTGAAGGGAAATACGCACTCCTAGGTCCCCTGCAGCCCTATTTACAGCAGCCAAGTTATAGAAACAACCGAAGTGCCCCAAAACAGATGATGGACCAAGAAGAGGTGGTCTCTCTACACAATGGAATACTACTCAGCTATGAAAAAGGAGAAACCTGCCGTTTGTGACATGGATGGAACTGGAGGGGCTGTGCCAAAGCACATGAGGGAGGGAGGAGGAGAAAAGTGAGTACTGATGGTGCACTTACATGTGGGCACAGAGAGCGCAGACAGGGTCAGGTGAGGGCGAGCCAACAGCAACCCTAAAACCTGACTAAAGAACTCAGGCTTCAGGTTGGGGACAAAGCCAGGAGGGAGCACAATGGCCTGTGGTGGAAGACTACGGTTTTTGGGTAGTGGGTAACTACACCCAAAGGGAGAGCTCCTACACCTCTAAAACACATTGTAAACCAATGTCACCTCAGTAAAAAAACAACAACAAAGCTGTGATTCCTGCAGAATTCATCACCAGACACACTGGAGAGCAGCATACAGGCAAAATTTAAATATGATCATGAAAACGCACTTATTGCATCATACAAAGAAGCTAGTCACAGCATGTGCAGCAAGCTGGCGGGCAGACGTGATTACATCCTGTGCTACTGACCTGGCAGATGTGTTAGATGTAAAGACAGCGATCAGATAATACAATTCAGCGAACAGTCTAGAAATACACTTAGCATTGGCTTGTTTTCTTCCAGAGCCTGCAGGCTAATGGCCTGTGAACTCTGAGTAATTCAACATGGATGCTGAAGTGCTCTCAGTTTTGCTTCTCTTTATATGATTTATTGATACAGGTAAGCGCCAAAAAGCATAGAGGTTCATCTGTAAAATGCCTGGTACACACCTAAAGAGTGCGTTGGGATCAAGTTATTCTGGTCATGGGGCTGGTGCCTGTGGCGTATGGACAAACACCACGGTGACAGTGTCACGAGGTGTGTGGATGAGTCAAGCAGCTGTGACCCCAGCCACCTTAGGACCCAGATCACCAAGGCCGCCGCGCACGTCCCAGCAACACACCCTCCATGTTCACTGCTGGTTTCTTGGTTCGATATAAATGGTCTCATGTCGTCTGTACTTTTCTGGGGTTTGATTTGTTGACTAAAGTAGGTTCCTAAGATTTATTCATTTCACTCCACATAATATTCAATTATGAATAACACAACTTTGTTGTTCCATGACCAATGGAAATCTCTAGGTCCCCTACCCAGGAGCGAGCAGGGTGACAGCAGCTTAGGAGGGAAGCAGATTCAAAAGGGGACTAAGATCGAGACAGAACTTGCTAGCCATGTCTTGTTCTCCCTCGACGTGGCCCTGGGTGGTCACAGAACCTGAGCTCAGGCGGGCAGGGGCAGGGGAGGAGGCAGGCGGGGCCGAGGAACAGAGAACCGAGGAACAGAACTGGCAGCTCCCTCTCCCCACCCCCACTCAGAGGGGACTACAGGGAAGCCCAGCGCAGGCACGAATCCCCCAGAGACCAAGGGACCTGGTCAGGGAAAGGAGCAGCTGCATCTGCCCCCCACCGAGAGGGCTTTCAATCACCCCCATTCCCACCAGAAATGACTGCTGTC
This sequence comes from Talpa occidentalis, assembly GCF_014898055.3. NCBI lineage: Eukaryota > Metazoa > Chordata > Mammalia > Eulipotyphla > Talpidae > Talpa > Talpa occidentalis. The sequence continues at coordinate 330,056 of NW_023601543.1, forward strand.
CCCAGGGACTATGAGCTGAAGGGAAAAGGAAGGAGATAAGGTGCTAACTGCCACTGCAATGAGATAAAGACAATAATCTGAACCACCTCTATCAGAGGAAACGAAAGCCTACAAGAGGACCCTAGAGAAAGTACTTTAAAACCTCCAGGGAGCGGACAGGATACAGGTATTGTGAAGAAACAAGCAGCTGTTCGAAGAACCAAGCTAACTTCTAGCGTAAGAGACGCGATGGTTGAGTGAAGCGTTCACGGCTACACCTCCAAGTGCCGGGGCCGGGCAGCGGGAGAGGAAATGCTGCGGCAGCCAAAGAGCACCCAGCCCAGGAGGAGAGCCGGGGAGAGCGAGAATGTGATAAACACAAAATGTCCAGTTTAAAAAAGAGAAAAGGAGTAAGAGTCACATGCGCAAGAGAAGATCACCCCAAAGATAACCATGAAATAGCAACGAGCTTTCACGTAGCTGGAGGGATGGTGACAGTCAACACGACTTGTCAGGCTGGAGCCACCAGCTGCCAAGCAGGTACAGCAGGCGCGAAGTTCTTCGGCTGCACAGCTGGTATCACAGGGCGCCGGGAAAGCCCAGAAAAAATGAAAGGGGAAAAACCCGGAAAAGGCTTTGGGTTGAGCAGTGAGAACTAGAAAAAAGCAGGTCTTGTGAGACTCCAGCTGCGGCCGAGTTCACCGACACCAAGTGAAAGAGCCTGGAACAGGGCTCAAGGGGTCAAGGTTGGTAGACGTCCAGCTCCTGGCAAAAGCCACGTCCTCTGAGGGAAACCACGCAGGTGTCCAGTGACAGAAACTGAGGGGCAGTTAAGCGCCACAGACGCGTGACGGAGCAAGGCCAGCAAGCACGGTCTCCGCAGTGCCAAGATGAAGAGCCCCTCAACAGACTCAGCGGCCGCAAGCCCGCGGCCCGCACACGGAGGCCTCCCGTGCGAACAGGACCGAAGCCGGAGCCTGGGAGAGACAGACCGGAAAAGCGTCAGGCCAGGAGGGCCGAGGCAGCGGGAGGCACCCCGCAGAGCGACTCTGGCAGACACCCGTGCTGGAACAAGAGGCCAAGAGGCCCTCAGGCCGGAGCACCGAGATCCCCCGGGAGGCAGCAGGGAGGAGTTCGGCAACAGCAGGCAGCACCCCAGTGAGAAGTCTTTCCCAGGAATCGAGAAGGAAGGAAAACTGCCAAATACATCTCACGAGGCCGACATCACACGAACGCCAAGTGCACACGCAGACAACACACAAAAGAAAACTACAGACCAACCTCCCAACGAGCACGGATGCAAAAATCCTGCCCAAATCCCAGCACACCGAGCCCAAAGCCGCCTCAAGGCTCATACGTGCAAGGGTGACCGAGGGTGACCGCCCCGGGGACTCGAGATGGGCTCAGCAGCCAAAAACCAATCAATGTAACTCACCACATCGCAAAAAAAAAAAAGCAAAGCCGCGTGATCCCGTCAGCAGATGCCGAGAATGCACCTGACGAAGCCCAACGCCAACGTATGATGAAGGCGCGGAAACGGGACAAGAGCCACACAGCTCGACAGAGCAAAAGCCCCATATGACGACCGCACAGCTGCTACCAGGCGCGCCGGCGGGAAACAGAGCGCCTTCCCCAGAAGGTCTGGAACAAGACTCCGGTCCACTCTCCCCGCTGCTCGTCTGCACAGTCCCAGGGTCCCAGCCAGGGCGACGAGGCCAGGGGAAGACAGACCAGGAGCTCACGCAGGGATAGGAGCAGTGAGGTGAGCGCCATTTGCAGAGGATGTGAAGCAGCAGGTTTCAAAATGAGCACGCAGAAATCAGTAGTCCCTACACGCACACAACCAGGCTCCAGAGGGCGAGCCTGAGGCGCCCGCAAGGGGAGAACCCTCCCGCAGCCACTTCCAGCAAGGAGCACCGGGAGGGCACCAGCCCAGGAGGACGTGGCCCAGACAGAGGCAGGAGAAGCGCACGCTCCGCCGCCCGCAGGGAACAGCAGGGAACAGACAGTAGCACTGAGCAGTGCGCAGACGACTGGGCGTGCCCTGCCTCTCAGCGCAGGAACAGGGCACAGAGCAATGAAGCGGCAGCGCCCCCCAAATCCAGCCTGAATAGGATCAAGAGCATCCACCTACAGCGAACGGACATAGGAACATGTTTCCAAGCCCCAATGCTGACACAGAGCAACACAGTTCTGGGTGGAAGAAAAACAATCAAGCCTGGAGAACAAAACAGCCCCAGGGCATCTCCGGTGGGCGGAACTACCTCTTCCCTGGGACATAGGCTGCGCTGAGCTCCAGGGAAGACACTGTGAAGTCGGATTATATTAAAATTAAATGGCACCAAGACCGCCGAAGAGTGGGTTAAGGAGTTAAATATAAAGAGCAGCACTTTTAAAAGATTCAGAAGAAAACACGGGGTTGTGCTTGTCAACACGGCACGCAGGGCAGGGTCTTGAAGAGGCTCAGAAAGCGAAACTGGCGAAGACGCGGGAACGGAGACCTATTCGTCAAGACACCACAAGGAAGGAAGGAGAGTCATGAAGGGAAGAAAAGTCTCTCACGCGCACGACCTGCGAGTCCCAGCCCTGACAGATGAGCAGCTGCTGTTCGAGTGGGCAAACCCCGCAGGGCCTGCACAGGTGGCGTCTTGGCGCCCCTGACCACACGCAGCTCTGCGCCGCCATGCCTCAGTTCATGCTCGCTGTTCATTTGTCTCCTTCACATTTCCACTTGGATGTCAAAAGGCTACGCCACCGAGTCTGGGATTGCACCCCTGCCCTTCCCCAAGCCTGCTGCGCCCGCATTCTCCTCTGAGGGCCGCGGCCCCCTGCTTCCAGTAGCTCCGAGGAGCTGTACCCCTAGGGGGAGTACCCTCTTCGCCCCAACACTATCCCATACCCCACCACTAGTGTTCACGGGCTGTGATGCAGGTTTACCCCCGTTTCAGTGTTGAGGTGCATGTTCTCCCTAACACCTCCCTGCAGGGGACCTCTCCTTTTTACTGTTCTGTTTACAGTGAAAACAAACTGCCACACTCAGGCCACTTGTACCACTTTTTGGGAAGTGCAGTGCACAGATAAGGAAAGTGCAGGATTCCCACATGCAGAGCAGCACTCACAGGGCAGTTCGAAGGTTCTTTCCAAAACGGTGGCATCCTGCAAGCTCCTGATCCTTCAGTGGGCCTGCCCCACCCCACCCATCCCTGATCTATACACCTGCAACCTCCCAGTCTGCACCGCCTGCAGCGCCCGCAGGTGCTGGGAGCATGTGGTTGCCCTCAAGGTCACACCCTGCTGCTGTGACTCAGAACTCGGAGGTCCAAGAGGAGGGCAGGGCCCCTGGGATTTTCACACCTACCTCCTCTTCTTTTGGGCAAGGTTGAGTTCCATGAACTTATACTTCTGGTACTGCTCATCCAGCTTCTTCAGCACGGCGTCCGCAGTCTCGTTCCCAGGCTGCTTCATGAACGAGTCCACGTCTTCCTGTAATGCAGAAACAACACATGTCGGGCCTCCCTGGTGGCACAAGAGTTGACACAACCTATGAAGCTGTGCGCAGCCTCTGCAGTACAAGATCGATCCCCGGCCAGGGGGCTACCCACATGGCACAGCAGACCTCTCCCGACTTGCCCACTGCTCCCCTCAGCAGTGTATTTCAGTCATTCTGCCTGTTCTGTTCCCCGCTCTGTCTCTGGTGAATCCTCTCATCCCCCACACCTCTGGCCTGCACCCCAGCTCTTGTATACATAAATAAATGTTAAAAAAAAGAAAAGAAACAACGTGTCAAGTCCTGGAGCTCACACCTGAGTCAGACTTTTGACTGCTTCGCCTTATGTTTAAAACCTGAGAAAATGCTTTTGCTTTTCTCCAAAGGGTTGTGTTTAGGTAAAAATGTGGCGATTAGTAAATTAGAGACCCACCATGCACACTCAGCACACGGCCACTTACCCTGGCCATCCCTCTTCTCCCTGCGCCTCTAGGGAAGGAAGATGACCTCGCAGCCGTCTGCACTCCAGCTGGGAACACCCCGAGCTGGGCTGCAGGTGCAAGGGACTGCACACACATGTGACCCAAAAGTGCACTTTATCGCTTACGTGTTAGCTCGACAGGCAGGGCCAGAGTGCCAGGCCTGTCGCAGGCCTCCTCAAGGGCCTAGGAACTGAGGTAGAGCGAGGCCGACGAGCACACAGAAGCAAAGAAACGCTGAGGGCGAGCAGCGCTGCTCCCCCAGGCGGCGCCGCACGAGCGGTCCTCAAAGAAGCGGGGCGGGAGGGGGGCAAGAAGCGGGACAGGGTGCGGGAGCCCCAGGGACCATCGGAGACCTCCGCAGAGCGCGCTTCATCCCGCCGACTCCGCACGCACCGGGAGGCGCAATGCACTCAGCCAACGGGCAGCTCCGTCCGCGGAGGAGGCGATGCGGGCACGCGGGCGCGGCTCGGGGGCCAAAGCGAGCAGCTGAAGAGAGCGGCGCAAAGGGGTGACCGACGCGCGGGCAGAGGCCTAGCATTGCCCAGAAAGCGGGGCTCAGGCGGAGGCATGGCGGGAGGAAGCGGGGCACGCCCCGCGATGCGGGTCCACCCAGGGCCGCAGGAAGATTCCGCGTCGAGTCCGGCAGCTCAGCCGAGCCGCGCGGGGAAGGCGGGCGCCCGCGGGCCGGCGGATTCGCTCCCGTTACCCGACGTGCTACCCGCCGCTTTGGGCAGGGCCGCGGGCGTCGGGCGCCCGCCTGCTCGTCGGGCGTGCGCTGGGCTGCCCCCACCGGGGCCGGGAGACGCGTGGGCCTCCGCGGCGTGCCCCGAGCGCGCACTGCCGGCTCTCCGGAAGCTGCGGGAACGCGGGGTCGCGACCGGGTGCGGTCAGGAAGCGGCGGCGTCGGACCGCAGCCTCCGCGGCGGAACAGGACCTCCCGGGCCGGCGCGCCCGCGGCCCCCGCCCGCTCCGCGCCCCTTCCCGGGGGCCGTCTCGGCCGCCCGGCCTCCGCCGTGTCCACGCCCAGCCCCGGACCCGACCGCGGCCGGGGATCCGCCTGCTCCGCGCCCGCGGGCCTCTTACCACAAACACAGCCTCGGGGATGCCCAGGTGGAGCCGCCGCCCGCTCCCGGCGGCCGCCTCGCCCAAGCTGCAGCCGTCCCTCGCGGCCGCCATGTTAGGGAAGCCGGCGCGGGACTCGGGGCCTCGCCGCAGCCGCGCCGGGGCTCCCGGATTGGCTCGCCCACACCCGCAGGCCCGCCCCTCCTTGCAGTCTGCGCGTTCATTGGCCCAGGGCAGTCACCGCCCCTTCGCCTCGAATCACCGTCCGAGGGTGGTGATTGGCAGCACTCAGGTGAGTGACAAGGGAGGAACGGCGGCGGAGTAGCGGACTGCGCGGAGGGGCGGACTAGGCCGGGCGGAAATGGCGCTGCCGGGCCCGGGGCAGGTGCGCGGGGTCGAGCGCCCTGGCCATCGAGGACTAAACCGAAACCCCGGCCCAGAGCAGACAGCACCGCCCAGGCGGCCTTCGCAGCGACCCGACCCCCGCCCCCCTCAGTGACATACGGGCAACCTGGGACACTGAGGGCGAGGCCAGCGGGAAGCCCCGGGCCGCGGCTGCACCCGCACTGGGGCCCCCAGCCTTGTGGGCCCGGCAAACCCGCGAGCGTGGTAGCTGGCCCTAGGCCTGTCTCGGGGTCCAACACTGGCCTCACTCCACGAAGCACCCCGCCCCCTTTCCCCAAACCCCTTTGATGAGCATGTCCCCCCAGGCCGAATTCAGAAAGCTCCCAGCTTCTGCCCAAGCTCCACGCACCCGGGCTCGACAGCAAATGCATCCTCCAAACCTAAGGACGTCCCTGGTGTCCATTCTGTCGTCCAAGCACCGTCTTCGTTCCTGCCTCGGTTTGCAATGCAGACCTCCACCCCCTCATGGCCCTCGGGAATCGAGGACATATGTATGACACAGCCACATGCTCAGGGAGTTTGTCCCCAGACTGAGACGACAGTCCTCACACCCCTCCCCAACTTCCCCCCACACACACGTTCAGGCACAGACAAGGCCTTACAAAATGCCCCATTTGTAAGGTAAGCTAAATGTTGGAGTAGCCAGGTGTGGGGTGCGAAGGCAGCTTAGATGAAGGCTCCAGCCCAGTTCCGTGTTTTAATGAGAACAATGTGCAGGCAAGGCCCATGCTAAACATTCCATGGGCTTAAGTGTGTCAAACAGCTAATAAGTACCTGTCACACAGACCAGAGAAGTGGTTTTACATTATCTTGTTTCACCTAAGGTTCCAACACCCTTCCTGTCCACTCCCCATCAGTGCAGTCCTTATGAGTTCAGAATCACAACGATGTCAAAGAACAGCCTGAGAACCCGAAGAAATGAAGCCATGTGTGTCATGATCCTGCCCCAGGGAACCAGGACCCCAAAGCCATCTGAATGTTGAGGCAAAAAACATGGCAGGCCTGTCCAGCCACAATTACGCGGTTGCCAAAGGGACGCTTTGGCTCGCAAAGTACAACACAATCCTGGTTCGTGCTGACTAGTCTGGACAGTCATTAGTCCCCAACCTAGGTCGGGCCTCTCTGGTTACAGATGTGTCTCCCACACTGTTTAATTTCTTTCAACTATTGTGTGTCTAATAGTAACTAGCATATTTCATTGTACTCGTACCAAGTAATTGTACCCCAGTATTTTCATTCTAACATAATGGTGGCCAGTGTTGCCCCTCCACCTCCCTATACCCAAGGGCAGCCTTCCTCCAGCCCAGCTCCTAGGCTGCACTCCTCCCCCACTCCTTCAGGAACCCGGGGCCTGGCCTGCTCCTCCATTTCTGCATAGCCTCCAAAACACTGAATTGCAGACTCTTAAGGGTACATGATATGTGAACGAATCTTTATTTCACTTGGCCCATGGATGGTTCAGTTGAAGAGAGGTCTTCACTTCCTGCCACATCTGGCTCTCAATGTTTTTCTTTGGTCTTCTACATGGATTGGCTCTGTGTGAAAGGAACATAGGTCAATAAATCTTTTATCATCTACATATATTTTTCTTTGTGATTATAAATTACAAATACTTTTGCACAAAATTCTCATTAGTCTTCTCATTATCTAATATCTGAAGCTTTGTCAAGCCTCCTAACAAGCATTGGCTAAAGACTGAAGGAAGAAATCTTGTGAAGACTTCTAGAAAACAACATTCCAAGGCAAGGAAGACCTGTAATGTGACAGAAGCTTCCGCCACACCCATGTGTGTCAGCCCTTCCAGGCCCACCTATCTCCTGTCCCGTCATGCCACCTGTTGGCGCTACGCCTGACAACAGCCCTCCCAGAACTTCCCTCTGGCCCTCCCGTGTGCTCTGCACTTTCCTACCGCCTTCCATTAGTCAGAATAGCTGCCCCACTCTGCTCACCGGCTGCCTACACCTGAGCCTTAGGCTTAACTGAAGGCTCGTGTCTCTGGACAGTGTCCTTGAACGCTGTGCCCCGAGATGCCTGGCCCCCAGCACTGATCGCAGCTGGGTATATTGAACAGATAAGCAAGTAAAGCTGAGGCTTGACCACAAAAGTCAATAGTGACTGTGCCTATTCACCATTCCACAAGGTTCAGGTTTCTCTTTTCTTCCTTGAGAGAGCAAGAGTGTGGCCTCCAGCACCACCGCCTCCACACCCTAGCACCCAGCTCAAACGTACCTGCTGTCCTGCCCATGCAGTGAGCTCGAGCTCGTCAGCCATTAAGCCTGGGGGGGAAGAAACCAGGGACTGCGGTGACATCAAGGGAGGAAAGGCCATGGTAGATGTTACCTATGAGTACGAATGGGAAAAAAAAAAAAAAACAAGACGTGAAAATTTAGTGTCTCATCACTCTGCTGACCCAACACAAGCCCCACAGTGATGCTCCACTAAATGACCGTTGGCTGACAGGAAAGTTTTCAACCAGTCTCACTACCTCCGATAAATAAAGCTTTTTCTGTGTTCACTTCCAGGCTTTCATCACCACATCTTACATGTGTGAGGTAAGGTGAAAAGTGAAGATAATTTGGCTGCCATCACAGCACAAGAGACAGCAGGTGCCCAAGGGCTGGGCAAAGTGCCCATCCATGTGTGCGGGAGCGCCAGGCTCACTCCCACCACGTGGGGAGGACCTGACTGCACTGAGCAGACCCAAGACTGATGACTAGGCCAGCAGAGACACACAGGCCGGGCCCCAGGGCGGTGGGGGGAGGGCACAGGGAGCAGCACAGCAAGAGGGCCGAGCAGCAGCACAAGGGCGCAGAGACAGTGGAGCTGACCCCAGAGCGCAGGCCCCAGCGCAGGCAGAAGGCGTGGTTGGAGCCCATCCGGGACGGTCCTGAACCGCAGCCCCTCCGCACCTCTGGCCTGTGCCCCAGTCCTTATATGCATAAATAAATAAATCTTTAAAAAATAATAATAATATAGGGCCTCCCCAGTGGCTCAGCGGGTTGAGTTCAGCGCTGTGAAGCTGTCTGCAGCCTCTGCAGTGTGGGTTCGATTCCCGGCTGGCCAGTGAGATTCCCACATGGCGTGGCAGACCTCTCCTGTCTTGCCCACTGCTCCCCTCAGCAGTGTACTTCGTCAGTCTGCCTGTTCTGTTCCCCACTCTGTCTCTGGTGAATTCTCTCACCCTCCCATGCCTCTGGCCTGTACCCCAGCTCTTGTATAAAAATAAATCTTTAAAATAATAATAATAATAATAATAATAATAATAATAATAATATCAAAAATAAATAAAGATAAAAAAATAAATGTTAGCTCAGTACATTATTAAAACTGATTACAAAGGAAACATTTCTGGCTTCACCTACTTCTTAATGTAAATTTCTACGTTAGCTGCATATGCTGGAAAAGTAAACTAATGCTGCATCACAGAAGTTACCGTGTGCGGAGAAGGGGGGCCAGAGACGGAAGTCCAGATGGCTGACGTGGAGGCACAGGTGCTCAGCTGCCAGTTCGTCCCTCCACTAGCATCCGTCTCTATGCTGGCCCTGAAACGGGATTCACACATCAGCCGCTCTGGGCTTTGTTTGCAATTCCTTCTTATTAACTCTTACCTGACAATCAGCATGAACAGTGCCTCAAAGGTTATAGCCTGAAAACAGCTGTTTGTCTCTGGGTGCTTGTCTAAGTACTGAATTCTAGAAGTAAATGTCACTGAGAACTTTCAGCAGCTTGAAGTATTGTCCTCTAGCTCTTGTGTTGCTGTTCAAGGGCCAGTGCTACACTTCCTCCTGGCCCAGTGTTAGTGCTTTCCTCCCCTGGCATCTCAACCCTTTAACCTTCTGGTTCAAAAGGTCACCAAACAAGTAAATGCACTGTGATGGGCGTACTGGTGGCGAGGCCGTGAGAGCCCATAAACAGTGCCTCTCATTGTGAGCAGCCCCTGTTCTGCTTAGTGCTTTCACCTTATGTGCCACATTATTTCTTATTATCACGTCCATGTCTGGTTTCCATGTTCCTGTTTTATTTTTTTGGCTCGAAGTTTAGGGGCTCACTGTCTGAAGTCACACTGGGTGTCTTATGAGGCTCGGCAGCTCTACCTGGTAGGGAGGGTCTCCCTGGTGGCTCAGGCCGTTGAGTGCCGCACTGTGAAGCTGTCCACAGCCTCTGCAGTGCGGGTTCGATCCCCGCCGGGGAGAAACCCACATGGCACAGCAAACCTCTCCTGTCTCGCCCGCTGCTCCCCTCAGCAGTGTATTTCGTCAGTCTGCCTGTTCTGTTCCCCGCTCTGTCTCTGGTGAATCCTTTCACCCTCCCGCACATCTGGCCTGTGCCTCAGTTCTTCTATAAATAAATAAATCTTAAAAAAAAAAAAAAAGCAAGAGGAGGGCCCATGCGTAAGCTTGGATACAGACAACCTTTCAGCTGAACCGTGGGGGGATGACCAGCCCCACATCACACCATAAACCAAGAACTCGACCTACAAAAATTGGGATCATGTAGAACAGGTAAGTTTTCTGCCTTAAGTAAAAAAATCCATGAACTATAACGAACGCTTCCTATATTTCATTTTAAACTAATTCTTTTCTAGTTGTTATGCTCAATTCCTTCCTCTGAATGCGCATTTATTGGCTGTATTTTTTAAATAACAAAACTTACTTGTTGGATGGCTTTTCGCCAACGTTAAGATCTGTTTCATGAAACAAACACAGATTTCACATTATTTTTATGCATTATTTTTACTTTATTCTTAAAAATTCACTTAAAATACATCTAAAATGTTGACTTAGAAAGGATGCCTACCCGTATTTTGCTGCTCTGCTCCAGCAGGCTTGTGGGCTTGGAAGGGTGAAGATCGTGTAGGGAAAATAATCTGGAAATAAGGAAGTTACGTGAAAACATAAACCCAATTGTATCAGTACTGTCATGACATATATGTACCTTCCTAGCACAAATTAGCAGAATCGCAGGTTAGATAAATGAGTATAGTCATGCTAAGTTATTCATGAAATGAATTTAAATTACAGTTATGTGCCAGATACTGTAGTAGGTGCTAAGGACATAACAGTAGGTTGTACTAGGTGCTAATAATATAGCAGCAAATAAAAAAGTTCAAAAAAAATCTCTGTCTTCCCTTCCTCAAAGAAATAGAGCAAACATTACTGAAATTTATATGGAACCAAAAAAGTGATTTAGAAGAAAACGTGGTTTCAGTTGACCACAGGATTTTCAACTGAGTCACCTCAAGCAAGAAGCGTTAGGCCGCCTGGCGAAGCGTGAGTTTGCTCATTTGGGCTGTGGGTAATCACTCATCAATCGCTACGCTTAACCTCTTGTAAAGTAGCTGTTCTTTCAGGAAGGACAGTTCTTGCTATGCTTGTAGCTTTACACAAAGAACTTAGGCTCCTGGCAAGATCAAACTCACCATTGGAGATGCAGAAGGTATGTCCGTTGGGAATGTGTACAAAAGAAAGACAAAAACACTTAAAATGGATACAGTTGAAGTCTTCACTTATGTCAACAACAAACTTTTAATTCAACAAAGTTTAACGAACCCACAGGCCTCCCTGGTGGCCTAGGGATTAAGTCTCAGGCTGTCACCGCTATGGCCTGAATGCGATCCTCCTCCAGGGAGCTGACCCACAGGGCGCAGCAGACAGACCTGTCCTGTCTCCCCGCTGCTCCCCTCAGCAGTGGATTTCAGTGGATCCTCCTGTTCTGCTCCCCACTCTGTCTCTGGTGAATCTTCTCACCCCACTACCTCAGGCCTACACCCCAGTTCTTGTGTGCATAAGTAAAAATAAACAAAGAAAAACCAACATACATGAACCCCACAATAACATGGAGAGTTGAGTAGCAGCACTGAAACACCATCACCATGAAATACAGAATACGGCTGAGAACAAGAGCTCACGTGCTGGTAACTGCACAGCAACCGTGGCTCAGCGATGAGCGACACAGCCACGTCGCGGATGTACATTACCTGCAAACCAAGTTCTCCTGGCACATGCGTTGCCAGTGGGGCGATATGGGATGGACAGGGTCACTGTGTGCTGGAGACTTAAGAGATCATAAGAGACGTGAAATGCAGCGAGAATAGAATCCCAGAGAGCCCACCCCGAGAGTCTACATGCTACATCCATCCAGCTGCACACTGACCGCACCTCAGTCTGTAGCAGACAGTTGAGAAATAATTAGTATAAATGAACTACAATCAATGTAGCCTAAAAGTGGAACAAATGAAGAATGTATGACTGTTGATTACATTTTGAATACTGGAAAGTACCAAAAAGAAAACTGAAATCGACTCTAATTTTTCCGGTCAGAAACAGCTGATGTGAGAAAAAATAGCTAATGAGAACACTGAAGTACCTCCCAATTAGTACTACTAAATTTATTCATATGGCGTGCACCCGTGCGTGCGCGCGTGTGTGTGCGGTGTTGTGAATGTTTTGTTTGAAGACCTCTGACAATCACCTACACTAGTCTTTCTCCCGAGAGGGGCCCTAAGGGGACAGCAGAGAGAGCCCACGTGAAGACACCCACTTACCCACAGGGACACAAAAAGTCCTTTTTCTCTTCCAAAGACGCTAAATGCTGTTGTAGGGCTTCAAGTAAACTGCAGGGCGCCTAGAAATCACATCTTTGTAAGAGTTATTTTCTTAGCAAATTCATGCTCTCCCACATAAGAGTTTGAACAAATGTGGGCTTGCCGCCCCCAGGCAAGTGTAAACCAAAAACTGAGCTTAGTGGGGAGGAGGGAAGGCGTGGCCCTACCAAGAACCAGGAAGAAACAGACGCTCACTCCGAGGCGCAAATCCCGCTGTCAGTGGCCTCCGCTTGGTGCCCCTCCCAGGGGCAGGCCTTGGCCAACCTGGCACCGTGCTGGCTCCAAGCCACAGACAGCCAGGGAGGCCAAGCTGAGACAGCAGGGCAGCCGGAGCTTAGGGCTCCACAGGAGTAGGGGGCCTTTCTGCAGCCGGGGGTCTGCCAGGGAGAAGGGAAGGCCGCCCGAGCTAGGGACCCACGCAATGAAGCAGTCGTGGCCACTTCCAAAGCACGGCCTGCGGCTACTGTGCCGCATGGAGCGCCCCATAGGGGATGCCGATGGCCTGTCACGGCAGCTGCGCCGGGCGCTCTCGTATGTCCTTCACAGCCGCGATGACACACGCACGAAGAGCAACAGGAGAGACACACTGACCTGTGTGAGATGTGGGATGCTGTTCCGGTCGATTCCAACTTGCTGAAGTCATAAAAAAGGAGGGGGGCGCACATTATGGCAGGAAGGGGTGACCCACCGTGACACGGACGGCACGCAGGACACAAGCCGGCACCATGGCTCTGGCGGGCTTCAGCACCAACGTGCCCTCGCCTGAAGGGCCAGGGCTCAGCAGGTGGCGCTTGCTGGTGCTGCCTGCCAGGACCTGGGTCTCTTTGTATGTGTCCCGCGTGGGGCGCTCAGAGGGGCAGGGCACCCCAGAAGGGGGGCACCCCTCAGGCACCACCGACTCATGGCATGTCTAAGGGAAGCCTCCGGGGCACTTTTGAAATGGCCGATTTTAGTTTTAAGTCTGCTATTGAGAGAGTCGTTAAGACAAACTGCGGTCACAAGGTGTGGGGGGGGCGTGGGGGGGCACAGCGCAGGCGACTGCAGAGAGGGGCAGTCGCACGTGGGAGGGTGAAGGCCAACTCCCCAAATTAAATAGTTGTGCGGGCGGCTGGCAGCTCGCGAGACAGGACAAGGGTCAAGCACGAAAAGGAAGAAGCGGCCACACCTCCGCCACCCTCAGGAAGCGCGTCAGCTTGGCGGTCCTTGCCAGGAACTTGGCGTAGAGCTCCAGGCTCTCCCTGCACTGGCTCCTCCGCATGTCGAAGTACTTGCCTACAAACAGGGGACAGGAGCGGTGGCCCGGTCAGTGCTCGGCGCTCACCGCCAAGCGGCAGTGCCACACTCCTACGGACACAAGACTTTCGTCAGGCAACGTTCCGTGGGCGCCTCTGGCAGCGAGCGGGTTACCTAGCAGATTCAACATGCCCTCGTTGTAGGCGGCAAAGAGGCGGAGCGAGTCCTTGAGGAGCAGCCGGAAGGCGGCACGGACGATGCCGTTCCTGAGCTCGTCTGGGTCGGCCTAGGGATTGGGACGCGATCAGCCCCCTTGCGCTAAGAGCCGTCCCTTCTCCCGCAGATGCAGACGCGCCGGCGGCGGGCGCTGTCTGCAAAGGGTGGTCAAGGGCTTACCGCAAAGCTGAGCAGAGCGTCGAGCTGCGTCTGAATGACGGGAAGCGTGTGCAGCAGCCTGTCCGTGTCCATGTTTCTCATCACGCCGCTCGCCCTGCAAAGCAAGCGCGAGAGTGGGCACATGCCAGCACGCCGCGTCTGTCCCTTGCTTACAGAGCGGCGGCTGACTGACCCTCTCTTGACTTTGGTGATGTCACATGCGATCTGTCTGTATGCCAGCGACCTTTCATTCAGGTACCTGCTGTATCGTCTGATGAAGATGGACATGGCGTAGCCTGAAAGTGACACAGCGTCATTATTCCCAGGGTGCCACACAGGCCCGGGCCCTGCACCCCTCACAATCTCTCTGAAGCACAAAAGGGAGAAAGGCCTATGCTGATCACATAGCCCAGCATTTCTCAAACTTCCTGCGAAAGATGCTTTCTCCTTCCCTGAAAGCCTTGACATCATCATGGATGCTCACAAGCGCCAATGGCGACTTTCTGTACAGCTAAACCTGAACTTGCTCAACAACCTCTCGCATCTGCAGGGAAACCACTGTGACCTCAGCATTCTCCTTAAGCTCCCGGCGGGTGAAGCCCATTTCCTGGCCAGTGGCACAAGGAAGGCCTCCCTGAGTAAGCTGTAGGTTCCCTTCCTCCCCCAACACGGGACACACCACACGGTCACCAGCGCTTTTCCCTTGTCGTCGCATGGGGATATGCCCATCCAAGAATCATCTTACCTTCTCCGACACTTTTATCCAGGAAGTTGTGTAAAGTGAACAAAGAGTGTCTAGCTGCAAGATGTCGGATAAAACGCTGCAAATAAACGCGTCAATTCTAAAGTTACTTGTTGGCAAATACAGTTCATGAAGGACTGCGTCATTGAGTGCGTATTCACCCCAATTCTACTTCAGCTGCTGGAGGTAAGAGCACCCATAGTCTGCGCTCCCCACCCCAAGGATTTAGTGTCCTTGACCCTCGTCTGCTCGAAGATAAGCCAGTGTCCTGGCACAGTCTCCCCCTTTTCCATGGAGCCATTTCCCTGGTTCTGATTTTGATAAATGTCAATGAATTACAGAATGATTTAATGTGATGTAATAACTTCACTGAGAATTAAAAGCTGCTGCAGCTGCACATCCCGCTACCCAGAGGGGACAAGTGAACCATTACAAAGTCAAAGGTGCACTTTGCGAGCCTCCCTGGTAGCACAAGCAGTTGAGTGCAGCGCTGTGAAGCTGTTGGCAGCCTCTGCAGCGCGAGTTCGATCCCCACCTAGGGAGCTACCCACAGGGCACAGCGGACTGCTCCTGTCTCACCCGCTGCTCCCCTCGGCAGTGTGTTTCAGTGGATCTGACTGTTCTGTTCCCTGCTCTGGCTCTGGTGAAGTGTCACCCTCCTGCGCTTCTGACTGTACCCAGTGCTTGTATAAATAAATAAATCTTTAAAAAAAAAAAAGTGCCCTTTGTGCTGCCCTCAGTTCACTTTCCTCCTGTTGTGTGGAAGTAACTGGCATCATGTTTTACAGTCCAGTTACTTCATGGTTTCCTATGTGTTACTTCCATGTGCAAGCACTGAATGCGCATGTTTCGGTGGACATGAGCGATTGTCGAACACAAATCTGCAAATACATGGTTAACGACTGTTGGGATTTCAGCATACAAACCCAGGTATGTTAGGTGCCTGTTCCCTGCGTATGGGGATTTTGGTGACTTGTGCGGTTTTTTTTTTAATATAATTTTTTTTATTTTTATATTCCCCATACAATTGCGACCCCCTTATTTTGACCCCAATCCCTCCCCTCCCCACCCTCCACCCCCCATAGAGTGTCTCTGGTTCATAGTGTACGTTTTGATTAGTAGAGAAGTGCTGGCAAGCACACCTGTGGGCCGATGGGCAGCAAGATCGCAGCAGCAAGTTCACAGCAGCTTTCAGTTTAATAGAGAATTTTATTGTGTTGGAGTGATTTTGTGTGGGGGAGAAAGATGTCATTACACTTCTGCCATCACCATGCTATTTGTAGCAAGTTTTTTTTATTGTTAATGCCATAATTCCCTTGTGTGACCGAACTCCCGTGAGTACAGTTTAGTGAGGTCATGTTCTCTGGATTTTGAGCTTTTAATTTTGCCATCATGTGTAACTGCTGTAGTTTTACAAGTGTTAAAATGCTATTTTTTTCAAAATCCTAATTTTTAATTGAAAGTTTACTGACACAAATGTTAGGTTATGCACTCAGGCGTTCATGTTGAACACCTGCTACTGCCCCGGCCCCAGGAGTGGGAGGTGGGGGTCACTGCAGCCCTAGGCGCTGTCTGGTCTGGTGGGGGTGAGGGGCTCACCTCGTTCCCATGCACCATCAGGTGGTGCACCGTCACTAAGGCCTTGAACACAACCACCCAGCTGCTGCTGCCCGTTTTCTTAGACAGGATGTCGGCCAGATGTGCCACGCTCATGTGGGTTTCGTTGATGTACTGTGTTAGATCTGCGTGGCACAGAGAGGATGTCACAAAGGCGCTGCGGTGCAGTCGCCCTGCCCAGGGACAAGCGACACAGCCAGGGGCACGCGGCCAATGAAGCTGCAGGGCCAGGATTAAAATCAGATTTGTTGAAACCAAGTCCATTGAAACCGTTGGGATGACAGAAGCAAAAGCTGTCCTGGGGGCAGTGAGGTTGGGGGGCGTGCCGCCGCGGTGGGGGGGAGGGGAGCCTGCGGAAACGGCTGTACACCCTGGCCTCTTCGTCCAGAAACGTCTGTGAGGTCTTGGCTGCATTCTTCCTACGTCTAAGCGGAAGCATCTGGGGCTTTGGAGCTGAGAGCTCTGTAAGAAGTCGGCAGACGAACGCAGCCACTGTGTCCGCCAGGGTGCGGGCGGGGGATGAAGCGGGCACTTACCCGCCAGATGTTTAGGCCCCGGCTCCATGGGCTCTTCCGTGGTGGCCGCGAGGGCTGCTTTGGACGCGGATGACCCCATGCTCGGCAGGGGTGCCTCCAGGGGCTTCCAGGTGGTGCCGCCCCTTCTGGACGCACCGCGGGCCGAGGCAGCGGATCTGAGCGGATCTGGACGAATGTGTGCATCTTGATGCCCATGGCATTGTGACGTACACCCCCCGGGAGTGACGGGACAACGGCGCCGGTGCCCCCACGCTGCGCATGCGTGCCCCTCCCGTGCACGCCCCCGTGGCGTCACCCCGTTTCTCTACCTTTTCGCGGGGCGTGCTGACCCAGACCCTGACCCCCAGCTACAAGTCTGCACCTATGACCAGAGGCCCCAAGCCCGCGGACCCCGCCGCGGCACCCAGGTCCACTGGCGATTTCTGGGCTCACCACTCGGCTCCTTCCGGCCAGCGATGGTCTGGGCCCCCGTGCACGTGCGCGTGCTGCTTCTGCGCGCAGTTCCTTTCCTCCTACGTCATCTTCTGCACTCGAGGCTCCGCCATTTCAGCTGCCACGTGCCGCTGCAGAGGTCCTGAGCCGCTGCAGAGGCCCGATCACCTGAAATCACCGCTTTGAAAGATGCACGTTTGCGCTCGGCGGGGGAGTGATCCTCATGGGCGCTGTGGAGAGCGGGCCTTCGCGCAAGCTGCACATCACTGCTTTCTCTGCGTCTTCAACTCCACTCACCTTTTCTCCTGCACAGTCTGCTCCCATCCGGGATAAACCGAGACAAGTTCCACTGCATAGCAGAAAAATACAAGCTTCCACACATGCGGCTGGAAGCCATGGCCACACCTACAGAGCGGGGCAGAGAGAATGTCACGTCGGTGGTAAAGAAGGCCTTTCTTCTGCTTTCATTTGTTTTTCTTTTCCGAGCTCCCGCGGCTGTAAGGCTCCGCCGTTTGAAATAAGCCCGTGCTGCCGTAACCTGCCCCTATTACTGCTCGTGCTGTGCCCCAGACATCTTGGCACAGACTATTTTCATTTGCCCCCAAATGCTTTTTGACCCCTCCTTCGGTTGCCTCAGTGACCCAACTATTGTTTGGCAACACGTTGTTTATGCTCCAAATATTTCTGTCTTTTCCACCTTTCTTCTTCTGATTCTAACTTCATACCATGGTGATCACAAGATCCTTCATACGATTTCAACCTTCTTAAGTTTATCAACACATTTCTGCCCCAACATGTGATTTTTCCTTTCAGAATGTTCCATGTGGGCTTGACAAAAATGTATATCCTGCTGCTTTTGAATGGAATGCTCTGTATATCTGTCTGTGTCGTTTCAAACTGACTTTCAGGGCATATTTTCTTAAACACCTTTATTACTATATAATGCACATCATACCATTCGCCCACTTACAGGAGACTGTTTCACCCTCTGGAGGCTGTTTCTGTGTGTGTAGGGGCTACTAATTTCTGCATGTTCATCTGGTAACCCACTTCACTAAACTGCTTTATTCTTGCAATTACTTTTTTTCTCTGAATTTTTTACAGGTCTCTCTATTGTCATGTCATCTGCCACCTCTTGCTTTCATTCGCATTTCCCTAATGACAAAAATTTTTACACAATCTTTTCATATGCTTTTTGGCAATTTGTGTATCTACTTTGCAGAAAGACCTGTCTACATGCTTTGCCCTTATTTCAATTTACTTGTTTATCTTTTAGTTTCAGCTTTATTAAGGTATAACTGACAAATAAAAATTGTTTAGATTGTACAATGTGATGCTTTTTAGGCATACAACTTGACATTACCTATGTTGGCCACCACATCTGTCCAACACATGCGAGCCTGTCGCTACTCGGCCCCCTCTGGCTTACACCGTCAGCAAAAGGGAGATACTGAGGCCCAGCTCAGGCCTCATCCACAAATGCCAGGCGCACCAGCACCCATGAAGCCGTGCCCATGGCTAGTGAGGCCCCACTGGCCCAGCCAAGCACTTTCACCATCGCAGAAGCTCGGGAGCCACGAGGCAGCCCAAGTTGACACCGTGCACAGCACTTGCAGGGAGAGCTTCCTGTGCCGCCCCATCTGCTTATTGTTATCACTGTGGACTGATTCTTACATTACTGAAAGGGTTAAAATCCTTAACTCACATTATTTTTTTTTAAGATTTTTAGTTTGATGCAGTCCCTCTCTCTCTCCTTTTGCTTTTATTTTTTTTAGATTTATTTATTTATTTATACAAGCACTGGGCACAGTCAGAAGCGCGGGAGGATGAGAGAATTCACCAGAGCCAGAGCGGGGAACAGAACAGACAGACTGACGAAGGACACTGCTGAGGGGAGCAGCGGGTGGCAGGAGAGGTCTGCGCGCCATGTGGGACCCTCGCCCGGTGGCCGGCACAGCAGAGGCTGCGGGCAGCTTCGCAACCCAGCGCTCAACCGCTGCGCCACCGGGGAGGCCCAACTCACATTATTTTGATGCAAATTGTCCCAGATATGCTCACTGGTCATCCGCGACCTAAGCACCGCAAACCCGCCTGCTTCCTCGCCCACCAGCACTGGCTCCCCCACCATGCCTTATGTCCTGGTCCTTCATTGAGCTCTGCCCCCACCACAGCGCTCCCCCAACCCCCCAATCCCCCCCCACCCCCGTCTCCTGGGCACGCTGATAAACGTGACACCTAGACCAGACTTTATTGAGTTTCACCAGATTTCACGTGCATTCACATTAGGGGTGTGCACGAGACAGGTGTCCCACCCTCCGGCCCCACCCCTGCGACCACTATGTGCTCATATCCGTGATTTTGCCACTTGAAGAATGTCAGTAAGTGCGGTCGTATGCTGACCTTGCGCCTGTGTGCGTCGTGTGCATCGCATGCCAGTCCTCCTCCCTGCGAAG
Organism: Talpa occidentalis; assembly: GCF_014898055.3. Taxonomy (NCBI): domain Eukaryota; kingdom Metazoa; phylum Chordata; class Mammalia; order Eulipotyphla; family Talpidae; genus Talpa; species Talpa occidentalis. The sequence continues at coordinate 349,463 of NW_023601543.1, forward strand.
GAGCCGCCCATGGCTGCACGGTGGGGCCACGCACCGCGCTCAGCTGCAGGGTGGCGGGCTGCTTCCGCTCTGCGGCCACTACAGATAAGCTGCTAAAAACATTCGTGTCCCGGTGTTTGAGCCAAGACAGGCTTCCATGTCTCTGGGATGTGTACAGAGTACAACTGCTGGGCGTGTGGTTAAGGGTGTGTGTTTCACTTGACGAGACACTTCAAACGCCTTTCACTCACACTCTCACCAACAACGTGTAAGATGCGTGTCCACGGTAGGCGCATCTGGTGTCCTCCCAGACCCATGGTCTGCAAGTGATTTCTCTCAGTCCATAGCTTGCTTTCTCAAAATTGTTGCAGAGCAAAAGTCTTTGATGTTGATGAACTCAAATATATCACCCTTTTCATTTTAAGGTTGTGCTTTTGGGATGAAGGCCAAGAGCATGTTGCCCAAGATTCTGCGGATACCCCTGTGAATTTTTCTAGAACTTTCATAGTTTTACACATCGCATTCAAGTCCATGATACATTGTGAATTAATTTTGGCGTAAGGTATGAAGTTTAGGTGAGGGCTCACTTTTCACCTGTACTGTCCTATTCACCCGGCACCCCCAGGGGAGAAGGCCTCCCGCCTCTGCCTCGCTTCTGCACCTTTGTCGAGGTCACTGTCGTGACTGCGGCCAGGGCAGGACAGTCCTCCAGGTGTTTCCTCTTCAGAGTCAATTTGGCTTAATTTTATATGACAACAGTGGGAGACGAGAGAGGAGACGGTGCCCTTCCATGTGCTGGGAGCGTGGGTGGCAAAGTTGGCATGGGCTGGGGGTTCATGAAGATTTCTGGCTCCCACTCCCAGATAAGAAGTTTGACCTCCAGGTGACTCTGTACAGGTGGTTCTGGACTAGCAGTGATCTGGAGAGAAAGAAGGAAAAGGAAGAGAAAAGCAACGCCTGTGGCTGCTGTAGGAGTCGGGCTCCCTCGGCTCGTGCTTCTCACGTCCTCAGGCCGCTCGTGCATCCGTGGTTACCTGTGGTCAAAACAGTGCGACCGAACTTTTGAAAGCAAGATTCCTGTTGCAGCTTAAGTCCTGATTTTTCCTGGAAACACACATTTGCGTTATAGTGGAAGTTCCTCGATAAATGGGGTTTGCGCAACAGGAATTTGCATCAAACTAGGCCAGAATTCATTTGTGGTGCAAAAGGGCCCACAGAGAGTCCCTTCAGAGACGAGGGCCTCCTCTCCACCCCCTGCGCCTCGCCGCTGCAGGCTCATGTACTTCTCTGACACGCACACAGTGACTGCGAAATTGAAACATGCAACACTGCTGCTCCTTTAGCTTCTTCTAGGGAGTAAGTATATCTAGACATGAAAATAAAGGCTCCCAAGTCAAACACGGGAACAGTAAACATTGAAATATACTCCCCAGATAGGTTATGAAAGCATATCTTTCCCAGCATGCCCCCCACGGCCCAGAACAGAAGCTGCATATCCAACTTCAAACCATCTTGAACATGCTCCTTGTGGGTGTTACAGGTAGGCAGTGCCAGGAAGCCCCCGAGGCCCTCAGGCTACCGGGATAGGGTTGCAGCGCGTCAGCCGCATGCACACCACATTTACCACACACATCAAAACTGTTTTCTTACCTGTCTTGTCTGCTGCGTTACTCTAGAGAAGAAAGTTCTTGCAGAAGCTCTTCCTTTTCTTGTTGCAGCTCCTGCAAATGCTGCTGGTTTTGCTCCAGTCTGTCCTCCAACCACTGCAGGAGAGGCCCGCTGACCGCTGACATCTGGCTGCACAGGTTCTTCGTAAACACTTCAAAAGGAAGAGCACAGGCGAGGTAGGGGTGTGAAGGAACCACCCCCAGGCTGAGAGCACAGCGAGCAAGAAGGCAATGCTCCAGACAGCCTTCTGCCACGTAAAGTGCGCCTTTCCTTCCGAAGGGCTGTCCGAGGATATTTTAAACATGATTTTCCAGATTGAGCCAGACCCTACCTCCCCCACAGCCTCACCTCAAGGTTGTCCCCTCAAGGTCGCCCTTGGTGTCACAAATGGCAAGATTTCATCTTTCTTTAGACCACATCTCCTTTGTCCACTCACCCACTGACGAAGGGATGGAGGCGCGAGATACAGAGACACACGTACATGCACACAACGGAATAAGGACAAGAGCCAGCTGCTGACGTTTCCGGGGCTTGCTGAGCCCCACTGACAGTGGCAAACACGAGCACGCAGGGCCCTGTGCCTGGAGCTGCTCGTCAAACAAGCACCGACCATGAGCAAGTGCAGCTCGTCCCTTCCCTCCCACCTCACTCCAGATAGAACTTGCAGTTCAGAGGCGCACATGGTTTGAGAGAAAAACCAAGGCAGGACATTCAATCACCTCAATTACTTTACAATGAATATGCTCTGTCTGCTGAATATTTCAGGGGTACCTGCCACCACGCCAAGAAAATCTCACCTGAGCCATTGTGTATCTTGGTCACTGAGTCCAGATGTGTAAGGCTGAAGGGATAAGATGGTAGAGGTTAGCAGCCATGTAGCAGTGGCGGGAAATGCAATGTGTGGAAACTAGAAAGCGTGCTACACCATCGCCCGCGGTGTCAGACGAAAGCGGGTCGTTGTGGAGCCCGTGATTTCATCTCTAATGAGCTTGGGAAATGACACTACTCAGGACTCTGAGGTAACGTAAACAGATAACTTTTGAAGGTACTGTCGCTGAAGCATTCGTGTAGCAAGGCCCACCGCTAGGCAACGGGGCTACTGTGATTTCTCTGTAACAACCAAGAAGGCCCTTCTGTCCTCAAAGGGCCGGAGCACAGCAGGGAGGGAGGAGTCTTAGGGACTGGGGGTGGGGGGCGGGAAGCGGCTGGAGGAGGGGCTGGAGCAGCAGGGCAGAAGGGCGGGCTGGGCCCAGGCGCTACCTGTGGATCCGCCTGTATGCATCCTGCTCCTCCTGGCACAGGATCTTGGGCAGCTCCACGGCCGACTCCAGGCACACCTTGCCAATGCTGACATGAGGCACGATGTGGATGGGGATCTCAATTCTCTCGTACCTGCAAGAGCAGCGGTTCAGTGAGTTTCTTGTTCGTTATCATGGAGGTGTTTTGTGCAGCTGATCTGTGTGGGCATCTCCACTTTGTGAAAACTGATTGAACTGGACACTTCTCTGCCTTCAAATGACTAACAGAATTACACTGATGTAGAGGGGACAAAAGACCAGACCCAAGCAAAATGAAGACTAGGGTGCTATGAAATGGGAATAGCCACCAAAGAGAAAGATTAAAAAACAAAATGCAACCACGGTGCCTGGCATGTAGTAGACACTGGGTCAGCAGGGCAACCTCAATCGACAGTCTAGCGTGGAGGTAGATGAAGCATTTCGATGACATGCTGTCATTGTGACCGTTTGTGGCCCGAATGGGAGCCGATGCCAAGGGCACGCCCCCTACAGGCAGGAAGGCCCGGGCCGTGGGTGTCAATAGGTGTCATCAGCAAGAGAAACGGTCAGTTCCCTGGAGTGGACATGAATGCGGCGACACACGTGTGCCTGTTATACTCACTCTGAGCTCTTTTGGGCCTGGATGGACTGAAAGCAAGTGTACAGCACCCGGCCAGTCTAGAAAAAACAGCGTGAAGGAAAGAAATGTCACTCTCTGGAAGGAGGTTAAGAGACTCCAGAGATAGATACAGCCGTAAATCAGCCTTTCTCGCAAGGGCTGTGGTGAGTGTGAGAGGCACGTGCAACATCTTCTCCACGCATGGGAGGCTGAGGGTGTGGCATCTGTGGTGGGGCGTGCAAGACCCCAAACTGCTGCAACATTTCTCAACACGCCCACGCTGACACACATACACGCGCGCACACACACAATACCTTTGTGTTTTTATCTTCTATGAAACATGAAAAAATAAGCCCCACAAAGCCTTGATCCATCATCTGGTACATGGCCTGTGTGCGGACATCTGCACGGAAACAGAAACAAACACCTGCGGTCAATTACATTGCCCAGACTTGGAGATTTCACAACAGAGGTGCCCGGTTCCCTGCAACTCTGGCCTCCAGGCAGAATGGGGCATGTCCTCTGGCCCATGTCAGTCAGGGTGTAAGCACCTCACTAGGCGAGGGAACCACCGCCGAGAACGCACGTCGTGACCTTAGGCTACAGCCCAGAGAGGAACTGGGCCTGCCTCCTCGCGCTGCTTGCTCGGGATTCAGTGTCACGTCCTTCCAGTTTTCACTCGACTGTCAACATGTCTACGAGGCCTAATTGTGTCCTTGTGCCACATTCTGTGCTCATGTGACCATGTATGATTGTCTCCCAGGAGAAAGTGTTGTGTGTTTTATCGCAGCTGCTTCTCTGTGTGCACCCCACATGTGAGCCCCGGGAAACTTCCTAATGGGCTGGACTGTTCACGCTGCAGCTTAAAATAAAGCTGGGGAAGGCCCCAAAACACGAAAGGCAAATGAGAAGGGAAGGAACTGGATGTGAGGATGAAAGTTTTTTCCAGGCCCTGTCCTGAGCTCAGGGCACCTCCTAAATGCCAAATCCAAAAGAGGCCCTGTCCCCTAAGTCACCGCTGATGCCGCAGCCTCCCGCCAGTGTTTCTGTCAGCACTGGACCCGGCCATTACGTATCCACATAAAGCAGCTGCTGGCACTCAGAGGCCAAAAACAGGTATTTGTGAACACTGGAGACATCCTGATGGTCGGGCACCATCGTGGGCCATGAAGCTGATAGATGGACAACAGTCACACCCCACCGTCGGCACCCAGAGGCCCAGCCTGGCCCTCGGCCTCCGGTCTCCCTGATAGTTTCTTCCTAAGTCTTGGAGGTAAGAAGCTAAGAAGTACCTAGAAATGGACCATAGTGTTGAAATGTGTCCACAACGACTCTCTTGAGAACCGACCGGCAGCCTCCAGAACAAGAAGCTCGGCTGGGAAGACGCAGTTTGTCGACTGGCTAGCTCGCAGAACAAGTCGGTATTGGGCACATCACGTTGACAAAGGGGCCTGTGCCACCGGTGGTGACTGGCAGATGTCTAAATCAGGAGCAGAGCTGAGGGCGCGGCCCCTCCTCGTATACATTTGCAAGCATGAGGGCCCCTGAGGGCTGGGCTCACCAAGCTCCGAAACAGCCTGCCGGCCCGTTCTCTCTCTCTCACTCTCCAAGCACAGGAAGATTCGGTTGGCGTCTGACACGCCTCCACTTCCGCCTCCACCTCCCACTTCAAGTGTCTGTCGGTTCTCAATCCGCTCCTCACCCACTGGCCAGAGCCTAGGCACAGTTCCATTTATTTATTTATCTATCTATCTATCTATCTATCTATCTATCTATCTATCTATCTATCTATCTATCTATTTATACAAGCACTGGGTACAGTCAGTATCTATCTATCTATCTATCTATCTATCTATCTATCTATCTATCTATCTATCTATCTATCTATTTATTTATGAAAGCACTGGGTACAGTCAGAAGCGCGGGAGGGTGAGAGAATCCACCAGAGCAGAGCAGGAAGCAGAGCAGGCAGAAGGACCGAAGGACACTGCTGAGGGGAGCAGCGGGCGGCAGGAGAGGTCTGCGCGCCATGGGGGACCCTTGACAGTGGCCGGGGATCAAACCGGCGCTGCAGAGGCTGCGGGCAGCTTCCCAGCCCAGCGCTCCACCGCTGCGCCACCGGGGAGGTCCCGCAGTTCCTTTCTTAAAAGCCACACACACCCCTGGCTTGGGAAGGGTTTTAAAGGACAATCGTGTCCACGACTTTCTCTTGAGCTGTGTGCGTGTGTCTGCGAACATGATAAAGCAAAGGAGGCAAAGGGCTACCGCCCACTAGACGCGCCTCTTTCCGGGCGCAGCTTCTGTGAGTCTGAAATCCAGCATTAGAGCCGTGCTGTGCGCGCTTGGGCCTGCTGCCTGCCGCGCTCTGCTCGCACCCTTTCTCTGCCTCTCAGGCACTCCCAGAACCCCATGGAGCCCATCACCGGCACGCTAGCACCCCACCCTTCCCCTTGGACATCCAGCTGCACATGTTCCGGGCCCTGAACTGCCAAGTGCTCTGGCAGGCAGGGCTTGAGAGGCCCCGAGGGGACGCCAATGCATCCCTGAACTTCCACTTTGCCTTTAAAGGGTCGGTATTCCCAGGGGGCCCCACAGCGCAGCGAGCTGAGGTCCCAACACTCCAGTGCCCAAGTCCACCTGTGCTGGGCTATCTTCACTTGGCTCCTCAGTCATTTCATCTCGGCTGATTTTCTTCAGTGACTTTCTGTCGCATGACTCGGATTTTCTGTCCGAGAGAAAAATTCGAGTATTCTCTGAATTCTGAACTTCCCGTTTGAGCATTCCACTTCACAGACCAACGCGGTTTTTTTTTCCAAAATAAAAGTGAAAAGCGCCTGTATTATTGTTATTGCAGCTTCTAGATTCCAGCCTTTTCCCCCTGGTCTCGAGGGCTGCCACACGCCGTGGCCAGGTTTCTACCTCATCCGTTAAATCAGCATTTACCAGGGGCTCAGCACCGGCCTTCCTGGGGCACCTGCACCCAACCGGCCTGGGCCCCATGTCAGAGTCTCGCGTGGTCTGGACTGGAATCTGCCCACACAGGCTAGTGCAGCTACAGGAACTCTGACTGCAACTACAGCCTGACACTGCACCACGGTGAATTTGGAGCGGGGGTGGGGGGGGCATTACTATGCCCTCACCAAGGAATATGGATCCTGTGATCAACTCAAGCCCTTAGGACTGCAAATAGGAAACAGCAGTGGAAGGAACAGACCACGGGACCAATCTGGGCCCAAAGGTCAGCTCTACTTAAGCCATGGGAGCCTCTGACTCACACCCAGATTCCCATGAGCAGGAGAGAGAAGCGAAGCCTCTCCCCAGGTAAAGACATTCCGCTCTTTCTCCAGAGTCCGTGTCACGAGCTTGTCAGCATCGGTGCTGTCGTTTCACCCTTCACACCCGGGCAATTTGCAACGAGAATTTTGTTCATTTTGTGACTAGAAGCCAACTGTCGGGCTTTCAAACACAGCGCTGAGATTTTATTAAAAATACTCAATGACATGAATCATTCTTTTTAAAACATGGAGAAAGAAATAAAAATGAGGACGTATTTAAGGTTAAATACTGCTTTAAAATAATCACAGGGCCTCCCTGGTGGCACAAGGGGTTAAGACACAGCCTATGAAGCTGTCCGCAGCCACTGCAGCATGCGTTCGATCCCCAGCCAGGGAGCTACCCACATGGCGAGGCAGACCTCTCCTGTTTCACCCACTGCTCCCCTCAGCAGTGTATTTCAGTAGATCTGCCTGTTCTGTTCCCCACTCTGTCTCTGGTGAATCCTCTCACCCCCCACATCTGTGGCCTGTATCCCAGTTCTTGTATGAATAAATAAATCTTTAAAAAAAAATAAAATACAGCCCCCGGAATGGAGAAGAAAAAGGAGATTCATTTGCAGGCACAGTAAATGCCACAGTCGCTCGGTACTCACCGACGTGGGAAGGCCACACCGTGATGTGAGGGTGAGAGTGATACCAGCCCACAACTCTCATGGGACGGCCAGTTAGTTCAGCCAACCTGTGTGTCTGTCAAGGCATTTCAACTTGTGGGAACAAAATCTGGGATGCCAATGAGGGCTCAGAAAGCCCCATGGTTGAGGCCAACAAAACAATGAGGTCAGATCAGGGCCCGGCTTCCGGGCAGAGCCTGTGGCTGTATGTGGCTGCACCACCAGGCTCTCAATCCACCACTACAACTTAGCAGCGTGCCCGCCGCAGAGAAGCGGATCACTTCATCTCTGGTTCCAGCCTGCTCCCAAAGGTGCCCTGACGGAACATTCTTGAGGTGACATTACAGAGATGGACAAGACAATGTCAGGTGGAGTGGGGAAAGCAGAGCAGGAGCCTGACCATGGCAGAAATTGTATCAAGCTGTGCCATAAATCATGTATAATGTAGCCTTTGGGGAACTGGGTACCAGCACCTGTCTATACTTTTTTTTTTTTTTTGATGAATCCACAATTATTTCAACATAGAGTTTAAAGAAAAGGTGCCAGAGCTACACAGGGTGAGAGGAGATGCATGCATCTCGCTACAGAAAGATGGAAACACAAAAATTGGGGGGAAACACATGGTGAGTAAACTGAAGAAATTTACTGTCCTGACCGCAAACATCTAGTTACCTTCATCTGTCGAGTACCTGTAACCCTTTAGGAATGATTTCCAAATTAACAGAAAGATGGGCAAAGAAAATCTCCAGGGAACTCACTCTTGAAAGTGAAAACTGATCACATTTACTGACAAGAAGAAAGTGGTAACAAGGTGATAAGAGGTGATTCTTGCCCATCCCATGGTCAACAGCCCAAAACCTTGGCTACACCCAAAGCAACGGTGTAGGGAGAAAGAGATGCCCGGGTTTGGGGCGCCTCTCTCCCAAGGACAGACAGCAAGCTCAGAAAGGTCTAGAAATGAAGTAATCTTAGCAACACTGGGCAAGGCACAGAAGAATGAAGAGAGGTCGAGTGGGGCACGGCAGGACAGACAGTGCCTCCCACGGCGTCTGCAGTCACCAGGCGGCGGTGGGGGGGGGGGCGGTACCCAGGGGGCTCTGGCTTAAAAGCAGGAATGTCATAAGGAAGTCATTCTTCCCCCTCAAAGGAGAATGGGGGGAAATGCTGCTTAACCGAGTGATGGGCCCTTCGGGGCAGCCTGCAGAAGCGGGAAATCCTGGGGCAGGTCGGGACACAGCGGAAGGATATCTCTGCCTCCGTGGAGGCCGCGGACAGCTGCTCGGGGGAGATCTCCACCCGGTCCTTCCTCTTGTCAGAGCGTCGCAAGATGATGACCGAATGAATGTGAACGATTCTCACGGTGTCCACCTGCAGGAAAACCCGCAGACACTTACTTCTCACTCCAGTAACATCTTCCATGGGTAGAGATTCCGTTTGAGAAAACACGTTTTTCTCATGACTAACAGAGTATTTCAGATGAAAGACATCCAGCGTCAATATGTACATTCCAGAAACAAAAATATAAAAACCTAGCATTTAGATCAAGGAAGGCCTTTCTGAATAATCAACTTCCACTGCTAAGCATGTGACTGCAGTGTGCGTGTGTGTGTGCGCACACACACACACACACAGAATTTCTTACATTCCAAATGGAACTGAGTGAGGTACTGGGGAGGTAAGCGGGTTAGATGCAGAATTTAGGTGGCAGAGCTGATGGCAAGACAAAGAAAGAAAGTTCGAGTGAAAAAGTAGCGGGCTTCAAAGCCACCAATGCAGGATGAACACCCAGGGAAGGAGGCAAAGTGTTTCGGCTCTGGGGCCAGGGGTGGTAGGAAGCCCCCGCGAGGCGGAGGCAGCGGGACGTGAGGGAAGCAGGCGCATGGGCCAAGGGCGACAAAGGCCAGAAATTGCCGGGAATGATGCTCAAGCTTCCCGCTGTGCTTGGTGGGACAAGGGAGGCAGACGTGAGTCCAGAAAGGCTCAGAGGAGACACAAGACCTGGGACGAGAGGAGGTAAATACAGGACGAAGGCAGGGTGGGGTAAGAGGGCCAGGTTGACTCAGCCAGGTTGAGGATGGGTACTGGGAAAGCAGCAGAACAATGGAAAAGGTCAAGAGTTTCAGGGGAGACTTCCCTAGTGGCGCAAGGGGTTAAGACACAACCTATGAAGCAATCCACAGTCTCTGCAGCACAACTTCGATCCCCGGCCAGGGAGCTACCCACATGGCGCAGCAGACCTCTCCTGTCTCCCCGCCGCTCCCCTCAGCAGTGTATTTCAGTCAGTCTGCCTGTTCTGCTCCCCACTCTGTCTCTGGTGAATCCTCTCACCGCCCCCTCCTCTGGGCTGTACCCCAGCTCTTGTATGCATAAATAAATAAATCTTTTTTTAAAAAAGTTTCAGGGGGATAGAGGCCAAGCGCAGGCCTCCTCCAGGCTGGGAACTCCCTGTCTGGTCGTTCTGCCATCTCTCTCTCTCTCTCTCTCTCTCTCTCTCTCTGTCTCTCTCTCTCTCTCTCATGTGCGCGCACACACACACACACAAACACACACACACACACACACACACGCGTGTGCTGAGTGTCGCTGCTCAATTCATTTCACATGTGACTAAGAGCCGACTGTCCCCACCCTTGAGCAAGTGGCTGGCATCATCCCCGTTTTACAGATAAAGGAAGTGAAGCTCATAGATGTCAATGTAGAGCCCAGGCCACGTGGCCAGTCACAGAGTCCGCAGCAGGGAAAGGATTTTCACGGATCTGCCTGACCACAAAGTCTGCTACAGCTGAAGTCTCAGGGGACACGGGCCAGGGCAGAAGCTTGGATAAGGGTAAGATGCGTGGGCAGGCGGGGGGCTTCCATGCAGGGAGCTTCCATGCAGGGAGGAGAGTGCAGAGGAACAGGAGACACAGCGAAAAGAGCAGAGATTCGAGGGAAAAATGAGGCAAGACGTGCACGCAGAAGTGACCCCTGCTGGCTCGACAGCAGCTGGGAGGGACAGGTGGAGAGTTTGGGGTGTCTGACTTGAGATGAAGGAGAAGGAGCAGTCCATGTGTTCTTTCAAGAGGCCTGGCTGTTGAAGAAGGACGTGAGAGTCATGACTGCGGATGACACAGGACTGAGAAGTTTGTTTTCTCTCCTTTTGCAAAGGGAGTCAGCACAGCTCACCCACAGGGGAAAGAGCCGAGTGCAGGGCCTTTCTTCCCTTGATTTGGGGAGCAGGCAGGCAAAGTGACTACCACCGAAGAGTGTGCTGGTGGGGCCGTAAGTTTTAGCACCTCCGTCATCCGCTGGCTGGGAGACAGACTGTGAGTTACTTCGAGTGTATTCTGCCAGAGAGTGGGGTGCGTCACCCTCGGGACAGTCAGCCGGCCACACGACCTGTGTAGGCTGAGTGGGCAGAGCAGGAGCAAAGACAGTCTAGGAATACCAATGGGGCCATCGTGTGCTGTAGAAGACAGGGCTGGCCCGTGCAGAGGGACGTGCTGCAGGGAGAAAGAATTGGGCTGGAGCATAACCCAGCCCGAGGTTCAAGGAAGGCAGAAGAGCGCATGGCGGCGAGCAGGGGGCTGAGGGGGCTGCTTGTCGCTGCAGAGAATGGGAACTCTGTGTCCTGGTGAGTAGATTCTTCATCTGAATTTACCAGAGAAAACACCCCGCCTGGCCACAGAAGTGGACTGCACCCCCCGAAGGGTGCCTGGCTGACCCCGGCAACACAGGTCCCCGCCCGCTGAACCCCAGCACATACCTTTTCAGCAATGGTGCGCACTTCAGGCCCAGTATATGCAGATTTGGAGTCGCTCCTTTGGGCGATAAAAATAAAAAGGACGTGAGACTTAGATGATAAAGAATAAAAGCAAATAGCATGAGCACTTTGTGCAACGAGAGTAGCAGAGAGGACGCGGCAGGAGGGTAAAATGAGGTGGCGGCGCCCGAGTGCTCAGGCACGGAAGGGCAAAGCCAAGCTCCTAGCACCGTAGCCAGCAGAGAGGTGGACCTGCAGGTGCGCACGTTGGCAGCCTTCAGGGGAGTAGGGGAAGGCCCAGCCCTGGCAGTCAGCACATCTCCCAGGCGACCGCTGCAGGGACAGGTGACACGCAGGAGTGGAGGGGGGGGAATGGTGCCTTCAGATTACCCGCCACAAAGAAGAGTCTGGTCTGGTAATTGCTGGGGAAGAGGTCACGAAACATGTCAAGCAGGACAAGAAATCACAGGGCCTGGGGAAGCCACGTGGTGGCCTTTGTCTCCGATGGACATTGTAGTTTGACAGGTTCACTCTGGGTGTGCCCCACCGGAGCCACCCGCACCGCGCCGCGGGAGCGACCTTCAGACTTGGGGTGGGGCTGAAGGGAGCGCGGGCTCAGCGGAAGTGGGGCCAGGGTTGTCATTCTGAGAACCGCCGCAGAGCGCCCCGGGGCTGGGCCCGCGGGCTCTTACCTGGTGTCGTCGTTGAGCTAGAGTGGAAAGAGCAGAGAACAAGCGTCACAGTGGGCAGGGGCTGGAGGGCTGAGACGTGGGGCGCTCGGTTTCCTCTTTCGCCCCTGGGCAGCGCGTCGGCGCGAAGCCGCTGGGGGCCTGGGAAGCCGAGTCCCGCGGTTCTCGGACACGCTCGGGCGCCGCTTTGCTACCTGCGCTTCCCAGGAGGGAGGCCGGGCTTGTGGACCGGTCGGGGGCTGTTGTGGTGACCCCGGGACCGCCTCCGGCGGCTCGGGCGGTTGGGACCCGGCGCGCTCACTGCGCACGGAAACCCCGGCCGCCCGCGCCCAGGGGACGAGGCAGGGCCCCCGCGGCCCGGGCAGATGGCCAGGGCCGGGCGGGAGGCTCCAGCGCGGAAAGCCGACCGCGGAAACCGGGTCCCTGCGGCAGCGCGGTGACAAACCTCAGCCCCCGGATCGGCATTAGGGGTGCGGGGTCCCTGCGGGCCTGGGCGCGGCCGCGATCGGGCGGGGGCGGCCGACGCCCCGGGGACGCACTCACCTCCCCGATGCACAGCCCCATCACCTCCTCCTTCTCGGTGCTCAGAGCGTGGTTGAGACACACCAGGAAGGCGTCCGACTCCAGATGCACCGCCTGCACCGCCTGCACCACCTGCACCGCCATCTTGGTCCGCCGCGCTCGCGTCGGCCGGGGCCCGCCTGGCCGGGCCAGCCGGGGCGGGCCGGGCCGGGCGGGGCGGGGCCGGCGCGCGGCCGGGGCGGGGCGGGGGCGGGGCGGGGCGGCGCCTGGGGCCGGCCGGCGCGCGGGCGGGGCGGGGCGGGGCGTGGGGTGCGGACGGACGTGCTCCGTGAGCGTCGCCGGGGCGGCGGGGCCGGCGTCGGCGCCTCCAGAGCGCGGGCGCCCATTTTGCCCCGCCGCAGAGCAGCTGCGCGCGCGGCCTACACGCCCGGCACGGCCCTGGGAAGCGGCCTGCGATCGCGGGACGTGCTTTGGAAATTGGGCCCTAGCACGGTTCAGGTCTCACTTCCCGGGGGTTGAGGAGCAGGAGGCGGCCCCCGACTCTGTCCAACTGCCCGGACCTCTTCCGCCGGCCTCGTAACTCGGGGGCGGGCGACCTGGGCCGGAGGCCCCCCCCACCGGCTCGCCCGGCTGCCGTGCAGACCCAGACCCCGACCCGACCCCGATCCTGATCCCGGCTGCAGTGGCCCGGGTGGGGCGTCTGGAAGTTTGAGCCTCGCTCTTCCCGAGGCGGATTAATTAGCCCAAGAAACATTACATTCATGTGAGTAACCTCTGGCAGATGCACTGTTGTTCTGTAGCTGAAAGTCTCACTCTTTAGCTTGGCGGCTGCTCCTTCTGCCGAGCCTTCTAGATGTCTGGTCCTTGGATGCAGGGAAGGGGCAGGGGACTAAGCTTGGATTCAAGGTCGGCGGGCGCCCAGGACGCACACTGCCCGGCGCACCTGCTCTTGACCCTGTCACACGGGGCGGGGTTGTACGCAGCAGCAGTGCCTCGGGTAGAAGTACAGACTCCCCCCTCCTCCCTGGGGAGCACTTCACGTGGCCACAAGAACGAGTCTGGACCCGACGGCCACCTTCCCGCGTGCGCAGCCTGCTGTGTGGGTGTGTGGCGGCCTCTGCCCACGGCCAGCGGACATGGCACTGCTGGGCAAGACATGCGGATGCGGGGCTTTGCTCTTTTCTCCCAACGCAGCCCAGCGCGAGTCTCCCACGGTGATGTGCGTGCAGAATTCACCCAAGGCGCGGAGGGTCCCGGGCCCCAGCACCCCACCATGACTATCTCTAATGGGGAGGCCGGGCTGAAACTTCCCTCACAAAGCCCTGGGGTCATGTCAGTTTTCTCTTAAGGTTCAGCTTTGCAGCCTGCGGCCTTCCTTGCCCTCCTGGTGGGGCAACTGGCCTCTGCTCTCCCTGGGGCTTGCTGAGGGCTCTGCGATCTTCGCAGCAGGCAAGGCCTCTCTGCTCGCAGCTGGCCACTGTCTCACACCCCAGGGCACTTTCACTGGCCCTGTCATACTTGCAGCCACAGGGCGCAGCCCTAACATTCCACACCTGTGACAAGGGTGTCGTGTGACGCACTCAAGTTACCATTTCTGCAGCTTCCAAGCTGTGTGATCTGCAAGCTACCTGACTTGTCTGTGTCTTCCCTGCCCCTTAACTTGGGGTGCTAGAGCATCCCCCCAATCAGGTGCTGTAACGATTACACGTGGAGCACTCAGGAAGTGGTAAATAAGTTACTTGTCCTGACACCCCTGCAGCTGAGCTGTGCTCACAGCCAGTGGGGCCGACTCAGGATCCACAGCCAGGTGCCTGAGGCGGGCCCAGTTCTGGTAGTTTCCTTCACTGTCACTGGATGACTCCATCGACTTCAAATAAAATGTGTGTATTTAATGGATTAATGCTTACAAAGTATTCAAACACCTGGGGGGAAAGCAAATTAGTCTTTTCTAAAAGACACCAAACAGCTCATTCTGTGAAGGAAAAAAGGTGGTTTTGCTACCTAAGGAAGGAAGCCCTTGTGTGTTGGGTGTTGGCCACTGAGCACGTAATTTACAAATGCCTGAGAAACAGCCTTCGTGGACCATAGTGTATGGACACGCTGGCTTCAATCCATTTGAATGTGTAGCCGGACGCATCCATGCAGCGGGACACTTGGGTGTCTATGCGTTGTCCTGCCCCCGGAACCGAACTTGCACTAGAACTTTTAAGAAACTCACGTCAGTTAGGGGCCCGCCGTTTTCTGAACAGACGGCCTGTGAGGAAAATGCTCTCTGCTCGGTATTCGCCATGCTGCGAGCCCGTGACTGCTGGGCCCAGGCCCGTGTGGCCAGGGGAATGAGGGAGGCAGGGAGCCACTGCCAGTGCCTGTGATGCTGGGCTCGTCCCTGCCGCTCCATCTGCGGCTCTGGCTGTGGGCTGCAGGCCCCCACCCGCTGACAGCCACCCATCAGGCCGCCTTTCTTCTGAGAACGTTCAGTAGTGATTCATCAGCCTCTTTGTAGTGATTCAGAGTAGCCCAGCCGTGGGCTCCGGCGTTTGTGCCCTTGTGTCCACTGGAATGATCTCCCTTTGACGTCAGTGCAGCCAGTAAAAGTTCGCTTTGCCCTGAATCGCACGCGTCCCATGCTGCTGCAGGCCCCGGGGTCTCTGAGCTGATCCTGAGCCGTTAACCCTTGGGCACTTTTTAAAATAGATGCTGGACGCAGGTTTTTCATCTGTTCCCGTAGCCAGACTTCAATGCTAGCAGACGCCCTGGCTCCCCGCTCACGCCGCTCCCCCCTCAGGCCCTGGCAGGAGACGCAGAGTAATTCCAGGCGAGAGAACTGGCTTTGACAAAGCAGTCTGTGTGACACGCCAAGCACGTGCCCCCTCCCCCCAGGAAGCCCCCGCTTCTGTCGCTGCTCACAGCGCTGATGACCAGGCCTGCCGCTGACTGCACAGAGAGCAGAGCGGGAAGGTCGTCAGAGGCCAGGCTGTGAGTTGTTTTGACACAAAGGCTGCGATTGCCATAACTGGCAAGAGCTGTGCATGGGGGAGGCAGATACCTGCACCCTGTTCCATGGGGCACACAGGCGGGACCTAGGAGGAGCCCGCTGTTTGGGGGACGTGTGTGTCCATTCGGTGGTGTTCACTGCACCGTGACCGCTGGGAGGTAGTCACTGAAGACCAGGAAGAAACCTGAGGTGGGGCTTGGGATCGGGAGAGGCAGTGGTGGTTCCGGAGAAGGGCCTTCGCTTTCCGGCCTGTGACATGGGAGCACGCACAGGCGAGGGCTCACAGACCCCCTCACTACGGTGGCAGAAAGGCCGTGGTGGCTCCCTGAGGTGAGACTGTGTCCCCGCTCTGGGCAGGTTCACTTTCCCTCCAGGGAAGGTGAGCAACACGGCCCGGAGCACAAACAAACCCAACGCAGGCAGTCGGCCTGCGCGCGAGGCCTGGCTTGGCGCGTTCCTCCTCGCAGCTGCCCCCAGCTCGCGTTGTTCGGCCCGGTCTCTGCTCTGGCTTTGGGGTGGGGCAGCCGCCTGTGCTGGGCTGCAGCCGCGTGCCCTAACAGCTCGTGGGAGCAGGTCTGTGTGGCAGGGGCAGGGCCTCCCCCCCCCCATGCCTCCCTGTGCTCTGCCAGCCGCAGCAATGCGGGGAGCGGTGCCGCGGCACTGCGGCCGAAGACCCTTCCTGCCAAGTGTGGCTCGAAATAAAGCCAGGACGTGGATGAATAGCTCTCATTTGTTCTCACTCATCTCTCAACCAGCACGGTCCCAGAGGCCTCGCAAGGCTCGACACCTCCCGGCAGCTCTCAGCCTCCCTCCACGAGCTCCCCCGTGGAGATGCGCAGCCACTGTGCCGGGCCTAAGCACACTGGCACCTGGGCCGTTTACCCTAAAGCAAACTTTTGATCAATTTAGAAACCCCTGCCTCCCCGGTCTCTGAGCGTGGGGACTGCCGGGGCTGGCTTCGACCTGGGGGACACAGCATGTGTCCCGCCACAGAAGTGGGCTCACAGGACCGTGGGCCGAGCTGCTCTGGGCTGGCGATGCTGGCGGGCAGCCACGGCACGGATGCCCGGGCTCTTAGGCAGGAGCTCCCGGCAGCTCTGGTGGTGCTGGGTGCTCGCCAGGCCGGGTCACCGTGCCCACTGGCGAGTCCTTTCAAACCCAAGTCACACCTGTGTCCTGTGCGCGGGCGCTGCAGGCTTAGGTGCAGAAAAGCAGGGCTAGAATTGGAACCCAAAGCCCAGAATGGCAGGAGAGGATGTGGGGGCTCCACCCGATCGCCTCTGGGTTCACCAAGAGGGCATCTACCGCGACGAATACCAGCGCACGTGGGTGGCTGTCCTGGAGGAGGTAACTGCTGTCTACCTACTTACTCATTTTGCTTTCAAACCACTTCCTTCCGGCCAGCCCCGAATTCTGAAGTCTGTGCTCTTGTTTTCCATCACTTCTTCCCACCAGGACACGAATTGCCTCAGGGCACGAGTGAAGCAGGTGCAGGTGCCCTTAGGTGACGCGGCCAGGCCAAGTCACCTCCTCACGTCCCAGCTGCCTCTCATGTGGCAGCTCTACCCTGAGGGGCGCTACATGGACAACAGCTCTCGCCTGTGGCAGATCCAGCACCACACAATGGTACGCGGGCGGCTGGGGCGCTTTCTACTGCGGGGGACTCTCGGCAGCGTGCCCTCTAAACTGTGCTTTTCCTGACAGGTCAGGGGGGTACAGGAGCTGTTGCTTAAGCTTTTGCCCCACGATTAACCTGGTACGTACTCAGCTCCCCTCACCCCACCCTGTCCACGTTGCCCCGTTGTGCCGGCGGTGACCGTCTCTCTCTTCTGCAGGTGCGCGGCCCCAGGACGATGCGCGCCTCCGCCCCTTTCAGTACTTGTCCATCGCCTCGCCCCCCACTGCGGTCCACCCACCGGTGGGCCCTGGGGCGGGAATGGGTTGAACAGCTGCTCACGGACGCAAGTTTAGGAAGGGTCGTGAAGAAGCCCGCAGGTGGAACTGCAGAGAGGGGGCGCAGACAGAGAGCCAGTCCACAAAAGCACGTAGTCAGGACATGTAACTTGAAATTGACTCCTTTGGAGCTCGCCACCGAACCTTCCATGGACGCCATCAGCTGGACCTGGGGCCCGATGAGTCCCAGAGAGTCAGCACCTGCTACAGAACAGCTGCCCCGCTCGCCATGGACTGGGTACTGCCCTCGAGAAGAGCGCGGCTCCTAGGCGGCAGCGCTACCTGTCGCTTCCTTGCCCTGCAACTCACCTGCCTTTCCTTCTCCCAGCCTGTAAATATCTAGGTTTGGCTCCACCGTTCCCATCCCAGCACTGACCTCACTCAGGGGGCCGGGGTGGGGGTAGGAAGCTGATTGCACTGATGAAACTAGCTGCGAAGGCTCCTGGGCCCTTTTCCTTTCTGAAAGTGTGTCTTCGAATGTTCAGAAGTCGCTGCTCAAAATCACGGGCACTGAAATCCCTTCTCTGGCTACAGAGGTTTTAAATAAGTTGGTTTCTGTGAGAGCTCCGCAGTTCGCCAGCACCTTCCTCAGGGCCTGACTAGCGCCACACACTGCTGATTCCTAGGAAAGCGTTCGCTCGCTGATGGGGAATGTTCTCAGTCCAGTACTCGTGATGGTTTGAATACATTAAAAGAGAGCTTTTCCTTTTGAAAACACCTTGGGTACAACAGCTGCGGTGTGGCCAGTCGTTCCTGCCTCGGGCACCTTCTGCCCTTTACCCATTCGCCCTCCCCAGGGCTGTCAGGTGTGAGCCCCCTTTACACAGGAGTCCTAAGGAAAAAGGCTCAAGGAGCTGAACCACTTACCCTGCGGGGTTCTATGAAGGCTGAGGGGTGGGGGGCTGCCGCAGGGCTGCGGCTTGGGCTCCAGGGCTGGCTTGCAATATTCAAGACGATCGAATCGAAGGGTTTTTTGGTCCATGTCAAGTTATTTTTATCTCCCAAACTGAATGAGATGGATGTTGTAAAAATACAGTCGGTTTATCCTGAGTGGGAAGAGTATTTTTAGTGTAATCGTTTTCCAGCAACTGTAACTGCTTGTCTCCAAAGAAAATTCCATCTAGAAGGGCTTTAAAATCTTGATAAACACAAAATAAAAATCTCTTTTTTTTTTTCATTTTAGCTCTCTGGAAATGCCACAGAAGGATCCGTGCCAGAAGCAAGCCTGTGCAATACAGAAATGTTTACAAGGTTGTATTAGGCTCCACTTCTACACTGTGAACTCACTAAAAGAGACCAAACATTCATGTTCTCAGCAGAGAATATTGACTCCTCTCAGAATGTAATGTCTCTGTAACTGTGTCATCAAAGCTGCCGAAAATAAAAAGTGAGGTGATCGCCATCTGGCTCAAGGCCTGGCTAGGCCAGGCTTGCCTGGAGGGCTTCAGCCCTCGCCTGCACAGTGGCAGGGCCCTGGGCTGGGAGGCCCGGGATGCAGCCAGAGGTGTGATCTGAAGCTGAGCAGAGTCCTGTTTTCAAAAAAGACCAGTGACAAATAGGTCGTACTTCACTGCGGCTGACAACTTGCTTTTTTTAAAGCAATCGCATTTGAAGGGGCGGGGTGGGGAGATGGGGGGTCGAAAGTTTTTAAAAAAAAAAAAAAGCAGCCAATGAGTTTTACTGACCAGCGAATGGTTATTGGCAGGACACCGAGCTATGTGAATTTTAAAACTGGCCCCTTCTTCTCGTTCTTCCGAGCGCCAAAACCCCTTGTTTGTTGACCTGTTCTCACCTGTTGCTGCGCAGCGGCCGTTTCATCTGCCCTCTCCTTGCCTTCCTACAACTTTAAGAAAAGGGAAGAAAGTTTTTTTTATGATTTCTCTTCCCCAGTAAATCCCCCATGGTTTGAAGGGGAGACAGGGAGGAGGCCAGTGGCGGGAGAACCGGCACGGCCCTCAGGGCTGTACACAGACGAAGCGATTTGATTCTTTCTTCGCCTCTGAGCCCATTTCGTGTGCGGGGCACGGGCATGGAGGTCTGCAGCTGCTGCGCTGCGGGGCCAGTTCTCTCCTGTCCCGAGCCAACCCCCGCGCAGCGCTGGCACTCCTGGGGTCGGGTCCTGGGGTCGATGCAGAGGGCCAGGCAGGACTCGCGCCTGGGGTCCAGTGGGCCTTCTCCGTACGTGTCCACAATCCTCTCAAAGTGCAAAAGGCCTTCTTAGCCCACAGCTGTGAAAAAGGGTTGCAGTAAGCAAGCCCTGAAGGTCTCACTGGGGAGGGAGGGGGGCACTGTGCAAGCATTCCTGACTCGCCAAATTAGCAAAGGCCCAGTAACCAAAAAGGAAAGAAAAAAAGAGGGTTCCGAGCCAGCACCCCGGGCGAAAGGAGAGTAAGTGTAAACACCTTTGGCCACTTTGTAAATCATGCTTCTTCCTGACAAGCCTCCTGAGTGCTCCAGTCAGGACAAGGCGGCGCACGTGGGTACACCCTTCTCCCACGCCCCTAGGCGAGGTGTGCAGGGCCGCTGGCCCCCAGAGCCCATGACTGAGCTTGGCCTTGTCTTTCAGCCAACAGCTACGCGGAGGCCAGGTGCCAGGCTGTCCTCCAGGAGCTGCGCCAGTGCTGTGCCCGCCTTCCCAGGGGCAGATCGCTGGTCTGCTCAGGGTTTGAAAGAGAAGAGGAAGAAAAGCTGGCACCGAAGCCACTGCGAAGCGAAGTTCTTCGAGAAGTCACAACCGCCCCGAGGCCTCCAGGCTGGTTCTGCTTCTCTCCGACTCTGCCAGGCAGCGGCCAACACCAGACACACGGGTCAGCTCTAAGAGTTAATGGCTCTGCCATCCACGCAGGGCAGATGGAAACATGAGCAGAACAAATGTGTGGAATGTAATAAAACTGAGCTGCTAAAATAAACCTGTTAAGCAAAAGACTTCGGTTCATACTTGTCTCCACCCTGGGAGCAAGCCAGTGTGGCGTGACGGTAACAAGGGCTTTCAGCACACCAGGGGCCGGGAAAGGGGAAGCCCTAGGCCGGGCCAGCCCCCAGCAGGGCCTAGGGCAGGAGCTCAGCTGCCACTGATTTCATCAGCTGTGCCTGGGAGAGGAAGCCCCCTAAAAATGGGAAAGGACGGGGTCTGGACAGTTTCCAGTTTGGGGAGCCAGGACATATGGCCTGGGGAGGGCCCCCAGTCCCACGGGGACAGACACCCCTGCACGCAGATCTCCCCATGGCCCCTCCGCCTCTCGGCATCAAGGAAGCGCCGCACCGTGTTCGGGAGAACACTCGGGGACAGGCCCGCGGGCACGCGCTTCGGACACTCACGTGGCCTCGATGGACACTGCTCGCAGCAGCGCTAAGGGAACGCGAAGCTCCCACGGAGCCAGCTGCAGAACGGGGCACTGGCAACACTCAGGACAGGTCTTTCCAGTTTGGCCTCACCCAAAGGCGCTGCAAGGCAGGCAGCCACAGAACTGGCGTCCCGGTGGCTGATCGACTCTTAGAAGCAATTTCAGCTGTGCGCACACAAAGATCAAATTGGTTTTTGTAATAAACAATTTATGGACCGGGCAGGGTCCGTCAAGCGAGTAGGAACATGCAAAGCAGAAGGGTGCTCTGAACAGAAAGGTGGCGCAGGCGTGCAGAGGGCATCGCCCCACCCTCTGGGCACGGGATGCCGCCACATCACGTCAGGGACGCACTTCACAAGTGTGTGCAGGGCCCACGTGGATGGCAGGGCAGCACAGGGGCAGGGGCTTGGAGGCCCCAGTGGGAGCAGAGGGCGGGCCGGCCTGATGAAAACCAGGCAGTGTGTAATCATGTGTCTGCCGCGCAGACAGGGTTCTCGGGTGCTTGTTTCTGGTGAAACCCTACATGGGCTCAGAACCCAGCTGTTCTTCGAGTAGGTGGGGACGGCCACTGCTTTGTCAGCAGTCTCAATTCAAAACAAGCTGCGTGCCGGTCTGGGGAGCGTTGTCCCGAACGTCTTCGGGGAGGTCGATCCTTCCAGTTGAGGTGACTGATCACTTCACTATTGAGGTCACTTTCTTTGGGGGCTGGGAGGGCCTATCGGGCAGATGACGTGATCAGGAAATGGTAGGCTGACTAAGAGCTCCCTGCTGGGCCTGCTAGCTCGAAACATCCTTAAAGTGAAACTCACCACATGTTGACACAAGGCTGCAGCGTGCTTTCCTCAGGTTCTAGAACCACCACTGAGCATGCCTCCACCCCCACAAAAGATGACTTCTGAAGCAAGAGCGTATGTTCCGACAGGTTGCCTAGGCCCTTGGGCTGCTGTGACAACATACGACATTTGTATTGCCCTGTTCTGGAGGCTGCAAGGCCAAGGCCAAGGTAGATTCATGTCTGGGCACAGAGCCCTTCCTGCTTCGAGGGTCAGCTTCAGGTCAGCACATGCTGGGAGGGAGCCTCAGGGTCTCTGTGGAAAGGGCACCAGTCCACGCACACGAGCCAATCAACTCTGACACTGTCACCTTGTGGGTTAGGACGTGAAAATGGGAATTTGGGGGCAACACCAATATTTGGTGCTTAACATGGGGACCCTTTGTCCGTCCCGCTAGAGGCCGCCTGTGCTGCTATACGCGCACACTCACACTTGAGACCGTTTTCCAAAGCACGGTCCTGGGTGTCTAGGAACTGCTGGCGGGGGGGGGACGGGGGGGGGACGGTTACTGTGTTCAGGAGTGTGGGTACTCCACTCAGGACATTTCACATGCCAGTGCCGGTCTGATCCTGGGGGCCACTGTACGAGGACGCACCGACAGCGACCCTCCACAAACGTGCTAAAACTGCAGGAAATCATTTAAGCCAAGTCTTGTGTGAACAGGAAGGCAGTTTAATAAAGCATTTACACTGTGTCCACATCACATACAAATCTAAACTACACTTAGCAACTGACAGCAGGGCTGGGGCCGGCGCTCGGGACCGCGGCCTCCCGGGCTCCCAGCAGCTCGAGGCTTGAAAGCGATCGCCCTGCTCCTTCCGGTCTGCTCAGTCCGACCGCAGAGGTTCGCCGAGCCCTTAGGAGTCGCTGCTCACATCTTTCTCCTTGGCTGCTTTGACGGAAACGAAGTGGCTGCCAGAGCCGCTTCACACACACAAGCGTCTTCTGGGCTCAGGGCTGCGGTGGGACTGCCCCTCGGCCCTGGGGCCCCTATCTCACCCTCTAAATGGCCCGGGCCGCACCACCTTCACCCCAGGGCTTCAGCACGGCTGCCAGACCCTGTACCCGGCCCTGCTCCCCCCGCCCCTGCTCACCCTCTCAAGCAGCCTCTGGAGGTGCCTGATGCTGCGGTGTCTGCAGCAGAGGCAGCAAGGCCCGCTCATTAGCCCTGCGACTTCGTGGACACCAGCGTCCAGCGCAGAGGTCCCCCACGTGAGCTGTCAGTCACCTTGATGGCACTTTTTACCAGTTCAAGTCCAGAAAGGGAAGATTTGCCGCATCGACAAGCTGACTTTACAGTTCGACAAAAGTGCACTTTTTGTCAAAAGGAAAAAAACACTGTCGGTTTTCTTTACAGAAACACTGCTCTAACGTTCAGGGCTGTTTAAGCGTCATACATCACGGCCATAAGCGCCACCACATGATTTATGGAAATTACATCCAAAGATTTCCGCCCAGTTCTCCGAGTGCGCACGCTCACAGTGCATCCATAATGAAGGAGGAGGACAGCTGTGTCAGTGATTCCTTCTAGAACACTGATCCCACGTGGTCCTCCGTCAGCCTCTGAGACAGTAACTGCCCAGACCCACACGACCACCCAGCTGAGGCGTCCCAAGGCCAAGGAGGGGAGACTGGAACAGAGGGTTGGCCCGAGCAGAGACGCACGGGAGGGGCAAATGCACCCGGTGATGGGGGCCTACGTGGACACATGTTCAAACAAAGCAGAGGGGCTCTGCACACTCAGCAGGTGCATGATGTGGTTTGCTGTGTAACTGTCTTTCCAGGAAGAGCGCTGACCTTTGAGACGTATGGAACACGACGAAACAGCACAACGGGTATATGTTTCGAAATTGATAAACAAGGTGCAATGGTGACACAATTTTAGTCTGAATAAAAATAGGCAGCAGAATGTCATATCGTGATTGCAGGAGAAAAACACAAATGGATGAATTCCATAGACTCTACAATTCTAAACTCAATATGGCATCCCCAGAGATGTTAAAAAACACGTTTTAAAGGCAGGTCTTAAAAACACACACTTCGCAGGGCACTGTGCACTGCACACGTGTGCTCAGAAGTCGAGTCTTGAATAGCTGTCACGGTCCCTTCTCCAGACACCCTCTATGAGACCATTCTCACATATTCAAGACACTGAGTCCCATTTAAGAGCTCAGCTCTGCGGATGGACTGCAACCAGGTATTCTAGATGGCAACAGGCCACTGCAGCAAAACGTGCCAAGAGCGTGAGTGTTGTCTATAAACTTTCAAAGAGGAATTCCAAGAGCTGGGGCCCTCAGGAGGCAGCGAGTGACATTTGCTGAGGGGCAGAGTTGTTTCCCGAGGGCCACTGGTGCCACCCCCGTGCCTGCAGTGTGGCCTCAAGTGTTCGGCTGCTACTGACTGAACAGAGAAGTAGCATCGGCACTCGGGGGCCGCGGCTGCCCTGGTGTTTGGACAAGAGGTGAGGACGCTTCACATTTCAAAGCTTAAAACCTTCTCTATGATCAGTGAACCCCAGGTCGCATCTCGTGCGGCCAGGCTGCATGCCTCCCCGGCTGAGGACAACCCTTCAGCACGGCGGGCATGAGGCCCTCGTGCCTCCACTCAGAGCTAGTTGCTGCGGCCCCGTGCTCCTCTTCCCGCGGCCTGGAACCGGCTAAGACAAAGCGGACACCACAGCAACAGCGTTTGTGCTTCAAGACAAGTGTATTCCGCTCCCCCACACGCACACACAAGGCTGCCAGGTGCTCTCACTTCTTTCCCAAATCACCAGTTCGGGACAACTTTGAGGATCCATTCACCCCTCCCCCTGCTGACCATCTTCCAGCATGTTCTGGGCAGTGCGTTACATCGGGGGGCGGGGGGAGGGAACCTTCTTGCTGACATACAGGTTAGTCAGCTGGGGAGTGTGCCGGGGAGTGGCCGGGAGCAGAGCTTAAGACTACTGTCTCTTCTGTCGCCGTCAAGCTCTCGGGTAACCTGCGCCTACGGATGCCTGCAGAAGCCACTCGGCTACACCACGGCAGGGGAGAGGAGGAGGAGGAGGAGGAGGACGGGCTTCATGTCCTACAGTGGAGTGAAGAGGCTGCTGGCTGGAGGAACACAGCAGTAACGGAAGCAGCGTCGCCCTCTTTAGGATGCCATGCCAAGCAGGAAGCCTCCGAAAAATCCACCAGTCACCAGAACATTCTTCTTCACAAATGTCACCACCTAGAAACAGAAGACAGCGCGATGGGTTATTGTGCTAAGGACGTTAACGTCGGGATCTCTCTGCTAGCTATGCAGTCTTCAGGCCCAACCCCTCACCTGCCCAGTCACCTGTGCCATGGACCCTTGAACAACATGGGGTGCAGGCTTAGGCCCTCCAGACTCACAGAGCCTGGGGCGGTGGGAAGAAAACAGTGCATGTGACGCAGGTAGGACTGAAAATGACTGCGCGGGCGGAGCAGTGCCACCCTCGCCCCAGCCCTGTGCTGCCCCAGCTCCGACGAGAATGCAACTACACTGGTGCACCCACAGCCGTGCACCCCTGCACGCGCAGCCCCGAGGAAGGTCGCCCAGGGGGATTACAGGATCCAACCAGTGCCGTGAGGCCAAGTGGCGCTAGCAGCTGCAACACGCAGCGGCTACCTGTGCGGGAGCAGCTGGTCTCACCTCCTCCGCTTTGCTCTTGACCTCTGTGGGGAGCTGGTTGCTCTTGCGGATCTGCAGCTGTTCCTTGGCTTTCTTCATGTCCTTCTCCACTCGCTGCCAGTCAACTTTGATGTAGCCAGTATGGTTTGCGAGCTAGAGTTCAACAAGAAGTTGGGTAAGGAATGCAGGCCTGCCTGCCTTCCTGCTGCGTGAGGGACTGAGGTGCGGCACCAAATGCCCTGACTTTCCCTTCCAGTTCTTCATAGGACAACGACAGCAACGACCACTCAGAACCGCCCTCCAGGGAAGGCCCCAGGCCTGGTGCTGGAAATTGGCGCACCATCTCCACCAAGTCCCGGTTTCAAAGCCAGCCCCAAGGGACATCCGCACTGGCGGTCGAACATGAGGTGACAAGAAGGCCTGAGCTTCCTGAAGCCGCAGCTCTTCCCTGACAGGCCCTGGAGGGGCACGTCCAATAGACTCTCACGCTGGACCGCCTTCCCCAGGGAAAGACAAAGCCGGAGAGAACGCGCGAGCAGGAGAAGGCTGACCCGGACGCCTCTGTGAACCGGCGCCAGCCACAGCCGAGGAGCGCGCCACCAGTCCACCGGCCCGGAGCGCGGCAGGGTCTGGCAAGCCGTCTCTACCACACGCAGCTCAAACAGCTAAAAGCGAAGCTCGCCCTGCCCGTCCTAGATTCTCTGTCGCAGTTCGCGTCACCCCCACCTGCTCCCTCACCCAAACAGCCGGGCAAGGACTGCGGTCCACGAGACACGCATGAAAGTGCGCGAACCGCAGCCTTCTGGGGGGGAAGGTAAAGGCTCTTGCAGTCATGGGTACTTGGGGAGCCACAGGACCCTGGGCGGTCACGGCGAAGTCCAAGAGCCACTCTACGCGTGACCTGTCCCGCCAGGGCAGAGAAATGGCGCCGAGGAACCACGAGCACAAGGCGATGGCGCTGGCCCCCGGGGCGACGTACAAGGAAGCCTGCGGCGGGGCGGGCCCCAAGAAAAAGGGGGGGAAGACGCTGAACGAGGAAAGGGACGAGAGCCGCAGGTCCAACGGCACAAGGAAGGGGGCGAGGAACAAGCTGCTGTACTTTTTATCAGCGTCGAGACAAGTGAAAGATCAAAAGCACCCGGCGGTGGCAGGGGCGTGTGGGCACGGAGCACGCACACGTTCACGCAGGGCAATGGTTAGCTGGGAGCTGGCACCCGGAAACGACCCGTTAGCCACGCACACACACACAGACACAAAGTGAGGCACATTCACATAACAGGGAGGCAGCGGAACCAAGCGCTCCGAGCAGAACCCAAGCGCGAAGGCACCGCCTCCTGCGCTGCACAGGCCAGGGGCACGCAGCAGCTGGAGGGGAGCACAGACCACGCGCCACCCTGGCCCCCGGCCGTCAGCCTGGACTCTGGGCAGGAAGCCGAGCCCTCTGACTAAGTGGAGACCATCACGCGCGCACACGCGGCAGGAGAGCAAGGCTCCCCCAACTGCAGTGGGCACTGTAAGGGCAGGGTGCTGGCCATGGAGTTGCCACTGGCCCAAATGGCACAAGGAGTAAGAAGCCTCCAGGGGGGAGAGGAAGGTTGGCGGCAGCCAGGCGCACCCGGGAGGCCCTTCCCACAGTGCAGACGCGTCTGTCCGCAGGGAGGACGGCCAAGCAGCCAACAGAGCTGGTCTCGGCGTCTGTGGAGATGCAGGCTGGAGCAGACCACGGGGGCAGACCCACAACCCCACCAGGGCACGCAGTCCAGACGGGCACGCAGAGCAGGGGGACCTGCACCCCGGGTCAGCCCAATGCACAGCTCGGCACGCCGCGCCCGCCTCCCTTCCCCCGACCCCACACGTCTCCCAACACTTCCCATACAGACCTGAAGGAGAAAAAATCCGCCTCCCACTGCAGTTGCGGCCAACTTTCCGACCTTCTGGAATATGAAACCCGTGCACCTAAGGGAGCAAGCAAGAGCAGGCAGGTTGGTGGCTGGCGGGCTCCCAGGCAGGCCTCTCCAGGGCGCAGCCAGCCCTGACTCAGCGAAGCGGCACTCTGGAAATCCCCCTTGGGCGCTGCTGCTCGGCCTGGCTCCACCATGGAGGCTGGAGGGAGGAGGGAGACCTAGGCTGCGCCCTAGAGGTGGCGCAGCAAGGTAAGGGGCGTTGGCAGGGGAGGGCAGAGCTGTCTGGGCAGCCAATCAGGGAACACGGGCCTGAGTGTGGGGGACAGGCTGGTGGCATTTTTTTTTTTTTTTTTTTTTTTTTAAAGCATTTTTTTTTTTAAAGATTTATTTATTTATACAAGCACTGGGTACAGTCAGAAGCACGGGAGGGTGAGAGAATTCATCAGAGCCAGAGCGGGGAGCAGAGCAGGCAGAAGGACCGAAGTACACTGCTGAGGGGAGCAGCGGGCGGCAGGCGAGGTCTGCGCGCCATGCGGGACCCTCCTCCGGTGGCCGGGGAGCAGCCGGGGATCGAACCGGGGCCGCAGAGGCCGCGGGCAGCTTCGCAACCCAGCGCTCAACCACTGCGTCACCGGGGAGGCCCCTGGTGGCATTTTTTATGCTGGGAAAACCCGAGGGAGGAACAGACAAAAAGGCAGGGTGAGGAGGGGGACAGTGACACTCACGCGGGCCCCTGGGCGGACGGGTTCTCCCCCCACCGAGTGTGGGGGGCGGAGATTCTGCACTGTCCGCTGCCGTCAAGACCCACCTCTGTGGCAAAACCTCTTCTCCCTGCTCCCCTTTACAGCACGACTCGCAGGGTGGCTACTCACACCTCTGTCCCCTCTGCCTGTGCTCCCAACCCACTCTAGGCAAGCCTCAGCCTTGGCACACGCCTAGGTATTTACCCAAAGGACGTTAATTCCAAAGGGCACCTGCACCCCTATGTTTAGAGCAGCACTGTTGACAATAGCTCAGCTATGGAAACAGCCCAAATGCCCAAAAATAGGTGACTGGATCAAGAAGATGGGGTCCATATACACCATGGAATATTACTCAGCATTCAAAAAAGATAAACACATGCCATTTGCAGCAACATGGATGGCACTGGAAGGGATCATGCTCAGTGGAATAAGCCAGAAAGAGGGCCTCCCTGGTGGCGCAGCGGGCTGAGGGCCACGCTGTGAAGCTGTCTGCAGCCTCTGCAGCACGGGTTCAATTCCCAGCCAGACAGGAAGAAACCCACAGGGCGCAACAGACCTCTCCTGTCTCCCCGCTGCTCCCCTCAGCAGTGCATTTCGTCAGTCTGCCTGTTCTGTTCCCCACTCTGTCTCTGGTGAGTCCTCTCACCCTCCCGTGCCTCTGACTGTACCCCAGTTCTTGTATAGATAAATAAATCTTTTTTTTAAAAAAAGAAAGAAGGAAGCCAGAAAGAAAAACAAAAAACAAAGTACCAGATGGTCTCACTCATAGCAGGAATTTAGAAAACCTAAATGAGGGATCAGGAAAAAGACTAATTATAATAAAGTAAAAATCAAAATCAACAGGCAACTATAAACCAGAGACACACTACGGGGGGGGGGGGCAGGGGGATGGGGGGGAGAAGGGAGTAGGATCAAAACAAGGGGGGTGGGAATTTTATGGGGACGATAACCAACATGGAAACTATTCTTACCAAGGTGACCAGTGACCCTGACCTTGCCAAATGCTAATGTCCACTGCTCAGCCTCCATCTATCTTGACCTATCAACGGCTTTGACGCCTCTCTGGAGACACTTCTTCCTACCCTCCAGGTGCCAGCGGCTCCTCCTCCCCTGGCTTCAGGCCGTGACCCCAGAGTCCTGTGCCTCCTCCTGGCCTCCATCTGGCCCCTGTGGCCTGTTGGCAACAGCTACGGATGCAGAGCTGAGTAGCTACCAAGCCTGAAATAGTTGCTATCTGGCTCCTCGTGGAAAACTCTGCCGCCCCTGCTCTAAAATGGTCAGGTCACCTCACAATTCTGCTCACCCCCACCCACCTCCGAGCAGGCCAGTAGCATGAGGGGAGTTAGAGGGAAGTCTTCCAGGCAGAGGAAAAAGATACCAGATAGAAATCTGGATCTCGACTCACGCATGAAAAGCACAAGAAACAGAAATCTGTGAATGCGATGAAGGCTTCTGAGCTGCCCGCTTAAGTCTCGTTTTATGTCACGCGAATTTCACCTTGACGAAAATTACACATCCCCACACACGTATATATCATTATTTGTGCAGCTGTACCTGTATATTTACTCCAAACTCAGATTAATACTAAGTCGGTCAACGTGAACCACGTCTGACAAAGTGTCACGCCAAGAGTCCAAGGGCCCCCATGCAAGGGAGCCTCGTGGGCTCCTGCCTGCAGCAAAGCCACGGCCCTGGACTCGGGGGTGCAGGCCTCCTCCTTGGGCTCATCTGAGTCTCTATCCTTTTGCTGCACCACCTCCTGTGAGCTCTGTGTACCCTCCCAGAGAAGGATCAAACCTGAAGGTCTTGGGCGCCCTCAAACGCCACGGACTAATAGGGGCAACTTTGTCAGGACTGCATCAGAGGAGGTCAACAGGGACACACAAAAATCAATTGCTGGGGCCTCCCTGGTGGTACAAAGGGTTAAGACACAGCCCATAAAGCTGTCCGCAGCCACTGCAGCACAAGTTCGATCCCCGCCCAGGGAGCTACCCACATGGCACAGCAGACCTCTCCTGTCTCCCCGCTGCTCCCCTCAGCAGTGGATTTCAGTCAGTCTGCCTGTTCTGCTCCCTGCTCTGTCTCTGGTGAATCCTCTCACCCTCTGCACCTCTGGCAGTACCCCAGCTCTTGTATGCATAAATAAATCTTTAAAATAAATCAATCGCTTTTCTATAGGCAAGTGATGAATAGGAAATTAAAATTTAAAAAGTAACGGCATTTCAAATAGCATAAACACATGGAGCGTGGAGGGACCGCGCCGATACAAGCAGCACTGGGCCCACCAAGCATTTCTTGGAGAAGGAAAAGGCTCTCACCAGGCATGTGTGTAGAAACTGGCAGCAAGCGGAGTCTAAAACTCATACAAAAACGCTAAGAAGCCAGAATTGTCAAAACTTTGAGAAAGAACCAAGGCGGAAGGCTGCCGCTACCTGGCCGCATGCTGACAGAGGCACAGCGATCACAGAGGTGTGACGACGGCACCGAGGCAAACAGATCCGTGGAAGACTGCAGAAGTACACACCTAGAAAAGCGACTTCCTCGCAGGGGCAAGGCCACTCAGCGCAGAGGACAGTCTCCAAGACAGCCACCCACGTGAGAAAACAGAATGCAGCACGTACATGAAGGAAAGCAAAATGGATTGTGGGCCAAAAAACCCGAACCTATACATCATCTAGAAGGAAATCTCGGTGACCCTGGGGTATACAAATACTCAGACAGGATTCCAAAAGGCAGACCTATGAAGGAAGGAGAGGATAAACTACAGCTCAAGGCTAAAAACGCCCGCTCTTCAGAAGACAATAAAAAGTGACAATAGAGAATACACTGGCAGGTCCCAATCTAAGAATTGTGCCAGAATAGAGAGCCCTCAGCCCAGTGAACACATCAAAGACGCCTCATGCAGAGATCGGATGGCAGGAGTAAGCCCAGGGAAAGGGGCTCGAGCTCAGCAGTCATCGGGGAAGCGTAGCAAGCGCAATGAGACAACACTCACACCCACGAGGATGGCAAAGACGTCAGACCAGGTGCGGCAAGGCTCTGGAGACCCCAGACCCTCACTGCCAGTGAGGCGCGAAACAGGACAGGCACTTGGGGAAAAGTGAGGACCCTCACCTACTATGTGATCCACCCCACTAGTTCCAGGGATTTACCGCAAAGAAATGAAGGCAAGTTTCCACACCAGGCTTGTGCACGCGTGTTCACAGCAACTTCGGCCCCACAGCAGAAACAGGCAATAGCCAGTAAAGGGGAATGAATACACTGGCTCCCCACAAACGGAAGAGCCGGCAATTAAAAAGAACAGATTCAGACTCGGCACAGATGAACCGTGCGATCGGTGTGTTAAGTGAGAGGAGCCAGACAAGAAAACACACAACTGTATAATTCCATTCAGGAGGACGCAAGAAACCTTTCGAGGGATGGATATATTTATTATCTCGGTTGTGGTGGTTTATGGGGGTGGGACATGGTAAAAGTTGTCAAATGTATCCTTTAAATATACACAGCTTATGCCATGTCAAGTTTTTATTAAACAAAAAATAACAGTCAAGAAGCTGCTTTGGGGGCCTCCCCGGTGGCGCAGTGGTTGAGCGCTGGGTGGCGAAGCTGCCCGCAGCCTCTGCGGCGCCGGTTTGATCCCCGGCTGCTTCCCGGCCACCGGAGGAGGGTCCCGCATGGCGCGCAGACCTCTCCTGCCGCCCGCTGCTCCCCTCAGCAGTGTCCTTCGGTCCTTCTGCCTGCTCTGCTCCCCGCTCTGGCTCTGGTGAATTCTCTCACCCTCCCGCGCTTCTGACTGTACCCAGTGCTTGTATAAACAAAAACAAACAAAAGAAAGAAAGAAAGAAAGAAAACATGCCTCTATATAAAAAAAAAAAAAAAAAAAAAGAAGCTGCTTTGGAACACGAAGACCACAATAGTCACGGGCACCCGTGGGGAGGGCAGGGAGATTTTGTAATAGGATGAGTTGGCACAATTGGTGTCCCACACAGCAAACACAGAAACAGCTCGGGGCACACTGATGGCCCAGTGACTGCACTGAAGGAAAAGCCGGGACCCAGCCAAGGACACCTGGGCCCTGAGGACTGGGCACGCCGAGCTTCTGGGGAGCTGGGCAAACCCTCGCACCCCGTCTGTCCCATGGTATCTGCGCTCGCCCGAACGCCACTCATTACAGGCACCCGTGTATTCGGGTGTCACCACACAAGCGAAATTTTCGGATGTAACAAGCAGTGTTCGTGAGCAGGATGGACAAGATATCCCAAACTAAGTTCACTACTACAACTTTTCCAATTTCATACCAGCAAGCCCTCAGCTGTGCCCCACTTCAAGGGAACCAAGGAGCAGCCAGCCTCCTCCCAGCACTCGCACGCGCCCGGGCGGGCAGCGGGCCTTTCTGAGCCGAATTTGCGTAAGATGAGGGCGATCTCAAGAGGCCAGTGCCAGGTAGCAAGGCCCGCATGGGCCCTCAAAGCCGCGCCCGGGGTGTCGGGGTGGGCACTGGGGCAAGCGCCCGGAAGGCCAGGCGTGCTGGCTGCTTAAAGGAGGTGGCTCCTGCAACACTCACGCTAAATCACGCACGAACCACGCAGACGCCCCCCACGTGACTCACCAACCAGTGACGCCTCCGATTAGCAGCTGGGTGGCCACGCTGTACTTCTCGGCGGAGGGCCCCGACTCCTGCCCAAACAGTTTGCGCCACCACGGCTGCTTCTTTGCGAGCTCGGCCAGGTCCAGGGCCTCGAAATTTCCTACAAGAACGAAGACACCGAACAAGAAGTGTTACTTCCAGCAATAGTCGTCACGGTAGGCCTCGGCCGACTGAGATTTTAAGAGATAGTCGTGTTCAGACCCTCCGAATCACTCTACTTTAAGTCATAAATAACCTCTGAAATTCTGACTAGCAATTTCTGAAAATTAGGCTCAAATCAATACCTGCTAGAGAGAAACAGCCCTAACAACTTAGACTGAGAACTCCACTTTCCCTCTCCGATGTGAAAACAGCCAAGGACCGAGCAAAGCTGCTCGCAGATACTTCTTAAGGCGCCCTGAACGGAAGAGCCAGCCCCACTGGCCTCTCCTCTCTGGCCCGTCGGCCCAGCAGCCCGCAAGTGCCGGCACCCGTGGAGCGACAGCGAGAGGAGCGCTAAGCCAGCAATACAAATGTCCGTCCCAGTAAAGCCACTGCCGATTACAGCCCATCTCATAAGAAACGGAGGTTCAGCGGTCGAACGATTTGCCCCAAAGGAAAAAGAGTTTCTCTGTGGGAAGACACCTCTCTGGAAACAAACCGCACTGAGAGAAATACGAAGTGTCAGCAGCTGCCCCTCACAGCCGTTTCCTGTCGGTCTCGCCCTAAATGACCGTCCCTCTGGCACACGGCCTTCACAGTCCTTCCTCACAGCGCCGAGGGGGCAGTCTAAATTCCCCACACGAGGAGGAAAAGCCTTATAATGGAAAAAGCAAGAAGTAAGGAAAACAGGAGCAGAACCAGAGTGATGGAGATGTTACCGCGAACAAACACCAAAGTTAAGGAAACTCTCAGGCTGCGCGAAGAGTCGCGGAAGAGCACGAGCACGAGACGGAAGGGCCTTTCAAAGAGGCGTCTTCAGGCTGAGAAGACACGTTGCTGATGAAAGTAAGAAAACACTTTGGGTAACGCCCTTTACCGGGAGCGCGCGAGGTGGGGACACACGCGCACGAATACTCACTGTGGCGAGACACTGCAACGTGAAATGGAAATTACTGGAGAAATTAAATACTTCTAAGTCATCAGAAGGTCAAGGAAGAGATCAGAGGGTTCGTTAGAAAACAGGAAGAGGGCTCTTTTTCAGTCTGGTAAAGGGCATGTATGAAAATACACCGCTGACATCACACTGAGGCCAGGGAACAGCTGCTGCTGGGGCTCAGCGGGTGCAGACACGTCAACACGGCCTCCTGCTGGACACTGCAGGTGCCAGCCAGAGCAACAGAGACATAGTGCAGACCGGGAAGGAGATGATAAAACTACTTAGCAGCAGATTGGCCTGATGGTGTGTACAGCAATGCCAAGTAATCTACCAAAAACTACTGGAATAACTGAATTAGCGAGGCCACAGGATACAGGGCAACAGTACAGCACCGGCTGAATTTCTAAGCATTAGACACGAAGACGGGAAAACGATGCCACGTTCATGGCAGCATGCCACCGGCTAAGTGTGACGAAGATGCGTCTCTGCACCGCACACAAAGGAAACTCAGGAGCAGAACGTGGAGACGGGGATGTCGGGAAAGATGCGCCCTTGCAGTTTGTTCTCTGCATATCAACACAGGCCCAAGGAAGCCCAGTGAAAGGGGACATTTTTATCCAGAAATGCCACACTGGTTCCCAAATTCAGAGTTGCAAAGGACTTATATGTAGTGTCCCAGTTATTATGGCTGTCCGACAAATCACCCCACAATTTCATGGAGCCAGATGGCCGTCTAACATGGTCAGATGAGGCGGACTAGGACTGCAACAGGATGTACCGCCTCACCGCTCACCTCAAGGGAAGACTTGCAAGTGGAGTTGGGAGTCATGACAACATTCCCACACGCAGGCGTCCTCTGTGTGGGGGGCACTGTGTGGTGGCTGTGTTTGAGGGCACGAGGGGTGGAGGGCAGCTGCAGGGCCATCTAAGACCTGGCTTCTGAAGCAACACAGAGTTGCCGCCACAGCACCCTGCTGGCAGTCACCAACTGCTACCCAGATCCAAGAGGAGGAAGACAGAGCAACTCAGCAAGCAGCATGAGTGTCTAAGTCATGCTGAGATCATCTAGGAAAGAGAGGTGCCACGAAAGTGCCCAAACAATGCTGGGGGGAAAGAAGAAAAGTTGGAGGATTTCACGACATCTTGTAAAGCCACAGAGCAACATGGGTAGTTGATGTCAAGGCTCACAAGGGTGTGTGTGATATAGAGTAGAAGAGCTGTGAGGCAGGAAGAGTCCAGGGCAGATGCAAACATACGGCCACTTGATTTGCAATAACTTGGTAGAAGGTAATTCAAGTGGAAAGTCCTCCCCAGAGTCCATGAGAGCTACCAGGTGTTGGTAATCACCAGAAACAGGCAGAAGAGGAAACCCAAAGCAGAAAACAAAGAGAATGTCAATCTTTGCGTGACACTATACAGAAACTATAACTCGAGAATTCGAAGACTGCAAATGTGGATCCAAACCAGGCAGACGGAGGGCCGGTACCCTGGGTGCACACAGTTATGGCAAAGTGTTACTGCTGTGGGCAGAACACTGCAGAGCCCAAGGGGGAGCTCTCCCCTGGAGGAAGCAAGAATGAGTCTTGACTTTTGTTTGGATATAGTTTTCCCAAGGAACGCCAGTCAATAGGGGGGTGTAATGAGAGATCCCCAGTGCCACCGCGAAGTTGGGTAAGAGTCTCCAGGCATCAGCAGGTAACCGGGAGGACCAAGCGTGCAGGCGACCTACGACGACAGCACGGCAGCTGCCTCCACAAGCCGCACAGCACGTCCTGGCTCCTGCCCCTGCGTGGCCGGGACCGGGGCAGCGGGCCCGAGGGCAATCGTTCCGCCCGCTCCGTGCTGCGGCGTCTAAGAAGCACGTCTAGTCAGGGGGCGGGGGACGGCGCACACAATTTCCAGGGTGCAGCTGTCAGCGAATGACGTCCAGGGCGTGACCTCACCCAGGGCAGCGGGGGACAGGGGGGGCGCGGGGAGGGACCAGGCGGTCCTGGCGCCCCGAGCCCGGCCGAGAAGCGGTCCCAAGGTAACCGACCGGGAGACGTGGCGGTGACGACGCCCCCGCGGGCCGGAGGGCGAGGGAACGTTCTGGCCGCTCGCCCCTGGCTCGTTCCCGGCCGCGGCGGGCGCCCAGGCAGCGGCTGACCTTGGCCGGCCCCCAAGAGGCCCGAGCACTCCGGGGCCCGCGCGGCCCGCTCCCGGGGACGCCCCTCCAGGCCCGAGACGCGCAGAGGCCCAGCCGGCGCTCAGGCAGCCGACTCCGCGGCGAGACGGCGGCGAGACGGCGGCGGCGGCGGCGCGCGCCCGGCGGCTCTTACCTTGACTAGCCGCGGCCATCTCGGCGAGCTCGTCTCGCGATGACACCCGCAGGGGCTCCGCGCAGCTGGACGCCGAGTGGCGCAGCGTCGTTGCCGCGCCCTGGCTTCCGGCACGTGGGGCAGATGTTTCCATTCCGGCGGCGGCGGCGGAAGAGGGCGGGCCGGGCGCGCGCCGCTCCCTCCCCACCCCCGCGCGCGGCCGCGTCACAAAGCTCACAAAGGCGTCACCCGCCTCCAGGCCCGCCACCAGGCCCCGCCCCGCAGACGCGCCGAGCGGCGGGGGCGAGGTGCGCGTGCGCGGAAGATAGCCAGTGCTCGGAAGTGCGCACGCGCAGAGAGCGCCCCCAACCCCTCCGCCCGGCTCGAAAGTGCGCGTCCGCATAAAGCCGCCCTGGCGCCCAGGTACGCCTGTGCGGAAAAAAAACGCCCTGGCGCGCAGGCGCACTAGCGTGCCTGCGCCCACCTCCACGCGGCCCTTCCTTTCTGAACACCTGCTTAATGGTTAGTTTTCTAAGATAACCAAGGCAGGCCCATCGTCACTGTTCGCGTAAGCCTCCAACAGTCACTGGGCGCTCATCATCCCATTTAAAAGCACCTTCACTACCAAAAATCTTGGCATCACTCCCAACTCCTCTCAAATGCTGTAAATCAAATTCCTAAGCAGCCCCCCAAAAGGAGTCAACCCTGCCTTTCCTATCCCTCCATTGCCACCACCCTAGCCCAAGTTGCACTTACCCCCCTTCACAGGTCACGCTGTTCCCATCTTTGTCCCCCTAACAAACATCTGTTCTCTACTTGGGACTGCAAAAATTGCTCTAACACCAAGATCCCCACCCTTCTATACTGAGCCCCCCAGCATGGCCCCCTTGGTCCACTGCTTACAGCCCAAGTTCCTTTGCTGAAATGGAACCTTAGCTTAGAATCTTTCCATGGGCTCCCTCGTGCAACACTGCAGCCCTGCCGCCCTTCCCTTCCCAGGCCTGCTTCCTTTTTTCAGCCCAGCATTTGCTTCACCTTCTGCATTAGGTAAACTGCCGGGGTGTCACAGCATTGCTTCTGTCTCTCAGTGCCTGTGCTATGCCCTTTCATAACCATTTCACCGCTCCATGCCTCACACTAGAGCTCTGTCCACTGTGCAATCTCATTCAGGAACACAACCGATGACCGGAGTGAAGCGCCTGGGGTGCCATTGCTGTTGTCCACCTGTAACAGGGTATTCTAAAAAGGGGAGCGGCCATGTACCCAGTCCCAGATACTGATGGGCGGAGCTCAGCGACCAGGGAAAGCTAAAAAGGACTTGGAAAGGGAGCCAAGGAAGACAGGAAGAAGACCTGAAGTAGGCCCGTAGAGCAAAGACATGTGAAGAAGAAGCTGCATTTGCCTCTCGGACTTGGACTTGCACCAGGGACTTGAGGGACATGGAAGGAGACATTTCGAAGACCCAGAGACGTGGGGAGGTTTACCATGGTAGCCTTTATCTGAACTAGGGTTTGATTTTGCTCCTTTCTTCCCAGCCTCACTGGAAGGTGCTTCAGACATGCGGCAGGCTTTCAGGCCTCAGCAGTCTGGCTTTGGGCCAAACCTGTTGGGCTGGGCGTTCACCCAAAGTCGGCAGCTTTGGCTGCTTGATTTGGATACCATATTCTTTCTCTTCTTTCTATTGCACGTAATTATTGAACACCGATGGTATTAAAGTTCTTTCATATTGAGGCCTTACACATTTATCCCGTGATGCAGTGGATGGCAGAAGCCATTTAGAGCAGACAGGTTTGGGGCTATCGGGGTGCCCCTAGTCTGCCCGCTAATACTGCCACGGACGCTGACTCCCACAAGGCAGGAACTGGTTTTATTCATGTCTAAGACATGCAAGTGAAGCCGGGGCTCAGAAGCGCTCAGGTGCTAGGTGGCACTGCAGGCTGCCCAAGCCCCCACGTTCCCTTTGCCACCCGTAAAGTGAAGGTAAGAACAGCGCTTCCTTGCAAACTACTCGGAATAGTTGCTGGCATAGAGCCCACGCCGGCTACAGCCTCTGCATCCTGGTGGCAGACAGAGAAGGTCTCAGCCACTTTTTGCCAAAACAGCTTCTTCTTGCTTGTTGCCCAGCTGGACAACAATCACTGATCGTCCCCAAACACATTCTTATCGGTGCAAAAGTGGCCTCTGGGTATCGTGTTGGGAACATCCAGGGCCGTGAAGGGACACTGGGGCCAGACACAGTATGGAAAGTAGAGAAGGCGGGTTTGTTGAATTACTGTGGTGAGGCAGGGACGAGGTGTTTGGCCAGTGAAAGCAAAGCTTGACTCTTGCACTCTGAGTTTGTACGCGATGTATCCGATTTCGGCCGCACATCTGCTGAACGGGCAGGCCCAGAGCCCCGCATCCCTCCACGGCTGCAGGTGGCCTTTCTGGCCCTGTTTCAGTAACAATCCTTGGTTCCTGTCAGGGCCGAGGTCTGAGGTGCCGGTTCCCATGGTAACCCTCTCCCCGCCCCATCTGTTTAAAACCCCCCATCCTTGTCTGCTAGGTGGGGAAGACACTGAGCTTTTAACCCTACAAACCTCAACCCTTGGTATTATCATTTCTTGTAGAAACCCAGTCAGTTTTCTTCTTCTGATTAACTCCACACTTTGAGGCCCCGGGAAAGCCTTCACCCCCAATACGCCCTCTGAGCTGATGTCGGCGGATATACCCTATACCTGTCCAAATGACAACAACCTAAAGAGCATCAGGTAATCATGCAAAATAAATAAGGACAGAGGAGGGGAAGGTGGCAGAAAGACGGAACCCTTGAGTCATCACTCCCTCAGGGTAAGCACCCAGAGGGGGGCAGCCATGTCTGGAATGAAGGGTCTCAGCAAGGACAGGCCAGAAACCGTGGGAAAAGGAAGGAGACACAGAAGCAGTAAGTCAGGACGGTGCCCCAACAGTCCCTCAGGCGCTCCCAGCTGCCTCGGCAATGAGGGCGCTGCCTGTTCTGCAGCTCAACAAGGGACAGCAGGTGGCCAGGGGCTGGGCCTGGCAGTGGAGAGAGCGACACGGCCATCCCGGCGTGGACCCCACGGGGCCTCAGTCTGCACTTATTGGGTGGCCGCAGGAGGCCACAGCGGGCTCGTTCAGGGCCACCAAGTGAGGTGAAGGGGCACTTAGCTGCAGCCCCCACTTCCCTGTCCTGTGTTTCTGGAAAACAACTGCATTTCAGAGCAGAGCGACTCAGCCCCTAGGCCTTACCTCACACTGGACACCGCCACTGTAAACCTCCATGTCCCTAACCCGTCGGGGGTCTGGTGTTGTGATAAACAAAACTGACCAGATCTCATCACTGCACCTGTGAATTCCTGCCCCTTTCGTAAACACAAGTGGTCACATCCGTTCAGGGCCCCATCTTGAGCCTCTGCCTCCTTGAACTAGGCCCCAAGGGGAGTCTCCCCTGGACCTGCCCGCATGCCTGGGTGCACCTTCAGCCTTAGTGACGCTTCTTTCTGCCAGATCGGGGAGTGAGAAACTCTAGGGAACTGCCACAGCTGGGCCTGACCCCGAAGGGCTTCCTGGGTGCTGCTGGGGAGAGTGGGATGGCAGGAATGGCACCCGCCTCCCCACAACCTGCTCTCTTAGGCTCACCTTGAAACTGAAGAAGGTCTAATACAGCAAAGTGGCAAACACGACAGACGACTCGAGACCTCAGGGAACCTGCGGCCGCGAGGAGGAAACAGCTCTTGGGCCGCAGTGCACGGAAGACCTTGTGCCCCATCAGCGTCGCTACAGTGAAGGCAAAGACATGGACGCAAGTGCAGGGAGACGTGAACGGCTTGAGAGATGCCATGGAAGGGCACTCATTACACCATGAACATGTCAGCAAGAAAACACGAAGCTGCCGGGCGCCAAATGACCGGTGGAGGAGCTAGAATTCTGCAGAAAACTCTGGAAGCCAGGGAGCCCCAGTGGAGGAGCAATGAGCTGCTGGTCATGGGGATGTGAGCACGCATGCGCACCCTGGCGGCCAACCAGCCTGAAGCAGGAAAGAAGGCGCAGCGCCGAGGGGAGAGAGTGGGAGATCTGGGGTGGAGGTGGGGATACAGATGATGAGCATGGTCGTTAAGCAGACATAGGAAAGGGAAGGCCCTGACCAGGGCTCCTGAGGCCAGAACAGACAACAGTTCCACAAAGGAGTGGATCCCCTCTCCAGAAGGGCCCCCCACCAGCATACTGCCCACCTGCTGTGCCCGCGTCTCCTCCTTCCCTTTTCCTAATAAACCTGCTCTTTTAAAATGGGACCTGCACGCGCCTGCGTCTGTGCAGTGCCTTCCTCTCCTGGTGGGCGCGCCTTTGGGTGCAAGTGCCCGTTTGTGCAGCTTTGCGCCTGTCGCTCCCGGAGCAGATACAGTGATGCAAATCTGCTGTGCCTCCATAAACTGGAAAAAAATACCTTTTTTATGCATACAAGAGCTGGGGTGTAGGCCAGAGGTGCAGGGGGGTGAGAGACAGAGTAGGGAGCAGAGCAGGCAGATCCACTGAGATCTATTACTGAGGGGAGCAGCAGGGAGACCGGAGAGGTCTGCAGCGCCCTGTGGGCTGCTCCCTGGCTGGGGATCCAACTCAGGCCGCAGTGGCTGGCGAGAGTTTGATGGAGCTGAGATGTAACCTCTGCGCCCCCAAGGAGGCCCTGAAAAAATAATTTAAAGAACTGTATTATTGGGGGGGGGGTGTCCCTGAGTACCTGGCACTGACCCACGCACCCGGAGAAGGCGAGGCTGAGTGGAGACGAAGGGACAGATTGGGGCCAGCAGTTGGGGCACGAACACACAGGGGAACAGGGCGACCGCGAGGCGGAGGTTACTGCAGCTCTTGCTGGTGGCTCCAGCGTCCTGGACAACCTCTGTGGCGGCCGCTCCCCAGGGCAGGGCGTGGAGTCGGTGGGCAGCACCGTCAGGCTGCCCCTCGCATGGCCACCCCTCCCTCTGCCCTTCCTGGAGGGCCCACCAAGTGGTCTCTGGCCAAGCCCAGTGCTCGCAGAGATGAATGGGTTAAGCTTCAGTGCAGCCTCCCCTTCCTGCCACTGCCCCAAAGGAAGCTGGGTGACCTTGCCAGCTCTGTGTGGCCACCTCTGAGCTCTTCACTACACCACTGAATGCTGACTGTTTCCTCCTGGGAACTGAAGATATTTTCTAGAAGATATTTTCCTTTTGCGCCTTTTCCTGCAGGGACAGCCATGCACGCGGCGCTCTGCGCCTGCCTCTTCCTGGGCCTCCTGCCCGGTGCCCGGGGCGCCACCCGGAGGTACTACCTGGGCGCGGTGGGCCTGTCCTGGGACTACACGCGAGGCGACCTGCAGGGCAGGCTGCACGGGGACACCAGGTAAGGCTGGGGCGCGGGGTGCAGCTGGGCTGTGTGCTCCGACCCCCGGGAGGTGCTCGGCGGGCCCTAGACACCCTCCCCGTGGCAGTCCGGCGTTTGCTTCATGGCTTTTCTTTGTCGGTTGTCGCTCTGGAAACGAGAAGGGGTGCAGGGCCGAGCCTAGTGCTGAGCTGTCGACGTCCCTGCGAGCACGCACGCCACCTGCCCCGCGTGCGTGTGGGGGTTGGTTTTCCCACCTGTGCGCCTCGGCGTGCCTCCAGAAGCGTCTCGCCTGGCCCCGGCTCCTGGTGTTTGCGAGAGTTGTGTTAAAGACTCTTTTCACTATGATTTATGGTCACCGATTTATTCAGATGCCCCCCCCCCCCCCCGCTTCAGTCCATTTTGCTTTTGTTTTCTGGCCACCCAGCCTGCAGACGTGTCCGTCGGGTCACACACGTCACGCGATGACCCTGTACTCACGGGTGTCTGCAGCAGGTCGCCTCCCCTCCAGCTCCTGGGCTGTGGCTGGACCTCTCCTCTGTTCTCTAAACACAGGATTTCCAGAAGTGTTGTGTTGGACGCTTCCTTCTTCTTCCTAATTTCCTTTGCCTCCTTGGCTCCATCTAGTTCTCGCTTACTGAGCTGAATGCAGAAATAATTTTGTAACTTTTTTACGGTCCCTTTTGTTCTTTTTTTAAAAAAAACTTATTCTATTTATTTCTGCATGCAAGAGCTGGGGTGCAGGCCAGAGGTGTGGGGGGTGAGAGGACTCTCCAGAGACAGAGTGGGGAGCAGAACAGGCAGACGGACTGGAATCCACTGCTGAGGGGAGCCGCAGGGAGACAGGAGAGTCTGCTGCGCCCTGTGGGCAGCAACCTGGCCGGGGATCAAAGTGCTGCAGTGGCTGAAGACAGCTTCATGGTGCTGAGACTAATCCCTGCACCACCAGGGAGGCCCCTCCTTTTTGTTCTTTCTGCATTCGCCGCCCCCCCCCCCAGGATGAGCTCCATGCTCACGCACACTCACACACACACACACACACACACGTACCAATGAAGGTTTTCTCATCTATAAATGTACATCCGAGAGGGCAGGTGTATTCTAAAGCGGGAGCGGGGAGGGCGGACGCCAGCCCAGCCCCCAGCGCGCTGAGAGCGGCCCTGGCAGGGTGGGCCGGAGGAGAGAGACAGCTGCCCAGTCAGAGGCTGAGAGACTCGCCCGCCTGGGCCCAGGCGGTGGAAGGGCTGCCAAGGAAGGCTTTCTGGCCGTCGTTTGTTTCCTCGCTCACTGACATCTAGCAGCTTCTTCCCAGGGCAAGTGGTTTCCATTCACTCTCCTCTGCACACGCGTCCTTTGCCTTAAAGCCTCGGTGTCCGGGAACCTTGGGGGCTGCCCCGCATGGCGCCATGCTTGTTTCTAACATGAGGTGCACCTAGGTGCCCTTGTCCTCCTTCAATCTCTTTCTCGTTCCTGTTGATCTTCCTTTAAAAATATGAAATAAGAATGTTTATATGGAAATCTTTGCATATCGTAACACGCATTCAAATAGAAGCCATCACCGTTCGCACTCCCTGTGACCGAGGGCTTCCGATTTCTATGAGGTACTCATTTGCCACAAAAATATTACTTTTTATTGAGATAAATTGACAGCATTATATTAGTTTCAGATGCACAACAATATTCTGAATAGGACGCTTACACGGCAAGGTGATCACCGCGGCACAGCCGAGTAACTGTGGTAGCACAGAATCCTGCGCTGGTTTCTCATCACAGGAGAGTTTTAAGACTCAGTTTCAAACCAAAGCCTATAGACGGGATATGCTGTTTTCTTTTCTTCCCCACCACCAGCCCTTACCCCTGACCCTTCCTCCTCTCCCCCGACCCCCACAAGCTCACTTCATTCACTAGCTGTTATGAGACCTTCGCTCTGCTGAATCATCTGCTGAGTCAATGTCTAATATTTGTCTTTGTTGTTGTGACTTGCCTTACTGTGCACCATTCCCCTGAAATCGCTCCACTTGTTGCAAACGGCAGCATTTCCTCTTCCCTTGCGGCTGAGGAGAGTCCCACCGCCGGCTGTCCCACCTCCTCTTAGCCCAACACATGTTCGGCGTGGGGCCTGCTGCCAGGCCCTGCTCACGCACATCGTGCCGCAGGAAACACGTCGGTGCAGGTCTGTGTTGGTGGCTTCAGGCTCTGGCTAGATGTCCAAGACTGGGATCACGGGTCCTGTGCTACTGCCATCTTTAGTTTTTAAGGTTAACCCAGATGGCCTTCCAGAATGTCTGCACCAGTTTATACTCCACTAGCAGAGCAGGAGCGCTCCTCCGTACCCTCTGCCACCTGCATGGTCACAGGTGGGCAGGCGAGTGCTCAACAGGATGTCTTGTTAATCTACTTAAATTTCCTACCACGGTGTAAAAGCTTTTTAACTTGAGGTCATCCCAACTGTTTGTTTTTGCTTTTACTTCCCTTGCCATAGGATCGAGTCTCCATAAGCATCTATCACTGGTGCCATAGAACGAGTCATTAACTTTTCTTTTATATCTTTTATTGTTGGAGATTTTAAATCTAAATCTTGAATCCACTGGGAATTTATTCTTGTGCATGAAATTAGAGACAGTGATCCCACCTCATTCTTTTTTACATGTGGCTGTCCAGTTTTCCCAGCATTATTTATTCAGTAGCTTCTCTTTTCCCATTACATGATTGTGGCTCCTTTATCATGAATTGGTATTGCTACATACATGGATTTACTTCTGGATTTTCAATTTTGTTCCACTGACCCATATATCTACTTTTCTACCAGTATCATATTGGTTTTTTGTTTGTTTTTTTTAAATAGAGGCATGTTTTATTTATTTATTTGTTTGTTTGTTTGTTTGTTTGTTTGTTTGTTTGTTTTGTGTATACAAGCACGGGGTACAGTCAGAAGCGCAGCAGGGTGAGAGCATTCACCAGAGCCAGAGCAGGGAGCAGAGCAGGCAGAAGGACCGAAGGACACTGCTGAGGGGAGCAGCGGGCGGCAGGAGAGGTCTGCGCGCCTTGTGGGACCCTCCTCCGGTGGCCGGGGAGCAGCTGGGGATGGAACTGGCGCCGCAGAGGCCGCGGGCAGCTTTGCAACCCAGCGCTCAACTGCTGCGCCACGGGGGAGGCCCCCAGTATCATATTGTTTTAATAACTGTTGCTTTATAGCGTAGTTCAAAGTCAGGTAGTGTGATGCCTCTGTTACTCTCCTTTTTTCTCAGAATTGTCTTTGCTATTCAAGATCTTTTATAGTTTCATATAAATTTCACTATTTTTGTTCAATTTATTTGAAGAATATCGTGGGTAGTTTGATGGAAATTGTGTTAAATTAATATATTGCTTTAGGTAGAACAGTCATTTTGATTATATTGAAATATAGCACGGGCTATATTTCTGTCTCTTTAGATAGCTATCCAAGTCCTTTAATAACATCTTGTAGTTCTCATTGTGTAGATCCTTCACCTTCTTGGTTAAGTTGATTCCAAGGCTTTTCATTCTTTTTGAAGTGAT
Organism: Talpa occidentalis; assembly: GCF_014898055.3. Lineage (NCBI taxonomy): Eukaryota > Metazoa > Chordata > Mammalia > Eulipotyphla > Talpidae > Talpa > Talpa occidentalis. The sequence goes on from NW_023601543.1 coordinate 394,222, forward strand.
AGTGAATGGATTTATTTTCTTAAGTTTTTGTTGTTCTCATTCATTTTTTATATATTAAAAAGCTGCGGATTCTTTTATGTTGATTTTGTCACTTGGCACTTTGCTACATTCATCTCGTTTCTAGTAGCTTTTGGGTGGAGTCCTTAGGATTTTCTATATATAATATCATGTCTTCTGCAACCGGTGATAGTTTCTCTTCTTCTTTTCCAACTTGGGTTCCCTCTATTTCCTGTTGTTGTTGTCTGATTGCTGTAGCTAAAATCTCTGACACTAAGTTAAACAGAAGTGGTGACAGTGGACACCCTTGCCTTGTTCTTGATCTTAAAGGGAAAGTTTTCAGTTTTTCACCATTAAGTATTATATTGGCTGTTGCTTTGTAAAGATGGTGTTTATTATATCGAGGTAGGTTCCTTCTATTCCCACCTGGTTTGGAGTTTTTATCATAAATGGTGCTGAATCTTACCAAATGCTTTCTCTGCATTTATCAATATTACCATATGATTTTTATCTTTACTTTTGTTGATACGATATAATACTTTCATTGACTTACATTTATTAAACCATCCTTGCTCCTCTGGGATAAATTACACTTGATCATGGTGTAGAATCTTTTTGACATGCTGTTGAATTTGACGTGTTGGTACTTTGTTGGAAGATTTTTGTGTCGATGTCCATCAGGGATATTGGTCTGTAATTTTCATTTCTTGTGTTGTCTCTCTCTGGTTTTCTATTAAAGTAACGTTGGCATTATAAAATGTATTAGGGAGTTTTCCCTCTTCTTGGATTTTTATAAATAATTTGAGCAAGATGGGTATAGGTTCTTCTTTAAAGGTTTGATAGAAATTCATTTGTAAAGCTTTCTGGCCCTGGGCTTTTGTTTTGGGGGAGATTTTTTTTTTTTTTCCTGCTTCAGTTTCCGTGCTTGTGATTAGTTTTTTTTAACTCTTCTGTTCCTTCCTGGCTTAGTCTTGGTAAATTATTTTGATCTAGAAATTGGTGGATTTCTTCAAGATTGTAGAATTTATTGGTGTATAATTATTCATAATAATCTTGTATTTCCATGCTGTCTGTGGTAATTTTTCCTGTTTCATTTCTGATTCTTTTTATTAATGTTTTCTCTCTTATTTGTTAGCCTAGTACAGGTTTATCTATTTTGTTTGACTATTTGTAGAAAAGAACCAACTCTTTGTTTCATTGATTTCTTTGTATCACCTTTTTGATTTTTACTTCATTTATTTCTGCTGTTACTTTCATTATTTCCTTCCTTATGCTGACTTTAGGTCTTGTTTGTTCCTCTTTTTCAAGTTGCTCTAAGTGTAGTATTAGATTGTTTATTTGGAATTATTCTTTTTTTTAAAAGATTTATTTTTATTTATGCATATAAGAACTGGGGTCTAGGCAAGAGGTGCGGGGTGGGGCGGGGGCGGGTAGGGGGGTGGGGTGAGAGGATTCAACAGAGACAGAGTGGGGAGCAGAACAGGCAGATCCACTGAAATCCACTGCTGAGGGGAGCAGCGGGTGAGACAAGAGAGGTCTGCTTGTGGGTCAGCTACCTGGCAGGGGATTGAACTCAGACCGCAGTGGCTGGCGATAGCTTGATAGCACTGAGACTTTAACCCCTGCTCCGCCAGGGAAGCCCCTATTCTTGTTTCTTAATGTGAACCTGTTCTACAATTATCTTCCCACTTAAGACTGCTCTTGCTGCATCCCACACATTCTGGTAACTGGTATCCTTGTTTTTGTTAGTCTCAGGTATTATTGATTCCGCAATATTAATGACCCTTAACTAGTGGTCTGTATGATCATTAGCCAGGTATCCAATGGAACAATTAGGCAGTTATCCATCAATGTTGGATATTAATAATTATAATTGAAATAACTAATTAATATATTGTGCCCTATGTTGTAGTTTCCCGGTAGCATGCAGCCTGAGGCATAGTGAATAATGGTCTGAGTGTAAGATTGAATGGAGGAAATGATTCATTTGTTATCCAGCTTTTTTCTTGTAGAAGTAGTCATGTGTTTACCAGGCAAAGGTTGATAGCATTTTTATTTTGATGATGCAGTCTCATGGTCTAGATTATTTTGATACTGATTAACAGGATAAGCTGACTCTGGACATATCCTGACAACCTCTGCCAAGGTTTGAAATAAACATCTGGGAAATTCAGTTTTCTATTATCTATTCCTGCAGCTGCTCAACTTCCAGTAAGTGTCAGGGAATATAACAGGTTTACTGATTGATTACAGATAAAATGTGAAAGAACAGTTCATGTCAAGGACATTGTTGCCAAACAAATTTGGCAAGATGTGTATGTCAAATCCCAAGGGAAATACACAAACAAAACCCCCCACAACAGTCAGTAAAACCCATGAGCCCTGGAACATTTTGTCACTTACTGTGCAGATTACCCTGAAGCTGAGACAGGCAAATAAATCATGTCTGTGCTGCAGCACAAAGCAGTCTCTCTACTGGGGCTGGTGTCGAGGCTCCTCTGAAAGAGATGCACACAGCAGGTGGTGCTGATGCCCTTGGGAGTGTCTGCATTGTCCCTTCGACCAGGGGCCCACTCTGATCCTCAGCCCTCTTGATTTGCGCTTCTGTGCCTTCTGTTTGTCCGTCTTGTTTCTCGGGCCTCTGGTGTTTCTGTCTTCCCACAGAGGGAGAAAAAAAATGTGTTTCTGGGCACCCTTGGTCCAATGAGGCCTAAGAAACAGCTGTTGCACATCTAGTTCTATGTCTTTTAAAACCTCCTTTTCTAGGAATACTACCAAATATGTTCTACGAAGCCAACATTACACTAACACCAAAACCAAAGACAGCACAAAAAAAGAAAATTACAGGCCAATCTCCTTAATGAACACTGATGCAAAAATCCTCAACAAAATCCTTGCCAACAGAATACAACAATGCATCAAAGGGATAATACACCACGATCAAGTGGGATTCATCCCAGGGGCACAAGGATGGTTCAACATATGAAAATTGATCAGTGTAATCCAACACATCAACAAAAAGAAAAATAAAAACCATATGATCGTATCAATAGATGCTGAGAAAGCATTTGACAAAGTCCAACATCCATTTATGATGAAGGCTCTTGAAATTCTCAAGATAGAAGGAACATACCTTAACATGATAAAAGCCATATACGACAAACCCACTGCCAATATTATTTTCAATGGCGAAAAGCTGAAGGCCTTTCCTTTAAGATCAGGAACAAGACAAGGAGGTCCTCTCTCACCACTGCTCTTCACTATAATACTGGAGGTCCTAGCCAGGGCAGTAAGACAAGAGAAAGACATACAAGGAATCCAAATAGGGAAAGAAGAAGTCAAACTATCACTATTTGCAGATGATATGATAATATACATAGAGAACCCTGAAAACTCCACAGAAAAACTACTCGAAATAATCAACCAGTTCAGTAAAGTAGCAGGATACAAAATCAACACCCCAAAATCAGTAGCCTTCCTATACACAATCAATCTGAAGAAGAAGGAATCAAGAAAACCATCCCTTTTATAATTGAAACAAAAAAATCAAATACTTGGTAATAAACCTAACAAAAGAGGTGAAAGACCTATACAAAGACAATTATAAAACACTGTTAAAAGAAATAGAAGAGGGCCTCCCCAGTGGCGCAGCGGTTGAGCGCTGGGTTGCCAAGCTGCCCGCAGCCTCTGTGGCGCCGGTTTGATCCCCGGCTGCTCCCCGGCCACCAGAGGAGGGTCCCACATGGCGCGCAGACCCCTCCTGCCGCCCGCTGCTCCCCTCAGCAGTGTACTTCGGTCCTTCTGCCTGCTCTGCTCCCCGCTCTGGCTCTGGTGAATTCTCTCACCCTCCCGCGCTTCTGACTGTACCCAGTGCATGTATAAACAAACAAACAAACAAATAAATAAATAAAACATGCCTCTATTAAAGAAAAAAAAAAAAAAAAAAAAAAAGAAAAAGAAATAGAAGAAGACACAAAGAAATGGAAAGACATCCCCTGCTCATGGATTGGAAGAATTAACATTATCAAAATGTCCATCCTACCAAAAGCAATATACAGATTCAGTGCTATTCCAATAAAAATCTCAATGACATTCTTCAAAGAAATAGAACAAATACTGATGAAATTCATATGGAACCACAAAAAAACACAAATAGCCAAAGCCCTACTGATGAAAACAAAGGAGAAAGGAGGTATCACACTTCCAAACTGCAATTATTATGGCTACAAAGCCATAATAATTAAAACAGTTTGGTATTGGAACAAAAACAGACACACAGACAAATGGAACCGAATAGAGAGCCCAGAAATAAAACCACACTTATATGGACAACTGATCTTTGACAAAGGAGCAAAGAACACGCAATGGAACATGGACAGTTTGTTCAATAAATGGTGCTGGGAAAACTGGACCCCCACATGCAAAAAAATGAAAGTAGAACACTACCTCTCACTGTGCACGAAAATCAACTCAAAATGGGTAAGAGAACTGGACATAAGACCTGAAACCATAAAATATGTAGAAGAAAATATAGGTAAAACACTACAAGGCATACATCGCAATAACATATTTAAAGACTCATCACTCAAAGCAAAGAAAGTCAAGGAAAAGATAAACACCTGGGATTACATCAAACTGAAAAGCTTCTGCACAGCAAAAGAGACATTAAGCAAAACAGAGACACCCCAATGATTGGGAAAAAATCTTTGCACTCCATGCAACTGATAAGGGACTGATCACAAAGATATACAAAGAACTCACGACTCAACAAACAAAAACAAAATAAACAATCCAGTCAAGAAATGGGCAGAAGGGCCTCCCCGGTGGTGCAGCAGTTGAATGCTGGGTTGCAAATATGCCCGCGGCCTCTGCAGCGCGGGTTCGATCCCCGGCTGCGCCCCGGCCACCAGAGGAGGGTCCCACATGGCGCGCAGACCTCTCCTGCCACCCGCTGCTCCCCTCAGCAGTGTACTTCGGTCCTTCTGCCTGCTCTGCTCCCCGCTCTGGCTCCGGTGAGTTCTCGCACCCTCCCGCGCTTCTGACTGTACCCAGTGCTTGTATAAATAAATGAATAAAAATAAATAAATCTTTGGAAAAAAAAATGGGCAGAAGAACTTAAAAGACATTTCTCCAAAGAGGAAATGCAAATGGCCAACAGGCAGATGAAAAAATGTTCAACATCCCTTATAATCAGGGAAATGCAAATCAAAACCACATTGAGCGCCTCCCCTGGTGGCGCAGTGGTTGAGCGCTGGGCTGCAAAGCTGAACGCAGCCTCTCCAGTGCCAGTTCGATCCCCGGCTGCCAGCGAGGGTCCCACTTGGCATGCTGGACCTCTCCTGCTGCGCCCGCTGCTCCCCTCAGCAGTGTGTTTCGTCAGTTCTGCCTGTTCTCTTCCCTGCTCTGGCTCTGGTGAATTCTCTCACCCTCCCGCGCTTCTGACTGTGCCCAGTGCTTGCATAAATAAATAAATAAATAAGTAATTTTTTTTTTTAAAAAAACACATTGAGATACCACCTTACACCAGTGAGAATGGCACTTATCGAAAAAACAAGCAATGACAATGTTGGCGAGGATGTGGTGAAAAAGGAACTCTCCTGCACTGCTGGTGGGAGTGCAAACTGGTCCAACCACTATGGAAAGCTGGCTGGAGGTTCCTCAGTCTACTAAAAATGGAGCTATCATATGACCCGGCAATTCCAGGCCTAGGGATCTACCCAAGGACAAAAACACATTGATTCAAAAGACCACCTGTACCCCTATGTTTATTGCAGCACTATTTCCAATAGGTAAAACCTGGAAACAACCCAAATGTCCAAAAATAGATGACTGGGTCAGGAAGATGTGGTCCATATACACGATGGATATTACTCTGCAATCAAAAAAAGATACACTCATGTTATTTGCAGCAATGTGGATGGAGCTAGAAGGAATGATGCTCAGTGAAATAAGCCAGAAGGAAAAAGAAAAATATCGGATGGTCTCACTCATAGCAGGAATACAGGAGAACCAAATAAGACATCAGTGTAAAAAATAATAACAGCTCAAAAGACAACAAAGCAAAACAGACAATTATAAATCAGAGACATCCTGCAGGGGCGGAGGAGGGAGAGGGAGCGGAGGGAGGGAGGGAGGAGCGCAGGGGACTGAGGTGAGGGTGCACGGGTGCACTGGGGAAGGAGATTCTATGGGGACGACACCTGAGGGGGTGGGGGGAAGCAGATATTGTTTAAAAATGAACAACGATGTAAAAAAAAGAGAAAAGAAAAGAAAAGAAAACCTCCTTTTCTAAAAAAAGACAAAACTTGCAGGCAAAGCATAGATTGGAGACAGACCGCAGGGGAGGGGTGGGGGGGACAGTTCAGGGGTGGGGGGACCTTCATGGACACAGGCTCTAGCAGGTCTCCACCAGCACAGTCTTCACCAGAAGGTCATTTTGTCTTGTATTCCTGCAGCCACAGGAAGGGATAGATCTGAGTACATGCTGGCCACACGATAACAGCCTGTACTTGGTGACAGTCACAGATGACGCTCAAGGAGCCTGTAGCTTTGCACAGTCTTGTTTGGCTCATGTTTGAGATTTTCGGGTGGATCTTTTCCCATCACCCTCTTGTGCCAGAAGGGACAAGGGCAGCCACCCCACCGTGAGGCCTGGGCATGGCCATCTACAGCAGGGACTCACGCACAGCTGGCTCCAGCTCCTTGTTACCAATAGAGGCGGCGGGATGGGTACGTTTCTTCAGGCTGCTTTTCAGAGTCAGTTCAGAGAAGAGTCCAGCAGAAGGAATGCCTTCCACTTTCTCCATGCAGGTCTGCTCCTGCAGCGCCAGGGCCTTCTCCCGGCAGCTCCGTGCTCGCCTACAAGAAGACTGTGTTTGTGGAGTTCACGGATCACCTGTTCAGCAGAGCCAAGCCCAGGCCTCCCTGGATGGGTAATGGACACTGCTGGCTGCTTGTCTGGTTCCCAGCGGGGCCTCCCCGTCCTGGGGCTGCTGCTGGCCGCCCTCACCGTGCCCCTGGGGGCTGCACGGCTTTTTGCTGGGTTTGCCTTTTCTGCTGCTCCTCTGGGTGTTACACTCCCTGGGTTTTCGATCTGGTTCATCCTGCTCCCTCTGTCCATCTACTTCCCAGCTGATCCCATCCAGTCTCATAACCTAAAATACCATGTATGCGCCAGTCACACCCACGTTTATGCAGTCAGCTCAGCAGGCTCAGGTGTCAAAGGAGCAGGCCATGAGCCGTTGACAGGAGCGATTGCAGGAGCAATTTCCTGCCTCGGAGCCATCACTGAGCTTTCTTTGCGAGAAGCCTCCCCAGAGCACGCAGAAGCACTCGCTTGGGTCGTGGTTCCACACTTCTGAGCCCTCCTGTCAAGCCTAGTGAGGGAGGCCAGAAGTTCCGGGGACGAGAGTTGTCTCGAAAGACCCCAGAGAGGGCTTCCCGCCAGGGCTAAGTGACCCCAGCAGAGACGGTCTGCCAGCAGCAGAAACAGAGGCGAGCTCTGGAGACAGCAAGGTGGGCTGCAGTGTCCCGGTATTGGTACCGAGAGTGTCCAAAGAGCTCGTAAGTAAGGGCCCCAGGAAAGGGAGAAGTCACGTGAGCACACCCCCACCCCCACCCCCGCGTTGTCAGAGGCCCGGGGCGGAGGGACCTAGATTGCAGGGACGTCAAAAGTTCGACGTCCGACTGGACAGGAGTCAGTAGGGTCGAGAAATGGCAGTTCCTTCACGGAGGTTGCTGGAAAGATCTGAGGTTCTTCAAAGGGCAAGAAAAGGAAATTGCACACAAACGAGGAGAAATGAAGCCATTTCTAGTTCATTCAATAAACCCCTGTCCACACCTGATGCGCGCTCGCTCTCTCTCTCTCTCTCTCTCTCTCTCTCTCTCTCTCTCTCTCTCTCTCTCGGAGCCTTCATTTTCTTTTCAATTCCCCAAGTCGTGGCCCGAGTCCGAGTCCTGAGTCCTCTCTACTTATCTTCTACCCGCAACGTCCAGCCCATCGCCACGTCTGTTGGCTCTTCCTCGGAGGCAGGCCGCGAGTCTGCGGCTTCTTGCAAGTTCCCAACCCACCCAAGCGGCCGTAGCTGCACAGGTCCCGCGTGTGACGCTCCGGGCGGCCGCTGCGGCCTGGCTGTGCACGACCCGCCGGCCCATCCCCCTGCACCTGAGCGTGGGGGGGCGCCACGCCGTGCGCCGTCGTCTTCTGCTTGCCGGTCCTAGCCGATCTGCGCAGCTCTTGCTTCTTTCTCATTACTCACGTCTCTGCTCCAGTGCTGCCTCCTGCCTCGTCAGCTCTAGCGCAGCGCCATCTTCTACGGCGTTTACAGCAACCCGAGGTCTTGCTGTTTGCCTTCATGTCCCATGTCCGTGAATCCGCTCCCACCATCCTGCAGCTCAGGGCCCAGGGCAGTTCCTTGGCAACACTACGGGCTTAGCTATTCAATGAGTGAATGCGTTGCATGAATTGCCAGAAACCTGTCCCTTTGGGGGACACCCCGCTCCCGCAGGTCTGCTGGGTCCAACCATCCAGGCTGAGGTTTCTGACACAGTGGTCGTCACACTTAAGAACATGGCTTCTCACCCTGTCAGTCTGCACGCTGTGGGGCTGTCCTACTGGAAAGCTTCTGAAGGTGAGTCAAACGCCCTCCTGTTGTTCTCTCATCCTGGAGATAGCAGGGCACACTGTGCATGCAGGGTTCCAGCGCTGTGTCTGCAGTTACATCTCTCCTCTTCTCCACAACTTACCAAGGGATAATAATAGTAACAATAACGACTGGCATGTGTTCAGTATGAGGTCATAAGCTTGTGTAACTGGAAAGTTCCATGCAGTCAGTCAGGCCCGATTGGACCCAAGGAATCCAGTGATGCCCCCACCCTCTAACTGAACACCATAGCTGTCCCCAGCACGACTAGAACGTGAACATCTCAAGACAGAGGCAGTGTCCGTTTTTTTATTTTGAATCCTAGCGAGTGATCTGGCCCCTAGCTGGTAGTGAATGCTCAGCCAGAAGTGGGATCCAGTAGGCAGCAGTTACCCTACAAGTAGACGTACCCTCATACCCCCGCCCCCAGGAGTTGCTTCTTCAAGTGCAACCTGCCACAGTGGTTGGCGAGCAGCTGATCCAAGAATCCAGCCTCCCTGGTGACAGTTGAATGGACCAGAGGCGGTTGCCCTACCTGAGCCAGGTCTAGGAAAGGAATTCCTTCCTACAGGGTTAAGCATGTGAGAAAGGCCCCACTCTAACCATGTCAGCCTGCAGTTTGGGGACGAGAGCCACGTATGGCAAAGCCAGGATCCACTACTCCATGGATTCCTCGTGGCCCCTTAATATTTGTGTGACTCCTGCAGCGACGCCCACCCCAAACAGCTAGCGACATGGCCAACACAGAGCCCAGCCCTGGCTCTCTTACGCCCACATGTAATTGGAGCATGAAATCCGGGAAGTTTTTCCAAAGATTGGTGCAGAAAATGTTGGTGAGAGAGCAAACTTTCACAGCCCCAACTCTGAGAGCCGTCAGAACAGCAAGCACTGGAGCCTTCCTTTCAGGCCCCGCAGCGGCCTCCCTTGCGAACCCCGAGTGGAACCCAACATAGTAGCCGGGAGCCCTGGTGGCCACTGAGCTGGACCATTTCTTTTCACGTTTCTACTGGCATCACTCCAGCGCCTCATTTCATACCTGCTGGCCTGGGTTTCCTCAGTCGGCGGAAAGCCAGGTCCAGTCCTGCCCACAAGGGAAGAATTCTGGGCTGGGCCACTTACACTGGAGTCCTCAGCACTCAGCACACAACACAGCACTCCGGTCAGGGAAGGGCCTAGGAAGGGTCACTTCCCGCACCGCAGCGCAGGCAGTCAGAGTGCCTGACCTCTTGTGGCGTGTGACTTCCTCCTTGCAGACCTAGGGGAGACCTTTCCGGGAAGCGTTGTCATTTCAGTGCAAGTTTAATTAGGCGCCCTGTTCGCCCTTGGGTGTCAGGCCACAGAGCCTAAAAATCCCACTTCCTCCACCTCCCTGAGCCCAGAAACCTTCAGCAATCAGAGAATCTGGGCCCAAGGACATCCCAACCTCTGCTGAGTTGAACTGACCTGAGTCAGGTAAGAAGACGCAAGCGCAGAGTCCGCTCTCAGCGCGTGTTTGCCTCTGTCCCCCACCCCGCCGGCGCCTGCGCCTCTCCCCACTAGAGCTGCGGATTCGCGCTGCTCCAGATTAACTTGCAGAAAGACCGTCTCTTGTGTAGTCTCCTGGTGTCACTGAGCTCGAGAACAATGTGTAGGGAAAGGCCCATTTTATTCCTCCTTGTTCTAGGGGCTGAATATGAGGATCAGACCAGCCCGAAGGAGAAGGAGGACGACAAGGTGGCCCCTGGACAAAGCCATACCTATGTCTGGCGGGTCCCGAAGGAGGGCGGCCCAGTGGCCTCCGACCCACCCTGTCTCACCTACTCGTATCTCTCTCACGTGGACCTGGTAAAAGACTTGAACTCGGGCCTCATGGGAGCCCTGCTGGTGTGTAAAGCAGGTGAGTGAGACAAGGTGAGGATGGCGGCGCTTCCTCCTCGTTGCTGCATCACTCGTTGTTCACCTGCACTTTCATGGTGAAATCAGCCCTTTTTGGTTCCAGTTATCTATTACTGCTTCCCCCACAATGTAGCAGTTTTCAAGGGCAACAGTCACTGACTGTTTCCCGGGGTCTCTCGTGACATTGAGTCAAATGCTGCCGGGAGCGCTGTCCTTTGAGGGTGACAGTGCCATGAGCCGCCTGCTCGTGGGAGATTCAAGGGGCTGGGCTCTCTGCATCTTTTAATGCATTTTTAAAAAGCCACAAAACTTTTAGGAACCAGCAGAGAATCTTCATGGCCTCAGGTTATTAGAAGACACCAAAAATCCATTAGATTCATACAAAAGAAAAATGTTAAATTTGGCCTCATTGAATTATTTTGCTTTGTAAAAAACATTTTTGAAAACACTGGTAAGAGACTGAAAAAATACAGCCAGTGAAAAGCTATAGACCGGGAGAAACAGCTGCCAAGCTCCAACGTGGCAAGGGACATGTCCGCAATAAAGTTTTGTGGCTTTTCATTATACATCGAAAGTTTTATAAAGGTCAATTTCACTATTTGATAATTTTTTAAATAAAATAAAAAGAATTAAAATTTTTGAGACAGCTTTACCTGAATGTCACATTTGTATGGGTGAGGAGTTCCAAAATATTCGTGAAGCTTGGTGTCTCCAAATTTTTTAAGCCAGCTTCCGATCAAGACGGTACACTTGGCAACTTTTTCATCTGCCATCTCAAACTTGACCCCTGCTGAAAACCATCAGCGAAGACGGTGAGCACAGAGAGCTGGACAGGCAGAGCCACGCTGAAAAGTCAGGTCCGTATCCCTGTGGCCCAGAAGCCAGGTACGCAGAGGCACGGACTGGCGGGAAGCCCCCATGACAGTCAGGCTACTTGTTCGGTGGTGGCCGTGGGCAGTGTCTCCCCCAAATTCCGTTCTAGTGCTTTCTAGCAAGAGAACAGTGATCACCACACCCTTAGCTGCAGCAACCAGAGAGCAGCAGCATAAAGCTCAGATTTAGTGGTGTGAGGGAAAGAGCCAGGTGAGGAGGATTAACTTAACCAAGAAAGGAAACTAGAGGGGCCTCCCTGGTGGCGCAGGGATTAGTCTCAGCTCTCAGCTGTTGCCAGCCACTGCGGCCTCAGTCCATCCCCGGCCAGGGAGCTGACCCACATGGCGTGGCAGACCTCTCCCTTCTCCCCGCTGCTCCCCTCAGTGGTGGATTTCAGTTGGTCCGTCAGTTCTGCTCCCCACTCTGTCTCTGGGGAGTCCTCTCACCCCCCACACCTCTGGCCTGTACCCCAGTTCTTGTATGCATAAATAAATGTTTATAAAAAAAAGAAAGAAAGGAAACAAGTTAATACAGGTCTTGGGGGAGGGTGAAGAATGTTGAAGAGGTTGTGCGAAGGGAGAGGCACGCACACGCGGTGGGGCTGGCAAGGACCCCTCTCCCTGGAAAGCCAAAGTTAACATGGGTTGCGCTGAGACGCCACCCTCTGAGCTCGGGCCCTGTATCTGTGTCCTGCAAAGCCTGACGCGCACACGCATTTCGTCACCTCCTTAGTCCAGGCGACAACGTCAGCAGAGCGGGGCGTGACACTCACAGCTGTCCGCATGGCCATATGCGAGCTTCTTTTCAGGTGTGGACACAGCTGGCTGCTGTGGGCAACTGGCACTGCGCTCATAGCTTTTTGTTTTGTTTGTTTACAATCGCAGCAGTTTAAAAAAACGCTAGCAGAGGAGGACATGCTCCGTAGTGATTGCCTCTGTTGCGCGTTTTGCAGGTGCAGTGTGAGTGGCCTTGTCACTTTTCTATTTGTTCTGGACACGTACGACATATCATTAAACGGACTCATATTTTGTACATCTTTTTAATTTTGTGGTTCTAGTAATTCATGTTTAATTCTGTTTTCCAGAAGTAGGAGTGTGCCACAACCATGACTTAAAAAAAGCCCTTGACCCCAGATAGTTCTAGAAGCGCTGGTACCGGGGACCCACACAGAGCAGAGCAGGGGGGCCAAGGGGTCTGTGGCTGCGGACTCCTGAGTGGATGGGGCGATGTCTCCCCCTGCAGCCATTCCCTCCGACAGCATCTTCACAGATGTAAATGCTCCCACGTCTTTTTCAGGAACTCTGGCCCAAGACAGCACACAGACCCGCAACGAATTCGTGCTGCTTTTTGCTGTATTTGCTGAAGGTTAGTGAACAGGCCCCTGAAATAAACCGTTTAATCTGGTCCTTGAGGAGCCTGTGACCGTGCAGGGGCGGGATCAAGAGGGCCTGTGGGCGACACCGCGGCCCAGGAATGAAGGAGCCACAGGGGGGAGCAAAGTCTAAGAACAAAATGCCGCCTCAGTCCCATCGGCAGCTCAGGGGCAGAACGCAGGCAGCTGGCGACAGGCGTCCTTCGTCACCAAAGCTGCTCAAAACGTTGCTGACACTTGGTCCATTCGGTGCACCACATAGTCACAGGACACGCAGGGAGTGACCCGCCATCTTGGGGGCTGTGTTTGGGGGAGATGCTTGCGCCCTCCCACCGGCCGCGCCCGCTGCCCGCCGCTCCAGCCCTCGCTCTCAGCGACTTTGAGGTGTTGTCTGATCTGTGCACAGCTGCGGGAGCCTTAGACATCACATCAAGGCAAATACCAACAAGACGCCCAATCCTGTCCCCACGGCGCCCCTCTTCCTGCCTCCTGGCCAGGCCCGGCGCCCAGACTACTTTCTCTTTCACCCAAACACAGTCCTTCCTGCCTCCACACCTTTGCTTATGCTGTTGCTGCTTCCTGGAAAGCCTCCCTGACTCCCCCTTCGCACCAAGTGAATCCTCCTCCTCCTCCACACTTCTGCTCCCCTCCCTCCCTCCTCCCCTGGGCCTCTCATGGCTTCCCTGAGTCCTTATCTTCTTTGGCCTCACACCCTTCTCCTTTCAAGCCTAGCCGAGTTCCTTCTCCCCTCTGCTCCCACAATGCCCTGCTGGCGGCTTCTTTCCATCCCTCTTCACTCAAGGGTAGGTTTCAGCTTTTCTGTCTGGGGAAGCTCATTGTGAGCAGAGGCTGTGTCTTCCTGTCTGGCATGCATGCTAGCCCCCAACTCCACCGCTGGACAGAGGACCAGTGAGAAGTCAGGTGGACTTGGGGTTCCTGAGGCGGGAGCTTGCCAAGGCACCTCAGGGAGGACTCGGGAAGTTTTCACACCGCCCCTTCCTGCCGATTCCACCTGCTGCCAGTGGGCTCCTGGCCAGCCACTGTCAGGGACAACATAGGGACAGAGAAGCAGCCGGGGCAACAATGTCTGCCCTGTGGAAACCATCCCCTCCCTTTGGCTGACCTCACGGTCCGCCGAGGGCACAGGCAACTGGTGGGTCCGTATTTGCCTCTCCCCAGGGAAAAGCTGGTACTCGGACACAGATGAGCTGCTGTCGCAGGCGCCCGAAATGCACACCATCAACGGCTACGCCAACAGGTCTCTGCCAGGTATGTGCAGGGTTCTGCATGCGTCACAAAGCGGGATGCTGGGGGGCTGACTCCTCCAGAGCGGGCCACGTTCACAGAGCCCACAGAGGTCTTTCCTGTGGCATAAATATAAGTGGGCAACTGGACAAGCAGAGATAAGCAACAAGAAAAGGAGGCTGTGCCTAAACAGAAGAGCTCTAACTACTATTTTCATAAATATTCAAGGCGCCATTGCATCAATAAAGTACCAATTGGATTGTATGACACAGAAGCAGAAAAGAATGTGCTCGAAAAAATCTACTTTGACTATGTCAAAGTAGAAACTCAGTAGAAGGTAGAATAGAGAAACATTTCCCAGCATGCAGAAGAAAAGGAGATGGAGGGTATATCTTACAAACAGATTTTAAAACTCAAAGAAGTCATAGAAGTATTAAGAATTAGATTTATGTCCCAATGAAACTTGTCCAGCAGGATAAATAAATAAAGAAGGTCCTCACACAAAATCACAGTTGGAGCGTCTCAGAGAACAAGAGAGATCATTTACATTTTCCCTGGGGGAACAGGTCACACACAAAACCCTGCAAATTAGAGGCAGTATTAAGGAGCAACACCTGAAACAGTCCCAGGACAACTTACTTCCCAGTAATTCGAAACCACCGTGAGTACTCTTAGAACTCAAGTCCCCTTCGAAACACACGCACGCCCCCGCCCTGTGGGATGGAGGCCACCAAGGGGCCTTAGGCCAGAGGAACTGGGTCTCACGTGCGGCGCCCACGGCTCAGAGCGAAGAAGCCGCTTCTGTGGTCGACACCGCGGTGGCAGGGATGGCCCACCGTGCCCGACGGGGCTGCCGTGCGGTCCCAACCCAGGCCGTTTGGGTTCAAATCTCGGCACACCCGTCTCGTCTCCTCCAAGAGGCGGATGGTCACACCTCCGTTCCCGGGGCTGCCGCGAGGAGTGGACGAGTAACACTTGCACGGTGCCTCTGCAGGCTTGCCAGGGCCAGCGCTCAGCGCGCACCATGAACAACCACGACCCGTGGTTGCTGCTGAAGCGGGTGCGAGGCGGGCCGTGGGGACAGGTCTCGCTCTCATGACCGCACGCGGGGGCTGAAGGCGGGAGCTCCCCGGGCCGACGAGGTTGTGGGGGTCCCAACACGCCTTGGGACGAGCGTGGCCGCAGGTCGCCAGGCGAGGACTCGGAGCGGGGACTGCCGGAGTCTGCGTTTGCTGGACAGAGGAGGAGCGAGAAGAGGGGATGGTAGGGGCGTCCGAGCAAGGGGCATGAAGCCCTGAGGCCAAGGCAGCAGCGAGTCTGGAGGAGTCCGTACTCATGAAGCCGCCACACCGGGGAGCTCGGCGGGAGCCCTTGCTTGACAGAAGCCCTGGCACGGGGAGCGCCCACGTCTGCAAAGGAACTGCATCGTCAGGGTCCTCGAAAGCACCTTGTGAGTCCTGTCCCCACTTGCCGCCCTGTCCTGCCCCTCTGCAGGTCTGATCGGCTGTCACAGGAGGCCGGTGTACTGGCATGTGATCGCGATGGGCACCACCCCCGAAGTGCACTCGATTTTCCTCGAAGGGCACACATTCCTTGTGAGGAACCATCGCCAGGCCTCCCTGGAGATCTCGCCGGTCACCTTCGTTACCGCGCAGACCCTTCTGATGGACCTCGGCCGGTTCCTGCTGTTCTGTCACATCTCTTCGCACCAGCACGGTAATAGGGGCGGGTGGAACTCGCTAGACGCCCCAGCTCCGCTTTGGAGGGACTTACTCGCCACTCCCCAGCGGAGGGCCACGCCAGGCCACAGCCGAGACTTCCGCAGAGTAGAGCTTTGACCTTGAGTGTGTTGGTGCTTCTGGGGGGGTGCCCGAGTGCCTCTGATGGAGGGAGCCCGGCTTAGGGAGGAAGGAGGTGGCAACACGAGGAGGGACTGCAGGTCACAGCTGAAGAGCGGTTCTGGGAACACCAGAGAGGCGGGGAGGGCGGCCCGGCCTGCGCTTGCTCGGCTGGTCCCCAGGGGCTGTAGAGGCGCTCTCACATGTGGGGGTTTGTCTGAGGGCAGCTGGCATGGAAGCTTACGTCAACGTAGACAGTTGCCCGGAGGAACCCCAAGTACGGATGAAAAAAAATGAAGATTATGACGACGGCGACCTTGATGATTCCGACATGGATGTGGTCGGATTTGGTGACGACAGCTCTCGTCCCTCTCCCCAAATACGCTCCGTCGCCAAGAAGCACCCCAAAACGTGGGTCCACTACATCGCCGCTGAAGAGGAGGACTGGGACTACGCCCCCGAGGCCGTGCCCCGCGGCGACCGGTGAGCGCCGCCCCTCCCCCGCAGGGGTGCCGAGCTTGCTTGTCCGCGGGGTGCAGAGGGACGCTAGGCCCGGCCTCACCAGCCCTGTCTGTCCCTCACGCAGAAGTGCCGGGAGTCTGTATTTAGAGAAAGGCCTCAGCGGATTGGCAGCAAGTACAAAAAAGTGCGATTTGTGGCGTACACGGACGAGACGTTTGCAACGCGGGCAGCCGCTGCGCGGGAGGCGGGCATCCTGGGCCCGCTGCTGCACGGGGAGGTGGGCGACTCGCTTTTGGTAAGTGTGAGGAGCGCGGGATGGCCGGCGAAGGCGAGGGGGGTGGGGTCTGAGCTGCTGGGACGGGGCATACACGGCCCTGGAGTCGTGACCCTGCTCTTTGGGTGGACGCCAGCGCCGGTCGACGGTGTTTTTATTGACGTGCCCTTGCTTGACGACGCTGTGTACGTTTCAGACGTGCAGCTTCACGCCTGGCATTGAGCTGAGTGGTCTTCGGGCTTAATCTTCTGTCTCATTTATGCTTTCAGATCATATTTAAGAATCAAGCCAGCCGGCCCTACAACATTCATCCCCACGGAATCGCTGATGTCGGGCCTCTGCACGCAGGCAGGCTGCCGAAAGGTAAGCGCGCCTCGAGTTGTCTGGGCCTCACAGAGCAGAGCCACAGGCGGTCTCGCCCTCAATTGGAAATAATAAAAAATAGGACAAGAATAATAAAAAATGATAAAACGATGCTGGTCCCTGCCCCAGTTATTGATGTAGGCCCTCAAGCCCCAGGCTAACTTCATGCAAGTCATTTGTAAGACGCTCAGGCAGCATTTTTGCGGAGAGGGCAAGTGTGTTCCCCGACACTTGTGGAGAATACGGAGTGCGGCAGTGCCCGTCCTCGCAGAGGAGGAGAGGGTGCAGGGGGGGGGGGGGGTCCCACTGCCTGCTGCTCGGCGCGCGAGGAAGCAGGGGCTGTCCATGCAGTTGAGAGCAGCCGGCTGCATCTCTTTTGAAGACACCCTGCCTAGAACAGGGTCCCAGTAGCATTAGGCTTTTGGACACATCACTTGAGGTAAGAGCTGATGCGAGGAGGAGGGTGACAGAAATAAGCACCTTGCATGGCATGCAGTGCTGAGGTCCCCGCGGTGACTCCTGAGTAGAGGCCAGCACTGGGGCGCCCGCCACAAAGCGACCAAACAGTGTTGTCAAAGAGAGTGACTGTGGGCTAGAGCCCAAGAAGCAAGTCTGACTCCCACCACTCTCCTGGCTCCTGGAAGAGGGAAGGGGAAGGCTGAGAGGTGTGGTGAGCGCACGTCTCCCTGTTCTTCAAGTCCCCGCCACAGGCCAGGCTCAGCCCGGGGGAGAGGGCAGCTCAGTGCGGATGTCGAGCTGACATTTGGTTTTGCGCAGGACCTGTGGGTACTAAAGCTGTCCCAAAATGCATTTTGATGACTACACTGAGACACTTCTTGCCCCGAGGACCCAGCAACCCGGGTCACACGCACGCACTCACGCACGCACGCTGAGGCGCCGCCGGCGAAGCTTGGGCCTGCAGTCCTCCAGCATAAGCCCAGGCCCAAGGCACAGGGCGATCAGCTGGGGCTTCCACGTTCCTCTGTCTACCACTTGGGGCTCTTTTCTTCTTCATACAGTTCTAGCCATGCATTCTAAGTGTTGGGGCAGATTTTCTATCATTCCCATGCGTTTCCAATAGGAGGCAGACCTGCCCATTGCAACTCAAGCTGACAGGCTAACAGAAATCCCCCAGACCATCTTTATTACCTTCAAAATCACGTGACTCTTAGACTTGTCCCAGGTGTAAAAGTAATTTCCATCCACGGAGAGACTTCACATGGGAATAAGGCTTGGAGGAGCCTTGCAACGGTGGCATGCTCACCAGCTCACCGCGCCCTTTGGGGTTTGGGTGTGGGTAGGTGTGAAACACTTGAAAGATTTGCCAATTCAGCCTGGAGCCATCTTCAAGTACAAATGGACAGTGACCCTGGAAGATGGACCGACTAAGGCAGACCCCCGGTGCCTGACGCGCTATTACGCCAGCACCGTCAATCCAGAGCGAGATCTGGCTTCGGGGCTCATTGGCCCTCTCCTCATCTGCTGCAAAGAATCTGTAGACAAAGGAGGAAACCAGGTGAGTGCTGGTCTCCCCAGTGCTGCCTGGGAAACTGAACATGAGTGGTGTTTCCCCCAAGCCAGGCGGGCTCAGCTGTGAGCTGGATTCCTCACAGCTGTGACTGTCAGGACTTTGCTGCAATAAACTTGCCTGGTGGATGGCTAGGAGAGTCTAGGCCCTAAATTATTTCTGTAAATTCCTCCCCAGTCTAAATTTGAGCTTTTCGTAGTGATTTTGCCCATTTGCACGTTCAATTACCACCTACTTATAGGTGACCCACAAATTTGTATCGGTAGCCAAGGCTGCTCCCTGGGACATCTCATCAAGGGTGACTCAAAGGCACCTGAAAATTAACATAGCCCACCGCATTTAGTAGGAGTTCAGTAGATACTTGTTGAGCAAAGTATTTGGAAAAATATTTCAGCATATGTTTAGAATCTGGGCCATTTCTGCTGCTTTGAAAATCAAGTATAAATTCTCTGAAGAAGAAAAGTGTCATTCTTCACTCATTGCTCGCCTCCAGGGTAGTCACTGGCATACGGCGGAGGTCTGGCTGCCTAGTCACAGATTTGGCCATGTGCCTGTCCTGACGAGTTTTTCCTAATTATAGTTTCTCTACCAGGTTTGGAAGAGGACTTAGCCTCTCAGCATTCTAGGTTCTGTAGCTGGAGATTATACAAAATGAGATATACATATTAGCGAAGTTTACAGAGTAAATCTTACATTCAATTAACAAGTGAATAACTCAACAAGTATGATTCATCTACAAACTGCTCTTCTGGAAAAAGTTTCAACTTTTTAATCAGAAAACTTAGGCAATTAGTGTTAGCTAGCATTTTATGTCTCATCTTAACTTTGTTATTTGATATCTATTTTCAATTTGGATTTTTTTTCATTGGTAGCTTTGCGGAAGGGTCCTTGCTAGATAGAAGTTTCAGAAAGACGTTCATCTGATTTGACTGACTTGTCTGAGAGGGACACTGAATGATCAGCTGGGTCTTTAAAGAGTGAAAATCCTTGAATCTGAACATGGAGAGGGTGAGGTTACGGACCATGAAGAAATCAGCCAGCATGTGTCCTTGAGTCCAGAAGAAACTAGCTTACTTAACAGCCTGCCCAGTTACCTTGTCCTGAGGACACGTTTGCGCTAAGCACGTACTCATGGCCTGTAGCCCTAACTGCACTGCCAGGTCCATGTGATAATTGTGGCCCCAGGAAGAAATGCACTTGAACACGGGACTGTAGATGTATCACACACGTGACCAGTCACTGTCCTCCGCTAACGCTAGCACTGCTTCCTCTCTTCCAATGCGTGTAACTGCCAGATGATGTCTGACAAGAGAAATGTCATCCTGTTTTCTGTGTTTGATGAGAATCAAAGCTGGTACCTCGCAGAGAATATGCAGCGCTTCCTCCCCAGCACAGATGGAGTGCAGCCACAGGACCCAGAGTTCCAGGCCTCCAACGTCATGCACAGTGAGTGGAGCAGCCCTGGAGTCCAGTGGGCCATGAACAAAGGGAGACCGAAGCCACAAAATCAATGTCCAGATAATGGGTGAACTTATATCCTATGCAAAGACATATTTCTTTAGAAAGTGTTACAGTTATATACTAGTTTATTGATGCATAAATATGATCATATAATGCATATTTTGTTTTTTCTTTAAGAAGATATCAACTGCTCAGAGAACTTTATTTTTATAGGATAAGTCACATAAGTCAGCTTTCATTTACACAGATGTGCACAATCCATCCTTAATACAAAATGCACTCAATTGGTAAATGACATGGGAAATACAAAGGAAATACAATTTTACATATCTAAAACAGCTGCCAACTACAATTTAACCATCGAATTAATCAAAGTATTGTGCATCAAAAATAAACCCAACATCTCTCTTCCAACTTTATTAAGGTATAATTGACAAATAAAAATGGAATATATTTAAAGGCACAATGTGATCCTTTCAATGTTACTTGGTTGTCCCCTCCCTGTTATAGCCCCATCTCCTGTTCACACCTTTCCACTCATCCTCTGTGCCTCACGCTACCTGGTAAGCAGGTAACTCACGCTACCTGCTAAGACATACTTTCTCCATGACTATACAATCATATAAACACACACACACACACACACACACACACAGATTGTATCGGTTGTTTAGACTTAGCAGAGCACCACAGATTTAAAGGCACATAGGTTGGAACTAAAGAAATAAAACTAAATGACATATTTATCTACATAGAAACTCTCAAGAACACCACAAAAACCTCATAGAACTAGTAAATGAGTTTTGCATGTTAACCTTGTGTTCTGCAGTCAGGATAAACTCATTTATTAGTTCTAGTAGTTGGTTTGTTGGTTTTGTGTTTTTTTGTGGAATTCTTGCAGTTCAGCAAACTTTTGGAAACCTAAATTACAAAAACTATATTATCATATAGTTCAAAAAATGAAATACTTAAGTATAAATATAACAAAATATGTACAGGATCTATAAGCTGAAAATAACAAAACATTGATTAAAAAAAAAACTTGAAAAACCTGAGTGAAGAGAGATCCCACGTTAATGGATCTTGGATCAGAGGATGTCAGCTATCCCCAAATTGATCTTTAGATTTAATGCAATTCCTGTTACAACCCCAGCAGAATTTTTTTGTTGGTAAATAAAAGCACATTATAAGATGAATATATAAAGGCAAAGGAACTAGAATAGCCAAAACAATTTTGAAAATGAAGAATTAAGTTGGAGGGCTCATATTACCTGACTTTAAGGCTTACTATAACACTATCGTAATCAAGACAGTGTGGTATTGGCAAAGATCAATGACACAGAATATGTAGTGCAGAAATAGACCCACCCATATAAGGCTAACTGATTTCTGACACAGATGGAAGTGCAATTCAAAGGAGAAATTATAAATTTCTCAACAAATGGTGTTGAAACAATTGGTCATTCATATACGGAACTACAAACCTCAACTCAACTGACACACCTGAAACAAAGACTAACTCAAAATGGATGATACATCCAAATGTATGAAGTAAAAACCACAAAAAGTTTCAAAGAAAACCTAAGAGGAAATTTTCAGGCTCCAGCACCATTTATTGAAGAGACTATCCTTTCCTCATTAAAATTCTTGACTCCCTTGTCAAATCTTAGTTGACCATATGTATGAGGGTTTATTTCCTGAATCTTGATTCTGTTTCATTGGTATGTGTGTCTATTTTTATGCCATATTGTTTTTAGGTACTTTCATTTTGTAGTATAACTTGTGGTCGGGAAGTGTGATGTATTGGTCTGTTCAGATTCCCCATTTCTTCATGATTCATTCTTGGTAGGTTTCATGTTTCTAGGAATTTACGCACTTTTTTAAGGTTATCCAATTTGTTGGTAGGTAACTAATTGTTCATAATAGTCCACGATTCTCTGTATTTCTGTGACATCTGTTGTACCAGTCCTCTCTTTCATTTCTGATTTCATTCGAGTTCTTTCCCTTTCTTAGTTTAGCTAAAGGTTTGTCAATCTTGTGTATCTTTCAAAAAAAAAAACAGATCTTAGTTTTAATTTTTTTTCTGATCTCTCATTTATTTTTGCATGGATCTTTGCTATTTCCTTCCTTCTGCTAACTTTGGGCTATGTTTTGTCATCTCTTTCTAGTTCCTTGAAATGTAAAGTTAGAATGTCCATTTAAGAGCTTTCTTTTTTCATAATTCAGGTTATAGCACCATCAATTTCCATCTTAAAACTGCTTTTGCAGCATCCCATGGGTTTTAATATGTTGTTCTTCCATTTTCACTCATTTCCCTTTAATACTTAATATTTTATTTTGTATTTCCAATAAATAACCCAAATGGAGCTATGAAATTCATAAAATTTAACATAAATACAATGCATTTATTTATTTTTAAAGCTTTATTTATTTATGCATACAAGAGCTGGGGTACAGGCCAGAGATGCAGGGGTGGGGAGTGGATGAGAGGATTCACCAGACACAGAGTGGGGAACAGAACAGACAGACTGACTGAAATCCACTGCTCAGGGGAGCAGCAGGCGTGACAGGAGAGGTCTGCTGCGCCATGTGGGTTGCTCCCTGGCCGGCCGGAGATCGAACTCGTGCTGCAGAGCCTGTGGATTGCTTCAAAGTGCGGTGCTCAACACCTTGCGCCACCAGTGAGGCCCCATACAATGCATTTATTTAATTGAAAGTCAATATTCCATATATATATATATATATATATATATATATATATATGTGTGTGTGTGTGTGTGTGTGTTGTCTTTTGTAGCATTTTGTCCACCCTGCATTGGATCTACTTGTCCTCATTCTTTGAAATCTGTTTCCTTGAATCTGGAACATTTGCAGATGTTAACTTTGCAAATGTCCTGTTCCTCATCAAGCTGCCACCCCCATAATATAACTTACCAGTCTGTCTTTACCATGATGTTCTATGACTCTCCTTACTTTAGGATTAGGGCCTAGGGTGATCAAGTATTAACAATCTACTTTTGGAGGGACATATAATACTATGTCTTCTTGGGAATCAGATAATGGGTATAAGATATAATCAATTCTAATCATATCATGACAATTCAAAATAATCAGTCCAGGTAGGTCCTGCTAAAACATCTTGTTTCCCATTTATTTTGCAGGCATCAACGGTTATGTTTTTGATAGCTTGCAGCTGTCAGTTTGTTTGCATGAGGTGGCATACTGGTACATTCTAAGTGTTGGAGCACAAACTGACTTCCTCTCTGTTTTCTTCTCTGGATATACCTTCAAACACAAAATGGTCTATGAAGACACACTCACCCTTTTCCCCTTCTCAGGAGAAACTGTATTCATGTCCATGGAAAATCCAGGTTAGCTCTTTATATTATTCTTTTACTAACAGCTGCGATTGCTTCACTAGCCATCCATGTGTTCTTTTGCTCATGTCTGCGCAGACACCAAATGGTTCAAGTGATTTTGGTAACTGCAAGGCATTCTTGACAGCACTATATCAGGTCTTTAACGTAACAATTTTTCCACTAAAAAGTGCCTTTACTTGCCATGGGCTAACCTTTCAGAGTGTTTACTAAGTGTAGTGGTGAATATACATTTATAACACATGCAGTTAACATGTGAGGACTAAAGATGTTTCTGTGTGGTTTGTGAACTTTGGTACTGATGGATAAACACTACTTAGAAGCCTTTGGGAAGTACATGCACACATACCTTCAGGCCACTGTGAAGCCTTCAGCATGAGTGTGACTGTCAGTTTCCTTAACAACTACTTTGGAGAGCACCAGCCCTGTGACCAGGAGGAGCACTGACCTGGCCTCTCTCCAGCACAGATTAACTCCACATTCGTGCAGCTTAGCAACAAGCACTAGGCCTTTCCGTGACTCCTGGCCCTCCTGCCCCATAACCTGCAGAGGGAAGCACAAAAAACTACCTGCAGATTGTTGTTATTCTTTTACACTTAAGGATTTTCTGG
The DNA here is from genome assembly GCF_014898055.3 of Talpa occidentalis. Lineage (NCBI taxonomy): Eukaryota > Metazoa > Chordata > Mammalia > Eulipotyphla > Talpidae > Talpa > Talpa occidentalis. The sequence goes on from NW_023601543.1 coordinate 418,140, forward strand.
AGATAAGTTCTAATCAGGAAATTTCTGGGGAATAAAAACCAATATCATCATATATAACGCATATCCAATATCATCATATATAACACATATTCAACTTCATACCCAAAAACTTAATCTTGCTTCGAGTGACATATGTTTGTGGGAAGTGAATAAAGACTCTGCAAGAGCTCCACTGTCCTATGCCAGAATAACTGTCACTACCCCCAGTGACTGTGCGGGCTCCTCTTTTTCTGTTTTTCCTAATAAACCTGTCCTTTTTTTTTTCTTTTCAACCTTTATCTTTTTTCCCCATTTTTTTATTTTAACATTTATCATTTTTTACATTTTTTAGACAATATCTGCTTCCCCTCACCCCCTCAGGTGTCGTCCCCATAGAATCTCCTTCCCCAGGGCACCCGTGCACCCTCACCTCAGTCCCCTGCGCCCCTCCCTCCCTCCCTTTCCCCCCTCTCCCTCCTCCGCCCCTGCAGGATGTCTCTGTAAACCTGTCCTTTTAAAATGAAATTTTAAAAAAGAATGACTACCATCAAACAGACAAAAGGTAACACATGCTAGTGAAGATGTGGAGAAAGGGGAGCCCTTTGTGCCCTGTTGGTGGGGATACAAATGGGTGCGGCCACTATGGAAAATGGGGTGGAGCTTCCTCAAGAAATTAAAACTAGAATCACCATGTGATCCCACAATCCCAGCTCTGGGCACATAACCAAAGGAAAGGAAATCAGTATCTCAAAGAGGTATTTGTACCCCCGTGTTCATTGCAATGTTATTTACAATAGTCAAGGTACAGAAATAACCAAGGTGCCCGTCAACAGATGAGCGAATAAAGAAAATGTGTTTCTCACACACACACACACACACACACACACACACACACGAATATTATCCATCCATAAAAAGGAAAAAACTGCCATTTGTAACCATCCCTGGATGAAACTAGAGGGTATTATGCTAAGTGAAATAAGCCAGACAAAGATAAATTCTGCATGAAATCACTTATGTGGGGAAATCTAAAAAAAGAAAAAAAACTAAGGTAATAGAATAAAGAGTAGAATGGGGGGGTAAATGTTTTTTAACCTACTCCCCCCCCCCCAGTTATGCCAATAAATACTGATGAGCATCTTCATTGTGAAAAACGCTGACTGTCCCATCCTGGGGGTGTTGCGGCGGCCTCGAAGGGTTGTTAAAACCTGCGATCTGCCCGTGCCCACTTATCGCTCTGGGGTGCTTTGATGGGATCTCATTTCAGGATCGGATAACATCTCACAAAGTCAGATGACTGGAAGTGATTGGCAGGAAGGCGATCTGTCTAGTTGTAGAACTTAGAAGTCTTAAACTTGGTCAGGAATCTTATGCCCGTGTCAGGAGCTGGAGGGGGAGGTTGGCAGCTGAGCATCACCAAGGGAACTGGAACGCTTTTCACTTGCTTTGTATCTGTGATTATAGTTCCTTTTTTATTTCAAATCCTGTTCATGTGGAATTTCCTATTTTTACTTAGTTATTTGCACTCTGAGTTTTATCAATTGTTTTAAATTTATTTTCAGTCACACATGTAATACAAAAATGTGTTTCATTACCAAAATTCAACCGATGCAGAAATAACTGAAGCTCCTCCTGATCACTATCCTCAACACTGAGTTCCTCTCAGAGCTCGGATCTGCCTATTTATGGAGTTTCACTTCCCTTTTCTCACCCAATTACTATCCTGTTCAGCAAGAGGAAGGCATTGGTTTGTCTAAGTTATAAAACTTAGACCCAGTGGTTTTTTACCATAAAAATATGCTTTAAATATCATGAAATTTGGTTCTGAACCTCCAAATAGGATTACATTCCCTATTTTTGTTTTACTGGAGCTTCTGATTACTTTGTTGTCCTTCTTGTAATGTTTTCCCTTAGTTATCCTCTTTCTTTTCCAAGAGCTCCACCAAGAGTGTGTCTCTCGGAGCACGGCCTCCTGCTCCGTACACCCACGTCCTCCAGTCTGGCTGCTTCTCCCCAAGCCTGGGGCACAGTATCAACTTGGGGCTTCTCTTCACCCTCCCTCAAGAGAGGTGCCTGGTTCCTGCATCCCTTGCATCCTATTTTTTGATATACTCCTTTATTTTGGTGGAAAATATTCTCTAATCACTTCTTAAAAATGGCTGCATTGAAGGTAGATTTTCTGAATCCTTGTATATCAGCAAAGATCTGTAGTCTCATTTCCCATTTGGTTGAGTGCCTGGCTGCACGTGGAGCGTTGATTCCCATGGGTGTAACATTCCTTCACAGAGCGTCATGGAAACATACTTTGGGGAAAGGCTTCCTCTTGGGAGACAGTTGGATTAAGTTATGGTTTTGTTTGCAAATATTGCTTAAGATGAGGAGGCTGTCGAGGTACCTGATCAACAGCTTGGCAAAGCCATACTTTACCACCATGGAATTCCTTCTCAGACAATCCTGGTTCTAGCAGAAGTTAACTAGTAGAAGTTAACTTCTACTGTAGCTAAATTGATGTCCTGCCCCTTTATGCACGCTTCTCCCGAGGCTGGTGACGGTGCACGCTACGTCCTGTGTTGTGAGATTTGAATGCATTGTGGGACAGGGTAGATACTACTAGCCTCATTGACAAATCAGAAAACTGGAGTCCAGAGAACACAAATGATACCACAGGTAAATGGTAGAGCCAGAATTTGAATCTGACTCTAGAGCGCATGCCACCATGCAATTCAGTGATAGCAGCCACGTTGGGCATTCTTGAATTAAGTCACTATCATTATCGAAGAGTTCTGTGTATGTAACGCCCTCCGCTCTGTGTTAATTACGTTTCTCCATTTTTATCCCAGTATCTGTTCATTTCAATCACAGCCCTTTCTGGTGGTCACAAACAGGTGTAAATCCACTTGCTGGGCTAAAGTAACCCATGTCCGGTATGGCACCCAGAGGCCGGTGCCGCAGTGGCGGCCACTAGTATTTTTCATGCATCTGCAACGAGGAGAGAACCAGTAATACAGAACTTGCTTGGCACCTGTGTTATAAGTAACCAGATTCTTACTGTTCCTATTCTCTAGGTCTGTGGGTTCTGGGGTGCCACAACTCAGAGTTTCGGAGCAGAGGCATGACAGCACTGCTGCAGGTTACCAGTTGTGACAGGAACACCGGTGATGATTATTACGACACCTACGAAGATATCCCAGCCTCCTTGATGAATGAAAACGATGTCATTGAACCCAGAAGCTTCTCCATGAATTCAAGACACCCTAGCACCCAGCAACAGCTATTCAAACCCAGCACAGCTCCAGAAAATGGCACAGCTCCAGAGACCGGCCATCAGTCTGGAGAGAGAACGCAGCTGCTTCCAGTGCAAAGTGTTCCCGTCAGTGACCTGCTGACACTCGTGGGGCAGACTCCTACTCCACACGTGTCATCAGGGTCTGATCTCCATGATGCCGCAACCGAGGCGGCTGAGCATTCACCTGGGGCAGCAGAAAGTAACAAAGGCCCATCCGAGGTGTCGCCTCTCAGAGCAGGTGGGGACAGAGTGTTTACTCCTGAGCCAGAACTTCAATTAAGACCAAATGAGAACCTGGGGACGACCGTAACAGGAGAGGCGAAGAAACTTGATTCCAGATTTTCTAGTTCATCAAGCCATCTAATAACTTCACCAACAGTTCCATCAGACAAGCTGGCAACAAGTGCTAGAGAGACAGCTTCTGTACGACCCCCCAACATGCCAGTTCCCGTCAGCAGTCCAGCAGGCGCCACTGTATTTGGCAAGAGTTCATCTCACCTGATGGGGTCTGGTGTACCTGTGGGCTTGAGTGAAGGAGGTAATGATTCCAAGTTCATAGAGTCAGCTTCAATGACTAGTCAAGAAAGTTCACGGGGAGAAAATGTATTCTCAATGGAGAGTGATGAGTTGTTTAGAGAAAAAAGACTTCAAGAACCTGCTTCATTGAGCAAAGTTAACATCTCTCTGGTAAAGACAAACAAGTCACCGATGAACTCAACTAACAGGAAGATTCACACTGACGGGCCAACATTATTCCCTGAGAACAGAGCATCGGTCTGGCAAGATACCGTATTAGGAGATAATACTGAGTTTCAAGAAGTGACTTCTTCGAGTCATCATGAAACATTTATGGACAAAAGTACTACAGCTTTGGGGTTTAGTCATGTGTCCCAGGAAACGGCTTCATCAGGCAGCACGGAAATGGCTCAAACAAAAGAGAGTCGTGCGGAAAGCGCCGCCCTGCCCTTCTTCGATACATTCTTCTTGCCAGACTCAGCCAATCAGGTAAAAAGGACCCAGGACAAGGACCCCCTGCGCTCTGGGCAGAGGTCTGGCTCAAAGCAATTAGCGTCTTTAGGATCAGAGAAGTTCGTGAGGCATCAGAATTTCTCGTCAGAGAACAAGGTGGGAGGACGAGAGGACGCGTTTACCAAGGAAACGGGACTCGGCCGGAGGAGCCTTCCAAACAGCAAGACCACAGCGCTCAGGCCCGAAGTCAATGCCCAAGCAAACGATACACACGCTCCAGAGAAAGAGCCCCGGGAGGAGATGGGAAGGCAGGAGACAGTGACCCAAGAGAACGTAGTTTTGCCTCAGGCACACACAGTGCCCGACACCAGACATTTCCTGAAGAACCTTTTCTCGGGAAATGAAGCGACGCGGATGGGCGAGAAGGGCCCAGGGGCCGCGGAGAAGGCGCCGGAGCCGGGCCGACCGGACGGTCTCTCTCAACGGGGTAAGCGGGACCCAGCGCGAGTCACGCCGCTTGTGGAAAGGGCGGCCGCAGAGGAAGGGCGCGCCCGCAGACCGGAGCCGGAGCCGGCGCGGGGGAGAGGCCCTCACCGGGAGGCGGCCCTACCCACGGCTCAGCCCGAGGGGGGCAGAGCGGACTACGATGAAATTTTCCCGACGGAAACGAAGAGAGAGGATTTTGACATTTATGGTGACGATGACACTCCGGGGCCACGCAGCTTTCAAAAGAGAACACGCCACTACTTCATCGCGGCGGTGGAGCGGCTCTGGGACTACGGGGTGCGCGCGCCCCCCGGCGCCCCGAGAAGCAGCTACCACGGGTATGCTTAGGGCGCCTTTGTCCTGCTCTCCTGACGTCTGACCAGCCCGGGCGGGCGCTGGGACAGGCCCGAGACGCTGCCGGCGCAAGCAGGCGCCACTGAGGAGTAAATGAGGGGCGAGGTGACGACGCTCACAGCGGGGTCAGAGGGTGACAGGGCCAGATGCCGTGAGACAGACTGTCAGGCTGGGGGGGGCACAGGGCAGCAGTGGGGAGCAGGAGTCCTGAGCGATGCGGGAGGAATCAGAGAAGCATGTGGCGGGATGCGAGGAAATGGTTTGCTGTGGAATTGGGGACCCCAGACGGCAACGTGGAGGGATTTGAGTGTGAGGGGAGCAGAGATCTTGGGCAAGGGAGAGATTTGAAAGATAAACAAAGGAATGTCAGTGAACAAGTTTTTATATGGCAGACACTTCTGTGGGCGCCAGAGCAAAGTAGGAACACGCATTCTAGTGGGGAGAGCAGCAGGTGATAAATGAGTAGGAAATAGGTAGGGGACTCTGGGTAGTGCCGTTCAGAAGACAGAGGTGGCTGACATGGTAGAGAGGGCTCGAGGGTGCTATAGGAGCTGGGGTGCTCAGAGGAACCCTCTTTGTAGAGACCTAAATGATAAGAGGCCGGCTGGTGGGACTCAGGCAGGGGAGCGGGAAATGCAAAGGCCTTGACAATGAACCCAGGTTCACATGTTTGGGGGAGGTACAGGGGCCATAGTGACCAGCCTGCGGGGGCGGGCCAGGGGGGCTCTCGGGGGCGGGGGGAGGGGAAGGTGGTCGAGATGGGCAGCAGGTGGTCAATAATGCAGGTCTGAGAGGAAGACGGTGGCCTCTGGAGCCTGGTCACTGCTCCCCAGCTGCTGTCCCGGCCACTGACATCCCCGTGTGCTCAAGCTCTGCACTTACCTTAACTGGCGACGCTCTTGCCCAGTCTGGAGCACTTGTTTCCACGCTTGGCTGACCCTGTGCACTAACCCTGCACAGACTTCCGGCCACACGCACTGCTGCCCGTGTCCTCGGGTCACTGCACTGCCAGCAGCAGGGCCAGCGGTTCGCTGTGCTTTCAGGCAGATGGGTAACGGACTCTTGGAGCCATTGGTTATAGCTACAGGCATTTAATGTTGAATCCAGGGGGCCAGCGGGCAGGTACAGAGTGATGCTGCCTGTTTATCCCGTGCCTCTCCCAGGCCCAGGTGGCCACAGTCAGGAGCATGTGCCCACACCGGCGCCCCTCGGCCCAGGGCATGTACCCAGCCCAGAAGGAGGGCATGGCTGCGGGTGCTGTCTGAGGCAGGTGGCAGGGAAAGCCTGACCAGCTCACGTGCCACAGCCACCGTCGTGCTTCCAACCACGGCTGACAACAGCCCACAAGCCAGGGCCGCCCTGTCCTGCGCTTGGGCCCACTTCAAACGTGGCCCCGCGTCTAGATGAGAGCCAGGTGCTCCCTCCATCAGGCCTCCTGCTTGATTCAGATTGTTGCTTAGTCAGGACCGATTAAGTCTTTCCTTTTTCCTTCTTTTGTCTCTCTTATGCTTTCAATTTCCAAGAGTAAGCCCAAGAAACCCTAGGCGCCCTCGCTCAGCGCTCAATAAAAGTAGGACCCATCCAGGCACCTGCTGGGTGCTCAGATAAATTTCCATTGCATGAGCTAGTGAATGACAGAAGCAGGCGAGCAGGAGTGGGGCTTTTGTGTGGGTCCGGACTGAGGAACACCTGGGTTGCTGGCAAAGTCCTTGATCTAGATGGTGGCTGCATTCCTCTACCCAAAACATATACGTCTATGCACCCTATTGTCGTTTCAGTTCACAATTTTAACCCTTAAAAAAAAAAAACTTAAAAAAGGTCCAAGAACTGAACCTGGAGGCTCCCTGATGTTGACAATAGGCTTCTAAACCCTCCACCTACTCGACAGGCAACAAACAGCCCCCGGCAAGTCTTCACTCTGGGCTCTCCGGCGTTCTCTGGCGGCCTCTGCTGCTCTGCTCTCTCGTGGTTCTGCTTCTGCTTCTCTGCTTCTGCTCGCGTCTTCGTGACGCTGCCCTTCAAAGCCCAGTCTTAGCCCAGGTGAAGCCCATCTACCTAGGCCCACACCCCACTCCAGGTGCCGCCATCAGGCATTCAGGACTGCAGGGATCTGTCATCCATCCTAATGGCGAGAGGGCAGAAAAAGCCTGATACTTTTTACCTTACCCTACAAGCACCTACTGTGTGTTGGGTATTTGTTCCAGCTGCTGGGAGTACAGCAGCGGACACAACAGACATTAGTCACTGCTTTTATGGAGTTGGCATCACAGCGAAGCCTGGAGACAATGTGCCCTTGGGGATGCTGCACCGTCACCGAGACGCCGAGTAAGAGGACACACAAAAGCGACTTGGCTTTGATGAGCTGCCTACAGGGTCTGGACCTTAATCTAAATACGGACGATCACCTAGATTTCTCCTGTGAACTCACAGCGTCTCTGTGTTTCCCAGTGGTAGCGCCAGCAGGCACAGAGCAGGATCACTAGGATCCGGGCAGACGGTAAAGGAGAGTCCTGGAGCCCTTCGGTGGCTTTTCAGGCCCTTATGGAGCTTTTTACGCCACTTGTAGTGCGGCACCCAGGTACATGGCAGGCAGGGGGCCCGGGGGCTGGCAGGCCTCCCCGCACCTGATGGGTCTTCACTCTTTCTGGGCTCCCTGGCGTTCTCTCTTCTCTGCTTTGCTGCTGCCGCTGCCGCTGCCGTTGCTACAGCTGTTTCTGCTCTCGTTCTGGTTCTGCTGGCGCCACCGTGACGCCGCCCTTATAGGCCCAGTCTCAGCCCAGCTGCGCCCACCTATGCATGCCCACACCGCGCTCCAGGTGTCCGCCATCAGGCACACATGTAGGACTGCAGGGGTCCATCATTAACACTAATGGCGGGAGGGCGGAAAAGCCTGATAACTTTCATTTACCCTACACCAGTGTCATTCACAGACGCGGTCCGTGTGTCCAAAGCCATACACCCCGAGCCACACCTCCAGGAAACCCCTCTCAGCGAGTGGCATCGCCCTCCGTCCACTCGCCTAAATGGGAAACCTCCTGCTCCCGTCCTGCCCGTCGACTCCCACCTCGTTGTTCGTCCGCGTTGCCCCTACTTGGGGCATCGGGACTTACGTTTCCTCTGTTCTTGTCCCAGGGCGCAGAGCGGGGGCAGCCCTCAGTTCAAGAAGGTCGTGTTCCAGGAATTCACCGACGCCTCCTTCGCTCAGCCCTTGTACCGGGGAGAGCTGAATGAGCACTTGGGGCTCCTGGGGCCCTACATCAGAGCCGAAGTGGAGGACAGCATCATGGTGAGTTGGCGCAAGTTTTGAAAGTACAGAAAATAAAGCACTTGACAAGTAACCCCACGTTGTCTTGCCGGTGTGTGTTCTCATCTTCCTATGTACTCGCGAGGTAGTCACAGTCGTACAATGTAGAATTCTCCGTTTGACTGAACGTCACGTCGTAAACGTTCCTTAGGTCATGAAAAACACTTCCTATTTTTGTAACGACAGCATCATAATGTATGAAATTAGCCATTTACTTTGAATAACCTTTTTTTTTTTTCCCAGTATTTCAAGAATACTGCAGTAAGAAGACTTTTGCTAGGCTGAAATTCCAGTAGTGCCATAGACATGAATGTTGCCAGACTTTTTCTAATGAGCTGACTGCTAGCATCCTTTGCACATTGTCTGTCTTGGGAAGAACGCTTTTTAAATGCATTTGTATCACCATGTATATTTCTGTATGTGTCTTAGCTCAGCTCATCGATACGTGAATGACCACTGGTGATTTAGTGCAGCGGATTCTCCCAAGTGTGTCGTGTCCTCATCGTAAATATAATGCTTCATGAACTAAAACAAGTTTGAATTTGTAAGTCGTTACCCACAAATCTTTAGTGTAGGAAACTTTCTTTACTTCTATGTGCATAAAAATCCTTCCCTAGATAGACATCTTTTCCGTCACCTATACTTTCTTTCCCGTCGCAGTACAGTCTTCACGTCCCACGAAACACGTACACTTTTTTGAAATCTGAGAAGCAGGTCTTTCTTACAGTCGTCACCATGGACTGGCGCTGCCGCGCCAGCTCCCGGAGTTACTCTCTCCAAAGCCCTGCGGTCATGTTTTCTGTGACCCTTTGGAGCTGCTGTTACCTACTCGCGAGTTTTCTCCTCTGCAACTCTGAGTTCATGCCTTAGAAGATCTGGCTCCCACCCTCCCTGGATCTCCAGGTCCGTGCTTCCTCGGGGAGTGAAGACAGACCTGCTGGGCCCGCTGCTCAGGCTGAGCCCTAAGCGGATTTACAAGATCCTGAAATATGACACTTGCTTTCTTTTTCCTGCTTTGCAGATAACTTTCAAAAACCAGGCCTCTCGTCCCTACTCCTTCTATTCTAGTCTCATTTCTTATGAGGAAGATGCGCAGCGCGGAGCAGCGCCCAGAAGGAAGCGCGTGGAGCCCAACGAGACCAGGAGCTACCTGTGGAGGGTGCGGGAGCACATGGCGCCCTCCGCCCCTGAGTTCGACTGCAAAGCCTGGGCCTACTTCTCCGACGTGGACCTGGTAAGCAGGCCCGTGCGGCCTTCATGGAGCCCATGTGCTCTGCGAGGAAGCTGCACGTTTGTCCTGAGTGGAAGGGAGGCTTCACTAGGGCAGGATGAGTCAGGCTGGGGTCAGGGGGCCACAAACGCCCCTCGGCTTCACAGGGAGAGCTCCTCACGGGCCTGCTGTCTCACCTCTCAGGAGAGGGACGCGCACTCAGGCCTCATGGGGCCCCTACTCATCTGCCGCCCCAACACACTGAGCGCAGCCCACGGCAGACAAGTGACTGTGCAGGAATTTGCTCTGCTGTTCACTGTCTTCGACGAGAGCAAGAGCTGGTACTTCGCCGAAAACCTGGAAAGGAACTGCAGGGCGCCCTGCAACACCAACACAGAGGACCCCGCTGTGAAAGAGCGTTATCGCTTCCATGGTAACGGCCCCGTGCCACCGTCCCCCGCGCTGCACGGGGAGCCGAACCAGAGGCTGGGGCTGGCGCGAGGCGGGGGGGCCCCCACAAGGATCCAAGTGCCGCCGAGGGCTTGAAGGTGCCTGTGCTCTCCCCTCCAGCGGTCAATGGCTACGTGATGGATACACTGCCCGGCCTGGTCACAGCGCGGGGCCAGAAGACTCGATGGCACCTCCTCAGCATGGGCAGCAGTGAGAACATCCATTCCATCCACTTCAGCGGACACGTGTTCACGGTTCGGAAAAAGGAGGAGTACAAGGGGGCCGTGTGCAGCCTCTATCCGGGTGAGCTGAGCCTCCTGAGGCGGTGAGCCGGGGCTGTGCCTGTGAGCGGCAGACAGAGGTGACAAGGCAGGAAGTGAACGAGCTCATTTCAGATACAGATAGTGTACCCAGAGGAAGTGGAACACATGGAGTACATGGAATAAGTGGGCGCTGAAGCCCCGCACTGCCCTGGGGGTCTCCTCCCACCTCAGATCCTGCCTGGCACCGGGGTGTTTGGCAGAGCATTTCTCGGGTGCTAATGAAAGCTCGGTGTCACTGTAGTTCTCCAGCGTCCCTTTAAGGCCGGGGGAGGGAGGGGGTGGGAACAAAGGGGGGAGGGCCCATGGGCTGAGGTGGAAGCCTGTGGGTGCTGTGCCCCTGTACCCCAAATCATACTCTGTGTCGTCAACCAACGTCATCTGAATGCAATAAAATGTTACCCCCAAACCAGGTCTCATAACGAGAGTAAAGTCTCCCTGTTTCTGCATAAAAACTCTGATCATCTGTTGCCTTTTCTGCTCACTCCTGGTCATCCGCAGGCCTGCGGAGCCCCCACATCACAAACAGTTCAAGTCAGACGTCCCAGTGCCCAGGCCAAGCTACTCCTGGAGCTCGTGACGGTGGTTTCTGCCCACCTCGCCCCCAGCTCTCAGCGGCAGCTGCGGGAGCGCGGGCCCCCTTGTGAGCCTGGCGGTGCCGAGGCTGGCGCTCTGGCCGGGCCCTTGACACTCTCCAGAGACCCCTCCTCACAGTCCCCGGGCTGCCGTGGTTCCACCTCTGTTCGGGGTTCCTTGTGAGGTGTTCTTCCCACTCTTCACGTCCCTCCGCCTCTTGGCTGGGGTTGCCTTCACCCAGACCCACAAAGACCTCGCCTGGCTTCCCTCGGGGCGCCGCACCAAGTCCGTGGCAGACAGGCCTTTGGTCCTGAAGCCCCCCGCATCCGCAGGCCCCGTAACCCCCCACCCCCGAAGGCCGCTGTCCTGGGCTTGGGGGCGGCCACCGGGGAGCCGCCGAGGGCACGAGGTGCCTGTCTGTCTGTGAGAAGAAAGCGTTCGTGTTGCTTCTGTCTCCCCAAGGCATCTTTGAGACGGTGGAGATGGTCCCATCCGAAGCAGGGGTCTGGCGGGTCGAGTGCCTCCTCGGGGAGCACCTCCGCGCGGGCATGAGCGCCCTGTTCCTGGTCTACAGCAGCGGTGAGTAGCGGCCCAGCACTCGTGCCCGGCACGTGACGACCCCCAACCCAGCCCGTGTCGCTCAGCTGCCCCCATCCCAGATGGCGGCCTCTCGAGGGAGAGACCCTAGTCTGGCCTTGTCTGACCACCAGCCGGTGTTCGGGGGAGGCCTGGGGCCCCGGGGCCTGGGCTGGGCGCCTCCAACACTTCGAAGCTCAAGCTCTGCAGGGCAGCCCCTCCTCTTCACCGCCTGGTGGAGCCCCAAGGTCCCACTGCTCCACGAGGATGCGCCCCATTCCGCAGCGGCGCCGGCTCGGCTCGGGCGCCTGCTGCGGGGCCATGCGGGAGACAGTGGCAGAGCCATGTTCACTGGAGCCGAGTTTGCCGCCCTCCGGCCAGCTCTGTTCCCTCGTTTCTCTCAGAGTGCCGCGCTCCCCTGGGAATGACCTCTGGGCACATCCAAGACTCTCAGATCACGGCCTCAGGGCAGCATGGTAAATGCGGTCCTTTTCTCTCCAAGAATGGGGTGATTCTTTCCTTTGTCCCAGAGAAATTCAGACCACCATCCGGCATGCAGCAAGCCTACCCCAGAGCTGCCCCCTCCACTTCCCACGGCCACCTGCTGCCGGCCCCACGCCCAGCCCCGGCCCAGCCGCTCCCTGCCCCTGGAGCCACTGCCAGCACTCCCCCAGCTCACCCGACCCCGGTGGGGTGCCTAGAGCAGCACCATTCGCCTCCGGGGGTGGGCCGATTTTCTTGTTTACTTTCATTTCACTTATGCTCTTTGCTTTTTGTTTTCTAACTTCCCTACAATGAACACTCATGCAGGGATAAAGAACGAACACTATTTGGTGCTGCTAGTGATACATCCCAGTGCCAGCCAATCAGCGGTGCTAACCGCCCGCAGAATTATGTTTAGAAAGTAAAATGAGTGAGGACCAGGGAAATCCTTAGGTGGCCACTGGGACTGTGCTTCTGACTCTGTCTTCGTGGTGCTGGGACTAACCTTTCTCGGGAGAATCTTGTAGCCCCAAGTGTCTAGGAGCACCCCACCTGAACCCTCTTTCTCCCCTCTCTCGGGCAAAGGGCAGTGGGCCCCAAAGCTGGCCAGACTTCACCAGTCAGGATCGGTCAACGCCTGGAGCACCAAGGAGCCCTTCTCCTGGATCCAGGTGAGGGCGCCGCGCACTCCCGTGCATGCCCCCTTGGCCGCAGCCCTGCCAGCCACAGCGCGCTCGGCCTCCCTCACCGGAGGCATCCTCAAGGCGCCTTCTGCCACCTGCCCTCCTGAGCGCCACACCCCTCTCTTGCCTGGTACTTTCATAAAAGGAAGACATGCTCCCAGGAAGCCACCCAGCAGGGAGTTAGCACGGAAGGGGGCGCTGACAGGATGGGGAGTTGGGGAGATCTGAAGCATGCACCCGGGCCAGGCCAAGGGCTCCAGGCGCCTGCCAGCGCATGGTCCATCTGCACTTGCTTCCTCGTGGGCAGGAGGGTGTTGTGCTCACGCTCAAATGCCCAGCTGGGTGTCCAGGTGAAATGACGAACCTGAGCTTTCCAGACGGCTCGGAGCTTCCGACCGCAGCATAGAAAAGCTACAAGAGGCGAAGTGGCCGAGATGGGCACTTTGCCAGGAACCCAGAATAGGCAAGAAAGGCTAGGACGCCAGAGGTCCACAGAGGCCTCTCACCGGCCGCGTGAACCAACAACTTAAGTCACTTCAATGAAACCCCTGAACTTTGTGCCTGGTGCTCTCAGGTGATTATGCCACAGTGCCAAGAGGAAAAACCGGGTGTCTTCCTTTGGGAACACCATCTCCTCTGGGAAGAGAGCTCGCCCCTCTGCCCTGTGCTCTGCTTTGTTTTTCTCTCACACTGACCACTCCTTGGTGCCACAGAAGTGAAAACGTGTATGATCGTCCGGTTCCCCTACTCAAGCAGCGGCACCGCAGGGCGGGGCTTTTGTTGCTGTTCACTCTTCCGTGCCCAGACAGCGCTAGGTGCGCAAGCCTGAACACCTATCCTGCAGTGATCGAATGTGGGAGGACTTGGGTTTGGCTGAGGCGGAGATGCGTGCGTGGCCCACGCCCTCCTGTCTAAGAACAAGCACCCCTTGCCACTGGGCCGCACTCGCGGCACAACACTCGCTAGGCGTCGCAATTCGCTGCCAGGCCAGGTGCCAAGGCCGGAATAAATGAAGGGTCCCGCGTGCCATGAGCTGAGAGCGCCTACAGCAGGTGTTCACACTTTCGTTCTTACGACAACCCTGTCAGACAAGCACCACGGTCATCTCCACGTTACAGACAAAGCTATTAAGTCCCAGTGCGGCTGGCCGACTCCGCCACGTTCACGGCCTGACCCTCTCGGACCAGCAGAGACCTTGTCAGGCGGTACGAGAGCTGGCATTAGTGAAGTGACATACATCATGAAGGCTCTAAATTCTAAATTCTTGGGGTGGGGAAACTGGCTTTGGCTGATGTGCGCCCCGAGCCCTGGGCCACGAGGATCCATGTGTGCAGCAAAGGATGTGTACCGAGAAGGCGGGGAGGCGGGGAGGCAAGAAGCACCCCTTCTGCTCCTCCCCGTCCTTACTCCCATGGCTTCGCAGGCAGCCACGTTTCCACATCGGGGTCTCCTTCTCCCGCGTGCCCAGACGCTGCAGCGTCGCCGTCAGCAGTGACCCTATCAGGAGGCAGTTCACTCACTTAACACAACGTGCCGTTTTCATCGGCAGGTGGACCTGTTGGAACCAAAGATCATTCACGGCATCATGACGCAGGGCGCCCGCCAGAAGCTCTCCAGCCTCTACATCTCTCAGTTCGTCGTCATGTACAGCGTGGATGGAAACAACTGGCGCAGTTACCGAGGGAATTCCACGGGCACCTTAATGGTATGTGACCTGCCCTTGCGGGAGAATCCTTTAGGCATGAATCCGTGGAGGAGTGTTTGACAGATTTCAGTGTGGCCCAAACGCTCCTGGCTCTGACAAACTTAAAACCAGAGAAGAATTTTCTGCTTAGGGGAGACAGGAGTGATCATGGACATGTGAGCGAGCAAGTAGTGGCGTCACAGCTCCCAGAGACGACAGAAATGTGTGCCCGGGCCTAGAGGCACGGCTGCAAGCAGGCAGACACGGGCGCCGGGCGGGGCCCCCGCAAACCTCTGTGCTCTTTCTCTGGTCTCGCTCCGGCACTTGCTCACAGCTCGCGGTCTCGCCTTGGAGCGGTCCTCCTTGCCGCGGCCCGGCTCGTAGCGCTGCCGCCTCCTGTCCCTGCGCTCTCGGCATAGGGGCTGCACGGCCACCTGCACCACTGTGCTCCCTGGGCCCAGGGGTCCAGTCAATGGCACGCGCGTTCCACGCCCACGCCACTCAGCCCGGGCATCAGGCGCGGCCCGGGAGGGCAAGACCATGGTGGGGCTGCAGAAGCAGCAATGGCAGGGCGGACGAGAGCCTGAGCGCTCCACTTCCCCGGCCCGGGACTCGGGGGACTCGGGGGACTCGGGGGACGCGGGCGCTGGAGCACACCGTGGAGGCGCGCAGCTGGCCGTGGGCAGGCCAGTGGGCGAGAGACTGGAGGGTGGGGGAAGCCGCGAGTGGAGGTGGGGGCTGCACCTTCCATAGAAAGGGAAATGGGAAATGACATTCTCTGCAGGGCGCCGAAGCCCATCACTGAACAGGCTTAACATACTGCCATCGGCCTCCCGCATATTACGCCTCCATTGAACTGAGCCTTCCACACCCCATTTCACTGGAGCCGCTCTCCCCGCAGCTGCCATGTTCCTGCCACCTGTTTCCAGGCTCCAATAAAACCTGCACGTCAGTCGGGGGTAATCATCCCATCAGCTGCCTTCTTCTTCAGCATGAATTGCGGTCGCTGCCCCTCAGAGACAAAACAGGAAACATCCACTGTTGGTGTCTCAGGACAGACATGCAGGGAGGCCAGACATCTCCGCACGGCATGGGGCAGCCAGACAAACACAGGTTGACATACACACACGGGATGCACTTTGCACATACATGACACACGTGAGACGCATTTACAGACAGCATATATGTAACACATGTACGTATTTATGTGTGCACACGTGGAACAAGCGTGTCCTGTTCCGGACTGCATGGGGGGACCCCACTCTCACTGTGCACCAGGTCCACTGTCAGTTTTCAGTGCTTTCTCTCAATTTGGTTAATTAAAGTAACAACGCTGCATTTGACTCACAAGCACAGGACCCCACTTCAGATGCCCGTCCCCACACCCCACCAGGTCCTCCCCCACCATCTGTCAGGCCCTCCATCTGGGATGGCTGCAGAGCTGTCACAAACGCTTCCTCTGCATCTCTGATCTGATCACTTGCTTCTCTTTCCTGTGGGCAAATTCCACTCACATTCAGTGGCTTAAGAAGCGGGCCTGGCCAAAGCGGACGTGGGAGCAGCCGGTTGGGGAGGCTCCAATCCGTCCAGTTTGTCCCCTTCCGTCACAGCCGAGCACACGCTCCGGACAGGACGCCACTGAACACGGGGCCGGGAGGGCCTCCCGCGCGCGCGCGCGCGCGCGTGGGCCCTCACAGCCAGCATGGGCTCCCGCCCGCAGCCACACTCCCCGCTGGGGCGCCTGGGCCGCCGCCCGGGCCAGGTGCCGCCCGTCTGAGAGTTAGCCGGCTGCACCTCCCCAACTTCCGGAGACGTCTGGTCCCCACGCTCGGCACCCAAACCGGCGCCTGCTGGGGGCTCCTTTCTCAGGTCTGGGCGCGAGGGTCACAGCACCCTGGAAACCAACACCGAAGCGCTCCTTTCCCACGAGGCCCTCGCGCCGGCAGCGGCCGGACGTCTGACGGCAGCCAGAGGGCAAAGGCACGAGCCTCGAGTCTCGGGCCGGTCCTCAGCCACCTCCCCTGCCTGGTCCGGGTGCAAACCAAGAAGCCACGCCGCAGAGGCCGTCGCGGCCCGAAAGGGATCGAGGCGCCCGGCCCGGGCCCCCGCAGCCGCGCTGCCCCCCTGTGACAGCCCCACCCCCGGGCGAGTCGTCGACTGACAGGAGGCCAGGCCCGCCGTGCTCCGTGTGACTCGCCAAACTCAAGAGACTGCATGGGGGGACCCCACTCTCACTGTGCACCCGGTCCACTGTCAGTTTTCAGTGCTTTCTCTCAATTTGGTTAATTAAAGTAACAACGCTGCATTTGACGCTGGGCAGAAAGAAACACCACCCAGCGGGGCGGGGTGCACTGGGCAACACCGGACAAGCCGCCTGGGCAACGTCTGCACGCGGACGGCCCTCGCGCCTGGGGGACGGCGGCGGTCTGGCGTGTGCGCCCGAGAACGCGGCTGAATCTCCCGCGAGCGAAGAGCCGCAGAACGAAAGCGCCCCGCGGGGAGCGCCCGCCCGTGGCCCGCAGCGGCCACTGCAGAGGCCACGCGCCGTGGGGCTGCACCGGCCCGCAGGGCCTTTTCCGGCCTTCCTGGCAAAGCCCGGCTCCGTCAGGCACAGGCTGCCGCAGAGGGCGGGGGCCGAGGGCCCAGGACCCAGACCAGCACGTGCCCCCTAACCCACAAGCGCCCCCAACAGACTCTCGCACAGCAGGCTGCGGGCTGCCGCCGCCGAGGCGGCCCAAGCACTTTAATGACACTGGGTGGGGAAACGGACACCGGGAGGCGCCTGACCCCCGCCCCCCCATACGCTGGGGGAGCCGGGCACCGCCGGGGGCCACGCGGCCAAACGTCTCTGCGGGCGCGCGGCTGCGCGGGGGTCGGGGGGCACCGCCAGCCAGCGTCCAGAGGCCCGGCCGCAGGAGCTCCGTCTCCGCCTCCGCCGGGGTGGGGGGGAGGCTGTGGCCGCAGCAGACGGGCGCAGGAGGGCGCGCGGCAGGACGAGCAGGGAGCTGGCGACGACGACGACGGAGTCCACGGCGGCCTCCCGAGCGCGCGGGGGCGGGGGGCGCGAAGGGCCGCGGCCCCCAGGGGCCCGGGCGCGCGCACACGCGCGCGGGCAGCGAGTCCCGACGAGGCCCGCCGTCGCCGTCCCGCCGGGCCCCCGCCCTCCGCGCAAGGGCTCACACCCCCTGCCCCGACGGGCAGACGGCCTCCTGCAGCACGAGGTGCAGCAGGTGGTTCTGCTCGGCGCTCAGCAGCGGCCACATGGCCACCTGCAGCGACTTGACGGCCTCCGTGTCCTTCTCGTGCGTGGCCATGACCAGCGACTGCAGCAGCAGGAAGAGCTCCTCGGGCAGCGGGCCGCCGCCGTCCTGCCCGTGGCCGTCGAACGCCTCCCAGGAGTACTTCTCCAGCGTGCGCGCGTGCTCGGGCAGCAGCTTGGCCGGCGGCGGCTGCAGCAGCAGCAGCAGCAGCACGCGGGACACCTCGCAGCGGACCAGCACGTCCGAGAAGGCGCCGAGCGCGGGCACCGGCGCGGGCGGCGGCGCGCCGGGCGCGGGCGGCGGCGCGGCGGGCCGGGCGGCGCCGGGCGGCGGCGGGGGCCCGGGCGGCGGCGGCGGCGGCGGCGGCCCGGGCGGCGGCGGGGGCCCGGGCGGCGGCGCGCCGTGCTCGCGGGCCAGGCGCTGCATGCGCGTGAAGAGCGCCAGGGCGCTGCTGTAGTCGCGCGCCAGCAGCTGGCAGGACGCCGCGTCGCCCAGCGCCTGCAGCGCGGCCAGGGGCAGCTGCGGCAGCTGCAGGTGGGCGGCGCGCTGGAAGTGGCCGGCGGCGGCGGCCGGCTGGCCCAGGTCGCGCAGGGCGGCGGCCAGCTCCAGGCAGAGCGCGGCGGCGGCGGCCGGCTGGCCCAGCTCGAGGTGCAGGCGCACGGCGGCGCCCAGCGCGGCGGCGGCGGCCTGCAGCGGCTCCCCGTAGGCGGCGGGGCAGGCCAGGCGCTGGCGCGCGTCGCGCTCCTGCCGCAGGAAGAGGCGCGCGGCCTCGGTCAGCGCCAGCGCCTCGCCGG
The DNA here is from genome assembly GCF_014898055.3 of Talpa occidentalis. NCBI lineage: Eukaryota > Metazoa > Chordata > Mammalia > Eulipotyphla > Talpidae > Talpa > Talpa occidentalis. The sequence goes on from NW_023601543.1 coordinate 436,554, forward strand.
GCCCGTGGAAGAGCGCCTGCTGGCAGCGCGCCACGGCCAGCTGGCACCAGGCCGCGTAGGGCAGGCACTCCTGGGCGCGCAGCTCGCGGCCCAGCTGGGCGAACTGCTCGCCGGCCTCCGCCACGTTGGGCTTCCGCAGGAAGCGCTTCTTCAGCTTGCTGGACACCTGGCGGTAGCGGGCCAGGAAGTCGGGGGCCTCGGGCCCGGGGCCCGCGCCGCCGGCGCCCGGCCCCGCCGCGGACGCCGCCATCTTGCCGCCCGGCGCTTCCGGGCCGGCGTGCCCACGCCCGCGTGCGACGGCGACGTGGCGGGCGGGCGGGCGGGCGTGCTTGCGTCACGCGCGCCGCGCGCCCGCCCGCCCGGCCGCGGGGCGGGGCGGGGCGGGGCGGGGCGGGGCGGGGCGGGGCCTGGCCGGCCGGGGCGGGCCCCGCTGTCGCTAGGCGACCAGGTGTTTGCGCGGTGGCCAGGGCGTCTGGCCTCCCTGAGCGAACTGGGTCCCCAAACCGCGCGGTCGCCCCCCGTGACCCCTTCCGACCTGGCACCCGGCTGGCCCCCCGCGCCTCAACCTTCCCGTCCGAGCCCGTGCCCACGGCGCTGCCCACCCATCCGCCCCGCGCCCCGGTGACCGGCGCACGGTCCGCCCGTCGCCTCGCCGCAGGCCTGGTCTGGTCTGGAGCTGCTCCCCAAAGAGCCCCGTCCTCCTGGGGACTCATGCCGACGACGGCGCAGTCGGCCCAGGCCAGCCCCACGCCTCGCCCTTCCCCGCCCACCCGGGGACACGCCCTCGCACCGTCCCGCTCCGCTCCGCAGGCAGGCCTCTGCTCTCCGCCAGCCCCATCCCGAACCCCCCAGCCGGGCGTCGCCCCGCCGCCCCCCCCCGTGCCCCGACGGAGGGCCCGCCCGTGCGCCCCCCCCCCCCGCCCTCCCGTGCCCCGACGGAGGGCCCGCCCGTGCGCCCCCCCCTGTGCCTCGACGGAGGGCCCGCCCGTGCGCCCTCCCGCCCTCCCGTGCCCCGACGGAGGGCCCGCCCGTGCGCCCCCAGGGCCCCGGGGGACCCCGCACCCCACGCAAAGCGACCGAAGCGCGCACGAGTTTCTTTCAACATTTATTGGCTTCCAGGACTGGGGGCCGGGGCTGCCGGGCGTGACGGGGGCCTGGCCGGGGCCAGGGCCCGCGGCCGCTAGTGGGGGCCCGGGGCCACCTGGGAGATGGTGGTGGCCCCGAAGAGGGGGCTGAGCAGCGCGTTGTTGTGCACCGCCATGTCCAGCAGCTCGGGGGTGATGCGCGTGAGGCCTCTGTTCTGGGCCTCGCTGCCCGCCAGCTCCAGCACGGTGGCCGTCAGGTACTGGAGGACGGCCGCGAGGAAGACCGGGGCGGACGCGCTCAGGCGCTGGGCGTAGCGGCCCTCCCGCAGCAGGCGCTCCACGTGGCTCACGGAGAAGGCCAGCTCGGCGCGGGAGCTGCGGGAGCGGTCTCCCCGCTGCTCGGCAGACGACCCCCGACGGCTTCTCCTCGGCATGGCGGCGGCGGCGGCGACGGCGAGGGGCCTTCCTGCCTCGGGCCTGGCTGCGCGGCGCTGGGAGGCGAGGCGAGGCGAGGCGAGGCGGGGCGAGCCGGTGCGGGCGAGGCGAGGCGAGGCGAGGCGAGGCGAGGCGAGCCGGTGCGAGGCGGTGCGGGCGGGAAGGTGCCCGGCTCTGCCACGGCGGGCCCCAACCGCTGCGTGGAGCCGGTGTCTGACCCGGCTGCGTCTCCTAGCAACCGCCGGCTCGAGGGGCCCCTCATTGGTGGGCTCGCGCGTCCCTAGAAGGTTCCAACGCACCGCCAGGGGGTGCCCCCCACCCCCCCACCCCCGCCCAGAGCGGGCCCGGGGCCGGGCCCGCCAGGTCCGGCCCACGCGGCTGCTCGCCCGAGCCTCCCTCCCGGGCTGCCTCCCTTGCCAACGGAGGGCAACGTGGGCCGGGCCACCGCCACCGCGACCTGCTGCCACCATGTTGGCACCACCCCGGTGCCCCCCAAGCCCCGTGGGATGCGCCGTCGCGCCCCCCCCCGGCCCCCTCCCCGTTCGCCCCCTCCCGCTCGCGAGACGCTGGGGCCGGGCCCCGGCGCGGGAACGTGGGTGGCCCCTCGAGCCGGGCAGCTGGCGCCCGGCCCGGTGCGTTCCTCGGGGTCCAGCCAGAGGGCAGCTCGAGCCGGCGCGTCCTCCCTTTTCGCGGCTGCATGGTACTCCGTCGCACGGGCGGCCGCGGTCCTGGGCACCTCGTCGTGCGCGGGCGGACGTTTAGGGGGCCCCGCCGGCAGGACTGCGCCCGCGTCCCGTGCGCTCCTGGGGGGGAACGCCGGCTCGCCTGCTTCCTGTGGGCTGTCTGGGCGCGGCGGGCCGGGGTGCGCGTAGGGAAACTGTGTTGGCCGACTGAGGGGCCGCGCCACTGAGGGGCCGCGCCACTGAGGGGCCGCGCCACTGAGGGGCCGCGCCACTGAGGGGCCGCGCCACTGAGGGGCCGCGCCACTGAGGGGCCGCGCCACTGAGGGGCCGCGCCACTGAGGGGCCGCGCCACTGAGGGGCCGCGCCACTGAGGGGCCGCGCCACTGAGGGGCCGCGCCACTGAGGGGCCGCGCCACTGAGGGGCCGCGCCACTGAGGGGCCGCGCCACTGAGGGGCCGCGCGACGCTTGGGCAGACGCAGGGGCGGCGAGCGCGGCTCCCCTCCGCTGCCCGTCGGCCTGCGGCCTTGGTGTCCGTCTGCGTCTCTTTGGTTCCGTGCGCGCGGATTTATTTGCTCGGGTCGCGGCCCTGGCGGCTGCGGAGCAGCATCTGCGGGGGCCCCCTCAGGGTGCAGCGTGTGGGGTCTGGCGCGGGAACCTGCTGGCCGGGTGCTCCTGCCTCGGAGGCGTGTCCGCTCCAGCCCTCTGCACGCTGTGGTCTCCCTGGTGGCGCAAGGGGTTAAGCACCGCACTATGAAGCTGTCCACAGCCTCTGCAGCACGAGTTCCATCCCTGGCCAGGGAGCTCCCCACAGGGTGCAGCAGACCTCTCCTGACTCCCCGCTGCTCCCCTCAGCAGTGGATCTGCCTGTTTTGCTCCCCGCTCTGTCTCTGGTGAGTGCTGTCACTCCCCGCACCTCTGGCCTGCACCCCAGCTCTTGTATGCATAAATAAAATCTTTTTTTAAAAAAGAATAATGCTGTGACTTCTCTGACAGTAATATAAATTTATTAATATTCTCTACCCCACAGAAAGAAAAATTGTTACATGGGAGAATTTTTTATTTCCCATTACTCTGATATGTGATTATTTACCAGGCTGACACTGATTCCTGCTCTAGTGTCCTCAAGCAGATACAGACTCCCAGCATTTTGTGAGACGATTTTCAACTTTCCTTATATTATATGCCACAGTTTCCATGTAAGTCTTTTGCATGGGCATTGCCATGAAAGTTCTCAAACTGTCTGTTTCCTTGAATGTGCTATGCTTGAATGTTCTCTGGAGCCTGGGTGCATCAAGCTCGTGCAGGCCACATGTTCACCTTGGACATTACCACACGCCTCGTGAGTCCACACACGAGGAAGCAGGGATAGAGGTTCTTCCACACTGTTCGCATTCTCGGAAACTCTTTCTCAGTTGAGTCCACCCTGAGCGCAAGCTCCTCAGACTTGGGCTCTGCTCGGCCGATCTGGGATGCGGCCCCAGCACTCTTGCTTCCGCAGATGCAGGTGCAGCTGCTCCGTGGCCCACAGTGGAGCCGAGAGACAAGACCATTTCACAGGACCCCCTGCCCCAGACTGGTCTCCCTCGGCTTGCTCCTCTTTTTTTTTTTTTTTTTTTAAGATTTATTTATTTATGCATACAAGAACCTGGGTACAGGCCAGAGGTGTGGGGAATGAGAGGATCCACCAGAGACAGAGCGGGGAGCAGAACAGGCAGGTCCACTGAAATACACTGCTGAGGGGAGCAGCGGGGAGAAGGCGAGGTCTGCTGCACCATGTGGGTCAGCGCCCTGGCCAGAGATCAAACTCATCCTGCACAGGCTGCAGGTAGCCTCATAGTGCTGTGCTTAACCCCTTGCGCCACCAGTGAGGCCCCTCAGCTCGCTCCTCTTTCTGGTGTTTTTCACCCTCATCCGTTCTGTCCTAATGTCTGAGCTCTGGTGCGGGGGGCTGCACCTATTAGTACCCAAACCTCAAGTTGCTCAGAATCTAGCAGGGATAGTGACAAGCAGACCTTTGAAATGCAGGCTGATGTGGTGAAGAAAGGATCTGGGGGCTTCTGGGAACAAACAGTACCCTCAGAATACTAGTGTGACTAACTTCTTCAGGTCGATGATCCCAAAGAGTGGCTGCAAGTGGACTTCCAGAAGACAGTGAAAGTCACAGGCGTGACCACCCAGGGCGTGAAGTCTCTCCCCAGATGTTATTTTGCTCCTTCACTTGTATCTGTGCTGACCCCCCAGGTCTTCTTCGGCAACGTGGACTCATCCGGTATAAAGCACAATGTCTTCAACCCTCCAATCATCGCTCGGCACTTCCGCCTGCACCCCACACACTACAGCGGCCGCAGCACCCTGCGCATGGAGCTGCTGGGCTGTGACCTCAACAGTAAGTGTCGGGCGCCCTGTCTTCCCTTGCCGTGCTAGACTGACTGGCTGGGAAGTGGTCCCGGGCGGGCAGAGCCCTGGTGCGTGGGGCCGCAGGGCCGACCGAGGCCGGTGCTAGTGGCGAGTTCTCTCATTTCCTTGAGGCTGCAGCATGCCCCTGGGTGTGGGGAGCAAAGCGGTCTCCGATGCTCAGATCACGGCCTCATCCTACTTAAAGAACGTGTTTGCCAGCTGGGCTCCCTCCCAAGCGCGACTCCACCTCCAGGGCAGGACCAACGCCTGGAGACCGCAGGTGAGAGGAGCAGATGCCCTGGACCAGCAGGGCCGTGACCGTGGTTGGGGAAGAATAGGAAGTACCCTTACTGAGTCTCAGGGCGCAGGTCTCGGTAGGCATGGTTTCAGACAGTAGGCACGGGGCATCCCTGGCGGGGCTTCCCGGAAACAGACTCTGTATATAGGGGGGCTGCCACCTGTCAAAGAATCAGTGCATCTGAAGCCCGGTGCTCTCAGCCACCATCCCTCGAGTTGCAAGTCTCCCAGTGCTCAAGGGAAGGGCCATGGCCGCGTACAGTTCACTGGACACAGTCCTTTGCTAGAATCACTGCGTGTGATTGGTCTGTCATGGAGAAGCTTCTGGTCTGTGCTCCTTCAAGAGCATATTGTAGACATAACAGGCTCCACCACACTGCCAGGCTTTCAGCTCCAGCCAGTTTCTATATGGCTCATGTATTCATTCAACAAACATGTGTGGGACACACAACCTCAAGTTGCTCAGAATCTAGCAGGGATAGTGACAAGCAGACCTTTGAAATGCAGGTTGATGTGGTGAAGAAAGGATCTGGGGGCTTCTGGGAACAAACAGTACCCTCAGAATACAAGTCTGACTAACTTCCTCAGGTCGATGATCCCAAAGAGTGGCTGCAAGTGGACTTCCAGAAGACAGTGAAAGTCACAGGCGTGACCACCCAGGGCGTGAAGTCTCTCCTTATGAGCATGTTTGTGACGGAGTTCCTCATCTCCAGCAGTCAAGATGGCCACCACTGGACTCTGTTCCTTCAGAGTGGCCAAGCAAAGGTAAGCTGGCCTCACAGGAAAGGCAAGGGGAATCTCCTGGAGCTTGACCTTTGGAGACATAATGAGGTTGTTGAATGACCTTGAGGATAACCTGAGTACCTGTAGTAACAGGACACCATGAAAGGCATTCTGGGAGGACATGGTGACGCCAAGCTAGAGTAGAGGCAGGAGTCGATTATCTTCACAAATGTCGCTGTTATGTGGGATGGCTGCAGCTCAGGGAGATAAAGAAGAGGAAGACTCACTTGCCAAATACATGACATCTGTGTCCTCAGCAACTTACAGGCCTGAGACTCACTGGCCTTGAACTTTCAGGACCTAGACATCTTTCTTCTGGAGATGAGTTTGCTGCATAAGTTCACAAGTTATGCTGACTATGGGATGTGCCATGTAGTCTTGCTGCCCCTTGAGTGTGGGCATGAACGGGTCATTCCTATGGTCTCTTTTATCTTTTTCACCGAGGATTAACCACGCTGTGGCCCTTGCCAATTTCTCTAGTCATCTCTTTCCACTTGCTCTAGTGCTTACTAGACAGGGAGGGGGTGAAGAGTTGTGTGTTTAAGCACTCATACACACAATGGCGCCATCTGGATAATGGAATGTTGCCATAATCCACCCAGAGCTTACCTCCCCAGGCACTAGCAGACAAGGCCGCTGCAGGTGGCGAATGTCAGGGGTCTGGTCACACCCAAAAGGAAGCACACTACACAGAGGGCAGTTCACTTGATCGACAGCAGGGGGCGCTCGCGGACGAGGAACCCTGGTGGCCAGGGGCCTCCTCTAGGGCCACTTGAAATCGACTCTTGCTGATGGAACAAGAAACCACAGGAAACTTCCACATGAATAGGGAAGGGCAGGTGAGGTAGAAGGCATTCTCATTTTTGAGTCTTCACTCCGTTTCTTGAAAACGCCATGACCTTCGGCGGCATGAGTCACCCGAGCAAAGGGCTGTGAGAGGACATGACCCAGAGCACTTGCTTGAAATGCCAGTGTGTCCCCTCGGCCTGTGGCCTGAGAGGGCGAGGGCAGCACAGCAGGCAGAGGACAACTAGGAAACCACAGCCCGGCCGACATGGAGTGGCCCCAAACAAGAATTTGCAGACATGAAGAAAAGCTTTGAATCGGAAAATTTTAAACTGACAAAAATGGGGGAAGCATAGGAAGATGTGAAATACGAGTTAACCAAAGTGAAAAAAAAAATGATATTGAAGAAAAAGATATCATCTGAGAAATGAAGGCAATCATCTCACCGGAAGAGACTTAAGCAAAACTATACCTTGGGGTACTGAAGAGGAAAACAGGCCTGAGGCCAGAAACGTAGCAAAGGGAAGAAAATGAACCTCTGGTGGCGCAAAGGGTTGAGCACAGCACTGTGAAGCTGTCCGCGGCCTCTGCAGCACGAGTTCCATCCCCGGCCAGGGAGCAACCACATGGTGCAGCAGACCCCTCTGTCTCCCCTCTGCTCCCCTCAGCAGTGGATTTCAGTGGATCTCCCTGTTCTGCTCCCCACTCTGTCTCTGAGGAGTCCTCTTACACCCCCCGCCCCCGCATCTCTGGCCTGCACCCCAGTTCTTGCATGCATAAATAATTTTTTTTTTAAAAAAGGGAAGAAAATGATCATAGAGAAAGTGAAGCTAAGCCGGCACAGGTGAGACCGGAAACTCAGAAGAATAAAACAAAGCAACGAGAGCACATGTTGGCAGTGGAACCCAGGAACAGCCCGCGGGAATCACAGCAGCTCTGGGCATGCGTACCTGGGGAAAGTGATCCAGTAGAATCCATTGTGAGCTAGTCCTAGTCAGTCTAAATTCTCAGTGCCTCCAGGTCCAAAGGCTGAGTCAGTGACAAGGGCAAAGAAATGCTGTTCCCACGGGTTGTTCGCTAGAGCTCAAGAGAAGAAGAGACACGTGCGAGCGCACCACGCTGTATAGCCAAGGCCCACGCAAGAACACGCCCTTACATGCACCCTTGTCACAGAGTAAAAGCGACGATTTTGCTCATCAGAGAAGTGGGCGTAGCAGACAACAAAGTCATTTATGGCCAAATAACAAATGGGAGTCGAAGGGGCTCATTTGACACGGACACCTTCGAAAAAGGCCCAGCGGTGCGGGAGCGTCACTGGGAATGCCGCCGGGCCATGCTGGCTGCGCTGTCCTAGTGCCCAGAAGCTAGCGATGTCACCTCATCTGGGAAAAGGTCTTTGAAAATGCAGCTAAGAATCTTGAGGTGAGTTCAGCCTGGACTCCCCAGGGGCCCTCAACCCAGTCCTAGGTGTCCTTAGAAGACAGCAGAGGAGGGACACACAGAGAAGGCCTCTCGGCACTGGTGCTGCACAGAGAAACTGCGCAGCCCTGCGTGGCCGTCCGTTTCCCCGGAGAAGAGACAGGGTGACATCAGCAAAGCCAGGCGCGCCCCAAAGGGCCCAGCACCCCTGGCCACAGCAGATGGACTCTGCCCTCCCTGCCAGGACCACATGCCGCCTGTGCTCAGGCAGAACAAAGGAACACACGGTGAGTGACAAACAGGGAAAGCTGCCCCCACACGGGGACGGGCACGCGCAGGCTGCGGGGCTCCCTTTCTCTCGGCGCTAAGTGGCTGCTGTGGCCAAGAGCAACTGGAGCACCCAGAAGCTGGAACAGACCAGAAAAAATCCCCCCCGAGAACCCTGAGAGGGGGCGCGGCGGCCCTGAGATACCTGAATGAACCCAGCGACGGTTGGAACTGCATCAGAAGAGTCACTGTCCCCGGAGAGCTTGGGCATGATGGCTCTGGCCTTAGTCTCTCAGCCCCACTTCCTGGTAGAAGGAACCTGGGCCAAACTGGAGCATCAAAAAGAAAAATGCTGATTTTAAAATTCAGAGCCCAGAAGGCCTACAGGAGTGCCTGTCACCGCACCAACCCGGGAAGCATCCAGCACTGAACACAGAAGATGTGGCCAGATGAGGGCTGTGAAGAAATGCGCCCAAGGGGTGAAAATGAGGTGGCCGTGCATCTGCGCTGCAGGAAAATGGGGTGGTGCGAATGGAGTGGGGGTGAGATGCCCATTCAAATTCTCCTGAGGTACTTGGTGCAAAACCCATCTCCTCCTCCTCTCCCTTGTCACCTGCCACTGGCTTCACCACACCACACTGCGGGAGCGCTGCTCTCTCAGGCTGGGGAATGCGCTGCCCTGAGTGACCATGATCACCAGACGTGTTTCTGCAGACACCTGCTGGCCACACACAGGCCTCCCCAGCCCAACCCAGAGAAGCGTGAGGCCTCAAGGCCCTGCTCCCCACCTCCCACCCCCACTGCTCCTTCACCCAGCCCTGCGCCTTGCTGTGTTGCTGCTGTTGGTCTAAAGTTGTTGATTTGACTGGGGACAGGAACGACGCTTCTCGAAAGAGCAAATGTTCCAACTATGATGGGCCTTTGCTCCACATCTGCCTTATATCTGAATTGTTCTCAGCCGCTTTTCAGAATCTCAGTGGACTTGAGTGTCCTGTCAATCAATATATGTCCCTTTTCCTCTTTCAGGTTTTCCATGGCAATGAAGACCCCTTCACCCCTGTGCTGAACTCTCTAGAGCCGCCTCTACTAACCCGCTACCTTAGAATCCACCCCCAGAGCTGGGTGCACCACATTGCCCTGAGGCTGGAGGTCCTGGGCTGCGAGGCCCAGCAGCTGTCCTGGGGCCCAGGCCCCGCCTGACAGCTGCATACCCGCGGCCCCGGGGCCTGTCGTGCCTGTGCCTGCCAGCCCGGCACTCTGCCCTCCTGGCAGAAACGGCCCACAAGCCTCCCAACGCCACAGCCCAGAACCCTGAGTGCCCCATGGCTGCTGCCGCCTCCCGGTCCGGCCTTGCTTCACTGAACTGACGCAAGGGAAGCATCTCAGAGCAAGCTGTGGACACGGAAAAGACGACTCTCACTTGTTTATTACCTTGCTCAAGCACGGACCAAAGCAGCTGTGGGGAGCATAGCGCCTCAGCCTTGAACTCAGAAGGCCCATCATTTTGACAATCTGCAAAGAGGAGGTCGTATAAGAATTCCCTGCCTTAGTCTATTTTGGCCTCCTAATCCTGAGATGTGGTTCTCCTGTTTTGTTATCTTGGAGCACAGTTACTGCATCTTCTTACCTCAAAACTGAGACCCAGAGGTAGGATTCCAGACCACTCAGGTCCCTGAAAGTAGAAGCAACATGACGTAAGATGTATTTTCCTCACAGGATTGTCCAGAGTTAGTCAGGTCTTAAAAGGGTGAATGGCCTTCTCAAAATTCAGGTCCATCTCACAGGGAAATAGAAATGAATTCTTAATTCTAGTAATAAAAAAAAATGCCCCTCAGAAATTTGTGGTGTCTAAAGACATATTTTCATGTTTCCACAGGAAAATTCGTGCCCATCTGGGCGACACAACACTGTGATCGCAATAACGCGAATTTTCCTCCTCAGCTCACTTCCCATCCCAGGGCTAGTTGGGACTCAGCTGGTGACAGCAAGAGCACAAACCTGCGGCCGCCTGCCACACAGGAGAAGCTTTGTGCGGTTCACACCCCTGTCACTCGGAAACAAGGGCCAAGGCAGGAGGCGAGGGCAGGCCTTGAGCAGCTGGAGCGAGGGAGCGTCCAAAGGTGGCAACCTAGGGTGCTTGGAAAACACCATTCACAGTAGCAGAGAAAGTTACCACAATCTCAGAAGTGTCCAGAGAGCAGAGGCTTTTCTCTTCCATGCGAGAGCTTTTCCTAGTAACCCTGCATGACTCTGACCTGACCTTTCCGGGGACTACGAAGTGTTTGTCACAGTACAGTCATAAGCCACAACTGACGAAAGTGCAAATGGTTTATAGTCCTGTGAGCTCTGGAAGGTCACAGGCCAAGGTACAGAAAGCAATAAATTGTTTTGCTTTGTAGCCTGGTAGAGAAGTGAACCCAAAGGCGATATGGTTGTATTTCCTGTGGAAGGGTAACCGCTGGTGTCTGACTTCACAATCTTGTTTGGCGTCCCTTCCCCATCTGACTGCACATCTCTATTCCTCAAATGCTCTGCGAAGCAGCTCTCGTCTTCCTGACAGTTTCCTCAATAACCAGGTAAAGCAAACATTGACACATACAAGCAAACACCTCTGAGGAGCGAGGCGTGTTGTGATGACGTTAACAAGCGCACAACAGCAGGGTCACCACTTGGAAAGTCAGGGCCAACTTCAGTTGGGTGTAGCAAGGCCCTGGGCCAACCTGCTGGATGTGAGTGACCCAGGAGAGAACTGCCACGTGAACCCAGAAACAGGCACGAGAGTCCCGAAGTGGGCACAATCCTGCTTCCTCACGGCTTTTGGTGACTCCGTGTGGCATTGCGTCAGGTCACGCTTCCTCCACCAGGCCACTGCGCATTGCTTCTCTGACTGAGCCCGGATGGTCACTTGTCAGTTCTTCCATCGAAGTGATCATGTTTTTTTAGACCTTGATTTGTGAGAGTTCTCTGTATGTTAAGGGTCCTAACCTACTATCTATCATAGATGTTACGAGATGTATTCCCTAAGTCGTCATTAATCTTTCTTTACAATATTTTACTTTATGAAAGCTTCATGTTTTATGCAATAAATTTATCAGTATTTTCATATATGGTTTTGGATTTTAGGACATGTTTAAAGTAGCTTTTTCCACATCAAGATTTTAAACATAGCCACCCTTATTTTATTCTAACGCTGTAGCTTGAAGTTTCTTCAGTCCTTGATCCAGCTAAAATTTAGTTTTACCTGTAACGCTCTACAGCCAAATGAATAGTGAGTCACCCCAACATCCTATCAAGCCACCTCTTTCTCACCACTTTTTTCATCTACTAAAGCCCCACCACACGCGCTATTTTAAGGTGTAGCAGGTCCCGTGTGTTAAATGAAATACCTTCAATCTTTCAGGCCTAGGAATACACAGTCACTGTGACATTGGGTTTCAGTGACAGCACAGACAGAAAAGGGGTGTCCGGGCTTCCCTGGTAGCACAAGGGGTTAAGCACAGCACTGTGAAGCTATCAGCAGCCTCTGCAGTACAAGTTCCACCCCGGCCAGGGAGCTGACCCACATGGTGCGGCAGACCTCTCCTGTCTCCGGCTGCTCCCCTCAGCAGTGTGTTTCAGTAGATCTGCCTGTTCTGCTCCCCACTCTGCCTCTGGTGAATCCTCTCACCCTCCCACACACACCTCTGGCCTACACCCCAGCTTTTGTACGCATAAATAAATAAATCTTTCTTTAAAAGGGGAGTACCTGCTCTGGGGGGAGGGCCGAGGTTGTCAGTGATGTCATAAGGAGGTAGAATTCTGGGTGCACCTTCAGAGACCTTGGGAAGACTGGCTGGCTTCTTCTGAAGATGGAAGGCTAATTCACTAGCCTTTTTGGAACCCTTGGTGTTGGGTCAATTTTTCAATTTTCAGGTGACTGCCATCCCTCGTGTCCTGCAACAGGCTCTTTAAGCCCAAATGGTAATGGCTCAGACAGGGGCTTGTGTCCCTCATCTCAAGCAGTCCGCGAACCTTCCTCACCGTCATAAGACGGCGGCCCCAATTTCATGTTCCACTTGCTACACAATGTTCAAGGCAGGAGGGGTGGTAGTGAGGGAGGGTGTGGGTGTGGGGTGGGAGGTAGGAGGTTGTAGGGGATTTGGAGGTGGGAGATGAAGAATGGTGTGGGAGGTGGGGTTGGGGGATGTGGCGGCTGGAAACAGGTTGGGGAGTCGGGGACAGGTGGGGGTGGGGGCTGAGATTTCTGCATCAAGCAGGTATGCTGATTAGGAGACTTGCGAGAGGCTGATACTGTTGTAATTGAGGCGTCTCAGGAAAGCTCCCTGAGAATCCGGGCGCATGTGGGTGAAGTGTCTTAGATCTGGGGTCAGCGCCTCAGGTGACGAACAGCTGTGGGTGATTAGCAAAGGTGAGCAGCTTTCTGCAGCAAACACGAAACCCCATTCTCTGACTTTCAGACAGAGGTGCGTTGGAAAGAGCTGAGAGTTGAGCGCCCTGAGAGGAGCCATGCAGCCCCAGAGGCTGCTGAGCGCTGGCTTCCTGCTGTGCAGCCTGGCCTGCCTCTGGTGGGATGCTGTGGCTTCCCGGCCATCCAAACCAAGGGGTGCGTGTGCTGTAGGGTACATGCTTCTTTCTTCTTGTGACGTAGGGCCCATCCATCAGGTCAGGAAACCATGGTCTTGGGAGAGCTGCCTATTTGGGTTCAGTCCATGGAGCTGCACGTGCTCGAAGCCAGAGCCAGTGGCGCCGACCTCCCATGCGGGTGCAGTGCCTCCCTGAGGACAAAGAGGGAGGAGGGCAGGGAGCATAACACAGACAGTGAAACTGAAGGCAGACATGGTGGCACTCGAGCCCACGGTGGAGTGCTCCCAAAACCTGCCTCGACACCCACACACCTTGCACCCACCCCAGCCCTGGGAAGCATGTCCCAGTGAGCGACCCCCTGCCACAGCTCCTGAGGCCTTCCTTGGGGGCACATCACAGCAGCCTCTCCTTTTCCCCCACTTCCAAAAGAAAAGACTCAAACGATGCCCAGCCCGGCCCGGCGGCCTCCGTCAAGTTCCTCCTGGAGCTGCAGCTGCTTCCTGCCCGGCTGCCGGCCTTCTCCTTTCTCTTCCAGGAGCAGTGACCCTCCCTCGTGCTCCTCATTGACTGGCTACGGCTGCAAAACCCCCCTTAGCACAGGGAATAGCATGGGGGAGCGTGTTTTGTTACCTTTTTTTAAGTACCGCCCTGAAGGGCCCCAGCCCAGCCGGCTCAAGCGGCTGCGGCTGCGGTGCTCCCTGCAGGCTGGCTGGGCGACCTCCGGGACGACCTCTGGGACCTGATCAAGAGCTCCCTCCCTGCAGCAGCCATTCTGGCTTTTGTTATCAGTGCAGCAATCCTGGGGACCCTGTGCTGCCTCACGTAAGCCGGGCAGGAGGGAGGGGGGCAGAGGAAGGGGCTCTGGGAACGGGGACTTGCCATCCACACCCCCCGCAGCAGCTGACAGTGTCTGCGACTCCCCTTCTGTCGCGAGGAAGCCCTAATCATCCTGACCCTCGGCACAGGGACTGCACATGGAAACTAAGCTGCAGTGTTTCCAGCTGCCTGAAACTCGTCAAAAATATTCCTCTAGACGAGTCAGACGAAGTCAAAAGATTCCCGAAATCGTTCAGAAAATAACAGGTCTAGCTGGAAACCTAGGCTTCACGTGTGTCCCCACGACTTCCCGAGAGACGGCCCGTCCCCGCTTTGCAGAAAGACTGGGCAAGAAGACAACTGAGCAGCCCCGACTGCAGCAGGATGGAAAGGAACTCTACTCAAAATTCACCAGCTGGCAAAGTGGGGGGCAAAGAGCAGGCGAAGGGCGTGGCGTCCTGTGCTGGCGCCGCGGCCCCGCCTCGTGACCAGCAGGCAGTGCCAGCTGCACAGGGCACTGAGCAAGCTGCGGCCCCACCTTCCTGAGCACCCCTAGGAGGGCAACTCCCCCACACATGCAGATGGGGGCCGATGATTCAGTTCATAGGTCACTCAACCAAGCGCCACACCCACACACTCTCTTGGGGCGGCCACAGCGAGGGCTGCGGCGGGACCGTGGGGGTACACGGTGCCCAGGCCAGGCACTGTGGGTTCTCCTCTCAGCCAGGCCGGGAGGAGTGGCACAGCCCTGGGGACCCCACTGAGCTGCCCCACCTTAGGAGGCGAAGCCTGCCCTGTGCGACCCACCCTGGTGAGCCCCAGAATTGAAGACCAGCGGCAACTGAGAGACCGCCGTGGTTGCAGGCGCGGGGGTCGTCGTGGGAGGAAGTGCGACACACGCCGAGTGGCCACAGGGACAGACACGCTTTCTGCCCACTACGGAGGCAGGACTGCGGTCGGGAGGTGCCCACGCCTCCTGGCATTGCCACTTGGGCTCCAGAAGCATCTGAGCATTGCTTGACCGTGCACATCCAGAGGGGTGTCGGGAAGGTCAAGCGGGGAGCAGGCCCCCCGAAGTCAACCGCGAGGGCGGGAGGCAGGAGGAGCGGACCGAGTGGCCCTCTGCCGGCTCAGAGTGACACTCGGGGACACCGGGGAGAGACCGCCGCAGAGGACGACGTACCTGGCTCCAGTTGGTTATTGGCAGGGCAGGGGCCTGGAAGTCAGTCGGTCGTCGCCCGGCGGCAGCGCCATCGTGAGGGTTTCCACCGTTGCTCTCCGGCTGCTCCGTGCTTTGGTCCGGCCGCACTTTCTGGCCTTTCCACAGCAAACTGCGTTGCTTGACTGCCACATTTCTGAAAATATATTTCAGAAACCAAAGCCAGAACTTCTGTGCCTACCTCCAATCCCAAGGATGCCAGAAACACATCCTTGCTCTTCTTTTCTCACGTCAGCAGACTGTTTCATCTGCGTGGAATCAGCTACTTCCGTCTCAGGGGCCGAGTCCCGGGAAGGGCGAGGGGACAGCCGGCAGCGGCGGGGGGGAGGGGAGGCTGAACCCCAGCTCTGCTCTCATCCTTTCCTCTTCCTTTTCCAGCATCCTTATAGGCGAGCCCGTCCAGTAAAGAACTAGACGATTCCGGTGGACAAGCACGGTGTTCGCTTGCTGGAGTCCGAGAGGATGGACTAGCAAAGTCAAATTGTCTTTCATCTTAGACTATCTTTGTCTTTATTTTCTCCTTCAAAACATGCAATTGAAAAATGGGAATAGTCATGACTGCTTTGATGATAAAAGTAGTACACTCTTATTGTAAAAGGTGTGTAGAAAATACAGAAAGAAGAAAACCATACCCCTAACCCTAGCACCCCAAAATAAACACTGTTAACTTCTTGGTGTGTCTCCATTCAGACTTCTTAAACATGTTACTGTTTTCCCAAAAACTCTTCTATAAAACGATAGCTCTGTTGTGATGTTATTTATCGGTGGTCAACTAAGTCTGACACATGCTGCATGAAACAGGATTTTTTTTTTAAAGATTTATTTATTTTTATACAAGAGCTGGGGTACAAGCCAGAGGCATGGGAGGGTGAGAGGATTCACCAGAGACAGAGTAGGGAGCAGAACAGGCAGACTGACAAAATACACCGCTGAGGGGAGCAGCGGGCGAGACAGGAGAGGTCGGCTGCACCATGTGGGATTCTCCCTGGCTGGCCGGGAATCGAACTCACATCCCAGAGGCTGCAGACAGCTTCACAGCACTGCACTCAACCCGCTGCACCACTGGGGAGGCCCTGAAACAGGATTTTTAATGACATCCCTCGCCTTCTGAGAATGGCGAGGCGCACGCGCACAGAAAGCTCTTTGCATCCTCCTGCGTCTGTAGAGTACGAGGCCGTGCAGTAGAGATGAGTCATCGCACCCCACTTGGTTGGAACAGGCAGTATCTGGCTGTTCTGAATAGGGAGGGAGGCTTCAAGGTTGCCTCCCAGGTGCTTGAGCCAGAGCCAGGAAGACCTGTTCATTTGTTGAGCTGAGGAAAATGGCAAGAGCTTGGTGATTTGCGCCAGACAGCACAAACAGAAAGAAAGCCCAACGCGCTGCTCCAACAGGTCCTGAGGAGCAGCCACAGGGCCTGTGTGACTGGCTGGGGCCAGAGAAGCAGAACTGGTCAGGGCCACATGGAAGTCAGGGGGAAGGCTGGACAGAGGCCACTGAGAGCATCGCTCAGAGCAAAAAAGATGTTACAGGGGACAGGGGCGGACATCCCTGTGGACAGCAGCAGGTCTCTTTGCCAAGGTATCATTTAGTTTTGCCTGTTTTGTTTTGTTTTTTTTTGTTTGTTTGTTTTGTTTTGAAGGATTCTAGAAGTATCCCTCTGCTTGGTGTCCCAGAATCTTCAAATTTCTTCCCTGAAGTGTCACAGCTCATACGTCTACTGCTCAAAGAATTATCCAAAGTGAAAAAAGTTATCCTCCACTTCCTCTCCGATCAGCACACTGCGACGGGGCCGCCTGTCTCCCCACACCATCGCAGCCCTGCTTTTAAACATGATACGAACTAATATGTTTGTGTTCTGTGAGCACAATTGCCGGAGGACAGTCACAGTGCTGCTTCTGGGCGTTTTTTTCAATTCTGAACAAAGCTATAAGCAGGATAGCGCCCATCTCGCAGCACACATCAGTGAGACTTTCTGTGAGGAAAACACGCCATGATCCAAGCACAGGGCGAAGAGCGAGTGTGCGGCCTGCCCACGTCCACCATCAGGCTGTTCACTTTTTGCTGACCTGTTTTCTTATTTAGTATTTCCCTGAAATCTGATGAGATGAAATACCTTTCCTGTGTCTTCCTCTCCTGTGAAATTTCCGTTTGTGAACTCTGCCCATCTTCTCTGACTTGCACTTTCACGCACTCCTCCCCCATCGGCAGGCCCTGTCGGGGCAGCAGCAAGCTGTGCTCCGCGCTGTATGTGTGGTTCCTTCTCCCGGAACCCAGAGCGCGTTTCCACTTCCTGTTCTTGCAAGTATTTAATGTGGGAGATTTGGCACTTATTCCCGCCGTGCTAGTGATTTCTACCTGGCTCGTCCTTCTAGAAGCTCACACTTAGGTCCTTAAGCTACTTGGGACTGATAGTTCGCACGGCCTGAAGAGGAGTCCAACGTCACTCTTGTCGGCATGGTGACCTTTGCACTGAATTTCTGTTCTAGGCGGGGAATTGAGAAATGGGGCAGTAAATTCCAAGAAGCAATAAATTCCAAGGACCAAAACCCTATTCCGCACAAAGAGCAAGCTGAACCGGCCCTGCGGACCCGAAGAGGCAGTGGCAAGCCACTTTGTTCTGGAGACTCTGACCGCAGTCCCGTGACAAGCAAGCACCTACCCGCCTGCCTGCCCTCCGGCTCCGCCACCCGGCACAGGCCTGCCTGCTGCACTGGAAGCTCCTCATCGTCTTCCCTCATCTGTAGGTGCGTGTTCACTGTTTCTTCTCTCCCATGGGACTAGGCCACAGTCGGTGGACTTTTGAGTGGTCCAGGGTGGATTGCTATTAACAAACGTATTTTCCACGCCCTGTGCGCGTGCGTGTGCGAATGCTGGCTGCAAAGGCAGGAGCCGCTCACTTTCAGGACAGAATGGAAACTTCCGGAGCCGTAGCAGCACTGGTAAGGCTTAGGTGCAGGTGCCCACACATCTTCTCCATTCTAGGACTTCTAGGTGGAGAAGCAAAGCGCTCACGGGTGCTTCCCCACGTGTGAAATGCTAACTCGTGTTTTCTGCTCCTCAGTTGTTTGTGCTGTCATTAGCTGGTGTTCCTTTACACATTCCCGGTAGGAGCACCAGCGCTTGTGAGGCGCTCGTGTGCAGTGAAACTCTTCTCTGCTGAGGCACACCTGCTCTTCCTGCTCCTTATGGGGTCTTTGCATGACCTTTTGACATTTAAGTCCTTAAGCCATCTGGAATAGGTTTTGTTCTTTTTTTCTTTGCGTATGACATGCAAGAGGGCTCCAATTTCATGTTTTTCAATAAAAATAAGTCTAAAAGAAAACAAAAAGCAAAGAAAATCAATATAAATAACCCTTTGCAGCTTTTCAGCTACCTAGCAAGCCACTTGTGAGGCCTACGAACGCGCAGGTATGTCCTTGGCTCTGTTAACTGTCCTTAGTCTACCAACAAGATGCTCAGAGTTCTGCTAAGGCTCCTCCCTCCTCCCCGCAGGCCTCTGTCTGTTGCTCCTTTGGGACAAGGGCTGTTGCTCATGGGCAGTAGGCCTCTCAGCAGAACAAAGTGCGCTGTGTGGCTGCAAAGCCTGCTGCTGCCGGAGAGGATTAATGAAATGCCCAGAATCCTAAGCTGCTCTGAACCCTGTGGGTTACCAGCTTGGGGTAAGCTGGCAGGTTTTTATGAGGTCTTAAAGGTGTCTCCAGATGGTAGATAGCAGCTGCTTTGATGTCTCTGGGATTCCTAAGTGTTAGATGCCTTCGCTTCCACTGATGATGACTGAAAATTTGTGTACATTTGCAACAACATGGACGACCTTGAGAGGTGACCTTGGCAGAAGGATGCTAAGTGAAGTCAGTCAGCTGGAGAGAGACAAGTGCACTTACCTGACTTATCTGACTGAAGAAGATAAGGCAACAAAGCAAAAGAAGAAACAAAAGCCACCTCTGCGAAACAGAAAGCGGGGGAGCAGAGGGGGCGCGGCTGGTTGAGGCAGGAACGGGGCAAAGGGGTGGGGTGGTGGAGGGACAAGAGTCAAGTGACCCCCCTGTCGGGTGTCCAGATGTGGAATCGTCCCGCCTGCAGCGAGCCCCCTATGGCGTTAGACACCAGCGCACCGGCCCACATGGGCTTGAAAGTCTTGTGGCGTTAACGGGTGTGGCCGAAGGCCAGTGAAAACGTCGGCTGCTGGAGGCCATCGGGTCGCCCCACCTTGAAGCGCAGGCGGCCACCGCTAGGACAGCGCCCGCAGCCCGCGCCTCCAAAGGACTGCGACCGGCCCCGCGCCCCGTCGGGCTGCGGGGCGGCGGGGGCGGCCCCGGCGGGAGCCTCCATCCGGTACCCGATGGGCCGGCTGGCGGGCCCGCGGGTTCCCTAGGCTCGCGCGGGCGCCCGGGGCGGGGGCGGGGGCCGGGGGCGGGCCGGGGCGGGCCGGGGGCGGGCCGGGGGCGGAGCTCCGCCCCCGCCCGCCCGGCGCGCCGCCCGCGGGGTGGTGACGGCCCGCCGCGTCCCCGCCGCGTCTCTGCCGCCGCCGCCCCGCAGGCCCTCGCTGCCCGGCCCGGCTCCCGAGCTCGAGATGACGCTGAAGGCGAGCGAGGGCGAGGGCGGGGGCAGCATGCGCACGGCGCTCTCCGACCTCTACCTGGAGCACTTGCTGCAGAAGCGCAGCCGGCCCGAGGTGAGCGCCCGGGGTGCGGGGCGCGGGGAGCCGGCCGGGATCTGGGTCTGCGCGGCGCCCCTCTCCACGGGCCGTGGCCGTCCGCCTCTCGGGCCGCGGGGCCCCGCGGGCCTGTCCCGGGGCGGAGGCGCGGTGGGTGCGGGGCTGCGGGCGCGGTAGCTCGCGCCCCAGCAGCCTTGGGCGGGGGAAGCGGCGGCGCGGGGGCGGGGGGGGGGCGCTGCGGCCTGGAAAGCACGCTTAGTAAGGTCACGGGAAACTTTGGGGGCCAGAGTCAGGCTGTCGATGGGCTTTGAGGACCCAGCCCCAGAGAAGCTGTGCTGGTCCCGGGCGGCGGCTGTTTGGGTCGGCCGAAAGGGCGGTCCTCGCCAGCTCTGCCCCGAAAGCGCGCACTCACGGGCCCTGTGGCGCCTGAGGCCAGGGGCCAGCCTCTGTGCATTTGTGGTGAAGCCTCAGACTTTAGAACCCCTGGATGGCCGTGAGGCGCTGGTACCCTCTGGCCTCAGAGGTGCCGGGAAGAGAGGCCTTCGCTGGGGAGGCGGAGAAGATCTGCGTGGAAGTCCCACCGCTGCCCACCCCGGCCCCGGCTCCTTGCTGCCGGCGGCATGGCTGCCTGGGGCTCTTGGGACAGAGATAAAGCCAGCAGAATTCTGGCACCACCACCTGGAACCGGTGGCCAGGGACCAGGAGTGAGTGTCCAGAGAGAGCCACGGGGCAAGCAGGGTGCTGCGGTGAGCGCCCTGGTCTCCTGGACCGCCAGGGCCAGCTGCCGGGTAGGGCTCCTGCAGGCACCACTTTGTCACGTTAAGTACCTAATAAGTGACTTCTCAGACATGTTTGCTGAATTAATAACGGGCTGAGGCCATGACCAGCACAGTGAGTTTGCTTTCTGCTTCGCCGCCTGCTTTCAGAGCCGCTGCTAGGCCGAGGGCACCACATGAACTGGACGGTACCACATGCACTGGACGGTGCTGCCGGGGCGTGGGGTGGCACCCCGCCGCTCTGCAAGCTGGGCTGAGCGCGCCCTTTTCCCTCCCTACCATCACCTCAGTTGAAACTTAACATGTGCAAAAATGTCTTCATTGAATTTATTTTGGGCAGCCTTACTGAAGTGTAATTAGCACACATTGGGTCTGACTCGCTCAGGTTTGGCAGGGCCCAAGTCCCGTCGCCCTCGTGCAGCTCCTTGGCCTAGGGCATGTGTCTCCCTGGCTGCTCCCCGACCCGTGCGCCAGGAGCCACCTGCTTCCTGCTGCTGCCCTTGTCTTTTCCAGTGTTCTGTGCCTTCTCAGTAGACGTTACCTGGATAGCAGGATCCAGCCTCCCAGTTAGCCCATGTATTTGGTGTCCATAAAGGATTTGAAGAAAGTGGACTCAGAAAACTTGCTGAACCCCCAAGTGAAACAGAACCCAGATTTGCGGAGGTGGCATCAAAGGGAGGCTCCCCACCCAGGAGGGGTGGCCTGATCCCACCCACCTGCTGCTTCTTTCTGTGCCTTCCCTTTCAGGCCCTCACCACCACCTCCGCCGCTGCCCACAGGACGCTCTGCCTGTCAGATGCTGTGTGGCCCCGGGCGCGCTGCTGGAGCTCTCTGTGCCTTGGGTGCATCTTCTCCATTCAAGGGACCTGCTAAGGGGGCAGTGAGTGGGGCACGTACCCCGCGCCAAAGCAGGCCCTCAGCACCTGCCCTGCCAGGAGCAGGGTGGCAGCAGCAGCAGCAGCTGCGTCATAGGGGTCAGAAGGTTAAGTCGCTGAAGGCTTTGTTTCGGGGCAGCTTTCTGTAAAAGTGCTACAGTCTCAAAACCCAGTTTCACTTCCAGTCTTTGTCCAAGCGCACTCTTGAAAAAGCCCTGCGCGCTTCCATCCTCGCAGAAGCCTCTGGCCGCACCCCTCATCCCTCATGGTGGTTCTTACCAGCACACATCAGCTTAGTCGTAAATTCAGTTTCCCTTCACTCCTGAGGCCGCAGCCTCTGGGTTCGGTCCCACACTGAAAAAGGAGCCCAGAAATCAAGTCAGGCGCCCCCTAAATATCTGCTCAGAAAGCCTGTGTCGCTTCCTAGACCTGTGTGGCCCAGGCCCTGACAGGCCTGGGCTCGGGCTGCAAAGCAGACAGGGCTGGTGCCGCTGGAGGTGCTCGGGGGCCCAAGGCAACTCAACGTCGCTGCGGACTTTCTGGGTTTGGGTGAGGAAGAGCTTTTGCTGGGTTTGAGGAGGGAATTTTCCCTTTTGAGATTTTTCTTTTCGCGGAAAGAACAATAGATGACGTGTCATCGGCCAGTTATCCAGTCCCCTTCCCGCTCCTTCCAGCGCTCTGGGCAGTCTCCCTTGATTTGGTTGGCCTGGCCCTTCCATACCCCCCTCCTTGCCTGCTTTGGAGAGGAGGGTTTCAGCCTGTAAATGCCACCCCTGCTTTACGCAAGAGCCTGCGCCTTTTCAATTGCGTCACTTCTCCGAACCCGAATCACATGTCTAAGGTCAAGATCAAGTTCTTAAAACCAGGGTTTTCCTGACCTTGGACTATTGACTTTTGGAGTCTGAGGATTCTTGGTTGTAACCGCCCTTCCCTCCACCTCTTCCATCATCAGCAACTTCTGGAGCCTTGGGCAAGTGTCCCCAGCGCGAGCCAGGCAGACCAGTGGCCCTTTCTTGGCCACCCCTGCCCCCAGCAGAGAGGCCCGAGGCCTTTCTGTGCACCAGTAATGAAGAATGAGTGTGTTTCCCAGATTGGCCGGGGGAGGGGAAGTGACCCCAGGGGTGGGGAGCAGGAAGAGGCGCTCTGAATTAGGGAACCAGAATATCACTTTTGTGGGGTGCATGTCTATTTTGTGATTCCGTCTTGCTTGCTTTTCCCTCAGTATGGAAATACACATGAGCCCTGTAGAAGTTTTGGCTGAAAGTCCTTGCAAGGCCTGTTCTGGACCCCCAGGCCCCATTTCCAGTGCCTTCCCCCATAGCACGTCGGGATAGCTGTGCGGAGAAGTGTGTCTGACTCAACCCCCACATCTCCCTGGGGGGATACAGGTCTCTGGGGGCATCGAGCGCCCACAGAGCTCGCCAGCTGGGTGAGGAGGGGGCTGGCTGCCAAGCCTGCCTTGTCTCCCTGAACTTCACGCTGCCGAGTTCTGCCTGGGCTGCCTTTTTGCGCGGGGCGGGGGGGGGGGGGTGGCTAGGGCACTGGATGGATCAGGCCTGGGGGAGGGGCCCGCTTAGCACTGTCCCCCAGCACTGGCGGGGCGAGCTCGCCTCAGCTAAGCTCCCGCA
This sequence comes from Talpa occidentalis, assembly GCF_014898055.3. Classification (NCBI taxonomy): domain Eukaryota; kingdom Metazoa; phylum Chordata; class Mammalia; order Eulipotyphla; family Talpidae; genus Talpa; species Talpa occidentalis. Next base: position 459,259 of record NW_023601543.1, read on the forward strand.
GTCTCAGCACCCTGGCTTTGCCCGCGGCATCCTGCTTTGCCCCACAGGGCCGTGGTAGCTCCGAGAGGCAGAGTGGGTGCCGGGGCCTCTGCCGTCGCGATGTGCAAGGCCTTGGCCTGGAGCCTGACAGTAGGCTGAACAAATGTTTGTTCTGCCCTCCGCGGCCCTGCTGGAGGAGGCCTGGACCCACTCGCCTGCGCCCACCCCGCCAAGTTTGTTTTTCATCCCAACTTCCTTTGAGCAACTGCTTCTGCCCTTTGAACCCCGCTGCAGATGCTTCCTCTGAGGGGGTTTGCCCAGCAGCACTTGGGAGGATTAAAGGCCAAGGAGCCAGCCTTAGGTGGGGGTTCCCCGCTTTCTGCCGCAGTCACTAGGGCAGAACACCCCCTCCTGCCCTGCCAGTGCCTCAAGTCCCTGGGAGAGGAGGGGCCCGGGTGCAGGCTGCGAGGTGGGATCGGCTGTTTGGGACCCTAATTGTTTGTTCATCTTCTGGGGTCCCTGCCCTTTCCTTGGTGCTCTGGCCCTGCGCGGGAGCACCGCCGACAGCCTCAACCCTGTGCCCCCACCTCCTATGGCTCCTCTCCAGAATTCCTGTGCCGCCCCCCCCCCCCCCCCCCCCGCCTCGGGCCTCACACAAGCTGCGAGGAGCTGCCCCCCGGGCCTGTGTGCGCGCCTGGCGAGTCTGCACACACAAGCATGCCGTGTCGCCGTGGGTATGGAGTGAGGAGGACAGGGACCTCGCTGAGGGCGCTCACGGTCGGGCGAGCGGTGGGAAGCGGGCCCAGAGCCTTCTCCTGAGTCACCGCAGGCCACCTCTGGGGGAGCACCATAGGGACTGTTAGCCACTGCAGGATGTCTGGATGGATAAGCACATTTGAAAGACCAATGCTTGGGACAGCGCCTCTCGCCCTGTGGGGCCGTGTGCCCGCCTCTGCTGAGCTGTGCTGAGTCGTTCCTTTCAGCGGTGCTGAGTCGTTCCTTTCAGCGGCGCTGAGCAAGAGCAGGGCCAGGCTGCAGGGATCTGCCTGCTCCCCCGCTTCCAAAGGTTGCTCTTATCCTGTGGACTTTCTACTCTGGCCTCCAGAACCGTGTGCAGGGCCCACCCCGCCTGGGTGGGCGTGCAGCATCATAAACACTTGACTGGTGCCACGTTGCGGCATGTTATAAAGTAACATGCAGACTTCTGGCCCCCTTGTCAGCTTATTCCAGTCAGCAGCACGCAGAAAGGTGACTGCTGATAAGGCCTCTAAGGCTTCTCCGCCCTGACATGACTGGCGATAAGACTGTTGAGAGTCAGCAAAGTCGGGAGACTTACTGCGCGCTCTGAGGCCAGAGATGAGGTTAGAGCAACCCCCCAGGCTGCCTGCCGCCAGCCCTTCCACGCCTGCTGTCCCAGCCCAGCTTGGGGACGGGGTGTTGTGCGCTGCCATTTCTCAAAGATGGGTGGCCTGGCCCCGCTGTCTGCTGCCAGGCCTCTTAGTACAGTGCTTTCTTGTGGCCCAAGGCTGCTGGTGACGTTATGCAGTCAGTCACACTAATACACAAGCACACGCTCCAGTAGGCTCACATTAACTGCAGTGTGCAAAGTACGCACTTGACATGGGGATGAAGTGTCGTTCCCACCACCTTGTGCCAGGAATCGACAGCGCTTGGCTGTGCGGGGAGCAGCAGGGAAGGACAGAGTGTGGGTGCCAGTGGTGGGGGGACAGCCTTGGTGGCTCCAGATGGTCTCCAATCTCAAAGAGAGGTTGGAATCTCGCAATATGTACTAAAAGCCTGAAATTATGCAGCCGAAAGAGAACTGGCTTGTGCCCTTGGTCTGTAACTTCTGCTTGCAAGTGTCAGTGATGTATTTGCCCCCAGACCTGGGGGCAGGGCCTCTGGTCCCTCCCCTTCAAGTCTTTGCTCTCCCAACTTCTGTCATATGTGTCATAATGCTCGTGACCCGTCGTGTTTGGGATGGCAAGAGGCCCAACTCTATTCTTTTCTCGGCCCCCTTTGCAACCCGGGATGGCCTCTCCTGACCTGAGCCTATTCTCCCAGAAAGTCCTAGAAATCAGTCATCACTAATGATTTCCACCTGTTTTCTTCATTTTTTTTTAAGATTTATTTTTTATTTATATAAGAGCTGGGGTACAGGCCAGAGGCACGGGAGGGTGAGAGGCTTCACCAGAGACGGAGTGGGGAGCAGAACAGGTGGGCTGACCCAAACACGCTGCTGAGGGGAGCAGCGGGCGAGGCAGGAGAGGTTTCCTGCGCCAAGTGGGAATCTCCCTGGCTGGTCGGGAATCGAACCCGGTGCTGCAGAGACTGCGGACAGCTTCTCAGCACTGCGCCACCAGGGAGGCCCTGTTTTCTTCATTTTTTGTGGCTTTCTATTTCCTGAGTCCTCGGACTCAGTTGGAATCCAAATCACGATTGCAGGGAAAGTCTGTGTCGCCAGAACAGACAGAACTGGGTTTTTGTAGGCTTTTATCTATCTGCGCGTGGAGAAACTGATGACAACGGTGGGCCACGTGCTGGGGTGCTGGGAAGAGTAGTGGGTGTCTCCAGAGGCGAGTTCCTCCCCAGATGACAGTGGTTCTTCTTTGTAGCCTGAGGGGTGATCCTAAGAGGTTTGACCTTCCCCTTTGGGCCACCCTCCTGGGGCGTGATCCCACCGGGACTTTGCCTGCCGTGCTGCCTGTGGCATGGGCCCTGTTGAGCAGACGCATTCCTGTTCCGCAGCAAACTCTGTGGACACGTGTGCTGCGTGGGGCGATGCCTCCCCATCCAGTCAAGTGAGACCAGATGCCAGACGTGGGAAGCCACCGGCAGCTCTTACTCGTTCTGCTCTTTCCACCGACAGACCGGGTCGCACCCGCTGAACGCCGTGGCTGAGGACATGCACACCAATGGGTCTGCGGCCCCCCGCAGCCCCACCCAGGGCCAGGAGGTGCGGAAGGTGCGCCTCATACAGTTCGAGAAGGTCACGGAGGAGCCCATGGTAAGGCCCCCCGCCACCTTGGCCCCGCCTCCTCCCGGCCCAGCCCCGCACAACCCCCCAGGCCGCCTGCAGTCCTGCGAGTTAATCCTGGGAAATGAGCTCACAGCTGCCCTCGCCTTGGTCGCAGGGCATCACGCTGAAGCTGAACGAGAAGCAGAGCTGCACAGTGGCCAGGGTCCTGCACGGCGGCGTGATCCACAGACAAGGTACGGGCCTCCCTCGCTGCCCCCTGTCCCGCGGTCCGGCCTCGAAGTTCCCTCTCAGACGGGTGGAGTCGGTGTGCGCGCCTGCGGGCTGCTGCCCAAGGGCTGACTGCTGGCGGGGACCAGAGTGCAACTGCGCCCTGGCGCGACTCCCGCGTCCACAGCGCTGCCTAGGAACTCGCTCGGTGGCGCGGCTCCCATGGACGCCGTGGGCTGACGTCTTGTTTCATTTCACGGCAGGCTCCCTGCACGTAGGGGACGAGATCCTGGAAATCAACGGCACAAACGTGACCAATCACTCGGTGGACCAGCTGCAAAAGGCCATGGTGGGTCCTTGCGGGCGCCTCATTTTCTCGTGAAATGTGTGCGCCTCATCAGGGCGCTGGGCTAGACAGCAGATGGGCTGTGGTACGGGGCACCCAGCCATGCTTGCCGCCTCGCCCACCCCCCGACCGGGACGAGGTAGCAGGGACCAGGGCCCCCGAGTGCCTACATCCCTGTCGATGCAGCTTCGAAAACACTCACAGCAAGGACAAGGTAGAGCAGCAAGGACAAAAAGAGATGTCAGCACCTGTCACTCGCCGCCACAGGTAGCCAGAGCAGCAGCGAGGCACCAGGAGAGCCGAGCCGTAGGGAGAGCGGCCTGGCCTAAGACACACATGGCCAGTGCTGACTGCCCAGCGCGCCCCCGCAACCTCACGCTGGGAGACGGCTTAGCAATCAAAACCGCAGAGATACCAGGAATCCGTCAATATTTGGAAATTAAATAACTCACTTTAACCCACAGGCCAGGAAAGAACTCCTCAGGGAAATTTAAAAGGTAACTTGAAATGAATGAAAAGGCCAGCCCACGGGTCAGACCTTGCGAATGTGTAAATGATGCTGTTCACGTGGTAAAAGGGGAGGCTTCTGGGGGGAGCGTCCCCACTGGTGGATGCAGGACTTGGAGTCCAGGCGCCCCCGACGCTGCTGCCTCCCGGTGGAAGACACCACCCCTGAAGGGAGCTTGCCCAAACACCGGCCGCCTCGCACGCGGACACCCAAGGAGGGCTGGGATCTGGCCCTCAAGCGTGGGGCTCCGAGCCTGCGTCACTGTGCAGACAGAAGCGGCTCTGAAAGCTCCTCTCTGGCATGGAGACCCCGCCGGGGTGGGCTCGCAGAAACAAGGGCAAAGTGGATTCTGGGAGGAAGGGGAGGCAAAGGCGGGAGCCCTGACAGAGACGACTGCGCGTGGGCCTGCCGGCCTCTCGATGGCCTCGCCTCTCGCCTCTGCATCGGCGCCGTGAGAGGCTCCCCAGATCAGCCTGAGCGCGGCTCTTGCAGCGGACTGCGGGGGCAACACGGCAAGGGGGGCGCCGGCGGGGGCGCGACGCCTCGCTCCGAGGAGCACGGGGCTTCGTGCTGCTTGGGGACGGCGGCTCCGGAGCCAGGCCCGGAGGGTGATTCCATTTGCTGGGTGGCTCAGCTGGGAGCCTTTTGGGGTCCAGTGCAGGAAGGGGGTAAATCATTAGCTGTTTTTCATTCGTCTTTGCACAAAGCGGTCCCTGGGCGGGCGGGGCTTATGAAACCAGCAGCCGCGCGGTTTTGTTGTCCTCACAATTTTTTTTCCGTTTTCTGATAGAAAGAGACCAAAGGAATGATCTCGTTGAAAGTAATCCCCAACCAGCAAAACCGGCTTCCCGCGCTACAGGTAGGGGGCCTTCTCTCTGGGGTGACAGAGAATTGGGAGCTGGGGAGTGGGGGTGCGGGAGTGGCTACGGGTTCATGTCCCGTCACAGATGCTGACTTTCCCGCTGTGTCCCTTTTGGTAAATGCTGCTTTTTGGGGATGGCCAATGTCATGGTGTGAAGCTGCTCCCGGCTCGACTGTGTCCAGTGGCTTGGCCGGGGTGTTTGAGAGACGCTCTGGTTGAGTCTTTGTTATTTCTTTCCTTCTTTCTTTGGCTTGCACCCCAAGTCTTCCCACGGGGAGTGGCTAGCGCCTAGGCGACCACAGTTGTCCTCCTGTCATCCTTGCCAACTTACGTTTCAGCTGGTGTGGGCTCCAGGGCCTCGGCACACCCGCGCTGTTGACCCCAGACACACCCTCGGGCGTGCTCGCACAGCTCCCCCCGACACAGCCCGGCGCCTGCCGCTCTGAGGCACCGCTGCTCTGTCACAGATGTTCATGAGGGCGCAGTTTGACTACGACCCCAAGAAGGACAACCTGATCCCTTGTAAGGAGGCGGGACTGAAGTTTGTCACCGGGGACGTCATCCAGATCATCAACAAGGACGACAGCAACTGGTGGCAGGGCCGGGTGGAAGGCTCCCTGCAGGAGTCGGCTGGCCTGATCCCTTCTCCCGAGCTGCAGGAATGGTGAGGGCTTCTCTGTGCTGCCCGCGGGCTGTTTCCTCAGGTGCCTTCTCTGTGATAGAAAACCTCTGGGGCTGGCACCCCCCCTCCCCCCACCGCGTTCTCCTCCTGTAGATTTCTGGGGCCAGAGTACTGAGCCCTTGGGCGCACCTCCAGGGGCACGGGGGCGATGGGCAGCCTTCTGGCCTCCCATCTGGTCGGCACAGCAGAAGGGGAGCTAGAAACTGGCAGTGAGCTGGGAAGGGCCACCTTGAAAGAAACTTGTAGAATCAGAGCAACGGAGGAGTCGGCACGGTTCTGGGAAGTGGGCTCTGGCTTCTAGACCATTCTCGAACAGAGCGCCTGCTGCAGGACTTGGCGAGACCTGGCGTGCGCAGGGGGCGCTGAGGAAGACCCACAGGCGGACGGGATCCCCGCGGCTGCGTCCCAGGGTCATGAGGCGTGACCTCAGCACAGTGGGGTCTCTTCCAGGGAACAGCTGCACGTACTGGAACGGAGCTCAGCTCGTTGGGGCTGTTGCTGCGGGCGTGTGGCCCGCAGGGCACAGCCGCTAGAAATGCGGGGAAGGAGAGTTGGGGGGGGTGCGTCGGGAGATGCTGAGAGACCAAGAGGGGGGTCTCAGAGAGAGACGCGGGGAGAGGGCAGGGCCCGGGGAGGTTTGTGTGGAAGGGAAAACGGGGTTCACCCGAAGGGCCCTGACCTGGCTGCGGCCCCACAGGCGAGTGGCGAGCATGGCCCAGTCCGCCCCGAGGGAAGCGCCGAGCTGCAGCCCGTTCGGGAAGAAGAAGAAGTGCAAGGACAAGTACCTGGCCAAGCACAGCGCCAGTAAGCCGCCCCCCACCCCGGCGCGCAGAGGTGCCCAGGGCCGGGCCCCGCCGGACACAGTCCTCGCCGGGCGAGTGCGGGATTCCGGGGCAGGGCTAGTTCGGGTGTTTTGAGGTAGCTGCACCCCGTTCTCCATAGCGCGCACGCCGACAGGGCGTGCTGTCCCGGAGAGCTGGCCCCGTGGGGCAGTCGTGGGAGGGCGACAGGGCAGGCGTTGCAGCCCAAGAGAGCATCGGGGCGCCAATGCAGAAAACACTAGAAAGCTCAGGGGTGGGCTGGTTCCCCGCACACCACCCCCAGAACTGAAGGCGACCCCTCGCTTACCGCTCCCTCCTCAACGCGTGTGGACGCGGGGCGCCCCCTGCCGGTCTGCCCTCTGACAGCGCTTCGCTCTGGGTCTAGTTTTCGACCAGCTGGACGTGGTCTCCTATGAGGAAGTGGTCCGGCTGCCCGCGTTCCGGAGGAAGACCCTGGTGCTCATAGGTACCTGACCTGGGCGTGGCCCGACACTGGGCTGGCAGTGGGAGGTTCCGGGCGGACGCTTTTTCTCAAGAGTGCTTACATCTGAGGGCCGTGGGGATCGGCTGGGGACTCGGGAAAAGTCCATGCGCTCTCAGGAGCGGGGCCTGGTCCCCGCCCAGCGGCCCCCTGCCCTGGCTTTACTGCGAAGCCATCCGTGGGAGGCTCCTCATCACCAGCGCCCCTCGGGTTGGGAGCGTTCACAGAAGCTTCACTTAGCTGGTCCCATCCCGCCAATGGCCGACCCGCCCCGTCACACTCCTGTGCTCGCCGCGGTCTCCCCTGCACACCCCGTCAGAATCACCCCAGCAAGCTAAGCTTTCTCCCTGCACAGGTGCCAGCGGCGTGGGCCGCAGCCACATCAAGAATGCACTGCTGAGCCAGAACCCGGAGAAGTTCGTGTACCCGGCGCCCTGTGAGTACCCTGTGATTTCACACAAGTGTTTGGTCATAAAAACAAAATGCAACTTGGAGACATTAGAATTGGTACCTGGGCCTCCCCGGGGGCCTCGGATCAGTCTCAGGCTATCCCTGCAACGCCTGCATCCATCCCCGGCCAGGGAGCTGCCCACAGGGCACGGCAGACCTCTCCTGTCTCCCCGCTGCTCCCCTTGGGAGTGGATTTCAGTCTGTCTGCCTGTTCTACTCCCCGCTCTGGCTCTAGTGGGTCCTCTAACCGCCCCCCCCCACCTCTGGCCTGCACCCCAGCTCTTCTAGACACAAAAAAAATTCAAATAAAATCAGGTTAAAAAGAATAGGTACCTGTCATCACCCACCACAGAGATCCGTGGGGGACAGGGCGGCGGGGGTTGGGGGGCTTCATTTCCAGAAGTGCCTCCTTGTGGTGCGTTCGTTCCCAGAGAGCTACAGCCATTGAGCCGACGCTCAGACACTGTCTCTGGGGAGGGGAGACGAGCTTTTCTGAGACCGGGGGAGGCGTGCGCTGAGGAGTGCGAGGCAGGAACCCGTGGGGGCATGGTGCAGGGGCACAGCCTGCCGGGCTGGTGGGCCGGGCTTCCAGCACGTCATTCAGCTCGTGCAGGGGCAGGGCTGGGGTTGCCCCATGGCCTTTGCCCAACGTCAGTTCTCACCAGACACCACGCGGCCGCCAAGAAGAACGAGGAGGACGGGAAGGAGTACCACTTCATCTCCACCGAGGAGATGACGAAGGGCATCTCTGCCAACGAGTTCTTGGAGTTTGGCAGCTACCAGGGCAACATGTTTGGCACCAAATTCGAAACAGTGCGCCAGATCCACGCGCAGGACAAGATCGCCGTCCTTGACATTGAACCCCAGGTACGCGGGCCGGAAGGCATGGGGGCGCCCGTGGGGCTCGGGCCGGAGAGGAGCCCACTCACTGCTCTGCCCCCTCTTCCCAGACCCTGAAGATTGTCCGCACGGCCGAGCTCTCACCGTTCATCGTGTTCATCGCTCCCACGGACCAGGGCGCGCAGGTGGGAGCAGGCTCGGGGGCTGTGCAGGTGGCCTCTGCTTCCCCCCAGGCCACGCCGCCTTGCCTCATTCGGGAGTTGGGGGGAACGAGTCAAATCACACATGAACCCGGGTACTGCGAGGACAGGTGGCGCTGAAATGCAGCTGCTGGGGTGGCTGTGGGGAGGGCTCTAGCCCTTGTTCCCCACACGCCCGCCTGCACCGTCTGTTGGGAAACCTCACGGGGGCCTGGGCTCAGCATCTCTGCCGGGTGCTGCGCAGTAGAGGAGACGAAGGTGCTGTCCGCTGCTCTTGGCCCTAAGGCGCTGGTCACCTGCACCCTCTTTGCTCACGACCCTCACCTTTTTCTTAGTGTCTTGAATTCTGTGTGAGGCTGAGCATCGCTTGCAAGCACCTTCAGCTCAGGCGTCTCTCGAGGTTCCACGGTGCAGCTATGCGTGGCTGCGGCTTCTAGGGGTGTGCCCAGTCCTTTCCCGGGGCTGTGGCTCTCCCTGTGAGAGATGCCCAGGTCAGCTGCAGGGAGCTGTCAGTCTTCCAGAAGGGTCTCATGCTTTGTCATTGGGGTTCCCTTGAGGACCCCTGAGAAAGGCGGTGTACTGGAGTGGCTGGGCTGTTAACGTTCTCAAGCAAGACCTTTAAGGTCAGAGTCTTTCAGCAGCTGATTTGGGTCTGAGCCGGGCCGGCAGGCTTGCTTGCCCCTCACTGGCCCGCGGGCGGTGCGCATCACCAGGCTTCTCTGTTCGCAGACTGAGGCCCTGCAGCGGCTGCAGAAGGACTCCGAGGCCATCCGCAGCCAGTACGCGCACTACTTTGACCTCTCGCTGCTCAACAATGGCGTCGATGAGACCCTTAAGAAGCTGCAGGAGGCCTTTGAGCAAGCGTGCGGCGCCCCGCAGTGGGTGCCTGTCTCCTGGGTGTACTAGGCTGCTCTCCGGCCGGGAACTGTACTCCCCGGGCTTTAAGACACACAGGGTCGCTCCAGCTTTTTCCTCAGCTTCCAGCTCTCTTCAAGTCTCCTACCTGGGCCCAGGGTGTCTCTCTTGATTACGCTGACTGTCCTGCTAATCAAACTCGGGGCTCCCTGTGCCCCAAAAGCCTGCGCTCCTTCACCTTTCATTACACTGGCTGTTTCCTTTGTCTTTCCTTTGGAGAAAGCATTTTTAACTGCAGCTGCTGTGCGCTAGGATGATGCCTGTTCTAAGCAATAAAACATTGGTGTGAAAATGCCAGTGGCCTCGGAGCTCTGCAAAGGGACACAGTGCCTGCTTTGAGCACCCAGGGGACGAGCATGGGTGTCCCATCTCCCTGTTCAGCAGCAGGCCTCAGCCTAGCGGGCGGAATGACCCCACCTCCCCCGGGGCGGTCTGCATTAGGAGACCCACCTGCGTGCATAAGTCATGTGAGAACAAGCAGGCCGCTCTGCAGCCGGGCTCCCCCTGCAGGGGGCTCCGTGAAGGCCACATGCACAGCCTCTTCCCTCCCCCCCACCCCAGCTTCCTCCACTGGTGGCCCAGGTGACACTGTCCTTCAGTCCTTTCTAGCCTCAGCCCAAGACATTTGCCTTCAGAACCCGCTCTGTACTCGAGGCATGAGGTTGTCCTGTCCTGTGCCAAAACCCACTGAAGGCATTCATTGAGTTCCCTGTATCAGCGATCCAGGACCCCGGCCTCAGGGCTGCGGCCCAAGACCCCACCCCCTGCCATCAAGGGTTCATTTTCCTCTTGTACCCAACTACACGGTTCTGGCGTTTACTCCACGCCGGCCTTCTGGTCGTTGAATGTCCCACCTGCCCAGTAGGTGAGTGGTCTCGCCCACCTGTGCCCTTCATCTAGTGTGCTGCGGGGAATGGGGGAATGCTGTGTCATGACATCGAAATCAAATTTCAGATAAGCCATACAGGTCCTGAGGTTTATCATCAAGATACTGTGTTCTAGCTCAAGGACTGCCAAGCCACAGGAACGCTTAAGAAACTTAAGTCAACTTTAATAAGTAAAAATTACAAGTCTTCTCCCAGCAATGAGTGATTTCTTCCTTTAAAAGAGGGTGAGAACGAGGGTACAGGAATGGGGGGGCTCCTGTCACAAAGCAGCAGGTACACAACGCTACGCATGAGTTGATGAAGCCGGGCCGGGGACCCACGTCCAGAAGGTAAACGGGAGGCAGCGGCGACCTCCGCACCAGACCCCGTCCTCACAGGGCAGCGGAGAGCTTTGTGCACCGGCAGCAACGTGCGGTGGCTGCGGCTCCGCTTCCTGGCAGGAATTGCACTGAGCAGACCCATTTCTACAAACTGCGGGGGGAGGGCGCGGGCGGGGCGGCAGTGCTGAGACTGGGGTGAGGCCCCCACTCCTGAGCAGAGAAGTCAGTGGCACCGAGCCGCCTCCACGCCCCCATCCTTAAAACAGGACGGGAGGGATGACCACACCGGTCACTCACACCGCCGGAGCGTCCCGCCCCGGGCCCGCCTCGCGCGCCCTGGCAGAAGGGAACCGGTTCTCTCAATAAGGCTTGAATTTCTCCTCGGAGCTGGTCGCTGCTCGGGGGACCCAGCTAGTCAGACACCGCTTCCGCTTTTATTCTCTTCTTCTTCTTCTTCTTCTTCATGGTGTCGCTGTCCTGCGGGGGGGAGGGGGGCGAGCACACGTCTGCCGCAGGAGCCCCCGCCTCTCCTGGGTCTGCAGCAGGGCCCCCAGGTCCCGAGGTGCCAGCTCAGTCCTGCGCTCGCCACCAGGCCCGCAGCAGCAGCAGCAGCAGCCCCATGCCACCCCCCGCGCCCCCAAGACCCACACGTCCTACGTACCCCCTCTCCTGGCACCCCGTCTCCAGGCCCATCTGCACTCTCAGGCGCTGCCTTTGCCTTCTTGTCCTTCTTCTTCTTTTTCTCCTTCCTGAGCGGCTGTGGGGCCACTGGAGCAGCATCCTCGCTTTCGCTCTCTCGCTTGCGCTGCCCAGACAGGCAAGAGTTAGCCCTTGGACAAAGACGGCTGAGAAAGGTGGGCCCACTGGTCTGCGGACCCCCACCCTGACAGACCCTGCCTGCAACCAGCAGGCCCCGCCCAGACCCCCGGGGAGCAGGCCGGAGCCAGCACACCAGTTTCTGGGCTTTGGGAGCCTGAGCCCAGCTCTGCCCCACGGGTCTCACACGGCCTGAGTGTGTCTCCGGTGAACACAAGGGCTCAGCTGCTCCACACTGACCCCGAGGCCCCACGGAAGCCCGTCGTGAACAGCGCTCACCTTTGCAGATTTCACCTGCTCAGCTGCCAGCGATGGGGCTTTGACCACATCAGCCGCCGCCTCTCCCCTCGCCGAATCGCTGAAAGGGAGCAGAAGCCAGGATCGTCCGTGTGGCCCGGCTCCCCCAGGGCGCTGCAGCCCCAGGTCCGGGACCCTATCTGGCATGGCTAGAGCCACTAAGGGGGACGCTGGCCAGGAAAGAGCCTGCCGCTTACTGCTCGCAAACAGCCCGCAGGGTCCTGAGAGCCAGACTAGAAAAGGGTCAAGTCTGCCGCACGGGCCCCGCTTCACATGGTCCGGCTCGGCGCACACCCCCCCCCCGCCCCCACCTGTGCCGACACGCCCTCACCTGTAGTCGACGTACTCCTGCGTCCAGGCAGCAGGGGTGCTGTCCGTGGCCTTGCCGTGCTTGTCCAGGAGGCCCTGCTTGATCATCAGCTTCTTCTGACTCGCCTGGTGGGCCAGCCGGCAGGAAGCGCGTGTTAGAACCGGATGCGCCCGCACCGGCTCGACAAGGCCCCCCCCCCCCCCCCCGGTTCCCCTCATGTGCTCCCTCCGACGCCAACAGTGGGCACAGTTCTTGCCACCACGGATTCTCCCCCTTTCACCTACACACGAGTGTGGGCTCAAGATTCCCTGGGGGCCCTTGAGGCACACCCCTGTATCACACAGGAACCTGAAGTGACGGGTGGGCCTGCCGGCCTGCACGCTCACTGCACGCTCACCTTCGGCCCCAAACCCCACTTCCGAGGGTAGGTGTCTCTCTCCATGATCACCCTCTTGATCTTGGCCACGATCCCGTGGTCGCAGGTGGAGATCACCGCCGTGGTCATCAGGGCTATGGCTGCGGGCAGCAGGGAGAGACGACGCTGACACCTGCCACCACCTCACACTGCTTTTCTTTTCTTTTTTTTGTGGGACCCTCGCCGGCGGCTGGGGAACGAACTGGTGCTGCAGAGGCTGCCCGCAGCCTCACAGCCCAGCGCTCAACCACTGCGCCACCAGAGGAGGCCCCACACTGCTTTTCAATAGCCACTGCAGTCACGGCGCTGCCACCTCAGGTGAGGGGCGCCCAGAGGCTCCCTCCGGGCAGGCAGGGACCCTCGCAAGTCCCGTCCCACTCGCCAAGTCAAAAAAATACCAGTAGGGACTGCCCCGGGCCTACACTTTCCAGCTCCCCGAAGACGTCACAAGTTCAATGAGTCATTCCTTCAACATGGCCAGACAGCACTGGAAGTTCACCAATGCTGAGATGCCTGTTTTTAGCTCAGGCAGGTGCCATCTCCGGGGCTGGCAGCCAGAGTGGCACACACAGGGAACAGAATACCCCCACACCCCTCGCGAGAGCAGCTGACCCCCAGCCAAGTCACCACTGCAGAGACAAGCAGCTCCCGGACTCGCTCGCCACGGCTCCATCCAGACACAGCCCGGGAGGCACAAGACCCCCGCCAGCCGGCGTGCTCACCCATGCAGATAGCCTCTCCTTTGGTGGTGATGACCACGATCTCCTGGTTGACCTCGATGCCGTCCTCATACCGTAGCACCCCCGGGAGCATGATCTTGGCCCCATAGCAGATGGCGTTCACCTGGGTGAGGGCGGCGTGGAGGCTCAGGCTCAGCCATGGCTCTCAGCCATGCCACCCCCACACAGGTAGACAGGGAGGAGGCCCCCCTCTGCACATAAAGGGGCTCAGTCACAGCATGCCAGTGCTCGTGCTACTGCTCACCCCCAAGACAGAGCCAGGAGACCCGGGCCACACAGCATTCACAGGCTGACGTGCAAGTCCAGGCCTGCTCCTGTCTCGGCTTCACTCACCTAGAGCTGCTGACCACACGCCTCCTGCTCTTTAAACTCAGCCAAGGCCAAGGTCTACGTCACGTTTATATCATTGCTACACGAGATTCATTTTTTTCAACAATTGTGCTTTGTTCTATCGTACCTTCTCAATTTTTCTTGCGGTCTTGTATTATAAACTGATGCTCCCAATAATCTGTCAACCCTTTGTACTACTGAAAACTTGAATATGATCAAACTATAATTATTCAACATCCGCCAATTTGGGTATTTTGTATTGTAGCTACATAGCACTGAACAAAAACTGATCAGGTCTCTACTGCAAACACCATCTTAATTTTTAAAAAATCACATCCTCGGGGCCTCCCTGGTGGCGCAAGGGGTTAAGACGTAGCACTATGAAGCTGTCCGCAGCTTCTGCAGCCAGGGAGCTACCCACATGGGGCAAGAGACTTCTGTCTCGCCCGCTGCTCCCCTCAGCAGTGTATTTCAATCTGTCTGTTCTGTTTCCCACTGTCTCTGGTGAATCCTCTCACCCCCCACACCTCTGGCCTGTACCCCAGTTCTTATACACATAAAATAAATAAATCTTAAAAAAAAAAATCACATCTTCAAATCATAATTCCCCAGTAGAAATAAAAAGCTATGGGGACCCCCCGCGTGGCACAAGGGGTTAAGACACAACCTATGAAGCGATCCGCAGCCTCTGCAGCATGAGTTTGATACCTGGCCAGGGAGCTACCCACATGGCGCAGCAGACCTCTCCTGACCTGCCCACTGCCCCCCTCAGCAGTGCACTTCGGTCAATCTGCCTGTTCTGTTCCCCACTGATGGTGAATCCTCTCACCACCCCCAAACCTCTGGCCTGTACCCCAGTTCCTGAATGCATAAATAATCTTTTTTAAAAAATGATAAAAAAAGAAAAAAGTAAAAATTTAAAAAATTCTGCACTACCTGGAAACTTACTAAATCACCACTAGAGAAGAAATGCAAAGTGAAGTAATTAAGTACACTCTTAAATCCTCAAGGACTCCTCCAGGAACAACGCCACGCAGCTAACAGACTCAGGCAAAAGGCCCAATAAGCGCAGCCTTGTGGCGGTGCTTTCAGCCGCTACGACTGATGTGACTGTAACGTGGCCCCTTCACTGCCGCTCCTAAAGAATTGCCATTTTCTCTCTGAAATCCTCTAGTCTGAACTTTTCTCCTCAAGATTTATTTATTTATGCACAGAAGAACTGGGGTGTTGGTGGGGGGTAGGGGGAGGATTCCCCAGAGACAGAGTGGGAAACAGGCGGATCTACTGAAGCACACTGCTGAGGAGAGCAGCAGGCAAGATGGGGGTCTGCTGCACCATGTGGGCCAGCTCCCTGGACGGCGATCTCAGGCCATGGAGGTGACAGCCTGAGACTCAATCCCTAGGCCACAGGGAGGCCCAGCTACTCTGAACTTTTTAGTCTCAACAAAAGTCCCTTTTAGAGCAATAATGTAAATAAAACAAGTTTCTCAGGCACATGCAGAACCGGGCCATGCGAGGGCAAATCTCACGAGCCATTCCTTGCACCTCATGCTCTGGGAGAACTGAGCAAACATTTAATTCACTTGCCTTTTTCTGAGATGGAATCACACCTGACATTAAACTTCTACTTTTAATTCAGGACATTTGTTTTTAATGAGAGCGTTAGTTTACATTAGCAACATGAACAGACTGCAGGGTCCAATCTCCGAAACCAGAAACAGAACCATCCACCTTAAGGCAGACTCGAGCGCAAACGGCAAGCTCTGGCTCGAAGCGCAATGAGGGCCTGAGTGCGCACACGATGCCCCGACAGGACTTAGCCACAACCTACCGCGCTGTCTTTCATGACCAGCCGCTTGTGCGACGTCAGCAGCTTCTCCAGCGGGTACACGACACGCCGCAGGTAGCGCTCATCCTTGTGGTTGTCATACAACCACTGCGCATCCAGCACGTCGTGCATCGTCACCATGTGGTCCTGGAAAGAGTCAGGCTCAGAGTCGCTCCGTGTCACCACAGCTGTGGTGGCCCAGCAGACCCCGACTAGCCAGACTGGAATGACTCGAGTCAGGTCTCCAGAACCTTCTCTGGCTCCCAAACTCACCGACAGACTCTGTAGGCCAGGAGGTGAACGAACAGAGAATGGACCTTCTCTCCCATCACCAATCCGAGCCCAGGGTTTCATGTCCCAAAGTTCAATTAGCAGAACAGGGAAGCTGCCCTGAACTGGACTCAACACTTTGGACACGGCCTCACGCGGAAAAGGAAGCAAGGCCCTGCAGGCGCCGCCCACCCAGCGTACCTTCTCGCTCATGACTCCAGAACGAACCCGCCGAAGCTCCTGCATCTGCCCGCCAACCCCCAGTAACAGGCCCAGGTGCACACACAGCGTGCGAATGTAGGTGCCAGCCTCACAGCTCACCCAGAAGATTCCTAGGACGGGAAAGTATGTGTTTTGCAGAGCAGACACGTCACTGGATGGGAACACAGAGCCAGTGACAAGACATAGGCCACGCCACACCATGGACCCAAGGCCTCTCCTTTTAACAGAATTCTCAAGAACGCGTTCTCTGGCCCTGTGTGCCACGCTGCCTTGGCTCCTCCCCGCCTCAGGACCCACCTAGTCTCCTCTCAGGGTCGTACTCGACCATCCTGCTCTCATAGATGGTCCGCACGCGGAGCTGCCGCTTCACCGCTGCAATGAGTGGGGGGCGCTGGAATAAGGCGCCCGTCAGAGTTTCTAGAGCCTGAAACCAAAAGAAAGATGCTGTGTGGACTGGCAAGCCAGACAGAAGGGCGCCCCTGGGAGTTTAAGGACACGAGTACTCTTGAAGTCACTCCTGATGTAAGACGCCCCTACCACCTCTGCATCCGTCTTCAGCACCAGAGATGCACAGCGCCGACCAGAACCTCGGCCAGGGAGACACGGCCGCCACTACCATCTGCCGTCGCCTGTCTCCAGATGTATGGGGGCTCAGAGACGCAAGGGGTCCAAGGCTGCCCCGCCCCCCCCACCCTACAGCACACTCACCCTAGAAAGCTGGGTCCCCCCTTCAATAGCATTGTGCAGCCGGACAATCCCCACGTACTCTTTGCCTGAAAGATGACAAGAGTGGTCAGGGGCAGCCGCTGGCTTTGCTGTGCTTCTCACAGGCCCACATGACTCCCCGCACATGCGGCAGCAAGGCCAGCTGCCCTTGCTTCAGCGACCCTGTGTTAGGCCTATCTCACAGGGCTGAGTGTCCCAGCACTGGGGTTGTGACAGGAACAGTCACAGTACCAGGTGCAGAGCCTGGCCAGGCCAAGAGCTCCCCAAATGCAAACAAGGAGGGCCCTTGAGGAGGCCCCCCAGGACCAGCTTTGCCACCGGGCTCACACGGGGACAGAAGGCCGAAGCGGATGTGGTCACTTCCGGAGCCACAGGCAGCGGTCCAATGAGCCGCCTCTGCCACATACCTGCGCTCTGCTGGGACTTCACCAGGCGCGTGGCTCTTTCAATGCACACGATCAAGCAGCCGGTCACCTTGGGGTCCAGAGTGCCGCTGTGTCCTGTCTTCTCCACCCGAAGTATCCGTCGGATCCAGGCCACCACCTCGTGGGAAGAGGGGTTGGAAGGCTTGTCGAGATTGATGAAGCCGGTCCTGAAATGGAAGACAATGGCTGTGCCGCTGGTGCTTCCTCCTGTGAGACTCATCAACACAGGCCCAAGCGCTTAGGACAAGGGTCTGAGACATGCTGGGTCCCAACACTTACCGGATATAGTCCCCAATCTCCCGCTTCAGAGGATTTGAACCACAAGGGAGAGGTGTATAGTGTGTCGTCCTTACGTTTAGCTTATCAAAGTTCTAGGAAGCAATGACACAACACCAAGCAAACTCAGTAAACCATTGTGACATGAGACCAGAGCGGACACGACGGCCAACCGTGACACGGCCACCCTTCCGGTGTGTAAAATGGGGTTTCGCTGCTAGGTGGTCATCACCTGCTACAACAGACCGAGCTGCCGTACGTGCAACGACTACCCCCCACCCCAGAATAAGACAACCTGATCACCCGTCCAGGGACCCTCAGGGGACTGTCAGCCTCGACCTCTGGTACAGAACAGAGGGTCCAGCACAGATGTTAGCACAAGGGTGACTCGCCGGCTCCTGCTCCAGAGGCTGCCAGCCCTGCCCTTCTCATGCCTGCTCCTTCCCCTGCCCACTCCTTTCCCCAGCTGACCCCCAGCCTGAAAAAGCACCCTTAACTGAATCCATCCTTCTCATCACCCAGTTTAGCCTTATCTTGTTGCCACAAACAGCAATATCTTGGTAACTCCCAAGCCTAGTGACGACCTTGCCTGATTCCAGCGTCCTACAACAGAGAAGCACAGACTTCTAGAAAGCACGAGCTGGCCAAACAGCCGCTCCACTGTGTTGAATTATATAAGCAAACCTCCTCCTTTCACTTCAGTTCATTCAGTGAAACGCTTTTGCCGATGGGTGTGTCAGCAACTTTTTCTTTTTTTTTTTTTTTTATAGAGGCATGTTTTATTTATTTATTTATTTGTTTGTTTGTTTTGTTTATACATGCACTGGGTACAGTCAGAAGCGCAGGAGGGTGAGAGAATTCACCAGAGCCAGAGCAGGGAGCAGAGCAGGCAGAAGGACCGAGGTACACTGCTGAGGGGAGCAGCGGGCGGCAGGAGAGGTCTGCGCGCCATGTGGGACCCTCCTCCGGTGGCCAGGGAGCAGCCGGGGATCGAACCGGCGCCGCAGAGGCCACGGGCAGCTTCGCAACCCAGCGCTCAACCACTGCGCCACCGGGGAGGCCCCTGTCAGCAACTTTTTCTACCCCAACCTTCCCTCCCAGTCTGAGTTAACGCACAGCAAATCATTTGTGAGACCTCAACTCACCAGTGAACCACCCAGTCCAATAGCCAGTGATTCCACAGGCCATTACCTACCAGACACTGAATTACCTCCCACAGCCCTCAGCTCAAATAAGAAAAAGTATCCCCAGCAAACAGAAAAGTTAACCAACCGGCCCCAGGTGACACACCGCCTTACTTAAGTGGTATGTCTCCTCAGCCCCCTGTTCTCAAGCACCGGGCAGTCCCCCTCCAAGTGGGACCCCCAAAATGGTTTAGTCTGCAATTACTCGTTCTGACGCTTTGTTTTCTACAATGGTGATAGGTATGCTGGAAATGAAGACAAAGGGGTCCTTTGGGCCTCCCTAGTGGTGCAAGGGGTTAAGACACAACCTACAGCCCCCCCTCCCCCCGCCCCGGTGGCGCAGGCAGTTGAGGGCAGCGCTGTGGGCCGGCGAGGGTCCTACATGGCGCAGCAGACCTCTCCTGTCTTGCCTGCTGCTCCCCTCAGCAGTGTATTTCATCGATCTGCCTGTTCTGTTCCCCGCTCTGTCTCTGGTGAATCCTCTCAGCCTCCCGCGCATCTGGCTTGCACCCCACTTCTTGTATAAATAAATAAATCTTAAAAAAAAAAAAAAAAAGACAACCTACAAAGCTATCTGCAGTCACTGCAGCTTGAGTTCGATCCACAGCCAGCCAGGGAGCTACCCACATGGCGCAGCAGATGTCTCCTGTCTCGCCCACTGCTTCCCTCAGCAGTGTATTCCAGTGGATCCGCCTGTTCTGCTCTCCACTGTCTCTAGTGAGTCCTCACTCCTAGTACCTCTAGCATGTCCCGCAGTTCTTGTATGCATAAATATATACTTAAAAATAAAATATTCTTGGGCCTCCCCGGGTGGTGCAGCGATTGAGCGCTGGGCTGCGAAGCTGCCCACAGCCTCTGCAGTGCCAGTTCGATCCCCGGCCCCCGGGCGAGGGTCCCACATGGCACGCAGACCTCTCCTGCGGTGCTCGCTGCTCCCCTCAGCAGTGTATTTCGTCGGTCTGTCTGTTCTGTTCCCCGCTCTGGCTCTGGTGAATTCTCTCACCATCCCACGCTTCTGACTGTACCCAGTGCTTGTATGAATAAATCTTTTTTAAAAAAATAAATAAAATATTCTTGGTCTGAGAAGCCTGGAGAAACACAGCTTTTGACCATCAGCAGGCACTTCCTCCACAAGGCAGGCAGCACTGAAGACCAGTGAGCCATGCTGGCTGCAAGGGCCTCGCACCGGCCTGAGGCAAAACACCTACCTTTAACAACAGGGGCCACTGAGATGTGTCTAACTGCGCCACTTTGGATTCAGGTTTGATAAGAAATTCTTCAGCATGTTGGATTTCCTTCCAAAGAACAGAAACGGCCATTAGACGTCCTGCCCGCCTCCCTGTGGTCCGTCTGCACCGCAGTGAAAAACAAGGCAGTCCACGCCTCCTGCCTGAGAACTCCAGGGGAGAGGGAATGGGGCCTGATGGAAGAGGCACCAATGTGGTGCCTTGGAGATAGCTACAACTATGGGGGGTGGGGGTGGGGGGACAGTTTCACTGAGGTTATAGCTGTGGGTCCACACAGGCTGCCGGGCTTGCGCCCACTCAGCAGCCCCCAGCAAACCCCAGCCAGTCCTTCAGCACCTTTCCGGTCACCTGTCACCTATGCCCCTTTCGGTCCTGCAAAACGAAAGACTTCCCTACTCACCGCTACGTCTTCTTCTGGCAAGGACTTCCGCTCCTTTTTCTTCTTATGCTTCTTTGGCAAGATAAAGACTAAAGAAAAGACAAACACGGCGATTGGGCATTTCTCGCAAAAATACAGGGCAAGGAGCTTAACAGTGAGGCGGAGAGCTGGGCGGTGGCGGGGAAGGTCTGCTGGCCAACTCCTGGGCGAACCCGGCGAGGAGGCCGGCCGCGCCTGCACGTGTCCCAGCATCCTGGTGCACCACGTGGCCGTGGCGGGGCCAAAACCCGTGGTCCCGGCGCTGGCCTGCGGGCCGAAAAGTCTGCGACTCGAGTCCTTGACTGTGCCGGCCGTCTTGAGGCGTCTAGAAGGCTGGGGACCCTCGGCCCGCACCCCTCGGCCCCTTCCCCGCCTGAAAGACCCGCTCTCAGTCCCCGCATGGAGGGCGCGGACCGCGGTGGCACAGGGCCGACTAGGTCTTCAAGCGAGGCGCGGGCCGGCGTGGCCGACGTCTTCCGACGGCGATCCGGGCCCCGAGGATCTCTGCAGCGGCTGGGGGCCCGGGCCTGCGGCGCCTCGCCACCGCAGGGGCCTCTCCCTTGCCCGCCGCCCCGTGCCGCTCAAGCCAAGGCCGGCCAACGGCCGAGGCGCCCCGCGCGCCGTCGCCGCGCCCCCCGCCGCGGCCCCCGAGCCGGCGGGGGCGCTCCTACCTTCCTCGTCCGCCATGATGCCCCGCACAGCGTGCGCGCCGCGTGGGCCCGAGCCGAGAAAACGGTGCCGCCGCCGCGCCGTCAGGCCGCGCCGCTGGCCCCGCCTAGGTGTGCGCCGCCGGTGCGTGCGCCGCGGACCGGGGCGGGGCCACGCCGGCCGAGCCCCGGCGCACGCAAGCCTCCGGCGTCGCTCATTGGCCGGCTCGGCTTGACGGCTGCGCGTCGGCGCCTGCGCCGCGGTCTCGCACCGCCCCGGGGAGCGCGGTCGCGGCCGTGGGCGGGGCGCGGGCTGAGGGCGGGGCCGGGCGGGGCCGGGGCGGGGCCAGCCGGGCCGAGGGAGCACGCGGCCGTGGCGCTGGCGGGCTGGCCCCGCCTAGTGGGGGAGGGCGCGCAGCGACGCCGCGGACGGAAGGCGCTCACTCGGCGTAGAGCGGCGCGGCTTCCGGGCGGACTCCCGCCGGCACCGACCCGGGCGCCAGGTGCAGGCGGCCGCGCCCGCGCGACCCGAAGGGGCGCCTCCCGCCCCAGCCGTCGCTCCCGGCTTCCGTCACGCTCTGGTCCGCCCCGCCCGAGAGGGCGGCCGCCGCGCGTCCTGTAACAGCCGCCGTGGACGACCCCTGACGGCCGTGCTTTCCTCACCGCGCGCTCCGCCCTGCCGGAGGCCGTTTCCACTTTCTTCGCGCGGTGCCAAAAAACGCGGCTCTTTCCCGCCCGTGTGGAGTTTACGCTGCTTCCCGCCGGGGTGGCAATGACGTGAACTTGCCGCGGCCAAGCCACCCAGCCACCCACCTTGTCGCTTCCCTGTCACTTGCTGCTGCTTCCTGGGCGCCACTGGGCTGCACAGGTCGCAGCCGTTGACCCATGCGGCCGCTCCAGCCTTCCTCTTGCTCCCTGGGAGCTCATTGCTCTCATTGCTCTCGTAGCAAAGCCTCTCGACCTGGTTCTCAGGACAGATTGGGTTCGGCGGTGCCTCAGCGCTCCCAGGCAGTCCTGCCCTCCTGAGGGCCCCTGCTTTGCCCAGGGGCCTCCTGCAGGTTCCGCTGCTTCTGCTTTCTCCAAGTAGTGTCTTCTGGACAGAAAAGCCATCCCCCCCGTTGTCAGGACCTGTGCCTCCTCCGCACAGAGCCCTGCACTGCCTTTCCATCTTTTGTGGGGTGAAGAGTGACCACCCAGCAAGTGTCTTAACCCCTGAACCATGCCACTGTGACCTTTTCAAAAAACAGTTTCCATCTGATTCTCTTTCTGCGACCATTTTCTCTCACTCCTGCCCTTGCTCACAGCCCTGCTGCCCCCTGCTTCTTGAAAGTCACGACTGGGGACACCCCCTTTTCCTCCCCTGAGAAGGGAAGGGACCTTGTTTATTGTCTCTCTCTTCACAACACTGTTACCTTATGTAGACATTGTGGCTATTAAGTCACTGCCCTGTGCTCTGCTCCTTCAAGATGTGCACATTCAAGTGTCTGTTGATTGAATCTCTGCCTTCTCAACCCAGAGGCCCCACGGACCTTCACACCCCAACATGAAAAGCTCCTCTTCCTCACCTGCTGAGGTTGCTCTGGCCTTTCTTGGAGGCTTGCACCCAAATCACCAGGACGGTTCACACAGTTATGCCAACTGTCCCCAGGTCGACTCCCCACTCCACAATATCTCCTGTTCGACGTCTGCAGAGCTGGCAGGTTGGAAGCCTAATGTCACCAGCATCCCTCTGACTGCTTTTCTGCCTCCTAGACTTGCTGTTCTGGCCATTGCACGCAAGTGGGGCATTCACTGCTGCTCCATTTGTCACCTCCACACGGCGTGCTGTCTGACTCACACTCCACTGTACGGCCAGACGGCATTGGTTTCTTTTTTTTTTTTAATTTATTTATGCATACAAGAGCTGGGGTACAGGCCAGAGGTGCCGGGAGTGAGAGGATTCACCAGAGACAGAGCGGGGAGCAGAACAGGCAGATTGACTGAAATCCATTGCTGAGGGGGAGCAGCGGGCGAGACAGGAGAGGTCTGCTGCGCCATGTGGGTAACTCCCTGGCCGGGGATCGAACTTGTGTTGCAGTGGCTGCAGACAACTTCATAGGTTGCATCTTAAACCCTTGCACCACCAGGGAGGCTCCATGGATGGCATTGTTTTCTGCAGCCTCCACCCCTCTCGCCTCGTCGCGTTCCAACTCCATGTCGAACTTTCTTTTTTTTAAAAAAAAAATTATTATTTATGCATACAAGAGCTAGAGTGTAGGTCAGAGGTCCAGGGGTGAGAGGGCTCACCAGAGACAGAGTGGGGAGCAGAAAAGTCAGACTGACTGAAATGCACTGCTGAGGGGAGCAGCATGGAGGGTCTGCTGCACCCCCTGGGTCAGCTCCCTGGCCGGGGATCAGACTCAGGCCAGGCCATAGGGGTAATAGCCTGAGACGGTGTTGAACTGTGTAAGGAAGTGCAGACTTCTGTTCCAGGGCCACACTGCCCACAATGGCTCGCTGCTGCTCATGGCCGACTCCACTCGATACCAGCTAACAGTGTGGCACTGAGGTGTTCAGGTGACTTGGATTACACAGCCAGCTTGCGTTTCAACGGAGGACTAAAGCAAGTGTGAGTATCTAGGCCTTACCTATATTTTTACCCCAAATTCCAGAGACCTGAGCTGTGATTCCCTCACATGCTGGACAAGCCCCCGCAGCACCCTAACATGCTATGCCGCCTCCAGGAAGAGGCCGGGCAAGCACTACACTTCAGCTCATGGCAGCGGTTCCGGCCCCACCACAAGCACCAGGCTCCTCCTCGCCGTTGTCTCCTTCCATTCAGATAGCCCAGGCCGGGGGATCCCGCCGGAGGCTGGCCTACTTGGACTTTTATCACTTAGAGACACCGTTAACGAGCAAAAGCAACAAACTCTTCTGTCAACCCCAAATAGCATGTATTGGAAGGGGCTTGAGGCTTGTGCGCTCAGTAAAGGACAGGCTAAGAATGACTGTGATAGAAGTGAGACGGTGAGGAAGCGAGAACAAATGAGTTGTGTGTGCGCTCGGGTTAGGGAAGGTCAAGGGCAGGCCTCCCCCTTGTTTATGGCTCATCCCTCACTTCCTTCCACAGCACGACACAAAGCTACATGGTTACTGGACTCCAGGGACGCGCTGGAGAAATAAACAGAGAAAGCCACGCTGAACGGAAGGCTCAGCAGCATCTCTGTGTGCCCTTCTGAAGAGGCAGACAAGGCCCACCCTCCCTCCCCTCCCCTTGGTTCCATTTCAGCCCCACCCCAGCTGCCTTGACCATAGGATTGTTTTAAGATATTTCACAATGTTTCACTGGTCAAATGTGTTCAATACAATTGGCTGCACAAATGTTCCTTGTTAATAACACCCCCTTCTGATGGGGACAGGCTGTGCAGGGGATGGGGGCGTGACTCAGTAAGCTTCAGATGGTTGAATCCTTTGTCACCTGCTTTGCCGGTGTCTCCTGCAGTGACAGTGGCCGGTAGGGCAACTGGAGGAGCTAGACATGGTCCAGTGGCTCTCAGTCCCCAGTCGGTGGGACCAGCCTCGCGCCTTTGTCAGCCACACCCCGACTCGTGAGGTTGAGTCATAAAGTCAGGGTAGTCAGCTGACTGTGCAAGATGCCATTCCCTACCTCAACTCTGCCTTCCAGACCCTTCTGCTCTGGCCATGAGAAGAAACCCATCATTGGATAGTCTATGGCTCAGAGCATGTGGCAGATCCTGTCGGTCGTGGTGTTGTGTCCTAGCTAGCAGCATGGTGGAAGCTTCAGAAGGCCACTGGTAAAGAGAAGGAAGGGAATAATAATACAAGCAGAAACCAACAAGATAGAGATTAAAAAGTTACACCAAATATCAATGAAACTAAGAGTTAGCGCTTCACCAAATAGAAAACAAAATAGGCAGCTCCCCTGCCCACCTGTGACTCTGCAGGTGTCTCTTTTCCTTTCTCTTTTTCCTAGTAAATCTGTCTTTTTAAAATGTAAAAAAAAGAAAGGCTAGACCTTGAGCAAAGGTAACAAAGAAAAGAGAGAAATCATTATTAAGCAGAATCACAGCTGAGAGGGGAGAAATCTTCCCAGATAGCACAGAGTACAAAGGATCAGAAGAGATTACTTCACTAAATTCTTTGACCTTCAAGAAATGGGCATGTTTCTAGGTCAATATGATCTTCTAAGACTAACCCAGGAAGAAACAGAAGTCTTGAATAAATCGATGACATCGTGAAAATTGAAGCAGTAATAGGGCTTCCCTGGTGGCTCAAGGGGTTAAGCACAGCACTATGAAGCTGTCCGCAGCCACTGCAGCTCGAGTTCGATCCCTGGCCAGGGAGGTGACCCACATGGTACAGCAGATCCCTTGTGTCTCACTGCTGCTCCCGTCAGCAGTGTATTTCAGTCAGTCTGCCTGTTCTGTTCCCCACTCTGTCTCTGGTGAATCCTCTAACCCCCCACATCTCTGGCCTGTACCCCAGCTTTTGTATGCATAAATAAATAAATCTTTTTTTAATAAGACAATTTTTTGTTAAGATTTATTTATTTAATGGGCCTCCTGGGTGGTGCAGCAGTTGAGCGCTGGGCTGCGAAGCTGCCCGCAGCCTCTGCAGCGCCAGTTCGATCCCCGGCCGCCGACGAGGGTCCTGCATAGCACACAGACCTCTCCTGCCGCTCCCGCTGCTCCCCTCAGCGGTGTATTTCGTCAGTCTGCCTGTTCTGTCCCCCGCTCTGGCTCTGGTGAATTCTCTCACCCTCCTGCGCTTCTGACTGTACCCGGTGCTTATATAAATAAATAAATAAATAAATCTTTTAAAAAAGATTAATTTAATTTTTTAATTAATTTGTTTGTTTGTTTGTTTATAATTTTTAAAAGATTTATTTATTTGCTTATTTATTTTTTAAGGTTTATTTATTTATTTATTAAGAGATCTTTTTAAAAAGATTTATTTATTTTTATTTGTTATAATTTTTAAAAGAATTTATTTATTTATTTATTTGGGTTTTTTTTTTAAAGAGTTATTTATTTATTTATTTATTTATACAAGCACCAGGTACAGTGAGAAGCGCAGGAGGGTGAGAGAATTCACCAGAGCCAGAGCGGGGGACATAACAGGCAGACTGACGAAACACACCGCTAAGGGGAGCAGCGGGCGCGGCAGGAGAGGTCTGCGTGCTATGCGGGACCCTGTCCGGCGGCCGGGGATCAAACTGGCCCTGCAGAGGCTGCGGGCAGCTTCGCAGCCCAGAGCTCAACCACTGCGCCACCAGGGGAGGCCCATAAATAAATAAATCTTTAAAAAAAAAAAAAGGAAAATTGAAGCAGTAATAAAAAAATATTCCCCAAACCGAAACTCAGAACCAGGAACCTTTACAAAGTCTGTCAAAACTTTTTTTTTTAAAGATTTGTTTATTTATGCATACAAGAACTGGGGTACAGGCCAGAGGAAGCATGGGGGAGGGGTGAGAGAATTCACCAGAGACAGAGTGGGGACAGAACAGGCAGACTGACTGAAATCCACTGCTGAGGGGAGCAATGGGCGAGTCAGGAGAGGTCTGCTGCACCCTGTGCCATGTGGGTTTCTCCATGTGGGTTTCTCCCTGGCCGACCGGGGATCGAACCCGTGCTGCAGAGGTTACGGACAGCTTCACAGCGCTGTGCTCAACCCACTGCGCCACCGGGGTGGCTCTTGGTGAGAGTTTTTGTCATGAATTGGGGTGGGATTTTGCCAACTGTTTCCTCAGCAACGGCTATCCTCGTGTCTTTCCTTGGCTTGCTCGGAGGCTGGATTGCCTGACTGATTTGCCACGACTGAAGGAGGCGTGCACTATTGGAGAAAACCCACTTGGTCTCAGTGCATAGTTGTTTTAAGTGTGAGTGATTTGTAAGGCTTTTCACTTCTTATTCAGGAGACACTTTGGCCTAGACGTTTCGGTCTTTTCCCCCAGCAGAGACCCACACTGCTGCCAGGGTCCTCCTTCTTGGCACTCGCTGCCCTCTTGTTGCTGCCAGCTTTCCCACGCCCAGTCACCCTTACCCCACTTCCCACCTGGGACGCCATGACACCCAGGACGTGTGCCAGGCTGCATGGGTGGTGGAAAATGCAGGGATGGATGGTGAAGACTGAAGTGCCAGCACCAGGGGCAGGAACTGGTGGGAGGGGCAGGACTCCCCTGCTTCGACCTCACTTCCTGCTCCCTGGCTCTGCCCCTGGACAATGCTTCCCACAGGGCCCCCACCTGGCTTCTGCCTAGTGATGGGGCCACCTGCCACCTGGTGCCCCAGAACCAGGAGGCCACCTCCGGCCTAGCACACCGCTGGCCTGCTGGGTGTTCACCATCAAGTGCAAATGCAGTCGCAGTTCAACAACAGGGATCCTCTGTGGGAATAAAGGTTGGGGTCATCCACCAGTGAGGAATTCTGGCCAACTGAGGTGCTGGCTCGAAAGTCATGGCAGGGTGTGCAAAAGGATGCTATGATGGGCCGTCACAGCCTCCAGAGCCGCCCCAGGAATGAGGATGGCGGGAGCAGGTGCATGTGCGTGGGGTCACCTTCCCACCTCCGTGCAGAGTGGAGGCGCAGCAGTCAGGATCGGGAGGCACAGGCTTGGACTGATCATCTGCAAATCCTAGCGGGGACCTGCAGTAAGGGGTGGGAACCACTAGAAAAACGTGGCCAAAAGTTGCTGCCCATGGGCAGTCTCTCCCTTGGGCACCAGCTGGGTTGAATGGTCCCATGAGGAAGTGCCATCTAGGGTGGGGGACCCTAGGAGGGAATATAAAGCAGTGCAGGAGCCAGCTTGGGGTCCACCCAGACTCCTCGTGCCTTGTACCCAGCCTCCGGAAAGGAGAAACACGCTTCCAGCAGCTCACCTCAGAAGAGAGAAGCCAATGCAGGGAGCAGAAGGCTGACTCGCTCTTGTCGCTGCCACTGCCTGGGGAGAGCAGTGTAGGCCCTGGGGGCTGGAGTCTCAAAGAGCTGCCTCCGCTGCTGTCCGGTCCAGTGTCTGGTGCTGCTCACCGTGACCTTCAGGCTGGGGCTGCATCATGTCTCAGTGCCCCGCTGTGGGTGCCCCAGCTGCCACCGTGAGTTGAACCCTGGCCTGCTGCCTCTGGCTGCCTTAGGCTCCAGGCCCTCCTGGGCAGGCTGGCTCACCTGGGAGTAGTGGCCTTTAGTTTGGGATTCTGGACAATGAGGACACGGTCTGGGGGGGAGATAGCCTTAGAGATTTTATTTCCCCAGTTTGTTCAATAAAGCCTGCTGTTGCCTGAGCCTGAGTGGTCTTGCAGGGGTGCGCGGGTGAGACCCCACAGTGACGGCCTGTCCTCTGCTGGCCCATCCTAGCACGGCCACTGCCCCCCTAGAGCTGTGTTTCACAATTACAGACACATACCCTTGTGTGCAAAAGAAAGTCACTTTAGAAACAACTTGTCCCCTGCACCAGATTGCTCGCTCCTGTCTGGGGGGGACATGCCCCGGGGTGGGCTGTAGTGTCACTCAATTCTGGTGCCACCCGGTGGAGCGGGGCAGCACGTGCTACAGGCTCAGTCCCCTGTCCCCAACACTAGTCACAAATGCAGCCGTCCACCTGTCCCCTGGCCGAAGGGCTGGAAGCGCGAGGTGTAAGCTCCAGGTGCCCTTGGCACCGTCATTAGGCTCCATGAACTTGCTGGTCGGCTCCAGCAATTGGGAGCTGGCTGATTCATTAGCAAAGAATGACTCAGGAACAGCCAGAGGGGCACAGCTATAGGGCAGGGGGTGTGGGAAGGGGTGTGGAATTTATCTGCTCTTTGCAGGGGCGTCATTCTCCCCAAATCTGTGCGTATTCACCTTCTGACCACCTCTCTGGGCCCCATCCTTTTTTGGGGTCTCCTGGAGGTTTCATCTCCCTTCCCCAGAGGTGTGTGTGTGGACACCCCATCCCCCCCTTGTTTCCTGGAGGCACCAATTAACATAACAAGATATACCTCGATGGCTCTTGGCACTCAGGAAATTCCTAGGGCTTCAGGTGCTGGGAATGGCTATTTGCATCATAAGTCACGATATCAAGGTATGGATGTGGGGGAGCAGGGGCAGGTGGAGCAGGGATGGGCTGCGGGTAAACTGTTTGGCTGATGAGCTGGGTATGAGGTCTGCAAAGCAGTCACAAGCTGTCCAGGCCGTGGGGGTGGGGGTGGGTGTGCTGAGAGCCAAGGGGTTTGGAAGGGTGTAGATGTGTGGGGTGACAGTCTCCACATATCCGCTTTACCATTGTGGCTGCCACGCCCCTGTCTGTTGCCCACAAGTTCCAGCACCTGCCCGGATCCCTTTATGCTGCAAACCATCCGGCCCGTTCTGTCATTTTGGGTGACCCCTGACACACTCTAGAATCATGCCGGGAGATAGTGAGCTCTCTCTGGAAACTTCCGAGGTACCAGAAGGGTAGGAAGTGTCTTTGTAAGTTACAGAAATGACGTGGCATTGATTTCTTCCAAGTGTGAGGCGTTACACAGAGGGCAGAGAGCGGCTCAGGGACGTGGCTGGCGCTGGGCAGCCACCGCTGCGCGCATCGTGGGTGCCCGCCCCCCCTGGCTGCAGCCCTTTCCCGTTTCCAGCGCGGTTCAGAGCGGGCGGCGCTGGGAGAGGGGCCGTTCAGGCCGACAGCCTGGGCCGCCCGGGGCTGGCTTCCAAGTGGTGTGACATTGTCATCCTGTTTCTCTTGGCCGCGTCTGCACCGTCGAGATAATGCGAGGCCGTTGGAGCAGCGAGTGTGGGGCTGGACAGATAGCGCGGGTGGCTGCCGGGCCGGGTGAGTGGTGGCGGCGGCGAGGCGCAGCTTTGTCGTTCCGATCGATGGCCAGGCACCCCGTTGCAGCCACCTTTTCCAGCTTCAGGGTGGAGGGATGCCAGTCCTCCACGTGCCAGCCTTTCCCACGCGGGCGGGCAATGGGGGTGCAGGGGCCGGCGAGGCGGCCCGCCCGGGAGGGGGAGGGGCGGGCCGTCGGGGGAGCCGGCGGTTCCGGGCGCGTGGACGACACCTCCTCCCTGCCGGGCGGCCGTCGCCTGGGCGGGGTGGAGGGGCGGGCAGGCGGCCCCCGGCGCGCGGCGTTCGGAGCGGGGGAGGCGGGGCGGGACGGCGGGGGCCGGAGCGCTGGCCGCGGTGTCCGGAGGCGGGGGTCGCGCGGCGCTTGGGGCGGTGCTGGGGCGGCGCTGGGCCCGCCCCGCCGGCATCCCGGGCCGACTTCCTCCCGCCGCGGGCGGCCGAGCCAGCTGGAGGAAGCGCGGCGGGCGCCACGATGAGCGCGGGCGACGCCGTGTGCACCGGCTGGCTGGTCAAGTCGCCCCCCGAGAGGAAGCTGCAGCGCTACGTGAGTCCGGGCCCCGCGTCCCGTCCCCCCACTCGCTGGCCGCCGGATCCTGCAGTCGGAGCCGAGCCCGAGGCGGGCTGGGGCGCGGGGGGACGGGACGGAAGGCGCGATCGCCCGTCGAGCGGGTGTAGCCAAGGCGCCCAGCCGGGGGAGGGGCGGGGGTCGCGGACCCGGCCGGCGACTCAGACGCACGCCGCCGGCAAGGGCGTCCCGCGTCTGGTCGGGGGCGGCCCGGAGCCCCAGGGGCCCGCGCCCAGGGCCGGACAGCGGGCCGGCAGAAGGACCGCGGGCCGGTCGGGCCGACGCGGGCGGGGGAGGCGGCTCCCGGCGTTCGCGCGGCGGGTCCGGAGCGCCCTGGAGGCCGGGCGGGGAGCCGGCGACTAAGACCGCCAGCCCGGGCTCACAGGCTGTCGCTGCGCGGCGTTTGCCTGGGGCTGCCACCGCGCTTGCCGAGCACCCGCGGGAGCCGAGGCTTGCACAGCGGGACAGCAGGGACCCGGGGAGGGCGCGTCCTCCCCGCCCCCTGGCCGCGCGAGAGGCGCCCCGGGCAGCGCCTGCTCACCCGTCGCGCGGCGCGGGCCTCGGATCACGGCCACCAAGTGCGCCCCGGGAGGACCCGCCGGCCGGCGGGTGGGGGGCTTGGCCACGCCAGGAACAGCCGCTGCGCCTGCGGACGGGATGCGGGCGGCGCGGAGCCTGGGAGAGCGCGCTAGAGCCATGTTCTCCGGATTCCTAAAAGCCTGCCAGCGAAGCCTGCGCGCCCGGCGCCCGGGCTGTGTGCTCCGCTCCGAAGCCGGCGCCCATCTGGGCGCCCCGCCCGATATCAGCGCTGTTCGTGGGAGGTGGGAAGGGACAAGAAGAACCCACTGCGTTTTGGGTACTTCCACAATGCCTGGCAGGCCGTTTGCCTGCACTTGCACTCGCTAGGACCACTGTCACCCCGCAGGGCTGGCAGGGGGTCGTCCACAGCTTCGAGTGTTGCTTCTGCCCAGGAGGCAGCCGAGGGGTGTGTGCGCTCACAGTGGACGTGGTGGTGCGGAAGGGTTGCTCGGGTGGACTGCCAGGGTGTTCCCACAGCACTCTCCACCACCCCCAGTACACACAAGCGAGGTCCCGGCCTGCCGGCCCCCACATCCCCAGCCGCTTGCCTCCCGCCCTCTGTCCAGCCAAGCTGCCTGGAAGACTCATCCTTCTGGGAGTACATAAGAAAAGGAAGAGTCTCTCCTCCTCCACCCCCAACCAAGGCTTTGTCACGGACAGGTTCCTGCAGGCCGCGGGGAGGTGGTGTCCTCCCGGCCCTTGGCAATGGGAGGCAATTGAAAGGCTCACAGTCGTTGTGCCAGGGGGGTTCTGATCCTCTGCCCCACGGGAAGGTGGCAGGAGACTCCCCTGCAGCCGTATATGCTCTCTCTCTGGTTAGGCAAGTTGCCCTGCCTCTGAGCGTGCACACCCAGGGTCCATGTACAGCCTGTGCTAGGGGCCATGGTGGGCAGGGATGGGGGCTCTGGCAGCTTGGAGCGCTGAGATGTAACCTTCCTTATTTGACCAGATGTCAATTTTCACCTTTAGTCCTGGCGTGGGGACTTCCCCTAAGGAGGGGCGTGGTCTGTTAGATAGTTGGGTGCCTTTTGCTGACACCTGGGTGGGACACCCCTCAAAATCAAAAGCAGATTCCCGCTCACCTCCAAGTTCCGCAGGAACCCCCTGCTGCCACCAGAGGGCACTCAGGGGCAGTTCGGCGCGGCCCTGCGGCCACCCTGCAGCGGGAGGACCTGCCGGGAGGGAGGACTGGCCCTCCTCCCTGGGCTGAGCACCCGCGGGACAGGCCCAAGTCACTCGCAGGGGGAGGACGAGAGGGCAGGCCCGACCCCTGCCCTGACATTCAGAACAGATAACAGCAAAGCTACTTAGTGGTACAAGTATTGCAACGTGGCAAAGGAAAGCCCCCCCAAGAGAACGGTGATCTTTCTAGAACTATTTCTACACAATCTGCAACGTTCTCTTTTGCACAAAAGGGGTCATGCTCTACAAATTGTCCTGCGATTTTCTCTGTTCATGATGATCGCGGGCACCCTTCCAGGCGCTGCCCACAGAGCATCCTGGATCAGCCAGGGCATCCCACGCTTCGTGGCAAACGTGACACTGTTCCTCCACGACCAGCATTTGCCAGGAGCTATTTGTAGCTTGGATAATAGTGTTTTGTTGCAGACTTAATCTCCAAGCATTTTCTACCCTTCTGTACTTTATCTTTTTATTCTTTTTGCAGTCTCTTCCAGAAAAGCAATATTTAAAATTTTTGATTAAGTCTCATTTATCAATTTTTCTTTTATGGATGATGCTTTACTGTCAAATCAAAGAATTCTTCACCTTGTCCCATTTCCTCAACATATTTTCTGTTTGTTTCCTACAAGTTTTATACTTTCATATTTCAGTCTGTGACTTGAGCTAAAATCTGTAAACATGCAACATTTGCATCGTGGTTCATTTTACTGGAAACTGAGTTTGTTGAATATACTCTCCTTGAATTACTTTTGCAACTTGAACAAAATCAGTTTTCCTGGGTGCCTCGGTCCATCTTAGCCTAGCACCATGCTCCTTGGCCACAACTTGCCTTACGAGAATTCTTCCCTCAGGTGCTTTCAGCCCTTCAGCCTTCTTTGCCCGTTCAGTCGCGTGTCAATTCTAGGTCCACCTTAAGTTCACATCAAGTTTGTCTATTCTGCGTGTTGCCTCTGACCTGCAACCTTGGTAAACTCACTGCTCCCAGCTGGAGCACTGACACGGCCAGAGCAGCGGCCCCTGGGCTTCCCCTGAGCTCCACCCTTCCCGCTGAAGCATGTTAGCCGTTGCTCTTTGTAGCTGTTTTGTTTTTTTTTTTAAATGAATTTCTGTTGTTTCTTTTTTTTATAAAAGATTTATTTGTTTATGAATATAAGAACTGGGGTACGGGCCAGAGTTGGGGGTGTATGTGTGAGAGGATTCACACACTGTCACAGAGACAGAGCGGGGACCAGAACAGGCAGACTGGTGTTTGCTTCGGCAGCACATATACTAAAATTAGAACAGGCAGACTGACTGAAATCCACTGCTGAGGGGAGCAGCGGGGAGACGGGAGTTCTGCCGCGCCCTGTGTGTGGGTCAGCGCCCTGGCCGGGGACTTCACTCAGGCCACAGTGGCTGCCCATAGCTTGATAGCGCTGTGTCTTTAACCCCAGTGCCACCAGGGAAACGCTCTTTTTTTTTTTTGATTTTTTTTTTAATTTATTTATGCAAGCACTGAGTACAGTCAGAAGCGCGGGAGGGTGAGGGAATTCACCAGAGCCAGAGCGGGGAGCAGAGCAGGCAGAAGGACCGAAGTACACTGCTGAGGGGAGCAGCGGGCGGCAGGAGAGGTCTGCGCGCCATGGGGGACCCTCCTCCGGGGGCCGGGGAGCAGCCGGGGATTGAACCGGCGCCGCAGCTGCTGCGGGCAGCTTCGCAACCCAGCGCTCAACCGCTGCGCCACCGGGGAGGCCCTCTTTGTAGCTGTTTTTTATGAAATCAAGTTAGTGCCCTTGTATTGCTAAGGTTTTTTATTGTTATTTAGATTTTGTTAAACCCCTTTTCTGTGTTTATGAAAACACAATATGCTTTGTCTTTTGCCCTGTTATGGTGAATCACTTGGGTCGATTTTGCGTTTTAGGGCTTGGATTACTGGGATAAGCCCCGTGGCTCTACTATGCCGTCCTTTCCCTGCGTGGCTGGGTCCCGCTTCCTGATCTTTCGCTGAAGACACGTCTGTCTTTGTGCACGATGGATATTAGCCTGCAGTTTCCCTTTTGTGCACTGTCTTTTCTGGTTTTGATGTCAGCATAATGCTGACCTCATAAAATGGTTGGGGAATGTTCCCTGTCTTCTATTTTCTGAAATGTAATATTGGGTATACCCCGCCATTGACCCATCTGCTCCGGGACTTGGACTTGTGGGATGTTTTCAGCTACGTTTTTTTTCTTTCTTTCTTTCTTTTTTTTTTTTGTGGGACCCTCGCCGGCGGCTGGGGAATGAACCGGCGCTGCGGGCAGCCTCGCAGCCCAGCGCTCAACTGCTGCGCCACCAGGGGAGGCCCTACGTTTTATTTCTTTAACGGATACAGAGCTGTGATCCCTGTCTTCTGGAATGAACTTAAGTGGTTGGGTTTTTCAAGGATTTTCTCTATTTCATCTGATTCTTGGGGTACACCATACAGTTGGTCATGTCCGGCCCTTGGTCGTCCTTGCTTCCCTCTGGAATGATTTGCCTCCTATTCTACAGGTCTGCTGGTGGTGACTTCTTTCAGTTATGGCTAGACAAAGATTTGTATTTTTGCCTTCATTTTGGACTGACATTTTTGCTTGACAAAGAGACAGACCAAAGCAAAACAAAACCCTTGGAATCCAACTGCAGCACTGAGGGCCCTGGGAGGGGGGGAGTGTGGGCCCTGGGCCGCGGCCCTGGCTGCTCAGCATCTCCAGGCGGGCGTGACTCTGTCTTCCTGAAACACAGGGTGTTGTCAGCCGGCGTGACCTCAATTAAAAAGGACTCGGCTTTCCCTTGTGTGTTTTACAGCCGTTGCTTCCCTTTCCTCGCGTGTGCGCCGCTCCTTCCCACGCAGGAGGCTGCGCTGTCCCTGGCCTGCTGAGGTGCTGTTGGGGTTCGCAGAGCTTCTAGGATCTGCAGCTGTTTCTACCCAGAGTCCTAGCGCCTCTCACGTTGAGTTTGGAGGCCCCGGTGGAAGCCGTTATGCCCCGGGTGCTGCGAGTTCTCTGCTGCTTCCTCTGCGCGCCTCGGGTCGGCTGTGATTTTGCGCTTCCCCGGGTGGCTCACGCGGCACTTCTCGCGTCTCCCCTGCTGTGCTTGGGCTCCTGTGCCTTGTGAGCACGTGGGGGTGTTGGCAAGTGTTTCTGTGACCTGTCTTCTGCCGAAGGTGCCGCGGTCCCCCTTCCACGCCCCGGGAGGGGCCCTGCAGGTGCCGCTCGCTGGTGCGGGAGCGGTGGCGACGGTGGCCGTCCTGCGCGCCACAGGCCAGGAGCGGCCCGGAGGTCTGTTCCAACAACGTGTTTAAAACCGGAGGAAGGAACTGGCCGTTCTTACCTAGAATTAAGTCAAAACTTCATTTATGGCTTGACCTCGCTAACATGCTGAGGAGGTGCTGGAGCTGAGCGCGTCTGTCGGCCTGTCCGTGCCATTTTCTGCGACAGGGACGCTCTGGGTCTCGACCTCCCTGGGTACCCCCGCCAGTTAGTCTCCACTTCAGTCAGGCAAACAGAACTCTGGGAGTGAAGCTGCACTGGTGTCTTTTTTTTTTTTTCCTAAAGATTTATTTATTTATTCATACAAACACTGGGTACAGTCAGAAGCGCGGGAGGGTGAGAGAATTCACCAGAGCCAGAGCGGGGAGCAGAGCAGGCAGAAGGACCGAAGGACACTGCTGAGGGGAGCAGCGGGCGGCAGGAGAGGTCTGCGCGCCATGCAGGACCCTCCGGTGGCCGGGGAGCAGCCGGGGGTCGAACCGGCGTCGCGGAGGCTGCGGGCAGCTGCGGAACCCAGCGCTCAACTGCTGCGCCACCGGGGAGGCCCTGCACTGGTGTCTTTATCTTGACCCAGTACTGCGTGCAACCAGCACTGCAGTCCAGCCTTCGCCCTCCCTGTCCCCTCCAAATTCATCCTGGCATGCAGTCCCCACTGTTGTGTCGCCCTGGGCAGCCACTGCTCTGGTTTCTGTCTCTGGAGAGTTGCCTTCTCCAGTCAGTCTGTTACAGGGCAGGGAGAGGGGCAGCCCAGACCCCGCAAACCTGCCTACTCTAAATGGGTTCTGCCATCCACCGCATCAACACAAAACATAGGAGACTTTGATGGGAAGGAACTTTAATACAATTAGGAAACAACGCAGGAAAGGCAAAGAATCTAGTTTCTAAATCAAGCACCCAAAGTGACCCGTCCCCTCGAGGGTAAAAGTCCACCCAAGCAGGATTGGCCCAGAGCGAGGCCCGAAAGCTGCCCCAAGTTCAAAGCACCTTCCAGTGGGGACCCACAGAAAAGGGTCAGAAACAACCAGACAAGTCTGGAGGGAAAAGAGCAAAATCAAAACCAAGACAAAAACCGCCATTGTCACCCCCCACGTGGGTCTCACCCATGTCTGTGTCACCCGGTCCACGACCAGAAGGCAGGCGCAGTTGCTTCACGTGTCTCTCGGCTCCATGCGCCTCCTCCAGGTCTCCTTCTGGCTCCATCCTGCCTCCTTCCTTCCTTCCTTCCTTCCTCAGTCTCCTCTGCAGCTTCTTCTCTCTGCTCAGCTGCACCCTCCCTTGGGTGGGGCAGGAAACCTGGAACCTCCCCCTTTCCTGGGGACCCCCCTGTTACAATTCCTTAGAAGCGTGGGTCCCCTTCTTGGGGGCGAGTGCGCATTCTGGAAGCCCTAGGGTGGCAGGAGCCCATTGGCTCAGACTGCCCTCAAGTCCTGCAGCTGGTTGTGCTATGACTTTCCCCCGCTGTGCTGCTTTACTGCCACCCAGTGAATGCTGGTCCGTCGTTCTCATTCTTTATTTACTTGGGGATATTTTCTAATTTCCTTTGTTATTTCTTCTGTGACCTATGTGTTATTTACAAGTGTGTTTAATTTCCAAATATTTGAGAATTTTCCAGATAACTTTGTGTTTGCATTTTGCTGTGATTAGACAGCATACTCTATGATTTGAGTTCCTGTAAGTTTGTTGAGACTTGTGGAAGTGAGTGCAGGGGCCGCCTTGGGAAGTGTGCGTGCAGTTGCCGTCAAAGTCCTTCAGGTCAAGTGCGTTGATTGTGTGCTCAGTTCCATATCCTTGTTGCTTTTATCTTAGTGCTTTCCCGATTTTTGACAGGGCTGTTGAAATCTCATACTGCAATGGTGGATTCATCTGTTTTTCCTTGACCTTCCATCAGGAAGCTACCTGACTTGGGATGGAGAGAGGGATGCATGGTGGACGCGGGGTCGTCGGGGCCCCCTTCCTGCCTTGCCCATGTCTCCCTAGCAGGTCCCAAAAAGAGGCCAGCGGGGGAGTTGGAGGAATGTGCTTGCCAGACTCCCAGCCCCGGGGGTGGGGGGGGACACGACGACAGATGACACATCTCTGAGCAGCAGCCACTCCTTTTGGTCACGCGTCCTTCACCGATGTCCTGAGCGCCTCAGCTGCAGTGTCTAGTTCCCAAACTTACTCCTAGGTGGCAGATGCTCGGCTCTTCAGCCACAGACCAGTGTTTGTGCTTTCTATTTCTTCTTCTTCTTCTTTTACATTTTAAAAGGACAGGCTTGTTAGGAAAAGCAGAAAGGATAAAAGAGGCGCCCGCATAGTCACAGGCAGGCAGGGAGGGCAGCCGCCATGTTTTCAACTTCAAACAAGTGCTTCCTTTTCATATCAGCCGGCCCATGTGAGAATTTTCCTTAGCATATTATTAAATCCCGGGACAGAAAGTACAAAGGCCCTGAGACACACGGACGGCATTTGCCATATTTGAGGAAGAATATGTTCAAAATGGTTGCGTGTTTGTCATGTTTGTGTTCGAGGCCTACATCAGTGGTTTTTTTTTTTTTTTTTTTAAGATTTATTTATGGGCCTCCCCGGTGGCGCAGCGGTTGAGCGCTGGGTTGCGAAGCTGCCCGCAGCCTCTGCAGCTCTGGTTCGATTCCCAGCTGCTCCCCGGCCACAGGAGGAGGGTCCCACATGGTGCGCAGACCCCTCCTGCCGCCCGCTGCTCCCCTCAGCAGTGTACTTTGGTCCTTCTGCCTGCTCTGCTCCCCGCTCTGGCTCTGGTGAATTCTCTCACCCTCCCGCGCTTCTGACTGTACCCGGTGTTTGTATGTATACACAAATAAATAAATCTTAAAAAAAATAATAAAATAAAATATTTTTTAAAAAAAAGATTTATTTATTTATTTATACAAGCACTGGGTACAGTCAGAAGCATGGGAGGGTGAGAGGATTCACCAGAGCCAGAGGGGAGAACAGAGCAGACAGAATAACGAAGTACACTGCCGAGGGGAGCAGCAGGCGGCAGGAGAGGTCCGCGCGCCATGCGGGACCCTCCTCCGGTGGCCGGGGAGCAGCCGGGGGATAGAACCTGCGCTGCAGAGGCTGCGGGCAGCTTCTGCAGAGGCTGCGGGCAGCTTCGCAACCCAGCGCTCAACCGCTGCGCCACGGGGGGGGGGGGGGGGAGGCATACATCAGTGGTTCTCAATGGTGCAGTGGTTTCACCCCCAGGTGGGGTAAAATAGTAAAGTTTGCATTTCAGATGAAGAAAACAGACCCTTTTCCAGTGTAGTGAATTCGGCAGAGGCGCAGCAGCCTAGCGGGACAGTTGTCACAGCTGGTGGGGAGGATGCTCCTGGCGTCCGGTAGGTGGTGACCCGGTGCTGCCGAGTCCCCTGCAGTGCACAGGCCCCCTGCAGACTTGGCCCCAAATGCCAGCAATGCTGAGCATGAGAAATTTGGTTCCACCTGGACCAGTGAATTTCTTAGGCTGAAATGAAAGCCCTGTTGACAAATTGCTGTTTTAATTACAGAAGGCTGTTTCTTGGTGAGGTTAGCAGAAGGACGGGGGCCTGGGTGGCTCATGTCTTCTGGAAGGCCTTATACTTAGCATCCCCACCAATCTGCCTGGGTGCCTCCTGAGCTGAGTTCTCTGATGGGCTCGAGAAAAAGAAGATTCTGTGTTTTGCCCAGCTTTTCTCGTCAAAGCGCAAGGGACGTCCTTTGCATCTTTCTCCATGCCGGACAGAAACAAATCCCTTGTGTTTCTTTTTAATAAACTCTTATTTAATTATTTTGTTTCTTCTTACTATTTCTTTCTGTTCTTAGCTTCTGATTTTTCAATTACATCAGCCTCTGAGTTATGTTTAGAGGTCGCTGCAGTCAGTTTCAGATTCCCACAGCCACCTTTGTTTTGCTGCATTCATTTTTTTTTACTTTTGTTTCTACAGTTCAATGGGTATTTATTTTAGTATAAGATACACATATAACTTTGTTTTACACATCTAGTGATCCAACACTAAGTATACATGCTTGAGTGTGCTCTGTACACTTATTTCCTTAGTATGTGGCCTGACATCGTGTATTTTAAGGACTGTATGCTCAAGATTCAAAACCAAGGCTATGAAAGTGTTTACAGTGAAAAGCAAGTTTCCTGCCTTCTTTTCTCCAGATGCAGCTGGGGCCTTCTTGATTTTTCTTCCAGACGTGTTGTCTGTGTGTGCCAGCATATTTGCCTCTTGATTTCTTGCACAAATGGTAGCATAGTGATTCACTGTTTTCTTTATTTCTTTTTTTTTTTAGATTTATTTGTTTATTTGTTTATTTATTTATTTATTTATGCAAGCACTGGGTACAATCAGAAGCGCGGGAGGGTGAGAGAATTCACCAGAGCCGGAAGAGGGGAGAACAGGCAGAAGGACCGAAGGACACTGCTGAGGGGAGCAGCGGGCGGCAGGAGAGGTCTGCGCGCCATGTGGGACCCTCCTCCGGTGGCCGGGGAGCAGCCGGGGATCGAACCGGCGCCGCAGAGGCTGCGGGCAGCCTCGCAGCCCAGCGCTCAACCGCTGCGCCACCAGGGGAGGCACCTTTCTTAACAGGTTTTGGGGATCATTCTCCATCAGCCTGTAGGGATCCTTCTCATGATTTCTCACGACTTAGTCCATTGCCACGCTAAACCTTCACTGCGGGGACTATCTCTGTACGTTAGTCTGTGTGGTCAGGCGCCATTATGTTTGTAGAAGGTGTTTTATTTATTTTATTTTAAACTACTTGGGAAGACATTTAAGACTATTGCGGTAGGGTTCAGGGCCGCTGCGACAGGAGTGGATATTTGTACTCAGTTGTGTGGGAACGAAATCGGAAGAGTCCTTAGGTGCTGGTGCTTTGGAGGTGCCGTTACCGAGGCCAAGGGCGTGTGGCCGCAGAGGCCGCCTCTTGGCTGCAGCGTTGACAGGTGGTGTTTTGTTTTCATTGAATTCGTTAGGAGTAGAGTTGAGCACTTTCTTGTATTAAGGCCGTTTGCATTTCTGTTTCCACACAGTGACCATAAATGCGGTGAACGGCAATCTGTAGTGGAATCTGTTTCGGAGCAAATGTCACGGGTTGATCGACTCGTCTCCAAATGTGCTTAAAACAGCCTTTGAGAGGCCCGCTCCCTCTCCGCCAGGTCTGCACGTGCACCCAGGTGACTGTTGATGGTTTTCCCTTCCTCCTTCCAGTCCTTTTCAGCAAACAGGAAGAGCGTGTCCTGCTTTCTCAGCTGTAGGGCGCCCTCAGCTACTTGTGTTCACTTCGTCTCTGAGGCTCTCCTGCTAGGAGGGCAGGGCCGGTGCCCCCCCTGGGGTCCTGTGCTGCCAGGGCCTTGAGCACTGCAGGCCCACGTGGGGGGAGTGTGTGCCGCTGCTCTTCTTCAGATTGTCCACCGCGCCTCGCTGCACACCTACCCTGTCCCGAGCCGCAGGGTTGCCCTTGTCAAGGCTGGATTGTTGTCCTTGGTGTAGGGATGCCCACCTGTCCTTAGACCTCCCCACACCAGGTGCCCCACGGCCTCGCCCCTTGGCTGTTCTGAACAGCCTTACATGACCGTGGGCTGCGCTAGTCTCTGGGTCCTGCTCTCTGGGCCCCGAAACGTGGCTGCTGGATGGCACTGGTGTCTGTTCCCCGGGGATGCGGGCTGGAGGCGCATTTGTTCTGCTGCTCGGCCTGTGGCGGCAGCGCCCAGGCACACACGTCAAGGGCAAGCCATGGCCCCATGCTGCATGCACGGCCGGGTACAGCAGGGCACTTTTGGAGCTGACGGGTGCTGGCGTGGACATGTGTCCACGCTGAAACTGACCAAGCTGTCAAAGCGAAATATGTACGCGCATGTGCCCCTGTCAGTGACGTGCCAGCAAAGGTGTTTCTAAAAGGGAAGACACCGGTCTTTGGGATGTGGGAGACACACGTTTTTTGTGCTACTGTACTGCCACTGACAGATGTTTCTAAGCGTATTTTTCACCAAAAATGACTGAATTTTATTAAAACATTTCCAGTGGTGCTAGCAATGTGGTTCCTTTTCTCATTGACTCTAACAAAGTGGTGAATTTTATTCACTGACTATCGCATATCAAACCACCCTGGTATTTCTGGAGACAACCCCAGATGGACAGGAGATATAGATATATATATATATATATATATATATATTGTTTTTTTAAAAAAGATTTATTTATTTATGCATATAAGAACTGGGGTGCAGGCCAGAGGTGCGGGGGTGGTGTAAGAGGACTCCCCAGAGACAGAGTGGAGAGCAGAACAGGCAGATCTACTGAAATACACTGCTGAGGGGAGCAGCGACGAGGCAGGAGAGTTCTGCTGCGCCCCGCGGGTCACTCCCTGGCCGGGGATGGAACTCGTGCTGCAGAGGCTGCCGATAGCGTCATTATGTTGAGACTCAACCCCTGCACCACCAGGGAGGCCCCTGGACAGGATATATTTTGTATGATGCTAATGGATCACGCATGCTGACGCTTTATATCGGCTGTGCATGTCAATGTTCATAAAAGACACTATTTCTGCATAGTCTTCAGCTGACCGGTGCA
Source organism: Talpa occidentalis (assembly GCF_014898055.3). Classification (NCBI taxonomy): domain Eukaryota; kingdom Metazoa; phylum Chordata; class Mammalia; order Eulipotyphla; family Talpidae; genus Talpa; species Talpa occidentalis. The sequence continues at coordinate 500,842 of NW_023601543.1, forward strand.
TCATATACTTCATATAAAAATTAGGAAACTTGCCACGCTGTAGATTTTTTTTTTTTTTTTTATAGAGGCATGTTTTTCTTTCTTTCTTTCTTTGTTTCTTTGTTTATACATGCACTGGGCACAGTCAGAAGCGCGGGAGGGTGAGAGGATTCACCAGAGCCAGAGCGGGGAGCAGAGCAGGCAGAAGGACCGAAGGACACTGCTGAGGGGAGCAGCGGGCGGCAGGGGAGGTCTGCGCGCCATGTGGGACCCTCCTCCGGTGGTCGGGGAGCAGCCGGGGATCGAACCGGCGCCGCAGAGGCCGCGGGCAGCTTCGCAACCCAGCGCTCAACCGCTGCGCCACCGGGGAGGCCCCACACTGTAGAATATTTTAAGGAGAGTTGGAATTAACAGCACTCTACAGTTTGGCTGCCCTCCCCTCTGAATTACATCGCGTGCTTTTTTGGTGTGTTTAGATCTTCGTCAACTTTCTGTTTCTTCTATGGAAACGGATCTGTTTAGTCTATCTCTCTCTGAGTCAGTTTCACTAAATTATACTTTTTCCTGGAAAAGTGGCCTTTTCATATGGCTCTCAAATTCATTTACGTAAAATAAGAAAAGAAATGGCTCTTGGGATTTTTCAATGAATTTTTAGTCGTCCCAAAGGCATTTTTACTCTTGTCTCTGTGCTTCTGTTCTCTGGGCTTCGTGTTTTATTCACATTCACGCATCCATTGAGCCAGCTTTAGATGATCAACTGGCTCTACTTTTTCGACCTCTTCACTTTCTCCTTCCTTTCAGTTCGCTGTGTCCTGACACGGGGACACAGGACGGGCCTCTGCGAGCACTGCAAGCTACTTTAGGCACAAAAGGGACTTATCAAATGATGGTGGCTCAGACATGTGGAGAGGCCTGGAGAGCCTGTTTTGAGGTTAAAGAGCCAGTAAAAAACACCCAAACCACAGCTCAGAAGTACTTTTGGTGAGAAATCTGCCACCTCCCTGTTCCCTCTCTGGCTGTCAGGGGCCATGGCGCTCAGGCCTGCAGATTCTCTCAGTCTCCATTTGGGTGCTCAGTAGTCAGGCCTGGCCCAGTTAGTGGGAGGTTGGTTTGAGGCAGCAGCAGATGGACGAACCCTGCTGTCCTCCTGGAAAGCTAGCCTTTTCTACCTGCTTTGAGAAAAGAACTTGGGTCACAGCGCTGGTTGCCTTTTTCTTGAAATGGGTGGACCATCTAGAAGCTCCCCCATCCTTGACCTACAAATCCCTGTGCTCAGTGGGCGGTGTTGGGGTCACTGGGTGACAGGGCTATCAGGGGACACCAGCACAGTCCATGCTGGACTTTCAGGGAGGCGGGAAAGGAAGGACACTTCTGTGGAGATGAGCAGAAGACACACGCTCCAGAGAGAAGGCCTGGGGGAGAACAGGAACTTGATGGCTGCGGGACGGGCTGGTGAGCAAGGACAGGGCAGGGCAGTGAGGCCGCCGTCCCACCTGCCCTGTGGGATCTGGACACTTCTGGGGACACTGCCTCCTGGTGCCCCCGGACACCCCAACCCCAACTGTCTGTATCCAGAATCAGGTCTGGATTGGCGGGCCGCAAGGACGTCACAGAGAGGCCATGAGCAGGCACGTCGGTCCCGTCAAGTCTGAAGAAACTGCCACTGATGTCAGGGGTCAGGTGTGTGGAGTTCTGGGGGTCTTGGGCCATTCCGGAGGGCAATGTTGTGATGAGGAAGGAGGATGGAGCTTGGGGAGACCCATCCCCACCACAGCTCAGGCTGAGGGGTGACTGGAGCACCAGGTGCGGACAGGGGCCACCAGCCACCAGCCGGGCAGGTGGAGCCAAACAGCTGTTTTGTGCTGAACTGGAGAAAGCCCCTCAGGTGCCAGGTAAAATGGGGCCCCCTCCTCTTGTGGAGCAGTGGCATGCCTGCTTTGGAGCAGGGAGAGGCGACATGGCAGCGGCACTTACCGCAAAGGAGACGGGACCAGTTTGTTCATTTGTAACATCGGGTCCCCAGGAATGTGGCCCCCAGCCCGGTGGACACAGAGACCCAAGCAGGTGCCAGAGGGAACCCCCGAGCCTCCGTGCAGATGGCCGCCACTGGGCCTGCAGCGTGCGTGCCGCGAAGACCTCGGGCATAAATGTGGTGGGAGCTTCTAAGAAGCTGTCAGGAGAACAGCGGCCTCAGGGTGCCACCCCCCCCCCCCCCCCCCGCCACAGCAGGGCCCTGCTTCCTCTCAGTGCGGGAGGGAGAGGTTGGGGGCCAAGCCCAGAAGGGGCGCGAGGCCACGTGAGCTGTCACAGGGTCACTCGGGCAGAAGAAAGGTTTTGGGGAGACCCGAGGCTCTGGGGGTGACCCCATGGGAAAAGGTCTGGAGAACAGCTCCTGCCTGAGTTTTTGGGGGAATTCGCTTTGAGTTTGGAACAATAAACCTTCCCCTTGACATCACAGGGACTTGGAAACGAGATTGGGTTCACAACAAAGATAGGCCCTGACGTTCCCGCCCGCACGCCATGTATTCAGCCTTTGGGCTGTGCCTCCCGGACCGACCTCAACGCGCTCATTTTGGAAACATTTTGGCCAATCTGGTGGGCAAGGGCGCTGCGTCGCTAAGCAGCCGTTCCTGGATATGTGGTCTGGGGCCGCAGCGGGTCCTTCTGGGAAATGCTTACTCATATCTTTGCTCATTTCCCCTGCCAGGCTGCTGGTGCCGTCTCGGACACGCTGTTTACGTGTTTTGATGGTCAGTTGTCGCTCCTTCGTGTGCGGGGTCTCTTACCATGTGCATTTGTCTGCCGCTCTGTAGGTCCGTCTTTAGAATTTCTGTGACAACTGTCTTCATGTAAAAATTAAACATAAAGGATTCAAAGAGGGGCCTCCCTGCTGGTGCAGGGGTTAAAGTCTTACACTATCACTGCTGCAGTCTGACTGTGATACCCCGGCCAGGGAGCTGCCCACGTGGCGCGGCAGACCTCTCCTGACTCGCCCGCTGCTCCCCTCAGCGGTGGATTTCAGTCCGTCTGCCTGTTCTGCTCCCCGCTCTGTCTCTGGTGAGAATCCTCTCACCCCCCGCACCTCTGGCCTGCACCCCAGCTATTGTGTGCATAAAAAATAAAATAATTAATCTTAAAAAAAAGGTTCAAAGAGAATGTTGCAACATATGTTTGACCATCTAGAGTGGGGAAGGCCTCCAAACTTGGGGTCCCCCACTTTAGTGGGGTGAATGTGCCCAGAGCCTGTGCTGATGGTCCAGAGCATGCGGTAGCATTGGCATGGAAACGGGAATCACAGTCCGTTTCCTGCCCTTCCCGTCAGCACCTCCTCTGTTCATCCCCCTCCCTCCCGCAGGGCCCCAAGGGCCTGCAGTGAGTGACACCAAAGTCGGGGACCTTTCCTCTATGGGTGGGTGCCTGGTGCCTGCCAAGCGCAGCCCCTGAGGTGTCCTGCTGACCTGCACCGTGTGTGGGCGCCAACCTCCCATCCCACTTGGCAGGGGGCCCCAACCTCCCCCTGCCCTGCCTCCTCCCTCCTGCCATCTTCCTCACAGGGATGTTGGTCTGACCCCCACTTGTCTGCGTTCCTAGACCCATGGGACTGCTCGCTCCCTTGGCATCTTCGCACAAGGGAAGTCGGCCTGCACCACTGACGGAGATGCCGGGCGGTGGTTGCCCGAGGGCGAGGCTGCCAAACGGGCTGCCTTTTGGTGGTTGTTTTGGTTCGTCGCCAGCAGTTCCGATTTCACAAGAGGCGAGTCTGTTATGTTGTGGCTGGCAGCGCTGACAAGGAATCAGTGGTTTGGGGTCTCTGGCCACGAGGACGGTGTCAAATCACACTTCAGTTTGAGTCTGACTTAACCCCACCCAAATTTTCACACCAAGTAAGATCTGTAATACGGAAGAAATGAAATGTACTGTCACATGGCTCCCCCCAAGAGAGACGCCTCCCTCACGCGGGCTGCACATCTGACAGCTTCTGAACTTTCCCTGCAAGCTTGCTAGGCCGAGAGTGAGGCCCCGACACAATCTCAGGCAAGGACACTGAGGGGCAGCGAAGCTCCGGCCGCAGGCCTGTGGTGCTGCGTGTAAGACACAAACTATAATTTCTCGAAAAGTGCTGTAGAATGGCGGCCTGCTGCCGGGGTGGGGAAAAGCCTTACAGGAGAAGACAGATTCAGGGCGATATGCAAAGAAAACGTTCCTTCATTTAGTGAGTGTTTGCAGACTGCTCTGGGCGGCGCGGGCTTCGTGCCCGTCACCTCCGAGAGCGACGCTCACCCCCATCAGAGAGAGGTCGCACAGCGCCCTCCAGAAGGAGTTCTGCGAGGTGACATGACTCATGAGGAAAAACATCCCGCCTCACTGTACGTAAGACGAGTCCAGACTTATACACCCTCACGCAGCTCGCAAAGATGCTTCTGCGCGCATGCTTGCACAATTCCACCCAGAAAAGGGGGAAGAACAGACCCAAAATAGAGAGGGAAAGTCAGACCCACCCTGGAGAGAGCCCGGTCAAGTGCACCTCTCTCCTGGAAGACCTGAGAGAGGCCCTGGAAGACCTCAGGGCCCGGGTGCTGAGCCCTGAACGGGGGAAGGGGGCAGCGAGGCCGCCTGGGTCCTGCCCTCTGACTCCCAGTGGGCTCGAGGGGAGAGCAAAGGGGCTGCTGAGGGGAAGAGGAGGGGTAGGTGGGGGTCCCACGTGCCCAGGAAGGGGGAGAGCCAGTGGAGCCGGGCCGCCCGGCGCTCCTGTGGGGAATGGAAAGTGGCACACTGCGCGTGCGTTTCTGGGGGAAAACAAGGCGTGCGGGCAGCCGCGCCAGGAATGAAACCCAGTGGAGACGGAAGCCAGTTCCTGGTACCCAGAGGTGTGCGTGCAGCAGGCCCTTGGGAGCCCCGCGCTCCCATCCCGCGCCGACCAGGAGCCCTTTCCCCAGGCTCATCCCTCCTGCCCCCTCGCCTCCTTTTCTCCCTCCCACCTTCCTGACCTCCTCAGACCACATGGACGCTCCCGTGGCGGTGTAGACAGTTCTGGGGTGGGCACAACTCTGCTGGGTCTGCAGAAGCCTCCATGCTGGCCAGGGACAGGCCCTGTGCGGGCCCAGCTCACCATGCACCTGGTGTGCGGGGTCGCACCTGCGGCGCCAGCGAGAGGCTGGGCTCACGGGGGTAACTTGGCTCCCTGCCGCAGCGTTGGGGCAGATTGGAAAGATTTTGAGGAGGACAGAAGCTCCATGTCACATCCACTCACTCGACAGCAGGTTTTCCAACTTCGTGTGTTTAGGGCCTCTTATTGGAAGACCAGGGTCCTCCTCGGAGCCAGTCCTGTTCTTCTCCAGAACATTTCAGCCCTGACCGTCCTCTCCCTCAGTTCTACTGTGCAACCTTTGAGCCCCAGTGGATGGTAGAGGGGGGTGGGGTGCAGGTTCACTGCCAGCCATTTTGTTGTGGTGAGCCCAGTTCTGTTATCATTCCTTCATACTGGACGTTCCCGAACCTTCCTCCAGACTCCATTACCTCCTGCATGTTTCCATTCCACTTGTGCTATCAGAGAAGTCACCAGAGTTCAAAACAACCACTTATTCCTGAGTTGGCTGGGCCCATGTTTCCAACCCATCATTTTGGAGAGCCTGGCGGCCCTCTTACACATCTCATTAGATGCTACACAAGAAACAGCGAGAAAGCAGCCAAGATATTCAGTGGTACTGAGGTTGACACGACCTGAGGAAGGTCAAGTCCATGTCACGTGGCGTGGCGCACTTATCTCTGCTGAACATTCCTGCCCCGCGGCCCCGTGGTCCACAGGCCCACCGCGTGGCAGGGATGCTGGCTTTTCTGTGTGTGTTGACAAGCTGTGGAAGCAGATCCTGTGGGCAGGCCCTCTTGGACAATCACGGGAAGTTCCTCCAGGCCTGGGCTGAGTCCAGCTCTATCTGGCAGGCAGCGGGAGGTTACAGGCCATCAGGCTGAAGGGTCACCAGCAACCCTAGTGCACGCTGCCCTGAGCCAGAGCAGAGAGGCGCAGGATAATCTGCTTCCGGAAAGGCCCGGCCTGCTGCCCTCGGTCCCAGGCTTTTGTGGGCCCCCTTGGCGAGGAAGTGGAAGGCGGGGCGAAAGGCCTCTTGAGTAAAGCACATCAGAAAATAGAACGTGAGGCAGAAATTTGTTCCTTCAATGAGGTTCGCCTCTTGCAACACAGAAACGCGCCCTAAACTTCCTGAGAGTCTTCAAGAGGGGCAGGCTTGGGAAGCGACAGAAAATTGCTGTCATTAGCAAACACCATCTTTCATCTCTTCACCAGGCCTGCAGCCAAGATTGCGGGTGGTGTGGAAAATGGCAGCGCCGCTGCTGTGGCGAGCTGCCCTTACATTCGAGGAGCGTTTCATAGTGTATGGTTGCTGGACGTCACCAGCAAGTCTGTGTCCTATGCCCTTTGCTTCAGGAGAGTGTTAGTTTGCAAAGGGACAGAAAATTAGCTGCCTCACTGAGCGCTTCCCAAGACAATGACTGTGAGTTGATAGACCTGCAGGGGAAAGACCTGTGTGAGGGAAAAGCCACTAGCCTTGAGGGCGCTCCACACAGGGGCAGCCGAGCCTGTCATCCAGGCCCTGCGGCCCACCTCGCTGGCCCATGCCAGCTGCCCTGCCCACAAGATGGCGTGGGCACGTTCCCACTGCATGCATTGGTGGCACTTTGGGGCTGAAATGCAGCCGTTTTCTTGCCCCCCCCCAAGGTTTCCTTTCCCAACTTTCTGACTGACACTCTTTTGACCTCCTCTCTTTTTGTGCACTTATTTAGGAATTTGCAGTCTCTGGAAGCTCTAAATAAACACACAGGAGGCGGGTGCTCCCCCCTCCCTGCCCCCCAGTGTCATCACCCAGGCTATGAGCTGGGGTCCCAGGTGCTCACTGGATTCAGCCTGTGACTCCAGATGCTCCCCACTTAGTTCCACTGCCGCAGTCTGACCAAATTGACCAGCACAGTCGGAGCCCGGCCCGAGCGCGCATGTTGAGGGAGGTCCCTGGTGAGGTCATGGCTAAGGGGCAGCCGCCCTGAGCGTGGAGGCCGAGCACCCTGATGCCGTGGCTCGCTTTCCCGGCCTGCACTGGCCCCCTGGGCTCGGAAAGCAGCTTGCTGACCCAGCCCAGCACAGGCACAGGAAATGACCCCATGGCCCTGGGACCTCACCACGGCGGGGGGGGAGGGGCCCACTTTGCGGCAACGAGGGACAGTGGTCACTCATCAGGATGGGCTCGCGCTTGTCACTGCAGTGAAACCTGCTCTCACACTTCGGCACCCTCGTAAACCCTGGGGGGTGGGATTGGGACGGGCCCACACGCCAGTGTTTCCTACCAGGAGCCTCGGGGTGTGTGCGAGTCACTCAGCCAGCGACAGTCACAGCGCTGTCTGTGTCCAGCTCCTCAGTCCAGAGAACAGGTGCGACAGAGTGGCCAGTGGGCCCCAGGGCAGACGGGACCTCAAACAGAGAGAAGAAGGAGAAGCCCAAGGCCAGAAAGTGGCAGGAAGGGCACAGGGGCAGGGGACGCGGCGGACAAGAGTGCCCAGTGCGGCAGCCGCTTTCCTCCAGTTGACCAGACAAGGTGTCTCTGAGGGGCTTTGTGGCCGGAGGTGAAAGCACTGCGCGGTGGAAACAACGGATGATTTGGTAAATTGTCCTCGAATAGATGGCAATTCAGGGAACTGAGACAGGAGGCGTCCGCCATGGAGGCGTGCGCGTGTGCACGTGTTCCGCCGACCCAGCATGTATCTCACACTCCCGCAGGTACAAACTTGCTGCTGCGTGTGTTTCAGAGGCGCACGAAGCACCAGCACGTCTCTGTCGCCCAGTGTCACTGCAGATGAGTCACACAGTTTTCTACCTGGCTGTGTGCACAGCGCAAGATTGGTGCCAGGCACAGCCGAGATTGTTCCTCGCAGGAGGATGGGGTTTTGTTATTCCCCCAGCAATTCCGGAAACATGAGCAGGCCTCTGATTCTAGAACTGAGCGCACACACTTTTCCACCAGATGACAGGATGTCACAGGGCTTGTTGCTGGGGATGACACTGCTGGGCTGGGCGGGGATGAGTCAGCTTTCTGGCTGTGGCAGGAAAGGCAGGGAGAGCTGGGGACCAGCCACCCACAACCACTCGTGGGTCCCTTTCAAACGTTGCTCTGCTGTCCATCTGTCTCTGGCTCATGGCTGCAGAAGTGACTTTTGCTGCAGCACCCCTCATACTTTGAACCTCATTTCTCTGAGTCATAATGGCAGGTATTTTCTAGATCCTCTGGCCCCGACACTGCCCAGCCCTAACCCCCCCCCCCACTGCCCAATTAGCCCACACCAAAAGTGCCTTGTGGCCTTGCCACGTACGTATCACCCCCTCAGAAACCCATGTCACGATGCTCGAGTGGAGGTTGAGAAACCCAAAGGCAAGCGCCCTGGTGATCTGCACGACCCACACATTCGCGGTCTGCTGCCATGGCCTGCGCCCAGGCCCAGGCTGTGGCGTTCTGCGCCTGCTCTTCCCTCCGCCTTGCCTGAGCCGGTGCTCACTGCTCACTTCCTCCTGGAAGTTTCCCCAGGCCTTGCCTACCGTCCCCCGCGCCCTCGGGCTCTCCTTATCACCCTCATCTGGCCTGTTTGCCCCTCCTCCCACCACTTCCGTGGGGCAGGCCTTGCAGCTCACTCACTTGGTCTCCCAGGGGGGCTCCTCGCCCCAGGGGTCCGGATCACATGTTCTGTGATCACCCCCTCTGTATCTCAGTCCTGTGGCTGGAGGCTCACTGACTCTCAGGGTTACCTTCCCCCAACACTGTTATCAAAGGATAAGAAATTATTTCCATGAAACTGGAGAGTTCACTTGAAACTGGTTTCTGCACTCAGCTCAACTTCCTCTTCTAGAATAATTTTTGGGAAGTACACCAAGTTCCTCTTCACATTTCCCTACCCAAGAGGCTTTGGGAAAGTTTGGGGTACCCCAGATGCCCTATGAAAGTAGGGACACAGGGCATTCTCCCTGGACCCCTGTCCTGGGTTGGGTGTGGCTGGCGGCCTTGGGGAACCGCAGGATGAGGCCTCACCCCATGTGACTTAGTTTCCACAAATGCACAGCGATCCTTGAGCCATGACCCTCTGCTTAGCACCTCCGCCCCACTCAGTCGCAAGACTGTGGGCCCAGAAACGCGTAGTCCCAGCTCCTGCTCCCAGTCGCACCCAGCTGCCCCTCGCCATCGCCTCCAAAGGGCTTTTTCTGAGGTGGGATCAACTTCAGCTCTCCTGTGCCCACTGGCTTCCCTGGTCTCAGAGTGGCTGCAGCCCCCAGGCTGGGAGGGAGTCAGTGTGCCAAGCCGTCCCCTCATCCTGGCCCCTGAGTCAAACCTGGGGGGGGCCCGTCACTGTCAGAGTGACGTTAGATGTGCAAACTTCCTGTGCTGGTGGTCACTGTGCCTGCTGGCAGAACCCTGCTTCCTGCTGTCACACAGCCCCGCCCCCCCAACAGGAGTGCTGTAAATATCTGCAGTTGCTTCTGCCAACCGCAGCAGGGAGTGGACTCAGCAGGCCGTGCTGGCCCCAGGCTGGCCTGGCAGCAGCACGCACACCTGTGCAGACAAGGGCCTGGGAGGGTGCTCCCTGTCCTCCCAGCCCCCGCAGCGCTGCTGCGGCCAGTAAGTAGCTGGGATATTTAGGAGCCACAAGGGCTTGTTCACTGGCTTCTCAGCTGAAAGCTCCTTCTCCAGGCCTTGAGCAAGAGGAGAGAGCTGATGCCTTTCTCTGTTGAGATTTGTACTTCTTGGGCTCTCAGTGGTGTGATGTGGGCACATGACTAAATTTCTCTGAACCTCCATTTTCCTGCGCAGAAAGTGGGCACGACGCTCTTTCCTTCTGTGTGGGAATGGCCTGGGGTGGCTCGCAGGGGCGTGACACACAGGAAATGCAGCAGGTCTCCCACAGAGGCCAGGCTGCCAGCTCAGGCTGTGACAGGCCACTCCTCCGGTGAGTGAGTGTGACAGGGCTGTGCAGCCCGGCCGAGCAGCGGCCTGAGTGGCCGTGATTGCAGTGTGGCATCGGCTTGGGATTGGACGGAGCAGCAGCCAACTTCCTTCTTGCTCTAGACTGTAAAGCCGTTTTGAAGCCCCAGGAGACACGGGCGCGTCTGGTGGCCTGGGCTGCAGCTGACCTCACCTCCCCCACAGGCCTGGCGCCGGCGCTGGTTCGTGCTACGACGTGGCCGCATGCGCGGGGACCCCGACGTGCTCGAGTACTACCGCAGCCAGCGTGCCAGCAAGCCCATCCGCGCCATCGACCTGCGCGAGTGCGCCGTGTGGCGGCACGCAGGTCCCGGCTTCGTGCGCAAGGAGTTCCAGAACCACTTTGTGTTCATCGTCAAGACTGCGGCCCGCACATTCTACCTGGTGGCCAAGACTGAGGACGAGATGCAGCGCTGGCTGCGTAGCATCAGCCAGGTGTGCAACCTGGGCCACCTGGAGGCCGGGGCAGGTGAGTGCCGCCCGCTGCAGCGGGGCCTTCAGGGTCAGAGCAGACCGGGGTCCCCTCGCCCTCCCTGCGTGCTGAACTTTGGGTCTACAAGTGCGCACACTGAGTGCAGGTCCCACGCCAGGCTGAGGTTCCAGAAGCACCCCGTGGAAGTCCAAGAGTGCTGCTGCCTATGGCAGAAAGTGACATGTGTGACACACAGGAAACACTTCCTCATGTCTCCCACGGCCTCAAGGGCCCTATGAGGGACAGTATCCTGACTGGGCTATGACTGCAGTGGGGCAACTGACACGCAGAAATCTCTCTCTGTCTCTCTCTCTAACACACACACCCCTTCTGGCTATAACATGCTCTGAAGATTCACTTCCGCTCATGGACTGAGCCCCTGACCTCACACCCCGAGATGCAGATTCTGATTTCATGAGCCCCTCAGCCTCGTGGACAAAACTCAGACCTGAACCCTGTGGCCACACTCAGGAGGGCACACAGGCACCGTGACTCGGGTGCCTCTAAAGTGACCACAGGGCAGAGACAAGGACCACAGTAAGCCGTTCGGCCCAAAACACCCTGGTCGTGTGTCCTCTCCCGTGTGCCTCTGTCTCCTCACCCGGGACTTGTCCTGAAGGATAGAGGACGTGCTTCCCACTGTGAGGAGGGACAGGATGAGTGAGGTTGCAAGCAGTCCACGGGGTGGCCTGCTGTGAAGTTGGGCAAAGCCGGCAGTGCCCCATGACCTCTTCTGTTCCTGTCACCCCCCGAATTCCATGCCCCAAGGACTGCCACTTCCCAGGGAAGGCAGGCGAGTCGCCCAGAGTGCCAGCTGCGAGAGCAGAGCCCAGCTCGTGCTCAGGTGGGCCCCGGGCCGCTGAGACTTGGGAGTCCTGAGCCGCCAGCTGCCTTCAGGGCGGAAGGAAAGGCCTTCGCTGGGAGGTGCTGGTCCAGAGGCCACCTCGTTCTGGAGTCCACACTCATCCTGAGGGCCCCGGGGCCTGGTGAGAGGCTGGGGTGTGCTCCTTGAGAAACGGGGGCTTTCTGCATCCTTCACGTCAGGCTGCTTGTTGGCTCAGCAGCGGGTGGTGGGCGCAGCCGCCGCCCTGCCTGCTGTGTGCGCACATGCGCACGCCCGCGGAGAGAAGCAGCAGCGGTGCGGGTTGTGGCCGCCGGCCATGAAGGAACTGTGGCCCCTGCTGCGGGGAGCTCCAGGCCAAGAGCGCGCCTCTGTTTTTTTCCCTCTTAATTGATTCAACGCTTTGCTCTTGGAACGTCGCCCTCCTTTTCCAGACATTGTTTATAGCTCGGGGAAACGGTCTCCTCTGCCGGAGCAAACACCAGCTGTGATTTGCATCTTCGCTCTGGCTTCTTCGAGGCTGCTTGAGAAACAGTGAGGGAGCGCACAGCCCTGCTCCAACGTGAACGTGGGAACTGATTTCTCCAGCAGATGCCGTGGAGAGCCTCTCTCGCGCCGCCCTGCCGCCGTCCCGGGCCAGCTCCCTCCGCACCGGCCAGGCTGTTGGCCCCTCCTCGCCTAGAGAGGACACAAGCGCTAGTGCTGTAGCAACTGAGGACAGCAGAAGTGAGTCAGAGTTTCTCTTCCTTCCCGATTATCTGGTTCTGTCCAACTGTGAGACTGGAAGACCGCACCACGCCAGGTATGCCTCCGGCCGGCCCGCCCGGCCCAGCGCGCGCGCCTCTGTCTGCGGAGCCCGCGGCTCCTCCCGCAGGCTCTGTCGCGGTCACCGGGCGCCCCTGTCCGCGCCTCCCTCCCCGCCGCCGCCAGGCGGGGCAGGTGCGACGCAGCCGCTCTGAAAAGACAGAGCAGGGTCTGAACTCGCTGAGCCCGGCGTGGCAGCCTGCGGCTCCGTGTGCGGCCTTGCGTTCTGGGATGCGCCTCACGCTTACAGGGTGAAGACGTCCTCAACCCCCTTGTCCCGCCCGCAGGGGTGCTGCGGCCGGGCAGGCGGAGTGGGGTGGTGCCCTCCGGGCGCCGGGAGGGAGGCCAGCATGGCTTTGGCGGGGTGGGGGGGGGGTGGCTGCCTTTCTTCCTCAGACGAGGGTCGTGTTGCTCAGTGGCCACGCCGTGGCAGGCACAGCCGGCGCTCTGGTCACAGCTGCGCGCTTCTCTCCCCTCAGCCTCCCCAGCAGATGCGACAGCTGGTCAAACTCAGACCGCTCCCTGGAGCAGGCCTCCTTCGACGACGTTTTTGTGGACGGGCCGCCGCCGTCCGCTACCGCCCTGGCCCAGCCCTCCCGCCATGCCAGCGGCGCCCGGGAGGCCCCGGCCCCCAGGCCCCAGGCCGCGCGGCTCTGGAGCGGTGGGCCGGTCCGCGACTGTCTGTCCTGCTCACAGTCGCTGGACCCTTCCTTCAACTCCCCCATTCAGGGGGAGCAAAACCAAGGTCCGCTGCGCTATGGGGTAAGAGACCTTGACTTGACGTCCGCCACGCCCCCGCCACGCCCCCCAAAGCCCAGCCATCTCTCTGAACGGCGCCCCGAGGAGCAGCTCCTGCGCACTGCAGGCCCCAGTGCCTTCAGGCAGCCGGGCGGCGCTGTGGTGCCCAGAAGAATCTCTCTCTCGGGTTTGGACAACATGCGAGCCTGGAGAGGTAAGTGCCGAGCCTACACGCAGCCATGCAGCCCACCTGGCCGCGCTTCTCTCTTCGATCCCCGCGAGGACGCCCTGGCTCCCCTGCGCCCGTGCCCCAGGCTCCCCATGGCCTCGGAGGCTAGCTGCGGGTGCGGTCCTGGGTCCCTGCGGGTGCTGAAGGACAGCGGCCCTGACCTTGAGAGCCCCTAGCCTGTGTGCAGGGCTCCCTGCGGGGCTAGCTCCGGGCCTTTGTTCTCTGTAGCTCAGCCCAGGGTTGCTCTGGGCTCCCCACACGCCCTGGCCTGCAGCCCTCGGTGCTTCCATCACCCCAGGTGGCGCCCGTGTGCTACCGCTCCGCCCTCCTGGAGCCTCTTGCCTTTTCTGCAAAGCCATCTACTCTCATGGATGTGTCTGTCTCTTCTCTGCATCCAAATGCTATCACACGCATGTTGCTACCTAGAAAGCCACGTAAAGGAGTGTTTGCCTGCGTCTCTGTAGCTGAGGACTTTGGTTCCCCCACCCCAGAGGTCACCCAGTCTCCCGTGGCACGTCCTCTGATTATCTCGATGGAACCGTGTGATCAAAAGGTCTTCATGGGCTAACGTGTACGAACAGTGGACCAAAAGGCAGAATGGAAAGTGGAGGTAGGCTGTGACGCGATGGACAAAGGCAGCAGCACCATGGATGAGGGACATGAGTCAAAGTGTCAAATTGAAGAACAAAAAGAAGTAGAGCCACCTTGGTGGTGTAAGGGGTTAAAGTCTCAGCGCTGTCACGCTACCTCCAGCCACTGTGGCCTGAGTCCAATCCCAGCCAGGCAGCTACCCACAGGGCGCAGCAGGCCTCTCCTGTTTCACCTACTGCTCCCCTCAGCAGTGTATCTCAGTCAGTCTGCCTGTTGTGTTCCCCACTCTGTTTCTGGAGAATCCTCTCACTCCCCGCACCTCTGGCCTGTACCCCAGTTGTTATATGCATAAATAATAAAAAAAATACATTTTTAAAAAAAGAATAAAAAACATTATTTAAGACGTGAAGACACTAGACAGTGATGTGCTGTTCCTTTGCGTGGAGGCCAACAGAGGTCCCACTAACAGAGGTTTTGACCTCGAGCTAAGACCCAGTCAAGGGTGGTGGGTGCACAGCAGCGGGAGTGGTGAAGTAGGGGGACACTACGGGGAGGGTGTTCAGCCTTCCCGGAGGGCCACCCGGAGCCCAGGCTCGGTGGCCACCACAGGGAGTGGCAGACCTGGCCAACGCTGGCCTGTGTTAGAGTTGGCGGGTCAGGTTCCACACACAGTGGCACATATACTGGGGGTTGGCGAGGAGGGGGTCCCATCTGTGGATCCCTATGACCCACCTGACACCAGACACAGCTTAGAAACTGCCTCCTGTATTTTTTGTTTTCCTGTCAGTCCGTGGTATTTCATTTTAATAACCTTTTTGCTGTTGTCTGAAAAATATGCTATTTTGATTTGGTTTCTAGCTTTTCTAAACTAGATGACCTTGCATTTGCTTTGCACACAGTCCTGTCACACGCACATTTCCTTCTTATGTCCCTGCTTGTGTTAGCAAGTCCCAGACACTGAATAGTAGCAGTGACCCAGGGATCCCAGTCTTATTCCTGGCCCCACAGCACCACCCCGTGTTCCCCATCTCAGTGACTTTGTGGTCAGGGTTCATGACGCCTGTCATTGCAGCCATGACTGAATGTTGAACTGTCGTAACGACATTCCTCCTTTATCCTGTTAACCTGAAGACCACCATGGGCTGACTGGAATGCAATCTTAGGGTAACCGCGACTTTGGGGCTGTCCTTTTGTTTGGAACTTGTTTTTTGACCTTTTTCCCCAGAGAGATTGTCCTGTAATTTTTTTTATTGACAGACTTTATCAGAAAAACCATGTCGGCATGGACTTTGCTTTCCGGAAAGACTTAAAAATTTTCAGGATTCAATTTCTTTACTCTTGGTTCAGATTTTCAGTTTTCTGTTGCAGTCCTTTTGGTAAGTTATCATTTTCCAGGGATTTCTTCATTTCACCAAATTTTTCACATTTATTGGCATAAAATAGATTACCATGCCTTCTCCTTCTCTGTAGGATCAACAGTGGCTGCCTTTTCATTCCTGACATTGCTAACGTGGGTCTTTTCTCCTTTTATATTACTCTTGTTGGGGTTCATCAATTTTCTTAGATTTTTTTTTTTTAAAGATTTAGTTATACAAGAACTGGGATACAGGTCAGAAGCGCGGAAGGGTGAGAGAATTCACCAGAGCCAGAGTGGGAGCAGAACAGGCAGACAGACTGAAGACACCGCTGAGGGGAGCAGCGGGCGCGACAGGAGAGGTCTGCCTCGCCATGTGGGAATCTCCCTGGCCAGCTGGGAATCGAAGCCGCGCTGCAGAGGCTGCAGACAGCTTCGCAGCGCGACGCTCAACCACTGCGCCACCGGGGAGGCCCAGATTTTTATTTTTGAGAATAAATTTTGACTCTGATTGTTTCCCCCATTGTATATTTGTTTTCTGTTTCATGAAATCTTGCTCATCTCTTCATTATTTCTTTCCTGCTACTTCACTGGTCAGCAAATTCTGACCAAATCTGACCAACAGCCCTTGGACAACTAGCTGAGAATGGTTTTTACACTTCTAAGGGTTTGTTAAAAAAAAGTACTACCTGGCCCTCCCAGTCTCCTCGCCCTCGTGTTTGTACTTCCTTGCAGGTAATTTGCATTGTTTCAATGGATGGTTGGCTCCTTGCATTTTTCCTTTCTTCTTTTTTTAAAATTTTTTTTTTTAGATTTATTTTTTATTTATATAATAGCTGGGGTACAGGCCAGAGGTGAGGGGGTGAGAGGATTCACCAGAGAAAAAGTGGGGAGCAGAACAGGCAGAATGACTAAAGCACACTGCCGAGGGGAGCAGCGGGGAGACAAGAGAGGTCTGCTGTGCCATGTGGGTAGCTCTCTGGCCGTGGGTCGGACTCAGGCTGCAGTGGCTGCGGACAGCTTCATAGTGCTGAGACTAACCTCTGCGCCGCCTGGGAGGCCCCCAGTCAATTTTTTTTTTAAGCTTCACTCACATCAACTAGTTTCCTAGCTTATTGCTTCCAGCATCTCACAAGTTCCTTCTGGGATACTTTTCATTCATTTTGTGGTTTATTCTTTAAGATGTCTTTTAATAATAGGTCTGTTGTTGGTGAATTGTCTCAGATTCCATTTGTCTAAAAATGACTTTTAAAACCTCTTGTTGTGAAAAGGGAATTCCTGGATGTATAAAGCTAGTTTGACAGTTGCCCAGCGGAGTCTGCGGTCACTCCCACTCCTTGTAAGAAAGTTTCTTTTTTTTTTTTTGGTTTAATTTATTTATTTATACAAGCACGGGGTACAGTCAGAAGCGCGGGAGGGTGAGAGAATTCACCAGAGCCAGAGCGGGGAGCAGAGCAGGCAGAAGGACCGAGGGACACTGCTGAGGGGAGCAGCGGGCGGCAGGGGAGGTCTGTGCGCCATGTGGGACCCTCCTCCGGTGGCCGGGGAGCAGCCGGGGATCGAACCGGCGCCTCCGAGGCCGCGGGCAGCTTCGCAACCCAGCGCTCAACCGCTGCGCCACCGGGGAGGCCCAGAAAGTTTCTTTTAAAATTTCCTTTCAGGGCCTCCCCTGGTGGCGCAGCGGTTGAGTGCTGGGCTGTGGGGCTGCCCGCAGCCTCCGCAGTGCCGAGTGATTCCATCCCTGGCCGCCAGCAAGGGTCCCACATGGTGCACAGACCTCTCCTGCCGCGCCTGCTGCTCCCCTCAGCAGTGTATTTCGTCAATCTGCCTGCTCTGTTCCCTGCTCTGGCTCTGGTGAATTCTCTCACCCTCCCATGCTTCTGACTGTACCCAGTGCTTGTATAAATAAATCTAAAAGAAAAAAAAAATTTCCTTTCAGCCTCCCTGAGGGACTTCCCGTAGTAGTTCTAGAAGTGACGCCATAAACTCAGTCTTGGGAATGTTTTCATTTTACCTTCATTATGGAAACGGAGCTCTACTGGCTGTTGAGTTCTTGTTGCACGATTTTCTTCCTTCACTGTTTTCAGTCTATTATTCCACGGCCTGTGGCCTCCTACCACGCCTGCCACACAGGACTTAACTGCTGCTGGCCTAGATTCTTGTGTTTGTGATGAGCTGGCTTTCTCTTACTGTTTGGAGATTTTCAACAATTTGGCACAAATTCATGTTTTTCACAAAATTTAGGAAATGTTCAGGCATTATTAAAAAAAAAAAGTATGCCCCCCTTTCTTTCATCACGGGGCTCCTAAGTGTGTGATGTTGTGTCAGCATGGTTGATGGTGATGAGTCTTTGAGAGTCTGTTCCTTTGTCTTCATTCTTCCCCCCACCCCAGATTGGACACTTTTTTTTTTAAAGATTTATTTATGCCTACAAGAGCTGGGGTACAGGCCAGAGATGCGGAGCGGGAGGGTGAGAGGATCCACCAGAGACAGAGCGGGGAACAGAACAGGCAGACTGACTGAAACACACTGCGGAAGGGAGCAGCAGGCGAGACAGGAGAGGTCTGCTGCGCCCTGTGGGTTTCTCCCTGGCCGGCTGGGGATCAAACTCGTGCTGCAGAGGCTGCAGATTGCTTCATAGTGCGGTGCTTAACTCCTTGCGCCACCAGGGAGGCCCCAGATTGGACACTTTCTATTAATCGATTTTAAAACTCATTGAGTCTTCTGTCAGCTCAAATTTTCTGTTGAGGTCTTCTAGTGAATTTTTCATTCTAGTTAGACTTCTCAGCTCCAAAATTCCATTTGCTGCTTTTCTGCAACTTCTAGCTTTCTGATGCTGAATAGTTGTTGTCATGGCTCCTTGTAGGTCTGTGAATGTGGCTTCCTTTTGTTCTCTGAACTTCTGTGTATTACCAGTTTTGGTGTCTTCTCTGCTAGTTCCAGCACCTAGCACTTTTCATCCAGTTTTCCTGACCGCCCTTTGTCCTGCGGACGGACCCTGTGGCGGCCTACAGGCACGCGAAGAGGGGCTGGTCTTCGCGCATCAGCAGGGTGTGCCAGTCAAAACTGTAACGAGCCGGCTTCTCACCCTGTGACGGGACTGTTGCCAAGAGGACAGCGATAACAGGTGTTGGAGAGGATGTGGACAAAAGGGAGCCCTTGTGCCCTGTTGGTGGGTATGTGAGTTGTTGCACCGCTGTGGAAACCAGTATGGTGGTCCCCCCAAAATTGAAAAGAAAGCCTCCGCATGACTCAGCTGTCCAAGTCTGGGTAGTGATCCAGAGGAAAGAGAAGCAGGACTGAGGAGCTGGCAACACTGCTGTGTGGCCTGCAGCTTTCTTCCCCATGACCGAGACATGTGAGCCACCCGCGCGCGTGTCGGCAAAGGCCCGGGCAGAGTGGATGTGAGCTAGCAGCAAGGAGGAAGTCGTGACACATGGGTGGACCTTGAAGGCATGCCGCTAGGTGACGTCACCCGACAGAGAAAGATAAGTAGTGTGTGATTTCACCCAGATGCAGGCTCCAAAGGAGTCAGGCTCGGAAGCAGTGGAGGGCTAAGAGCTTCCAGCTATGTGTACAGTGGTGTTAACTGTGGCTGCAGTGCTGCGGCCTCACACAGTCACCTTAGAACTCGCAGTCTGTGCCCTTGGATTGAGCTGCCCCACGCCGCAGCCCCACGACCCCCTTCCGCTGCTTCCGAGCTGAGGCATATTGATGGACACTGTCCACCCTCCTTACGCCGTGCTGTAGGCCAGTGCTTCCGTCAGGTTCGGCAGATGCAGCAGGTGTGTGGCGAGTTGGAAGCTGAGAGTGCTTCAGAGGGAGGAGAAGCGGAGCCGGAAACCATCAGCTGAACCATGGGGCAAAGCAATAATCCGAAAGGGTGATTGGGGAGGTTTGAAGACACACTGGAGGGGCTGAGGGCTGAGCCGTGGGGTGGCAGAGGCTGAAACCAGAGCCAAAGCCCTGGAATGTGACCTGGTTGCGGCTTTTGGCCAATGCAGTGTGAGGCCCACACAACGAGAGAGGCGAGGCTGGTCGGCGCATGGGCCAGTGGAGCGCACAGAGCGGAGAGATGCTGTGGGGCTGCATTTTAACAGGATCACTGCTGGGTTGAGAGTTGACTGAGGGGAGCAGGTGTCGAAGTGGGGAACCCTGTTGAAAGATGAGATGACGCAGGCCATGGTGGTGACAGAGTAGGTGGTAGCTTTGGACTCTGTTAAAGGTGCTTGACCTACCTTGAAGGTGGAACCTCACCTAGTGGGTGTGGGTAAGGCGAAAGAGTGGGTCGAGGTGGAGTTTGTGGTTTTGGGTGTGAGAAACTGACATGAGGAGCAAGTGGAACAAGCTGGTGGCTGGAGGGAGGTGACGCCTGCCGCATTTCCCAGTGTGGGTGTGATCAGGCCGGAAGTGTGACTCCGAAGGTCCGTGAGAGGCCTGGGCCAAGCTCTGATTTGCAGGGTGGTCTGTCTGATGAGGTAAGGGCAAGGGCTAGGCGAGGTCACCAGGAGAGCAGTTCCTTTCTGAGCTGAGATGGCACGGGTGGCTCGCTCCCCTCCTCAGAGTGGCCGGGTGTTCTGCAGAGGGTCATGTGATCCCACATCTCCACAACCCTGGTGTCCCGTGCCACCTTGCCTCTCTGCTCCCCGTTCTCCTGCTCACACCCCTCCTCTCCTCAGACTGCCAGCCGTCGCCACCTGTTCCAGATGCCACAAGCTCACGTGACAAGGCCAACAAGCACGCGTAACCTCTTGCTCTATCGCCTCCTCGTTCAGAGCAGAAACTTTTTCCAAAGCGGGTCTGGCTTCTAGACTTGATGGCTCTCCTTGCGCGTAGAAGGCTCTGCACAGCATGCGGGCCTGGACCCCAGTTTTGACTGGTGCTGCCTTGCTTTTCTTACCAACCCTCCTTGTGCCTTGCAGCTGACGTGGGAGACCAGCCCTTAAGGCACCGGGAGAAGCGGCTGAGTTTAAACTTGGTAAGTTGGGCTCTCGAGTTGCTATGAGTTTCAGTTTTACCAGAGATAGCCTGAGCTGCATATGCTCCCTTTGGCACATCTCTGCCACTCAGCACGCTGGGCCTCAGAGGCCCTGCCGGTGTCGCCCGAAGGCTCTAGCAGGACCCCGCCAGTTGGAAGGGCCCAACTCAGGGCAGCTCCTTGCGAAGTCACTTCGCCCCAAGAGCTTGTGCTCACATGGCAGCAGCTGCCGGAGGGCCAGCACCCACCTCACGGGCCGAGTTCAGAGGCCGCGCTCCAGCTCCAGTCGCTCCCCTGACTGCCCCAAGTTCCCAGCTCCTGTGCGCCTCTGCCCCTGCGGCCCACGTGCAGCCTGGACTGCCCCCTGCTGGCGGCGCGCGTCACTGTCCTACCGTTCCCCAGCCCTGCAGGTTCTCCCCGATGTGCCCGACTTCTTCCTCCGGGGCGGAGGACAGCTACGTGCCCATGCAGGCCGCCGCCTCTAGTCGGGGACGCCCCTGCAGCCCTGATGAGTACATCCCCATGAACTCGGGCAGCTTGTCGAGCCCACTGCCTGCGCTCCCTGCGGACCTGGAGCCGCCCCCAGTGAACAGAGATCTCAAGCCTCAGAGGAAATGTAAGCCCTTGACCTACAGGCGGGGAGCAGGGACCCGGTGGCCACGTGGGGAAGCGTCCCTCCTTCCTGTCGAGAGACCAGCGCGGCAGGCCGCACCGTGGAGGGTGCGAGAAGCGGCCGGGGAGGGCTGGGCACTTGCAGGCACAGCCAGGCCATGTCCAGCGCAAAGGGCCCCTCTGGCTGCGCCCCTAAGAGGGCAGAGGGAAATGGTGATGGATGAGAAGCATTTAAGGAAGAGATGCCATCTGTCACAACCATAAGAGCCTTTGGTGCCAGGACCCATCCCTGACACCCCCGCCTGCTGTTGGACCCCTTCGGGAGCAATTACGGCTTCAGGTGGCCTCGCCCAAGCCGGTCCGGAGTCCCGGCTCCTACCGCCCCCTGCGGTCTCTGTCCATGAGTCACCCCGCCCCCCAGCATGTGCTGCGTGCACAGGGCCGTGGGCATGAAGGGAGGAAGCTGGGAGGGTTTGGCCGCCTGAGTGGGAGGCAGATGTGAAAAGCACCTGGGAGGAGAGGGAGAGTCGGGGAGCAGCTAACTAGGAGAACAGACCTGGCCTCAGGAAATCACCAGCCATTCTGGTCAGAATGGATTTCACAGGGACCTCAGGGAGCTGCTGGATGCGGCGGAGTGGGGGTTCCGCTGGCTCCCCTCCATGGGGCACTGGCCAGCGGGCGTCTGGGGTGCTGATGACGCGGCTACTGCACCCTTGCTGGAGAAAGGAATTGCAAATCGTAGCAATTTCCATGAATTTCCCCGTCAAGTGCCTGGCTTGGCGGTTAAGGAGAGATGGCCTTGGGGCTGGGCGGGTGGGGTGAAGGCAGACACCTGGCCTGGGACAGGTCCCTGGTGAAGGCAGCAGACGGGATGTGGGCCTGACCCACTCAGCCACTAAGGCTGAGCGCTAAGGCTCAGGCAGGCGCAGAGCTGGCACCCCCATCCTTCCGGAGCTGGGCTCTGGGTCGCAGTTCCATCATCTCCCAGGAGCCAGCACTCGGGTCATTGAACAGAGACCCTCTGATGGCTGCCGAGCCAGCAACACCGGGGACGGTTCTAAGCCCACGGAGCTCCACTGGACAGGGCCTGAAGCAGGGCAGCCGACACCCAGCCGACACGGCTCAGAGGGGTGCGGTCCCATTTGTTCAGAGGCCCTGGCGTCCCCAAGGGCTGGGCCTCCTGCCTCGGGCCAGACTCATTGGCTCTGAGCTCTGAGGGCATGGAGGCCCAGGTGCCTGACCTCTGTGTGTCCCCCACAGCACGGCCACCACCCCTGGACCTGCGGAGCCTGTCCACCATCCGGGAACATGCGGCACTGAGCAGGGCCCGCACTGTGCCCGGGTGAGTGCAGGGGTGGCTGGGGCAGGCATGGGGACTGGGCCAGGAGGCCCCTGGAGGCAGCGGGCAGAGGAAGCGGGTCTGGAAGGGGGGCGGGAGCCCCGGGGCGGCTTGAGCTGGCCAGCCCTCCCAGCAGCTGGAAGACATTGCTTGAGCCTCGTCTGTTTTTTCCCTTAGCAATCGAAGCAGCTTGCTCTCTCCAGACAGAAATGGCTTCGGTTCCGCCAGGTTCTTTGCCAGTCCTGCTCCCAGAGAAGAGGAGGGGAGCTATATGCGCATGGTAACCCTGGCTCTCGCCGCGCTCACCCCAGCCCGTGGGGAGGCTCCCTGGCTGGGGATGCTGCTTCCAACCCGGGCTGCAGGCAGTGGGGGGAGGGAAGACCAGGCGGCTGTATTCCAGCGCAGAGGTTGGCCTGGGTATGCCACTGCCCGCTGGCTTCTGCACCCTGATGGGCCCACTGGAGGGGCAGTGCGGCCTGGGCTGTGCTCGCTTTCACCTCTTGACCCATTAAGGGGTCTGGTCTGTGAATCTGACACCTCTGGTCCGCACACGCAGAGCAGTAGGGGAGACTGTACTTGAAGGACATCAGAAGTGATGGGGTTTTGAGGGCGCGGCCCTGCCCTGTCCTTAGGGAGCCGCATCAGGGCCGTCTGCCCGGCTCAGCAGGTGGACACTGACTCATGTCCGTGCGACCTTCCCAAGGCTCTTTTCCACTTAGTAAGGGCCCTTGGGAAGCCTCTAGAGGAAAACTTGCTCATAAAGGACATTGAGCCGCTGGGCTCCACCCCGTAGGACAGACAAGGGAAGTGCGAGGACACAGTGAGGCCGCGAGTGCCCTGGCCTCGGGCAGGGTTGCTTCCCTGTCTGAGTTTTCTGACTTGCTGGTGAACGGTCAGGCCGGGCTGAGGCTACTCCTCTTCAGTCCCGTCAACTGCATGCGGCCTTGTAGAACGCGCAGAAGGAGCAGCACCACCCCTCTGGCTTCAAGCTCTGTATAGCCAGTACTTCTCAGCTTTGAGACTCGCGGTGCGCACGTCTCAGTCCTGTGACAGTGCCCTGGGCTTGTAAGTGGTGAGCACCGGGACCTCCCCGCACCAGGGCCTGGGCTCTGACAGCTCCCCTCACTGTGGTGGTCTCTGCCCCAGGAAAGGAGCCAGACAACATCGCCCAGTATCATGCCGTGTCTTTGACATTCATCCCAGTTGTTTCATGTGGGTACCTGTCCCCTATCCAGAGGCTTGGATAGTGGCAAGTTGTTTGGCAATCATGAATAACATTGTTAGAAACATCCTTTACAGGTTTTGGGCAGTATTTTCCACTGTAGCAAAATAAAAATCACAGATCATTTGCCATTCTACCCTTTTTCGGATGTACAGTAAAGTGCCAGCCACTGCCTTCACGGTGTGCAGCCATCTCCAGAACTTTCCATCAGACCCGGGTCCCCTCTCTTCCATATTCTGTCCTTCTGAATCTGCCTGTTCTGGGAACCCCCGGGACTGGGCGGGCTCCTGGACGATGTCCATCCTTTTGTCTGCCTCCTCCAAATGCAAGCTTTGCCCACAGCGCAGTGTGTGTGACCATTTCGTTAAGACTGACCTGCACTCCCTGGTGTGGCTCTATCACGTTTTGTTTCTCCATTCATCTGCTGACAGCCATTTGTGTTGCCAAGCCATTTTATATTCCCACCAGCTGGGCAAAATGGCTGCATCTTTTCTCAGCATCATCACTAACACTTGTTATTCCCATTTTTTAAAAAGATTTATTTATTTATACAAGAACCGGAGTACAGGCCAGAGGTGCGGGAGGGTGAGAGGATTCACCAGAAACAGAGTGGGGAACAGAACAGGCAGACTGGCCGAAATACACTGCTGAGGGGAGCAGCGGGCAAGACAGGAGGGGTCTGCTGCACCATGTGGGTATCTCACATGCCGGCTGGGATCAAACCCGTGCTGCAGAGGCTGTGGACAGCTCCACAGTGCTGGGCTCAACTGACTGAGCCACCAGGGAGGCCCTGTTATTCCCATTTTTATAATCGCCATCCTATTAGGTGTTAAGTGCTTTCTCATTTTGCTTTGTTTGCATTTCCCTGGTCACTAGTCAAGTTGAACATCTTTTCATGTGCCTATTGGCCATTTGCAGACCTTGATTTGGTTATTCAGAGTTCCTTGAGATTTCTTGAGTTTCAAGATGGGATTTTTCTAGTTTTGCAAAAATGCCATTGATAGAAAATGCTTCAAATCTGCAGATTGATTTGGGTTTTTTTTTTTTTTTAAAGATTTATTTATTTATGCATACAAGAGCTGGGTACAGGCCAGAAGTGGGCGGGGGAGGGGTGAGAGGATTCACCAGAGACAGAGTGGGGAGCAGAACAGGCAGATCCACTGAAATACACTGCTGAGGGGAGTAGCAGGCGAGACAGGAGAGGTCTGCTGCGCCATGTGGGTTGCTCCCTGGCTGGCTGGGGATTGAACTCGTGCTGCAGAGGCTGCGGATTGCTTCATAGTGTGGTGCTTAACCCCTTGCGCCACCAGGGAGGCCCTGCAGATTGATTTGTATAAGGCTGACATCTTAACAATATCAGATCTTCCAATCCATGAACATAGGATGCCTTTCCATTTATTTACAGCAACTTTATTTTCTTTCAGAAATGTTTTGCTGTTTTCAGTATACAGTATACAAGACTTCGTTGTCTTTGTTTAATTTTATTTCTAAATGTTTTATTCTTTTTGATGCTATTGTAAAAGAAATTGTCTTCTTCATTTCCTGTTCAGATGGTTCATTGTTAGTGTGGAGAAATGCAACTGAATTACTGATTTTGTATCTTACAACCTTGCTATATTTATTTTCTGTGTGAAACCTTAGAGTTTCCTGCATATAAAATCAGGTCATCAGCAAATAGATTATTTAGCTTCTTTTCCAGTTTGGGTGCCTTTAATTTCTTTTTCTTGACTAATTACTTTGACTAGACTTCCAATACCTTGCTGAATAAAAACACCATTAGTAGGGATCCTTGTCTTGCTATAAG
This sequence comes from Talpa occidentalis, assembly GCF_014898055.3. Classification (NCBI taxonomy): domain Eukaryota; kingdom Metazoa; phylum Chordata; class Mammalia; order Eulipotyphla; family Talpidae; genus Talpa; species Talpa occidentalis. Next base: position 525,836 of record NW_023601543.1, read on the forward strand.
AAGTTTTTGTGTGGACATACTTTTCCACTTTTCTAGGGCAGTGCTTTTAGCTGGGGTGACTTAGGGACATTTGGTTCCCATACATGGATTGGAAAGGGTGTAGGAAGAGTTCAGGTATGCTGCCGTGCACCCTACAGATGTATGCCGACCTGTTGTCCTGCAACTGCTAAATTCTCTTATTAATTATAGGAGATTTTCTTTTAGAGATTTGTATTTATTTATGCATATAAGAGCTGGGGTACATGCTAGAAATGCAGGGGGTGAGAGGACTCACCAGAGACAGAGTGGGGAGCAGAACAGGCAGACTGACTGAAATACACTGCTGAGGGGAGCAATGGGCGAGTCAGGAGAGGTCTGCTGCACCCTGCGGGTCAGCTCCCTGGCCGGGGATGGAACTTGTGCGGCAGTGGCTGCCGATAGCTTGATAGTACTGAGACTTAACCCCCTGCGCCACCAGGAGATTTTTGTGTTGTGTAGATTTCTTGGGATTTTCTGTGAAGTGCTTCCTTTCTATCAGCAGGCTAACACTTCCAGTACAATGTTGTTCAGTGTTGAAACCATTTAGTTATAATGTTATTCTTTTTATGTGTTGCTAGACTTGATTTACTCGTATTTTGTTTAGGATTTTTTATCTGTATTCCTGGTGGGTCTTGAGCTGTGGGATTTTCATGTGGCCTCCAGGAGAGTGGCCATAGCTTGGTAGGTCTTGATATCCAGGAAAGGAAGTCCTCCTGCTTTCACTATCTTCCTCAACTTTTCTTTGGCTATTTTCTATTCTGGTACAAATTTTAGAAAGAATTTCTCAATTTCTACCAAATGAGGAAAAAAGAAATACCATTCTCCACAGGAAAGGTGGCACATTGGTAGGCAAGGGACCACAAATACCCCTCCCTTCAATATGAATTATCTTAAAAAGCAGAGACAGTCTATTTTAAAATGAACCTATTTTGAAAGTCCATAACTCAACTGACACGAGAAAGGAAGTGGAACCTCTGGGAGCAAACATGTTGAGAAATAACAATCTCGAGAATCACCAGGAATCACAAACGACTAAATCAGATAAGCCATTATGGACATATTGGATATTGAACACGAAATAATTGCTTTTGTTTCTATGTCAAGAAAGAAGAGGAGATGAAAGTCAGACTGAGTAACAATATATATTAAAAACTGATCCAGTGGATTAGAAAACAACCATTTAGCACTTCTAGGTATAAGAATAGGGATGGAATGAGGAACTCACAGCACATGAGTTAAGAGACTAACCCCAAGTCGTGGTAATGGCTTAGTGAGCTAGAAGAGACTTGCGAGGAAGTTAACTGCTAAGCCAGAAGGAGATAAAAACACAGCAAGTATGAAAGGAAATTGACACGGAAGATAGTAGGAGTAGGTCAAACATTTGTCTAGCACTGCAGAAGGAGATACTAGGAAAAGTGGGAGAGAAGCAATATGTGAGGGGACAGTGACCCACTTTCTCACAATTCATGGAAGATGCCAAGCCCCAGAGACTTCAAGGCCGGTCCACTGTCAGTGGCAGAGAGTGGGCGTGTGGCTGTTCAGAGCATATTTTCTTTCTTTCTTTCTTTTTTATATACAAGCACTGGGTACAGTCAGAAGTGCGGGAGGGTGATTCACCAGAGCCAGAGCGGGGAGCAGAACAGGCAGACTGATGAAATACACTGCTGAGGGGAGCAGCGGGGAGACAGGAGAGGTCTGCTGTGCCATGTGGGTAGCTCCCTGGCCGGGGATGGAACTCGTGTTGCAGAAGCTGCAGATTGCTTCATAGTGTGGTGCTTAACCCCTTGCGCCACCAGGGAGGCCCCTCAGAGCGTATTTTCAATTTGGCTATTAGAAAATTTTCATTATGTGCACAATTCATTATTTGAAAAAATAAACCCCACAAAAGGAAAATGAATAAAGGCAAACATAAATTTACAAAATAAGCAGCAAAGTTAGATAGGGTCAACACAGACCTAACTGGTACTTTAAACTTTTCTCCCAAGCCTTCAAGCACTCATTTTTTATTTTTTTAATTAATATTTTATTTTATATAATTCTTACATCATTTTTCATTTTTGCACAATGTATGCATCATCATTTTGGTTATATTCCCCATACGATTGCACCCCGCCCCCCTTATTTTGACCCTAGTCCTTCCTCTCCCCTTCCCTCCGCCCCACTCCAGTAGTGTGTCTCTGGTTTATAGTTGCTTGTTTTTTTTTTTTTAATAGAGGCATGTTTTATTTATTTATTCATTTGTTTGTTTGTTTATACAAGCACTGGGTACAGTCAGAAGCGCGGGAGGGTGAGGGAATTCACCAGAGCCAGAGCAGGGAGCAGAACAGGCAGACACTGCTGAGGGGAGCAGCGGGCGGCAGGAGAGGTCTGCGCGCCAAGTGGGGCCCTCCTCCCGTGGCCGGGGAGCAGCCGGGGATCGAACCAGCGCCACAGAGGCTGCGGGCAGCTTCACAACCCAGCGCTCAACCGCTGCACCACCTGGGAGGCCCTATAGTTGCTTGTTGATTTTGATTTTCACTTTGTGTTAATTAGTCTTTCTCCTGGTCCCTTATTTAGGTTTTCTGAATTCCTGCTATGAGTGAGACCACCTGGTATTTTTCTTTTTCTTTCTGGCTTATTCCACTGAGCATGATCCCTTCCAGCGCCATCCATGTTGCTGCAAATTGCATGTGTTTTATCTTTTTTGACTGCTGAGTAATATTCCATGGTGTATATGGACCACATCTTCTTGATCCAGTCATCTATTTTTGGGCATTTGGGTTGTTTCCAAAGCTTAGCTATTGTAAACAGTGCTGCTCTAAACATAGGGGTGCAGGTGCTCTTTGGAATGGATGTTTCTGTGTCCTTTGGGTAAATACCTAGGAGTGGAATTGCTGGATCCTATGGAAGCTCTATGTTTAGTAGGTCCAGAAATCTCCACACAGCTCTCCATAGTGGTTGGACCAGTTTGCACTCCCACCAGCAGTGCAGGAGAGTTCCTTTTTCTCCACACCCTCGCCAACATTTGCTGTTGCTAGTTTTTTTAATATGTGCCATTCTCACTGGTGTGAGATGGTATCTCATGGTGGTTTTGATTTGCATTTCCCTGATGACAAGGGATGGTGAACATTTTTTCATATGCCTGTTGGCCATTTGCATTTCCTCTTTTGAGAAGTTCCTTTTTAGTTCTTCTGCCCATTTTTTGACTGGATTATTTTGTTTTTGTTGAGTCTCATCAGCTCTTTGTAGAGTTTTGTGATCAGTCCTTTATCATTAGTGTTGTGCAAACACTCATTTTTTAAACGATTTATATGTATTTATTTTTGCATACAAGAACTGGGGTACAGGCCAAAGGTATGGGGGTGAGGCGACTCATCAGAGACAGAGTGGGGAACAAAACAGGCAGACTGACTGACTGAAATCCACTGCTGAGGGGAGCAGCGGGGAGACAGGAGAGGTCTGCTGCGCCATGTGGCTCACCTCCCTGTCTGGGGATAAAATTCGTGCTGCAGTGGCTGCCAATAGCTTCGTAGTGCTGAGAGAACCCCTTGTGCCACCAAGGAGGCCCTCAATCTCTCATTTTAATGCTTGCTTAGGTGGCTTTTTCAAAGACTAAAATTGAACATAGCCAAGTAAGGACAAGTAGTGAACACAAACATGTGGTGTGAACCGTGTGCAGAGGGAATGGCCGTGCATGCCCAAGGCCAGCATGGCGGCGGGAGCAGCTTCCTACCAGTGAATCTGGAAACTGGTGGAAAGGGCAAATTGTCAAAAAAAATTAAAAAATGACTTAAGTAGAAAAAGAAAACCAGAGCAGTTTTACCAGCACTAGAGAAACTGAGTCAGAAAGGAAACTTTTCTACAAAGGATCATAAGCACAAACAGCTTTACGGACAGTTTCTATCAGAACGAAGCGACCATTTCATGCTCAGAGAAACGCTGCCAGGGAGTGACGGCAAAGGAGAAAAGATGACCTGGCCTGTTTATAAGGCTGGAGCTACCTGATGCCAAAGCAGAGACCGTCTAAGCCGGGAATTATAGGCCACCTTCATTCATTTGTGTGGATGGCATAATCTTGTGGCCAACCAAATCTTGTATGTGAATGTTCCTCATGGAAGCGCTTCCCAGAATACTTCGAAAATGCCCATCAGCTGATGAGTAGGAAGCTGAGGCGAGTCAAAGCCCACCGTGGAACACTGGGCAGCCAGCCCCAAAGTGATGCCCTGAAGCCATGTGTGTGCGCTTCGGAAACCCAACAGCCAAAGCGCAGGAAGTAGGCAAAAGTGACGTCAGACAGGCTCCCTGCACTGGGAAAGCCGGACTCATTCCACCAGAAATATATTGAAAACCTGGAGTGAAGCCACTAAGGGAAGGCACATCCTGGGCATGAGAACCATTTCTGAGTCCATGCTGCAACCCCCGTTTTCTAGAACGTTAAGAAGCCGGTCAATTGAGTGTAACGATCGCAAGATATTTCTCTGGGCTATTTGAGCCGTCCAAGGGGCAGGCCCTAGGTCCTGACAGTGGGGGTTCCCTCCGCAGAGTGCTGGGGCATCGCCTGTGAGAGTCAAGCACCAGCCGTGCACACGAAGCTTCGGCTCAGCCTTGGGTCTGTCCCGCTTACGGAAGAGCGGCGCAGTGGTTTCGTCAGCCAGTTCATTAGCCAGCGTACAGATTGGAGGAAAGAAAAACTGCTCGGGGGAGAAAGCTTTCTTTACAAAAATCTATTGTTCCCAGCATTGTTAGAGAGATGACCTATTACAGCCCTGGATCAAGAGAATATATCCGTAGAGCAAACACTTGAGCAGATTACAGGATAAAAAGGATGTCATTATCTTCCAAAAAAAAAAAAAAAAAAAAAGCAGTCATTTTACCAACAAATGCAAGAAAGGCATTTGACAACTCAGCATGTACTTGTGGAAAAGAAGTTCACAAATGAGGAATTGCTGGGGTTTTCCTTAAGCTCATAAAAATGAGTTTGCAGAGAATTAGATGTAGTAGACACTCGGTGCTTAAATACTCAAAATGTCCCTTTAGGATCAAGTTCACAGCAAAAAGGACCTCTTGACTTGTCTCCAGCATTGCAGCTGAGGTTCACTCCATGACAGAGAAGGAATTAAAGAAACAGAAAAATAAGAAAAGGAAGAAAAAAATCTGTGGTTATTATCAGATGAAATGACGGGCTCCCCAGAACACCCAGAATCATCTCCCTGGAAAGCAGTGGAGGAAAATCAGTTCAGGCTGGATTATTACTGAGATGTGAAGGGGAAAGGTTTGTAACTGTAGGAGAAAACCGGGGAACAAGTGATGATGTTGGCATAGGGGAGAGAGCCTTAAGGCGCACAGGGCACGAGCAATGTTTGTCATGAAACATGGTTTGTTCAGACAGAAAGAAAACACTGTAGAGCCTGCTGGCTGCTTGCGCATCACATACGACTGTGCCCCACTGGGGGTGAGGAATGTGGCCGGAGAATCAGGAAGACAAGTGGTTCTATCTAAAGATTAGCAAAGAAAAGGAAGCAGCCTGCACAGACAGTTCTCAAGAGGGAAATAAATGGCCCTTGGCCACGTGAGAAGGTGGCCAGTTAATTCATTGCTAATCAAAGTGTAACAGGGGGGTCCCCAGGAAAGGGGGAGGTTCCAGGTTTCCTGCTCCACCCAAAAGGAGGGTGGAGCAGAGCAGGGAGAAGAAGCTGCAGAGGAGACTGAGGAAGGAAGGAAGCAGGATGGAGCCAGAAGGAGACCTGGAGGAGGCGCATGGAGCCGAGAGACGCGTGAGGAAACTGCGCCTGCCTTCTGGTCGTGGACCGGGTGACACAGACGTGGGGGAGACCCGTGGGGAGGCGACCATGGCAGCTTTTAACTTGATTTTGATTTTGCTCTTTTCCTTCCGGGCTTGTCCGGTTGTTTCTGACCCTTTTCTGCGGGTCCCCACTGGAAGATGCTTTAGACCTGTGGCAGGCTTTGGGGCCTTGCTCTGGGCCAATCCCATTTGGATGGACTTTTACCCACGAGGAGACGGGTCACTTTGGGTGCTTCATTTAGAAACTAGATTCTTTGCCTTTCCTGTGTTGTTTCCTAATTGTATTAAAGTTCCTTCCCATCAAAGTCTCACGTTTTGTGTTGATGCGGCGGATGGCAGAACCCTATATAGAATAGGCAGGTTTGCAGGGTTTGGGCTGCCCCTCTCCCTGCCCTGTAACAAAAGGGCTAGGAATCCAAGCACCCCATTCAGATGCCATTTTACCAGGATCGGGTCAGAGACATTTTAAAAGTCTGAAAATACCAAGCAGTGGCCGTGATGGACCCTGTGTGACATGGGGCTGGTGTGAGAGCAACCCTGTGGAAGACTGTGCAGGAGGCGCACGCACGGCCCCAGCAGCTCTGCTTGCAGCCACACACCCATAAGGGCTGCGCAGGAGCACGGGTGCTTATTTGCGCCCGCAAACTGTCAGCAGCTCCAGTGGCCGTGGTGGTGGGATGGTTAAGTGAACCAGTAGAAGTGGACATGATAGGGCCCACGAGTTGATGTGCGTGATGACGCTCATGGGCTCTCATAAGCCATTCAAGGTAGTCGCCTCGAGAAAGAGAGGACCCCATCCTGAGCCTGGGCGGGTGCCTGAGGGCACTTAAGTTGGCAGCACCTAGTACACAGCACGCTTGTACGCGTGTGGGCACCTCTGCTAGAATGGCACTGAGCACGGCTGCAAACTACCACGGTTACTTTCATATAGCACGTTGCTGGGGGAGATGTTGCCTGTTGCCACACCGATGGTCAGGCTGGTGCCACATGGAAGCCAAGCGGGTGGCACTGCATTTCAAATGGCAGCTGTCACATGGCAAGCTGCCCTGGCACAGCTCTGTGCCCAGACACCGCTAAGCTGAAGCTGAATTCTGTGATGTTGGTTCCTAGGAGGAGCACAGAGCAGCCAGCTCTCTCATGTGGACGAGGACCTGTGGCCTAGATTATCTAGCCCTGGATTTCAACTCTGCGTCGCCAGCCCCTGCACAACAGGTAGGTGGGACTCGGTGTCCGAGACTACCATAGGATATACCACTTCTGTTTGCCCTTCCTGATGACTCCAGCATACACATTCTCTTTGGAAATTCCTCGAATTGCACATACACAGTGAATGGCGCACAGTCAGCCCTCGTCCCACTCCAAGACAATGAAGTGCTGGTGTCTCCCTCCGGGCTGCGATCTTCATGTGCATGTGCAGAATGTCTGCTGTTTCCATGCCTTTCCAAACTTGGACCATACAGCTGATAGAAAAATCCTCAGGGAGACATGGAAGCGGGGGAGAGGGCACCCGGGTGCAGGTAGGGCCTGTTTAGGGGATGAGGACTAGCCCAATTTGGCTATACGCCAGGATTTGTAAGGAACCAGCCTGGGAGGGCTTGTTCGGCAGCTTGTGCTTTGCACGGCACCCCCATATTTACAACAGGAATCAGGGATCCTAACTGCTCTGCTGAACCCTGCAACTGGCTGCACAAGGTGTACAGGGTGTTCCATTTTGGGCATGTGTGTATATGTGTGCGCAGGTGCATGTCTTGCACATGGGCATAGCACGCAAGCACACGTGGATATGCACATGCCTGCATGTACGCACACACACACACAGGCATGTGTATATGTGCTCTTATGCACACACAAGCAGGAAAACAATCCCGAGTCTCACATACAGAGGAGTGAACGCCCACTTCTAAAGCTTTTCTCCCTAAAACCGTGAAGTAAGACACCAGATGAGCGAGGCTGGCAGCTGGGGAAGGTCCGGGCGGCAGCACTGGTGCTACCCCATCAACACCGACCACCTCTAGCAGTGCTCATGAGGCAGCGTGGGGCAGCCCAGTGCCCGATGTCCCAGGTCACCGTGCTGGAACAGCAGCCCCCTGAGGTGTGGAGCCCCTTGGCCACTCTTCTTTGGTCAGGTGCTTGGACACAGTGGCAGGGCATGGAGGTGGGAGTGTCTCTTCACATGCACGTGGCACAGAGGTGCTTCCAGGCCCACAGGGCAGGGCCACATGCACTGGGCCTACTGGGGTGCACTGGAGGCCCAAGTGGTGCAGTTCCACGTCACGGCGGGCTTTCTGTCCCCCCCGCAGAAACTTCTTTCAGAAGAGCACAGAGTGGACTACGTGCAAGTGGACGAGCAGAAGACGCAGGCGCTGCAGAGCACCAGGCAGGAGTGGACGGACGAGAGGCAGTCCAAGGCGTGAGTGGTGTGGCGGGCGGTGGGGGCTGCGGCGCTTCGCTCTGCGCCAGTGGCCACCCGGCCCAGGGCCAGACAGACGCGCAGGCTCCCCGTGGGCTTGGCGAGAACGTTTGGGGGACAGGACCGTTGGACAGGTGGGATGGGGACCAGTGGGGATGGGAGCGGGCCTGGAGTCGGCTCCTGGCCTCTGCTGCTGGGGGACAATGCCACCCACGATGGGGCTGGGGAGGGCTCCTTCTAGGCAGGGGGCACCAGCAAAATTGAGACTTGCAAGGACATTTTCCCTGAGTTTGCCTAAAAGCCTCTGCTGCGGCATGTTTGGGTCTCCACGGTCAGTCATCAGTTGTCCCTGGAGACCAGCCCTGGGAGACCGGCCCTGCCGTGGTGGCCCCGTCTGTCCTCTGCAGAGACCAGTCCTTCCCACGCCTGGAAAGCAGCCGGGCATGTGCACGTGTGAGCACAGCCACTGCCCGGGGCTGTCACGTGCTCGCCTCCTCCCTTGAGGCCTGGGAAGCAGGTGTGGGACAGACTGTTGCCCCCACTTTGAAGAAAACTAAAAGCAGAAGTGGGAGCCCTTTGCCCAACACCCCCGGAGCCCAGACCCCGAGCGCCACGCCCACTGTCTTGCTTGGCCTGCAGGGACTTGGATGAGCGCGCGCCGCCTGGGCAGCCTTGAAGCCACGGGGGAGGCTGTGCAGACCCGCAATGAGCCAGCCCCCAACTCCTCTCCCCTTTGTGGTCATCCACCAGGTGCTGTTACCCTTGAGGGGATGTGTGTGCAGCCAGGGTTTCTGCGTTGCTGCGTAGGGTCCCCCCTCCCTAAGAGCAGGGTGCAAGCCTTTCCTGGACTGCCTGCTTTCTTAGGAGCAGCCTAGTGTTGCCCCCCTCCCGGAGCGGGGGCACAGATTGTCGCTGGCATTGTGTGCTGGACCCGAACTTTCACGCAATAAACACTTCTGACCAGAAAAACCTGCCAGCCTGCCAGGCAACAGAGACGCGGTGGGTGGTGATGAGGTTCCGAGAGCGCGACACCCCCACTTAACGAGGGCATTGGGTCACCCCTTCTTTTAGGGGGCTCTGAGGTCAAGGGACCCAGAGCAGAGTCTCAGTGGGGCGTGGGGTTTTACTCAATCACCCTTCCTGCCTCCTCTGAGCACCTGCAGTGTAAAGACAGATGTGAACAGCTGGGCACCAGGCAGACCTGCCGCTCCGGGGTTCCCACATGTGGGTGGGCCAGGCAGGTCCGGGGCATCAGGGTTACCAGTCCCGGGGCTGTGGGCTTTGCTGTGGCGTGTTGGGGTTCCAGACCGCCCCCAAGGGAGGGAAAGTCCAAGTCTGGGCAGGCCATCGAGGAAGTCGTCTTGCCGCGCCCGCGCCAGGCTGGAGACACCACAGGGGACACGCGTTGGCTGGTGCCGCACGCGAGTCTGACTCGGCTGACCAGGACCCCGGTCTGCAGAGCGTCTCCCGGGACACGTTGCCTGCGCAGAGCAACACACTCGCGCGCTGTCGCTTGCATGGAAGTCATTCACTTGGGATTTGTTTTAAATGACTTCGCCCTCATCCTAGGGCTGGAAATAAGCAGCTATGTCCACCTTGTAGAGAACTGCAAATGGACAGTTCCGCAGAAGCGTGACGATTTGGGGAAACTACCTCAAAAACAGGTAGTTTTGAGCTGGCAGTGGCACAGATTTCTGAAAACAGAAGTGAGAACGATGCTGGAAATGCCTCATTTTCGGCAGAGATATTCCATGTGTTAATGGGACTAGAATTTTCACCAGGGGCTGACGTCAGCCGCCTTTTTTCTCTAAGAAAATGATCATAGATACCATTCTTTCTTTTTTTAAGAGAAAGTAATGAGATGCCATTTGGAATTTTATTTCAAAAGCAGTTTGCCTTGGTTCGCTAGCAAGAGACAAAAACACAAGTCTTCTGTACGTTAGTGACGACAGTGATCACAGCAGAAAAAAGATGAGTCAGCGTTGCGTATCCCAGCACCATCCTAAGTCAAGTGAATACTGTGCAGGGAAGAACTTTCTAGCAGATTTGGGCCTCGCCGCAACAGGCAATGCCTTCCATCTCTTTCCGTTAGCAGATTCCTCCAGATCAGGGGGTGTTTGTGCAGGAGGCCAAGGAGCTACGCTGTGTCTATAGATCCAAGTCAAACGAAGCTGACCCCCTCCCCCCGCTTGGACCCGACTTCCTCTTCTCAAGGCCTCTTCACTCCTGGTTTTGAGAAATTCACGTGTTTTCACTGTGTGGTAATCTGGCATCAATAAAAGTCTGTTGAAGAGGAATCATGACTGACGTGTCCTCATTGAAAGGATGACTGGTACAATCACAGAGTGCGTGCAGACAGCCAACGGCCTGACCGATGGCCCGTGAGGCCGCTCACAGCGCCCTGCTGGGGGGCCGGCAGCTGAGCCCATCTCGCGTCAGCGCCCAGCTGCGAGGCGGGCTGGCGAGTGCAATGCCCAGTGCTGACGGCGCACACGCACAGCCTTGCCATGACTGCACTTGAGAGACAGCCCGGCCTGCCCTTCACCCAGCAGGAGTCTCGTGCCACCCCGGTGCCGGGGCAGCGGGTCTCAGCCATGAAGCAGCCAGGACGGCGGTGCACTCGGGACCCAGGTCTAGGGGAGAAAGACCAGAGAGAGGATAGAGCAGACCTCCTGGGGCAGAGGGCGGAGCCACACAGAATTCCCTGCCCCCTGAGCACTTTCCCCCAACGGTGTTAGTGACGCCTGAAGGGCTTGGAGGCCCTGACTTCCCAGCATCGCCTTTAATTCCCTTAACACTAGATGCCTGTTATGATCGTTCTGTTACTTGAATTGTGCCACTTATTTTACACATTTATTTAAGTTTTCATTTTCTGCAGCTGAGAGCTCGTGTCATCAGCGCAGGCTGGACGGGGCGGGGGCAGCCGTGACAGAGGCACTCAGCACAGGCGCGCCCCTCACAGACACAGGCTCCTTGTGTAGCCCAGTGCCACTGCAGAGGCTCGGGGGTGTCATGGGGGTGCCACAGTGCTAGGCCATGGGATGGAGAGCCTCGGGGACATGGTGAACCTTGACTTCACTGGGGAAGGCCGGACACTGCACAGCCTGCGCTCCCTGCTTCACAGACCCCTACTGGCATAAACCAGCGGCCCTTGACTGGGTCTCAGTTTCACAGTCAAAGCCTTTTAGTGGGGCCTCCCTGGTGGCCTAGGGGTCAGTGTCAGGCTGTCACCACTGTGGCCTGAGTGCGATCCCCGGCCAGGAGGCTCACCCACATGGCACAGCAGACCTGTCCTGTCTCCCTGCTGCTCCCCTCGGAAGTACACCTCAGATCCACCTGTTCTGCTCCCCACTCTGTCTCTGGTGAGTGTTCTCACCCCCACACATCTGGCTGCACCCCACTTCTACACCAAAAAAAACCCCAAACCCTCTATTTTAGTAAGGCCTTTGCCTCCATGAAAAGGAATACCACATAACTATCTGAATGTCTTAATGTCCTCCTTTGGGCTTTTTTCTTTTTTTTTTTTTTAAACTAAGTTTATTTATTTTTTTATAGAGGCATGCTTTATTTATTTATTTGTTTGTTTGTTTGTTTTGTTTATACAAGCACTGGGTACAGTCAGAAGCACGGGAGGGTGAGAGGATTCACCAGAGCCAGAGCGGGGAGCAGAGCAAGCAGAAGGACCGAGGTACACTGCTGAGGGGAGCAGCGGGCGGCAGGAGAGGTCTGCGCACCAAGTGGGACCCTCCTCCCGTGGCAGAGGCGCAGCCGTGGATCGAACTGGCGCCGCAGAGGCCGCGGGCAGCTTCACAACCCAGCGCACAACCGCTGCGCCACCGGGGAGGCCCGCTTTTTTGTTTCTTGACACTTAATTCATCTTCACAGGTTTTGACAGAAGTCAGGATAGCAGCTTCCTCTATTGGGCACATTATTGATTTTTGGAAAGGGGCATGAGAGAACTTTCTGGAACAATGGATATGTTCTGTTTCTCAATCTTGGTGGTGCCTCTACGGGTATATACGCATGTAAGCATTAATAATCTGTAAATTGAATATATCTATACTGCATGTAAATTACGTCTCAAAGAAGCAATTAGCACAAAGAGGTAAAGCTAACCTAAGAAACAACCATAAAACACAGTAGAGGAAATGCCAGGAAAACATCTTATGTTGGATGTGCAAGAGGTTCAGCAATACACAACAGAAGAGCAACAAAGCTGATGGCAGAGCAAGTGGACACGCCTCAGCGCTTTTCTGGCCTTAATGAGGATTTGCCCCCAACAGCCCAGAGCTGGGACTAGCTACCGGGGTACATTCCTGCCAGGTCAGGCCTCAGTCTGCTGGAAGCAAGAGGAGGGGCAGACAGGTAGCGCACTCAGGCTGCCATGGGGGCCTCTGTTCTCAGAATGGGGCCGTGAAGGGAGCTGTGCAGGGAGTCTGCTGGGCGAGGGACCAGCTCTCGGCACTTGCACAGGCAGCTCAGACAGCACAGCAGCTTGGCCAGCACGGTGGGTGTTTAGAGCTGCCTGACAGAACGTGCCCAGAGCAAAGGGGGGGGGGTCAAGGACTGCAGGGCCCGTCACCAGAGCCACTGCAAGGGCAGGGTTGCAAAGCACAGTGCCCTGTGAAGAGAGAGTCACCTGCACTTCCTCCTCGGCCTGCAGTCGCCCATGTCACATCACTTAGAATACCCAGATCCGAGAGGCAGAGCAACATGGCGGCAAGGAGTCGCTGCGAGTAAGATCTCCCATTAAAAAAAAGTTAATAGGGAGGAAAAGCGGCAGGTCCCAGTGAGTACTGGGACACGGAAGATAAACGGACGACTCCAGCAAACTACACGAAGAAGAAAGTTGCCATAAAAGAGGACTAGAAGGGAGGAAAGCGCAGAACCCTGCTCCCCTCCCCCACCCACAGAGTCGGCACTCTCCGACCAGCAGAGAGGAGGAAAAAACAAACTAGAACGACCAACAAGAACAAACTACGCAGCAAGCGGGACTGGGAGTGGAAAGGAACTATTTCAGCCACCACACCCCGTGAACGGGAGCTGCGGAGAACCCTGCAGGATTCGCAGCTGCGGTGAGCGAACGGCTCCGGGGCGCCATTAGAGAACAACAGAGACCCCTGGATGAGACCTGCACACAGCCCCGGGCCGGCCGGTAAGCTTGCGCGGAAAAGCAGCACGCTTGAAAAGCAAACGCGGATCGGAATCGCAGCAGCCCAGGTCCCCGCGCCTGCGACCTAGGCTTGCGGGGAGACACGCGGGGACCCTCACTGAGGTGAAAGTCCCTCACTGAGTAATCAGGAACCAGGCACCCAGGCACGGGAGCGGGGTGCAAAAGGCGCCATTCCTGCGGCCATTGAACTGGGCTACAGCCCGCGTCCTGGACCTGAGGGCTTTGGAACTGAGACCCGGGGCATGAAATTCGGGGCGTGGGTTCTCCACAACGGTGGGGCACAAGGCAGACACAGCCCCCCAAAGCCGTTGAGGTTTACCCTACCATTCCCGCTCTGATCCCTATCCCACGGGGTGAACAAAAAAAAAAACAGCTCCCCAAGGGCTCTAGGAGAGATCTCTGGCGCCACCTAGTGACTTGAAACCAGCAGAGGCTCCTGGAGGAGCCAGTAGCCAGCTAGGAAGTTAGCCCACGCCAGGCCCCTTCCGACCAGTAGTCTGAGCCCACAGGTGGAGTTGGCACCCACGGCCGGGGCAGACCGGGCGCGCAGAAGAGTGTGCCTGAGACTGGACGTGCAGGGAGTGTGTCATTTTACAACAGGGACATTTCTTCAGTAAAGACTGCCTGCAGAAGGCTCCCTCAGGAGCCAGAGGTTAAGCGGGGGAAGTTCGCCCACGCCAGGCCCCCTCTGGCCTGCAGTCCAAGCCCAGAGGGGGAGCGGGAACCCACCACCGGGGCAGACCAGGCGCACGGGGAGTGTGTCACCACATCGGCATTTTAGAACAGGGACCTTTCTTCAGTAAAGACTGCGTGAAACTGACAGATGGCTCCCGGAGGAGCAAGAGGGGAGCAGAGAAGTTCACCCAAGATGCCGGCCAGTCCCAGCAACAGAGTGTCCCAATGCATATGACAAATTAGAAAACAGACAGCGGGGAGTAGAAGAACCACATGCAACCTAACAACTCCTCAGGAAAAAAGCACACCACAAAAAGAAAACCACCCCCCAGATTGCAACGACAGTAACTTGGAAGAACTTCTGAGCCTTCCAGAAAGAGAATTTAAAATTGCTGTGATTAAAAAAATAACAGAACTCATAAAGGAAAACAATGATCAGAAGAAGGAAATTGAGTCCCTAAAGAGGGGAGCAAAAGAAACGCAGGAGATCAAAGAACTAATGGAAGAACTAAAGAACTCTGGGAAAAGCAATGAAAGCAGGATAGATGAAATGGAAGAACGAATAAGTACTCTTGAACACACAGAAATAAAAAGAACCAAAACAGAAAAGGAAAGAGAAGTACGAAGGAAAAAGAATGAAGAAAGACTTCGGGAACTATCTGATTCCATGAGGAAAGGAAATACAAGAGTTATAGGAATTCCAGAAGGAGAGGAGAGAGATGTAGGAACAGAGAAAATATTCAAAGAGATAATTGAAGAGAACTTCCCAAATGTGAAGAAGGAGCTGAAAATTGATATATAAGAAGCAAGAAGAACACCAAACTTCCACGACAAAAGGAAAAATACAGCAAAACACATAATAGTAAAGCTCCCAAGAAACTAGGACAAGGAAAAAATAATGAAGCTGATAAGAGGGAAGAAACAGATAACATTCAAAGGAAAACCAATCAGGCTGACATCAGACTTCTCCGAAGAAACACTACGGGCAAGGAGAGAGTGGAGGGACATAGTCAACAGACTCCAAGCAAACAGATGCCAACCAAGAATACTCTATCCCGCAAAGCTCTCCTTCCTCTATGAAGAAAGAATAAGGACCTTCCCAGACAAACAGAAACTCCGGAATTTCATTACGACTAAACCCCCACTCCAAAAATACTACAAGGAATCCTAAAGCCAGAACCTCAGAGGGACAAATAACAACGAAAGAAGGCCAAAAAAAAAAGTTATTAAAAGAATAAATAAATAAAATCAAAGGAAAGACAAACACAATGGCAAATACAGATGCTAACATATTAATATTAACTCTAAATGTAAATGGACTAAACTCTTCAATAAAAAGACACAGAGTTGCAGCCCAGATTAAGAAACAAAACACAACGTTTTGCTGTCTCCAGGAAACACACTTAGCTACAAAAGATAAAAATAGACTCAAAGTTAAAGGATGGAAAACAATCCTACAAGCAAATGGACCAAAAAAGAAAGCAGGAACAGCTATACTTATATCAGATAAAACAGATTTCAAACTCAAAAAGATAAAGAGACCCCAATGGTCACTACATTATGATCAAGGGGACAATACTTCAAGAAGAAATAACACTCATTAACATATACTCACCAAACGAAGGAGCACCAAAATATATCAGACAACTGTTGTCATCTCTGAAAATAGACATCAGAGAAAACACATACATAGTGGGAGACTGCAACACACCACTATCAACAATGGATAGATCAACAAGACAAAAAATAAGTAAAGAAACTAAAGTTCTAAATAAGGACCTAGAGCATTTGGGCTTAACAGACATCTATAGAACACTAAACCCCCAAAAAATGGAGTACACATTTTTCTCAAGCACACACGGATCATTCTCCAGGATCGATCACATACTGGGGCACAAGACAAACATCAACAGATACACCAAGATTGAAATCATACCAACCATCTTTTCTGACCATGAAGGCATCAAACTAGAAATAAACCATAAAAAGAAGGCAAGGAACTCTCCTACCTCATGGAGATTAAAAACCACACTACTGGAAGACCACTGGACTAATGAGGAGATCAAAGAAGAAATTAAATAATTCTTTGAATTGAATGACAAGGAGGACACCAATATCCTAAATGTATGGGATGCAGCAAAAGCAGTAATAAGAGGAAAATATATAGCAATAGAAGCTCACATCAAGAAACAAGAAAGGGGGTGGGGGCGGGAGGGGAAGGATTGGGGTCAGAATGGGGCGTTTGCAATTGTATGGGGGAATATAAAAATAAAATTTAATATTAAAAAAAAAATAATAAATAAATAAATAAATAAAGTCTTTAAAAAAAAATAATTTTAAGGAATTAGAGAGCTATATTTAAATTTGAAAATCTTATTTGTAAAATTCAATTTAGTAAAACCTCACTGAAAATAAAAAAAAAAAAAAAAAAAAGAAACAGAAAGAACTCAAAGAAACAACCTAATTTCGAAGCTCAAAGATCTAGAAAAAGAACAACAACAAAAAAAAAAACCCAAAACCAGTAGAAGAAAAGAAATAATAAAAACAAAGCAGAAATAAATGAAATTGAAACTAAAAAAACAATCCAAAAGATCAATGAAACCAAGAGCTGGTTCTTCGAAAAAAATCAATAAAATAGACAAACCCCTAGCCAGGCTTACAAAGGAAAAAAGGGAGAAAGCACAAATAAACAGGATCATCAATGAAAGAGGAGAAATCACAACGGACACAGCAGAAATCAAAAGAATAATCAGTAACTACTATGAACAGTTATATGGAAACAAGTTCAACAATCTAGAGGAGATGGACAAATTCCTACAACTCTACTATCACCCAAAGCTAGATAAAGAAGAAATAGAACACCTAAACAGACCAATTACAAGCAGCGAAATTGAAATGGTAATCAAAATCCTCCCAAAAACAAAGCCCAGGACCTGATGGATTTACAAATGAATTCTACCAAACATTCAGAGATGAATTAGTGCCTATCCTTCACAAACTCTTCCAAAAAATTGAGAAGGAAGGGACAATACCAAACACGTTCTATGAAGCCAACATTACACTATGAAGCCGAACAAGGACAACACACCAAAAGGAAAACTACAGGCCAATCTCCCTAATGAACACTGATGCAAAAATCCTCAATAATATTTTAGCTATCAGAATCCAACAATGTATCCATAAGATAATTCACCACGACCAAGTAGGATTCATTCCAGGGACACAAGGATGGTTCAACATCCGAAAATCAATCAACATTATCCAACACATCAACAAAAAGAAATATAAAAACCATATGATAATATCAATAGATGCTGAGAAAGCTTTCGACAAAGTGCAACACCCATTCATGATAAAAGCCCTTGAAATTCTTGGGATACAAGGAACATACCTCAACATCATAAAGGCCATCTATGACAAGCCAACAGCCAGTATAATTCTCAATGGTGAAAAGCTGAAAGCAATTCCATTAAGATCTGGAACAAGACAAGGAGGTCCACTCTCACCACTGCTTTTCAATATAATACTGGAAGTCCTAGCCAGAGCAATAAGACAAGAGAAAGACATCCAAGGAATCCAAATAGGAAAAGAAGAAGTCAAACTATCACTATTTGCAGATGATATGATAATATACATAGAGAACCCCAAAAACTCCACAGAAAAACTAATTCAACTCATCAATCAGTTCAGTAAAGTGGCAGGATACAAAATCAACACGCAAAAGTCAGTAGCCTTCCTATACACAAACAATAAATCTGAAGAAGAAGAAATAAAAAAAATCCCTTTTATTATCGAAACAAAAAAAATCAAATATTTGGGAATAAATCTAACAAAAGAGGTAAAGGACCTATACAAAGAAAACTATAAAACACTGTTAAAAGAAATAGAAGAAGACACAAAGAAATGGAAAGATATCCCCTGCTCATGGATTGGGAGAATAAACATTATTAAAACGGCCATCCTACCAAAAGCAATATACTGATTCAATGCTATTCCAATCAAAATTTCAATGTCATTCTTCAAAGAAATAGAACAATTATTGATGAAATTCATATGGAATCCCAAAAAACCCCAAATAGCCAAAGCTCTCCTGAAAAAAAAAGAAGGGAATGGAGGCATCACACTCCCAGACTTCAAACTCTACTACAAAGCCATAATCATCAAAACTGCATGGTATTGGAACAAGAACAGACATACAGACCAATGGAATCGAATAGAAAATCCAGAAATAAATCCACAGATTTATGGTCAACTAATCTTTGACAAAGGAGCAAAGATTATGCGTTGGAGCAAAGAAAGTTTGTTCAATAAATGGTGCTGGGTAAACTGGGTCGCTACATGCAAAAGAATGAAGCTTGACCACTACCTCACACCATACACAAAAGTCAACTCAAAATGGATTAAAGAACTAGACATAAGACCTGAAACCATAAAATACATAGAAGGAAATATAGGCGAAACACTACGTGATATGCACATCAAAGACATCTTTACAGACACATCACCCAAAGCAGTGACAGTGAAGGCAAAGATCAACAGCTGGGACTACATCAAATTAAAGAGCTTCTGCACTGCAAAAGAGACAATAACAAAAACAAAGAGAAACCCCACCAAGTGGGAGAACATTTTTGCACCCAACACTAATGATAAAGGACTGATCACAAAAATCTGCAAAGAGCTGATGAGACTCAACAACAACAAAGAAAATAATCCCGTCAAAAATGGTCAGAAGAGCTAAAAAGGAACTTCTCTGAAGAGAAAATGCAAATGGCCAACAGGCATATGAAAAATGTTCACCATCCCTTGTCATCAGGGAAATGCAAATCAAACCACCATGAGATACCATCTCACACCAGTGAGAATGGCACATATTAAAAAAACTAGCAACAACAATGTTGGCGAGGATGTGGAGAAAAAGGAACACTTCTGCACTGCTGGTGGGAGTGCAAACTGGTCCAACCAATATGGAGAGCTGTGTGGAGATTTCTGGACCTACTAAACATAGAGCTTCCACAGGATCCAGCAATTCCACTCCTAGGTATTTACCCAAAGGACACAGAAACATCAATCCCAAAGAACACCTGCACCCCTATGTTTAAAGCAGCACTGTTTACAATAGCTAAGCTTTGGAAACAGCCCAAATGCCCAAAAATAGATGACTGGATCAAGAAGGTGTGGTACATATACACCATGGAATATTACTCAGCAATCAAAAAAGATAAACACATGCCATTTGCAGCAACATGGATGGCGCTGGAAGGGATCATGCTCAGCGAAATAAGCCAGAAAAAAAAAGAAAAATACCGGATGGTCTCACTCATAGCAGGAATCTAGAAAACTTAAGTAAGGGACCAGGAAAACGAATAACTATAAGAAAGTGAAAATCAAAATCAACAAACAACTATGAACCAGAGACACTGTATGGGGGTTAGAGGGCGGGAGGGGAGGGATTGGGGTCAAAATAAGGGGGTTGCAATTGTATGGGGAATATAAAAATAAAATTTATTATAAAAAAATAAAAATAAACACTTGAACCTTAAAAAAAAAAAGAATACCCAGATCCTCAGAACCAGCAGAGGGTGCGGCCAGCTGTCAATCGAAATATGTAGTCCGGCTACACTGCCCTGCAGCCTCGGCCACTCCTGCGTGCAACGTCCATGGCCCCGACTTCTGCCAATGCAGAACGTTCCCACATCTGCAGAGACAAGGAGGGGACTCGCCTTGCCACTGGGAGCACCCCCAAAACCTGACAAGACAGTGTAGCCAGGCAGTGAAGGACCGTGATCTCTGGGAGCTGACGACAGGTAGGCGAGCCCCGCCAGTGCCCCAGCTCGCGGCCTGGAGGGTTCGCCCTGTGCCCGCTTGGGGACAGGCTGGCGGAGCCGGCAGCTGCCGTGGGCGGGAGGCGGGGCGGAGGGAGAGCCCTGTGTGTGCTGAGGCTCCCTCGGGCCGACCCGACAACACCGGTCAGCACCAGGGGGACGCACCCGGGCGGGGAGGAAGGGTCAGCAGGCCTGGGGCTCCAGCAGTGTGGAGAGGGAACTGCGGGGGGCATGTCGCCCGCCTCCCAGGCAAGACTCCTAAGCTTCACGGGGCCTCACGGCACGGCAGGACGCAGTCACGGACGAGTGCGGGAACGCCGAGCCGCCGGCCCCCAGGGACAGGTGCCTCCGGTGACACGCAGTCAGAGCAGAGCGCTCCCGGGGACAGCGGCAGACCATCCTGGCCCAACGCCCCGGACCAGAGGGGAAGCGGAAAGCGGCGGGATGCTTGTCGGGTGAGCGGTGGCCTCCGTGGCCATCACCTGCGGCCTTGAATGCAGGAGGCGCCTGGGAGCATGGACCCGGGCGCGCGGGCCCGATGGGGGGCACCTGGAGCGTGGTGCGGGCCTGCGTGAGTGGATGCGCCTGGGGCTGTGAGGGCGGCATCACAGAGGTGGCTGCGGCGAGACGGCCACGAGAGGACGAGGGGCCGCAGAGGGGCAGGACTCCAGGGGGAGCCCGAGCAGAGAGTGGAGATTCGCCAGGGCTGGGAGGCCCACCAGCCTCCCTGCCTTGCCAGCCTGTGGGCTTGCTGCGCAACGACTGGCGCGGTAGAACGACTGGCTCTGGTAGAAAGAGCCACTGAGGGCAACAGGACGCTCCTTCACCCGCTGCCCGCAGATGGAGAGCCTGCCCGTGCCTTGTGGGCTCTACAGGGTGAGACGACACGACCGCCCTGGAGCAAACGTGCACCTGCTTGTGGAAGACAGCTGCCAGGGCTGAGCTCCGGGCTGCAGGGCCACATCCCGGGGAGGGAGCACCCCCACCGGAGGCTGAAGCCCTGCACCAGCACCTCTTCTTCCCAACCAAGCCAGCCCCAAGCTCTGCTTCTACTCCCTCTGTGGGGCTGGCCCCTGCGGGCCGAGCGGGCCTTAAGATCCCTCACTGAGGAGATGCAGTGGTGAGGGACCTGGAGCCGGGAGGGAGGGAGGGGCGGCCTCCCACAGTGACCTGACCGCTGAGGGAGAGCCCTGGGACTCAGGTGTGCGTGAGGCCCGAGGTTGGATGTGCGCCTCTTGCCTTCTCTCTGGTGGCCACCAAAGGTGGTAGGGAAAGTGCCCACAATTACATGAAAGTGCACGCACAAGGCTTCAGTGAACACCTTCTGGCTGAAAAGCTCACGTGGCAGGAGGAAGTGGAGGCAGAAAATGCTATGCGGGCAAAGGCAGACAGTGACAGATGCCCGGGCCGCGGCGCAGGTAGGAGGACCCGCGAGCCTCGGGCAGCAGGTCCCTCCATGGCACCCCACGGCCGCCTCTGCCCCTCCCCACCGCGTCCCAGCATCCCGGATGGCCCCGAACCCGAACGAGCGGGGCCTCCCCGGCCCCAGCCCCAGCCCCGCCCCTGCAAACCGGGGCCGGGCCAGAAAGGGGGGCAGGGCGGTCGCTGGACGGAAGCAGACAGTCGGGATGGCGGGTCCCTTTTATTTCCCGCGGGCAGCCCCCAGCGAGCAGGCGCCAGCACAGCGGAGCCCCCGACACCCCCCGCAACGGCCCCCGGGCGCCAGGCGGCGTGGCCGGGGGTGGGGGGGGTGGGAACCCGGGGGAGGCTAGCCCCCGAACTCCGGCCTCGGCTTCACCACCACGGGGGGCCCGGAGCGCTGCAGGGCCCGCACCACCGCGGAGAGCTGCTCCAGGAACGCGGCGACGGACACTCGCAGCTGGGCGGGTCTTCCGCGGTCAGCAGGCTGCAAGGAGGGGGAGGCGGCTCCGTCGGCCCACCGCGCGCCACCGCCCGCCGCCCTGCGCCTGCCCACGAGCCGCCCCCGCCCCCCCCCCCCCCGCCCCCCCCCCCCCCCCCCCCCCGCCGCACGGCCCTCCGGGCACTCACACGGACAGGATGCTGCCGGACACCAGGAGCTCCGCGCGCACGGCCCCGGGGAGGGGCTGGTCACGGCGGGCCAGCGCCTGGCGAGCCACGTGCGCCTCCACGGGCGACCGGAAGGGCTGCGCGACGAAGCTGGCGGGCGTTCGGTTAAGGCGCAACCCCCCGCGCTCCCGCCGGGCCTCGGGCCCCACGACGGCCGGACGGCCGCGCGCACCCCAGGCCGCTCCGGCCGCCCCACCCCCCGACCCAGGGTGGGCGCCGACCCTCCCGTCCCTCGGGGGCCCCCTACCCCGGCCGGGCCCGGCCCGCCCCCGCCCCCGCCCCCGCGGTGCCGCAAGTAGGATACAACTGGATCGGGCGGCTGCCCGGGGCTCTGGGCGCGGGCCCGGCGGCCTCGGACGGCGCGTGGGCGCCGGGCCCGAGCGCGTCCGCGCCGTCGGCTCCGAGCGCGCGCCCCGCGTCGCCGGCGTCGGGGTCCCGGTGGCCGGGGTCGCCCTGGCCGTCCGCGCGTCCAGCCGCCTCGTCCCGGCCTCCGCCCGCGGCGCGCATGGTCCCGCTGCCGGACGCGCCCACGACGCTCGCGCCGCAGCAGCGCGGCTCGGCCCCGGCCCCGCCCCCGGCGTGTGACGTCAGGCGGGCCCCGCGGGAGCGCGGCGGCCACGCGGCACGTGAGCCTCTCCGCGCCAGCGCGCCCCCTGGCGGCCGGGCCCGCCGTCGGCGCCGCAGGTGCGGGGGGGGGGGGGGGGGCGCGAACGCGCGCGGGCCCGGGCGGCGCCGTCGCTCCTCCCGCCACGCTCGGTCTGTCGGTCGCTGAGGACGGGGTGCCCTCCCGGGGGCGGGTCCGCCGCCGCCGGCGGAGGAGCACCGCGGGCCGGGGGCGCCGGCCACCCCCACCGCCCCCGCCTGGGAGCGCTGGCCCGGGGCCCCGCTGCCCCCGCACCCCGGAGCACACTGGGACACTCGGGGCCGCTGCCCCGCACGCCAAGGCCCGGCTCCCGCCTCCCGCGTGCCCGGGCCCTCTGTGGCTCATGCTCGGGGGCGCGCTCCCCATCCGCCCCCGGGACACACGCCTGCACCCGTGAAGCCCCGCTGCCCGCCCCAGGCCCAGCCGCAGAGGCCCCTGAAGGCGAGGCCCTGGCGTGTCCGCCACTGCCCACTGGCCCCTTCCGGGGAGCCTGCAGGAGACCACCCGTTCATCGGGGAGGAGGAGGGACTCGAGCCGGGGGGCACTGGCACGGACCGGGACGCGCGCCGCCCGCACCCTGTCGCCCGCCCGCGTCCGGCCCGCGCGCGCTGGGCCCTGATTGGCGGAGACCTCGGCGGGGGTCCGCGCGCGCTGGGCCCTGATTGGCGGAGACCTCGGCGGGGGGGGGGGGGTCCGCGCGCGCTGGGCCTTGATTGGCGGAGACCACGGCGGGGGTGGGGGGCTCGCGAAGGGCGTGCCGATTGGCGGGCGGGATGCGCGTGCGCACTGGGGTCCGGGCCCCTCGCGACCACCGGTTTCCACCGCCCGCGGCCGACAGCCCCGAGGGTGAGGGCGCCGCGTGCCCGCGTCGCTGCGCCCCGCCTCTCCGGCGACATGGACACCTGTGGCGATGACGGCGCATCCACCGGGGAGCAGGTCTGGGCCCGCGGCCGGGCACAGCGAGGGCAGTGGGGGTGGCGGCGGCCGGGTCGGGGCCGCGTGTCCAGGGCCGCCCCCCCAGGGTGCGCGGGGCCCCGTGGTCCGCGTGGGGGGCCCACGGGCTCGCGGGGCCCGGGCTGGGCGGGACGGGCGGAGCGACGGGGCATGCACTGACCCTCGCCGGGCCCTGCAGGGCCAGACGTCGCCCGACCAGCCGCCCTCGGACCCCGAGCCGTCCGACTCGTCCTCCCACGTGTCCCTGGAGACGCAGATCTTGGAGGAGGCCATTTTCCCCCAAGAAGGGAGGTCGGGCCGGCGCGGGGGCGGCAAGGAGCCTGCAGAGGCGCCCACAAAGCGGGCCCTGCGCGCGCCGGCTGCCGTCCGCTCCTCTGCGCCTGGCCCCTCGGCCGGCCGAGCGCACCGCCCTGCGGCGGCAGGAGGGTCGCAGGTCTCTTCGCCCAGCAAGCCGTCGTCGGAGAGGGGGCCTGGCCGGGTCAGCGGGAAGGCGGGGGACAGGCCGAGCCTCCAGCCTCGGCGCAGCGCCAGGAAGAAGGCGCAGCAGCACAAGAGGTGGCCCGCGGCGGGCAGCGCGTCCAAAGCTGTGCCGGGCAGCTTTGCGCACACCCTCCCGGCGGGGCGCCCTCCGGCCACTGCCAGCTTCCCCCCCATCTCTGGGCTGTCGGTGCTTGGGAGAGCGGAGGAACACCCCCTGGTGTCGGGGTCACCCAAGCAGCCCCGCGGGAAGAAAGCCGGGGCGGGCGGCTCGCAGGAGTGGGAACCCGTGGGCGCGGAGGATGCCAAGCCCCGGAGAGAGCCAGCCGCGAAGGGCTCGGTGAGTGGGCCGCCTTCCCCTGCCCCGCCCAAGCCCCAGCACCCAGGCTGGCGGCGCTGCTGCTGTCCTGGGGCACGGCCCGAGGGTGCCGGTGGCTTGTCCCACAGGGTCAGAGAAGTGCTTGGTGTGGGGCTGGGGCTGCGAGGGGGCCTGGGTTGAAGGGGGATGGCAGGGCTGGCCAGCCCGGGGGCTGCGGGGTCCTGGCATGAAGGGGGATGGCAGATTGGCACCCCGGGGGCTGCCGGGAACCAGGGGGCTGGGAAGGCGGGGGCTGGCAGCTGATCGGCACCGACCGGCCCCTTGAAGGATGGGTCCTCCGATCCTCTGCCCCCTCACACGGCCCCGGCCTTTGTAGCACCCCGCTCCCCTCCCCGGCCGTCTAGGGGCACAGTGCTGGAGACGGGGGCCCGCTGGTGGAGGCCCTGCCTCCTCGGCCCGTGCCAGCCCGCCCCGCACACGCACACGCAGCCGGCAGCGAGACACGTGTGTTTCAGCTGCCCGCGCACAGGCCGGGACCCTCTCAGCGGGCCGCGTCGCTGGGAGAACACGGGGGCTCTGCCACCAAGGCAGCCCCGCAGTGGCAGCTTCGGGCCACGGCGCAGGAAGGCGCCAAGGCCAGAGGGGCCCCCCGCTCCGGTGAGCCCAGAGGCCTGGGTGGCCGGAGGGGGCAAGGCGGGCGGCGGCGCTGGCCGGGGTCCCGCCGGCCCCGCTGACCCGGGCCCTCGCCCCCAGGCAGCTGGGTGGACCCGGCCGACCTGAAGCCCCGGCTCCCGGGAAGGCCGGCCTGGAGAGAAGGGTGGAGCTGCTGGTCGGAGCACGGGTACCTTCTGCAGGGGGGGCAGCGCTGCCTGGGCCTGGACCCTGCCCGCCCTGCGCCTCCTTCCCCGCCCCGGGGGAGCCGCACGTGGGCTTCCGCTCCCGCAGGCCAGGGGCTGCTCCTGCACCCGCCCCGCCAGGACAGGAAGCCGCTGGCCCCCAGCGCCGGGGCCTGCCCCCGGGTAATGCTGCCTTGGCTGTCGGGGTCGGGGTGGGGGGGGCACCCCGGGGAGGGAGGCTGCCTCTCGCCGCCGGGGGCTCCCTGCCGCTGTAGCCGCCGGGGTGGCGCGGGCTGGGGCCAGATGCCTTGACACTGTCTCCGTCCCCCGTGTGCCGGCCCAGTGCCCCGTGCTGCTGCGGGAGATCGACCGGCTTAACCGTCGACTCGGTACGCCCAGCTGGGGCGGGGTGGGCAGGTCCGGGGCTCTAGCCCAGACACGGGGGGGCTGTGGGGGCGCGGCCTGCCCAGGGGCCCCCGGGGCGCGGGGAGGAGGCCGAGGCCGGCCTGGCCTGGCCTGGCGCCCCTGCCGGGCCCGCCTGCCCTCCCCGCCTGTCTCCCAGAGAAGCGCTGTTTGACCCACCGGCAGGTCCGCCCGGCCCAGGGGTCTGGGCGCCTCGCGCGGCGGCTGTGCTGGGGCTGCGCCGACGTGGCCAGAACCGCCCTGCGCGGCGAGGGCCCTGCACCCCGCCCGCCGCGCCGGGGTCGGCCGGACCCTGGGGAGCCTTCACGGGCTCTAGTGCGGCCGAGGGGGCGGGACACGGACAGGGGTCCGTGGGTTGCAGCTGGGGCCCCGGGGGGCTGGTGTCGCCCTGGAGCGGCCCCCCGCCCACGCCCTCCTCCTTGCAGTGGACATGCAGTGCCTCGTCGACGAGTTCCAGATGCTGTCCAGCGAGGGCCGCATTCTTCCCGGCCCCCCCGGTCGAGGAGGGCTGGGGCCCTGGCCTCACCTGGATGATTCTCCCTGAGGCGCTCTGGGGGCTGGGCAGGGGGCAGCGGCTCCAGGGCACCCAGGGCCCAGGTGGCTGGACTCCCCCATCCTGGCCTGTGTCAGCCCAGCCCTGCCTGCTGCCCCGAGGTTTCCTGGGGGCGTTGTGCCCTCACCCTGGTTTTAATAAAGGTCCTTCTTCCATCTTGTGGCCGGTGTCTGTGGGGCCCCTGGGGGAGGGGCCGTCAGCGCGTTCACAGGCCTCTGCTCTCCGCCCTGTCTGCCCCCCCCCATCCATCCTCCCTAGGGCCGGGTCTGCAGAGCCATCGGCGGTGAAACATCGGGAGACCGCGTTACACTAGTCCAGGGCCACCGCCCACCCCTGGCTGAGCTCCGCTGCCGGGACCCCTATCTTCCACCTCCCCGGTAGCCCGCAGCCTTCCGTGCCTTGCCTGAGGCTGCATTGTCGCCGGGAAGGGGAGCTGGAGCTGCCTCCGATGCCCATCGCAGCTGTCACTGGCCCCGGTGTCTGGAGCTGCCCGCCTGCCAGTGGGACCCCCACCTCCGCCGGAGGCACCTCCTCCTCTTGCCAGACACCCACCCCTTCCTTCGCCGCCCCCCCAGGGATTGCTGGCAAAGACACGCAAGCTCTGTGTGTGCTGGCCTTCCTGGCCGTCACCACCGGCGTCACTCTGGGTGCCAGTATCTGTCTTCGGGGAGGGGCTCCTTCTGGGAGACCGCACCGCAGCGCTCGGAGCAGTGCTCACAGAGGCCCTGCTGCCCGCACACCCTCGTTCCCGCCGGCCCGATCTCTATGCTTCTCTTTGTCCATCTGGCGGTAAGAGAGAAGCGTTTGGTCTGCCCCGCGCTCTTTGGTCTCCGCAGCCCCTGTGGGGAGCTGACCTGCCTCGCGGCTGTGTTCCTCGGCTGAGAGGAGCAGGAGCCCAGGAGGGCAGCAGTTTGCAGGCGTTGGGGGAGGAAACAGTGGAAGGGCAGAGAGGGGCTGCGCCAGGGCAGGACAAGGGGTCCCGGGAGTGGGGGGAGAGGCGAGGGCCGCGGGGGAGCGTGGGGCGCGCCGCCCGGCCTTGTTGGCGCGCTTTGTGTTGGGCTGGCGCCGAATCTTCAGAATCGCGCTGTGCCGCCCGTGGGCCCTTGGATGCCCGAGGCTTGGGGTGGCGCGAACCGCTGCGGCGCCAGCGACCACAGAGGGCAGCCCGCCTCTGCCCCGGCCGAGCTGGGGGTGTCCGATCCACGGGGCTCCTGAGCTCCCGCCTCTGGCATCTGCCGTCTGCAGGCTGGTGGTGGGCCACGCCTTGCGGCTGTTGGGTTGGCCAGAGCCGCCCCTCCGGGCCAGTGGCGGTCCTGGGGTGGCCGGTACATCACAGTGCAGTGCCCGGTCCACCCGGCGTGACTCCCATGGCTGAGGGGGGCTCCATTCTGTGGCCAGGGAAAGAGGGCCCTGCCTAGGGTCCCCCGACTCGAGGGTAGAGGTCGGTCAGGGCCTGCCACACTGACCTTTCCCGGCTCCCTCGGACCCGTGCGTTGAATCACGGGGCAGAGGGCAGGTGCTCCTGAGTCTCCCCAGCCCACCCTCTTCAGTGGGTCATGGGGAGCCCCCACCTACACACGCCCCTCCTCCACGCCAGCCCCCCACCTAGTCATGCCCCTCCTCCGCAAGCCCCATACCTGTCTGTGCACAGCCCTCCCCACAAGCCACCCCCCCCCCACACCCTTGTCCAAGTCTCTGGGTCTCGCCCACCTACACAATTGCATGGAACCTCAGGCTCCAGGAACAACCACCACGGGGCTTAGTTTATAAACGGGACACGAGGAGCTCGCGGTACCCACAAGCGGCAGCCGCCTCACCCAGACAGCGTCAGGGACGGTCGCCACCGGTCCCCGGGGGTGCTGGACGGCACTGGCCGGGAGCGAGGATCACCACCGGCCCCGGGGGGGGGGGCGGCGGGGGCGGGGGCGCCCAGCGCTCACGGCTCTCCGTGAGGTGTCGGGCGCCCCCCGCGACAGACCGCGCCGAGACGCCAGGCCCGGGCCGTTCGCTGCTGCTCCTCTCGGGCGATGGAGGCCGGGGCCGCGGCCCCACGTCTCGCAGAGGCCCGCGGCGTCTCGCTCCTCCCGGAGGTCGGCTGCCGCACGCACGCACGCACGCGTCTCTCCTGCCGTCTTCGCCTTCGGAGCCGGCCGGGACGGGCGTCTTCCCTTTCCTCCTTCCTTCCGCGGGCGGCGGCCGCCTCCTTCCTCACGGCGCCCGCCGGGGCCCGTCTCTTCTCGCGGGGCCGGCGGCGTCCGTCCGGCCTGCGTCGTCCGTCCGTCCGGCCTTCGGCGCGCGGGCCCGGGCGAGAGCCGCTCGCGGGGTGCCCCGCCCGCAGGCCTGACGGGCGCGTCCTCCGCCCGCCCGGGCGGCTGACGGGGCGTGTCCCCGGCGACCCCGGAAGGGCGCGCGCGTGCAGGGCTCCGAGGCGCGCCTGCCTCGACGGACGGACGGACTCGCGGTGGCGCCGGGAAGCACCTGGGTTCCGGTAACAATCCCCCACTTTCCATTTTTGTCGCCATTTCTATGGCGATCCGTAGTACAAGCCTCACTGTTGTCTTAGCTACAGGTGACAGTGTTGCCCGGCACAGACGTCGCTGCTGACAGTCGCGCCCTCCGCCTCATCAGTGAGCTCCAAGCCGCTCTGTCACCCGGCACAGGAAGCACGACTTACACTCGCACAGATGAAAACACGACAGGCACAAAAGGCAGCGCCACAAGGACCAGGCCCTGCCATCACAGTTCCGCTCATTTCCGATGACCCTCGTAAACCCACAGTGCCCAGAGAGCGCGGTGCGGCGCAGTCGTGTTTCTCTCCCTTCAACAAGCGCTCCCGGCCCCCACAGGTGCGCAGGCCCGACGCGCTCGGGCTGCCAGGCTGTGTTCAGAGCCCTCTTCGCTCTGCAGTGACACACCCGGGGTTCTGAGCCCGTAAGCCTCAGAGTCGCGTGTGGTCAGCACCGCACCATGAGGACCAGACCCCTTCTCAGACAAGTCGGGCTTGGGCATCTCCGCCGGGCCAGGTCTTCAGACCTGGTCCCTCGCTACCTCCATTCCTCGTCGGAACAACCGTCCTTCACTGCCGCGTGCCTTTTCTCTTCCTTCCTCAGGCCTTCATTTCTCACACGCTGCCCGTTTTCCACTCTGCAGCGTCCCCATGAACCCGCACTTGCAGGTCTCCTGGCCCTCTTTTCCTTTCTTTCTCTCTTTTCATCCCTGCTCCCCTTTCTCATTTCGCGTGCAGCGGCTTCCTCTCCGCCACACACGCGCTGACTTCCAGGGGCTCTCTTATTGGCCCTTCTCTCTTCCTGCTGGAGCCTGTCCTGGGCTCTCTCGCCACAGACAGCAGCGCGGGCCTACGTCTCCTTTCCTCTCTTTCGCTGTACACTCTGGGCGCTGCGTGCACACACTGGGAAGGAGCCACTCCTGCAGCATCTCCATCTCAGTTAACTTCCTCCTTGTATCGGGGTGCTCCGGGGGTGGATGTCGTATTTACTGTCCGACTGGTTCTGGAGCCCCAGGCTTTACATCCGTGTATCTGCTGTACGCCTGCACGATTTTTTCAAAGATCATTAACCTGTTGCTGTGCCTCTAGGATTTTACCAAAACTTTTTGTTTTGGGATCCCCTACCTTAGCCCTACTAACACACCTACACATACACCCCTTCCACATGAGCCCCCCCAGCTATACAACCCCCACTCCTTGAGAGCCCCCCACCTACACACACCCCTTCTCCAGGCCACCTTTCGGGGAGTTCTGGCTGCACTCCCTCAGGGCCAGGGGGCTGCATTGCAGTCTGGGTAGAGTGTGGCTCCCCCCTGGTCTCAGGGCAGTCGGGAATGTCGGGAGCCTCTTTCCCGGGGTGTGCTTGTCGGGGGAGGGGGACAGGGCCTTCTGGGGGACGGAGGCAGACGCGGGAGCAGCTTATGAGTGTCCCAGGGTGTCAGTCAGGGGTCCCCGGGGAAACAGAACATGGCAGGCGGATGTGCATAAGATATCAAATGTTGCCATTTTTCCCATGTGCAAGTTTATTGTTTTTGTGTGCTTGCTGTCACCAATATGCATGGTCATCAACCTATCCCGCGTCAGTGGTCTTCTTTCTGTCCCCCAACACCGAGCCTCCACCAGTTCCCCCAACCTCAGGGCCCTCAGGGCGTTTACCGCCCTCCGAGGCTCTGGCTGATTTGGGGGTGGGGGGGTGTTTACAGGAGGGCCCATGTTTGATTTTGCCTTCTGGCTTCCTTTGCTGCACAGACTTCTCTGCAGCTCCCCCATCTTGTTGGGAGTGGCTCCATTTCGTCTTCCTCGCGGCTGCGCACTGTTCCACGGTGTGGCCAGCCCACACCTACTTCACCCAGTGGTCTGTGTGGCCCGGGGGCACCTTCCACCTCCCGCTGCGGGCAATAACGCTGCTGGGAACTCCAGGCGGCCCGCGGGGGTTGTGTCCACGGCTGCATTTTATGAGGGTGGAGTCCCGAGAGGGGGGCTGCCGGCCCCAAGGTTTTCCCAGCCTCAGCTTTTCTTTGGAAGGGGGGGGGGGGGGGGGGGAGGGTAGGGGGGTAGGAGGGTAGGGGGGGTAGGAGGGTAGGGGGGGTGGGTAGAGGGTAATGTTTTGAAATGGGAAAAAAAACAACACACAGCTTGCCGGGCACCAGAGGCAGCCTGTGCCGTCAGAAGTCTCCTCGCAGTGGCGAGAACAGCATGTGGAAAGCAAGCAGGTCCAGGAGAAAATGTGTCTTGTGGCGGGCGCGCTGCGGAGACCACCCTGAACGGGCCGTCCTGTACTTCCAAAATGCCGGCGCCGCGTCCACCACTGGTGGCCACGGAAAAGCTCACAGAGAGCGCGCCTCTGGGCGGGACCCGCCGAGCAACACCCGGGCGCCCGCTGGCGGGTCTGGAGGACGGCCCGCGTGGCCGGACTGCGACGGGGAAGACCACCCTGTTGGGCACAGTCCCGCGCGCGGGGCCGCCGGCGGCCCCCAGAAAAAAGGCCGGTGCGGGGGCCTGGCCGGCTGTGCCCGCGCGTGACCAGCCCCAGCGCCGCTGCCGTGCCCGGGCCCGCGTCTGCAGGGCGGGAGGCAGCGCCGCACGCTCCTCTGCTGCTTCCGAAAGAGGGTTCGGGCCCAGGACAGCGCCGGGGCGGGGCGCCTGGGGGGCGGGTTCCCTGCTACCAGCCACGCAGGGGTGCTGGGCTCCCGGGCCCGCGGGGGAACCTCCCCGGCGAAGCTGCAGAGAGGGGCCCGGCGGCGACGGAGCCCCGGAAGCTGGACGCGCCCCGCGGGACGTCCTCGCGCGCTCGCCGTCGCGCCAAGCCGAGGCGCTCCACCCGAGCTGCCCTCGCCGACCGCCTCCAGGTCCTTCCAGCCCACCGGCCTCTGCCCTGTCGCGCCCCTCCAAGGCCCTGGGCGCGCGGCACGGCCCTCGCGGGCTGCTCGGCTGCCCGCCTGTCATCTCCCAGGCCGCCGCCCAGGGGCGGAGCTGCGGGTTCCCGGGGCGCGGCCCGCCTGGATTCTGTGCCTGGCCCAGCCGCGCAGCCTGCACCAGCCTCGCACCGGCCGCCGCCCAAGCGGGCGCACGGCCCTCTGGCAGCGCGGGCGGGGCGGCGGGCTCTGCGCTCAGGGCGCCTTGTCGGTCCCCAGGCCTCTCTGCGCTGGCTGCGCAGAGGCCTGGGCGCCCCGGCCTCGCGGGCCGCCGATCCCCGCATCCTGGCAGCACCTGCTGTTGGGGGGGCTGCCGGGCGTGGCCGTGCTGGCATCTGCGTGGTCGCTCCCACTATGAGAGCAGCCCCCGGGATCCTGGGTAGCAGGCTGCAGGGCTCCGGGCACCGTCCTGCGCTGCAGGGCCCAGCCCGTGGCAGCAGCTTTGCGTTTAAAGGGAAAAGAGGAAGGAGCTTGGGAGGCCACGCAGAGCTGCGGGCAGGGCCTGCCGCCTCCCTCCTCCCGGGCAGAACGCTCAGGGACCTTCAGCGTCCGCCCGGGTCGTGCAGGGTGACACTTTGGGCTACAACGCCAACCTGGGGCAGGTGGCCAGGGCGGAAGGGCCAAGGCTCTCTGGTGGCCACAGGACGCCGCCTGACTGGACCCTCTCCCTGCAGACCCCAGTGGCCACTGGGCCCTCTGAAAGCGTAACTTGCAATCAACCTCTTCTCAAGATACTTCCTCTGCCCTTCCCAAAAGACTTGGCTCGCTGCCAAGGACACTGAGGCCACTGCTTTCCTCACAGCGCTGTCCACAGGAGGCCGCTTCTCCTCCTCACACCCCATATGCTTCAGGGTCAGGAGGCAGAGACAGTGACCGCTGCCTCCCTCCCTAGGGGCTACTTTTCAGCCTCTCTGAAAGAGGAACATCCCCCCTCTTTGAAAAGCAAGCTCAAGAGCAGCATAAGTGGGGGCCTCAAGGGCCGCTCTCTGCATAGAATGGGCGGGGGAGGGGATGAGCAGAAGCAGTCTGTGACTCGGCCTGCGGCAGAGCTCTCTGTCAAGCATTTCCGGCCACTGGGCAGATGCTGAATCAAGGAAAGAGCCTCGTACAACACAGTAGAACCTTCTGGTGTTTCAACTTTCGCCTTGGCCCACACCCCTTCCTGGGGCAGCAGCAATCTTGAGGCCTGAGGCCGGCAGGCAGCCGGCACCCCCAGCGTGATACTTGGCTCCCGGTGGAGCAGAGCAGACGTCCTTCGTGAGGAATTGCTGTGTTTCTCTGGTTTCTGTGGGTTTGTGTTTTGCACTCGAAAAGGACAGGGCGATTGGGAACAGCAGAAAGAAGAGAGAGGCACCTGCAGAATGACAGGCGGCAGGAGAGCCGGGTTTTCGCGTTTCTCCGTCTGGACCCATCTGGGCCATCCCTGAAGGTCTGCCGTGAGGCACTGGCCTCCACTTCGCCTAATTCACAGATCTCAGGGCAGAAAGTCAGCTAAGTAGAGCGAAAATAATGAGCAGGCCCCTGTCCCTTGGGGGACAGATTTCCAGCTGGCACCGACCAGACGCGCCGAAAGCCCTCGGAAGAAAGGTACTCCAGGGAATACTGACTGCGGAGAGCGCCTCCTTGGAATGGGCAGTCTAGAAAGCCATAGATTACATGCCCCGGGCCGTGTGCACGCTCCGAAAAGAACTGAGAATACGACACGCTCTCTCCTCCCACTGAGAGTTAGGCTCGGAGAAACACAGGCCATGAAGACTAAGGCAGAGCTGCCAACAGGCTCGCTACGCGTTGAAGGAGGGCGCTGGGCAGAGCCGGCCCGCAACCACCAGGACAGCATTTGCTCTCCCCCTGCCTCCCCACCCCCGCGTTCTGTTTTATTAAGGCTCCGGGCATTTAAGAAAAGCTCCGTGAAGCCACCTGCTGACCGAAAGGGAAAGGAACGGATGCTCTGGAGACCACATGTGATAAACTAGCACCGACTTTGAAAAATACCTTAGAAAACTCCCCCGACAACCAGCAACGACAACCCACAGACAGCAACAGAAGCAAACCCTGTCAGGAGAACGAATCCCAGGGGCAGACCTCCACGTCCTAACATTCAAGTAGGTGAGCTACGCCACGAAGCAGGTAAATACATGGGCATTCCCAGCATGGAAAGGAACGTGTAGAAACTGTGACGAGGCATCGACACTGGGTTTGCCACTAAGACTTGACTTTCGTGATAAAGGCATCCGGGAGACCAAAGTTTCTCGACACACAGAGAATATCAAAGGGCTGGTGGAAATCATGACAGGAACCACATAGCAAATATGGGACTGGGAAGTAGCAACGGGGAAACGATGTTTCCTGGTGAGTGCGCCCGGCGCATGGGCGCAGGCGGAAGAGAGGACACGCCAGGCCAGCGGGCACCCGCGGTCTGCGGAGCGGAAGGGCAAAGAGGAGGGAAAGAAGCGCGTCGGGGAGATGTGTGGGGCACGATCGGACAGAGAAAGAAGTGATGTGGAGGGCGACGGAAGAGGAGGAGGGGGAGGGCGAGGGAGGAGGGAGGAGGAGGAGGAGGAGCGGCCAGGGGCCCCTGGGAACAGCCGCCGGGCACTTGACGGAAGCAGGACTCTAAAAACATCGACGAGCCCCGAGTAGGATGGAGACAGAAGAGAGCCGCACCGAGGCAGGCTACGGTCTCACCGACGGTCAGAAGACGAAGACAGCAGGAATCCTGAAGGCAGCAGGAGAGGGAGGGGCCCCCTGCCGTGGGAAAGGGATTCCCCACGAGCCCGGCGAGCCCGCGTCAGTAGCCGCGGAGCCCAGACGGCTGTGGGGCGGCGCCTTTGACCGGCGGAAGGAGGGACACCCGGTGACCGAGGCCTGCGCGCGGCAAACCTGTCCTTCGCCGGCGACGCCGCCCTTAAGACGGCCCCAGAGGAACCAGCCCGGAGAGCATGGCGGCCAGGAGACCTGCCCTGCGAGCCCTGCCGACGGGGGTCCCCCGGCGAAGGTGACGTGCATATGAATGTGTCTTGGGGTTTGAACCCCTCCCTTTTGGGTATCTGGTGACGAGGCAAGCGCCTGGCACAACACTCACGGGCACAGCAGGGGCAAAGCTGCCGAGCAGGGCCAGGACCTCCCGGAGGGAGCCTCGGAGCCGCGTGAGAGCGGGCTCCTGGGACCAGACAGCGGGTTTGCACAAGGCGCTCACGAGGGAAGTCAGGAAACGCACCGCGGCGAGCGGAAGTGAGAAAGGAGCCTCGCAAGACGGGGGGCTGCAGTGAAGGCGGCGCCGGGGAGGACAGCGAGAGTGATCAGACCTGGCCTGGAAACGGAAGCCGCCGCCGCCGCCGCCGCCACAAGGTGAAACAGAGGGCCCAGGCGGAGGCGCTGGAAGAGGACAGCAAGGCGAGCGCAAAGTCAGCCGGAGGCAAAGAATCACAAGGACGGGAAGGGACAGCCGCGCCGCAGGGAACAGGAACGTCCCGGGGAAAAGCGGCGACAGCGAAGCTCACGCCGTGGAAGGTCACCGCCGCCGGCCCCCGTGGGCTCGCCCAGGAGAGAGAGAGGAGAGCAGATCTTCACGTCACACACGAAACGGGGCCATCAGGCCAACCTCGGCGCGCTACCAAGGGCTATGAGATGACGCTCTGAGCAGCTGGACATCAGCGAGTGCGATGAGGGGACGCTTTCCTGGAAACACACGGCAAAGAAAGAAATGCGCGGACACGGAGGACGGCCCCGCTAAATCCTACGCGAGCATTTCACGGATAATTCCCGCCCGTTCCCCTCCGCCTCTCCCTAACGCTTTTTGAGGCCAGCATTACCCTGATGTGAGAGACAGACGACACACGGCAAGGAAGACAAAGACAAAGACAAAACCCACCACGGACCAGAATCCCTTCGGCCCCAGATGCAGAACTCTTCCGGGAAAGGCGAGTGGATCAGACCTAGCAGCACAGGGCAAGGGCTGTGGAGCCAGCACGACTGAATTTGCACAGAGCCACGCAAGACCCCAAACGGTCAGCGCCACCTGGAGGGAAGAAGACGATGATGAGCGGAGCTGTCCCGCTCCCCGTGGCCCCATGTAACGCGGAGCTCGGACGGGCACAACGGCAAGGGGCCGGAGTGAAAACAGAGCTAACGCTGCACGTACAGGCAGTTGACTTGTAACAAAGGTGCCAAGAGCAGAGCCTCCCCTGGTGGCGCAGCGGTTGAGCGCTGGGCTGCGAAGCTGCCCGCAGCCTCTGCAGCGCCGGTTCGATCCCCGGCCTCCAGGCGAGGGTCCCACATGGCGCGGCAGACCTCTCCTGCCTCGCCCGCTGCTCCCCTCAGCAGTGTGTTTCGTCAGTCTGCCTGTTCTGCTCCCCGCTCTGGCTCTGGTGAATCCTCTCACCCTCCCGCGCATCTGGCCTGAACCCCAGTTCTTGTATAAATAAATGTTTAAAAAGAAATTAAAGCAAGGTGGATTAAAGACACGGATATAAGACCCGGAACCACAAAATACACGAGGAAACCGTAGCTGACACACTCCGTGACATCGGCCTGAGAGATGTCTTTGGGTTTGGACCCCAACAACTAGGGCCACGAGTGCACAACCAAATGGAAGTGCCGCAGGCCAAAAAGCTTCGTTTAAGGGGAAAGGCGCCCTGTGGAATGGAAGAAGTCATCTGTACCCCACACGCCCGACAAGGGGTTAATGTCCAAGGCATATAAAGAGCGCATATAACGCCACAACAAAAACAAATAGCCTAGTCACAGGTGGGCAGAAGATTCGAAAAGACACTTCTCCGAAGAAGACGTCCACGATGGCCGACGGGCACGTGAAAACAATGCTCCTCACCGCCTGTCATTAGAGAAACACAATCAAAACCACGGTGAGATCTCACCTCACGCCTGGGAGAGAGGCCCACATCAAAAAGACCAGCGACGATGAGTGTGGGCAAGGGTGTGGAGGAAAAGAAACCCTCACAGAGCGTCGGTGGGGATGCAGATTGGTGCGGCCGCCATGGAAAGCAGCCAGGAGGCTCCTAAAAAAATTTAAAACTAGATCTACCCTCTGCTGCATGAGTTCCAAGTCTGGGTGTCTATCCGAAGAGTACAAAGACACGCTGACTCAAAGGGATGCATGCACTCCCGTGGCCATGGCAGCACTACTTACTACAGCCAAACTGAGGAGACAAGCCAGGCGCCCCAGGACCAAGGCCCGGGAAGATGCAGTCTGCACACAAGATGGGACACAGGAAGGCTCACTATGGAAAAAGAGGAAACCTTGCTGTTCGCAACAACATGGATGCAACTGGAGGGGATGATGCCGACTGAAATAAGTCAGAAGGAGAGAGACACTTGTCGATTTCAGTCAGACGTGGGCTGCAGACAGACAACGAAAAGGAACAGGCTACTCCAAGGCAGACAGATTGTCGCTGCAGAACTGTGGTTGCCAGAGGGGATGGGGCGGTGGGGGGCCAAGGGCAAGGGGACCCAGTGGGCTGTGCTGGTGCATTACTGTGCTTTGATGATGGGCGTGGTGTGGTACTATGCCTGTGAAGACGTGTGCCCACCTGTACTCCTAAAATAGACAGTGTTGTGAACCAGTCTTACCTCAATTAAAAAAAAAAATTTAAGAAACTTACCCAAAACAAAATAAAAGCAAATCTAAGACCCCCCTCAAGATAAAACAAGAGGATCACACCTCCACCAAGAGTGGCCCAATGCATCAAAAGCAACCAGCGCTAACGCACCACTGCAGGTGAGTGAGGGAAGAAACCTACCTTATTGCAACAGATGAAGAAAACGCATTTGACAAAACCCAAAGTGTGTCATTTTTTTTAAAGATTGATTCATTTATGCATACAAGAACCGGGGTACAGTCCAGATGTGCGGGAGGGTGAGAGGATTCACCAGAGACAGAGCGGGGAACAGAACAGGCAGACGGACGAAATACACTGCTGAGGGGAGCAGCGGGCGAGACAGGAGAGGTCTGCTGCGCCATGTAGGTATCTCGCTGGCTGGCCGGGATCAAACCAGCGCTGCAGAGGCTGCGGACAGCTTCGCAGCGCCACACTCAACCGCCTGCGCCACCAGGGGAGGCCCTAAAGCCTGTCATTATTTAAAAAAAAAAAAAAGCCAACAAAGTGGGAACAGAACTTGCTCGTCGGGACCGAGAGCCGGTGTGGAAGACCGACAGCTGAGCTTGCACCTGGGGACAGTCAAGAGCGCCCACTTTTGTGTTCACAGCTCAACACCACATGGGACATTCTAGCCAGCGCCACCAGGCAAGAGACAGAAAGAGCATCGGCTGAAAGGCCAGGATTTGTCATCTTTGTATTGGCCCACGATATGCTCTCATGTGTCAAAACCCGAAGAATCCGCCAGAAACACCCACAGGTGCTAACTGACAAACGCAGCAAAGTGGCAGGATATGAAATGCGGTCGCATCTTGCACACTAGTAACAAGCAGCTCCAAATAGCTCCACTAGTAACAGCAACAGGAAGATCACGACACTTGAGGATAAACACGACAGGGATGTGAGGCCGGCAGGTGGAGAACGACAAAGCGTCGCTGTGCTGTCGGCATGGAGCAAGGCCCCGGGGTTGGAGAGGCTCCGCCCCAGCGGGGATCGGATGACATGGTGCCCGCGACAGTCACCAAGCAGTCTACAGACTCCACGCAGCCCTAGTCAGGGTCTCACGGCTTTTGGGGCACAGCTGGGAAAGCCAACCCGACTGCGAGTCTCAGTCGCAGCGGGAAAGTCGCCAGGGCCCCCAAACAACCAAAACCATCTCGCAAAAGGTCAGCGCTGAAGGGGTCACACTTTCAGGGTTCCAGAGTCTCCAAAGCCGCCGAGACCAAGACGGTGTGATCCTGGCCTAAGACAGGCGCGGAGAGCGACAGCACCGAGTCGAGAGCCCGCCAGTGGGTGTGGACATCAGCGGCCACGCAGCTGCCACGGCCGGCTCCGTGAGAAAGGGCGCTGGGCTCTGATGTCCACACGCAGGAAGACAGAGTTGGCGCCCGCCTCTCTCTGTAAGCAAGGGTGGCCTCAAAATGGGTCCAAGGTGTAAACAGAGAAGCTGCGTGGAAACATGCCTCTGACGCGGGGTGAGCCTACACCCCCAAACCGGACGTTCCTCGTCTTGCCGCAACGTCAGCCGCAATAAGCAACGACACACAGACGCGCGAGCGAGTCAGTAGCTCTGTGCTGCTGGCGTGTGGCCTGGGTGGTGGCACCTGGGTGGCAACAAGAGCACAGAACAGGGTGACAGGGCGAACGGGCCGCACGGAAGGCACAGCTCACTGAGACGACAGGTCACGGCGGCAGCAAGGTCAGCGCGCTCCGTGTGGCGCTGTCGAGCACCCCACTCCCGGGAAGATGCCCCACTGCACCCAAAGCCGGCACCCCACGCAAGACGGGCGGCGACGGTCCCGAGCGCCACTCACCAGTCCCGTGGCCGGGAGGCGGAAGCGGCGGCACGCCCTGGGGTGACACCGCAGATGCTGCAGAGGAAAGCTCCGCCTGAGGAATATTCTTCGGGTGGGAAAAGCAGGAGCCGCTTTATGTGCTGCAACACGGAGGGACACACAGAAGCTCTGCTGAGAGGGACGGGCACAGAAAGCCACCGTGGTCTGAGGGCGCTCCCGTGAAATGTGCACGAGCGGCGCCGCCACGTGCAGGGAAGCAGATCTGCGGGCGCCCGGCGCGGGGAGGGAGAGGGGGGGCTGCTGCCGCGGCCCCAGTATCTCCTTTGGGACTGATGGGGAGGCTGGGAACGCTAGAGACGTGGCGGTGCACGACTGCCAAGGTACTGGGTTGCTGGGCCGCACCCTTTTGACACGCGTCCACGTGGTGTGGGTCCCCCAGAACAAAGGAACAAAACACTGGGACGATTTCCAAAGGCGCGGTCTCCCCGCTGAGAAGCCGCTGGCCGCCCCCCGCCCGCTGCCCACACACTCCTCCCGTTCTCACCACGACCTGGCTGCAAGCGAGGCCGGCTCAGTCCCGCTGCTGCCCCTTCCTGGGACTCACCTCCTCTCTGTGGACCTCTCCTGTCCGTCCCCGCCCCCCCGCCCCCCGCAGGAGACCCGAACGAGTTCCTCTCTCCAGGGACTTGAATGTGGGCCGAGTCACACAGAGCCCTGAGGGCAGCTCGGTGGAGAGGGCCCATGGGAGTCCCTGGCCGTTAGTGGGAATAACACAGGCGTGACGGGTGTGGGGGGACCAGAATTCTGGTCGGAGGACACATCTTCTGGAGGGCAATTAGGCACTCGTGGAAGAAAATCATGAAAAGTAAATAAATCAGTAGGTGGTTAGCTTCGTATTTCTACCTTTTGGAGCCCATGTCTAGGACACAGGTGTTCCCGGTGAGACTGCTGTGCAGGAGTTGCATAAGGAGAAAGTGAGGACAACTAACGGCCGTCAATTACATCTTAATGCATCTGAGTGCATCTGTTCAGTCATGGTTTTGAAAGAAAACATTTTTAGAAGGAAACATAATGCTCCATGAAAAGAATTAAGGAAAAGGCTAACAGCGACCTCCCATTAGCTTGCATTATTGTTGCAGCGGCTACATAGATGCAGCGCATGCTCAAAATAGCATTCCACCATGGTGAGAGGCCTAAGGCTAGCAGAAGCCTGGTCTTTTTTCCCCAGTTCCCACCTTATCCTGAGCTGTGTCACCGCAGCGCCTCCTCTCTAACCCTCCAGCGCAGGCAAGGCACACTGGTGGCTCAGGAGCCGAAAGGAAACTCTGCCATGAAATAGGGCTCGCATTTTATTTCCTGCAGTAATGAACCTCCACAACCTTCCCTCCAGCAACGAGGAAACAAACCAAGTGGACCTAGGGTCCAAGGCCCAGTGTCACGCAGGCCCCAGGAAGCAAGTGGCAGCCTTCTGGAAGCCGGCCCCTGGCCTGGGACACAAGGCTGGGCCTTAGCCCCCAATTCCCGGTGGAGAAGCAGGGTGAATCAGGCGCCCAAAGTGGAGTATGCTTCGCACCACGTGGGAAAGCTGGTCCAGAAACACGGTGAAGGAGAGCTGCAGCAGACGCAGGTCTTCCGCAATCCACCTGCTGAGAGGGACGGGCAGGAACGTCAAGGCCAGGGCGAGAGCGCCGCTGCCACGCGTGCATGCCGAGCCGTCGGCTGTCTCCCCGCCGCCAGCGGACACCCTCCCTCTGAAGCAGAGCCTCAGCGTGCGCTGCCTCCCACCCCGGGTCCTTCTAGAACTGACACCACCAGGAAGCTGCCGTGCACGAAGAGCTCCTTATGGATGGCATGCGGGTGCGGCTCCTCGTAGGGAGCCAGGGCTTGGTAGGCGATCTCGGCCTCCCAGGCAGACAGGAACGGCACCCTGAGGGTGCTGGGGAGGAGGTTAAGGAACCCTGTGCCGCCTACTGGAACCTGCCAGCCTCCTGGCCCTGGTGGCTGCTTTCCACGCCCCACACCCATACCCAGCCCGCTCCTCAGTCCCCCTCAGGCCCTCAGCGCCTCCCCCCCCTCCCTGGGCTGTCTCCTCAGCGCAGACTTCGCCCCCAGGCGGCTTCCCCGCTCTGCCACCCTCTGGCTCTGCACACACACCCCTGCTGGCCCTTCAGGCCACCCAGACCTTCCCCTCCCCTCTGGCCTTTCCCTTCCAGCGGCTCCCGCCCCTGCTGTGCTCCCCTCTGCGGC
Organism: Talpa occidentalis; assembly: GCF_014898055.3. NCBI lineage: Eukaryota > Metazoa > Chordata > Mammalia > Eulipotyphla > Talpidae > Talpa > Talpa occidentalis. The sequence goes on from NW_023601543.1 coordinate 567,085, forward strand.
CTCCCCATCCCACAGCGGGCTCCGCGTCAGGATACAACTCATGAACGTGGATCCTCGGCCTTCTGGCAGCGCCTGGGGGACCTCTGCCTCGACCTCGGCCGTGAGCTGCACGGCCCACGGCACCCCGGCCACCGCGGCCGCCACGACCATCTCGGTCCCCCCGACCACCTCGATCCCCCGCGCCATCGACTGGGGCCTGCATGTCCACCCTCCCTGCCTCCTCAGACCAGACGAGAAGACAACACCCTCAGGCCGCCAGCAGAAGGACGGCGGCCTTTTGGCGCGCAGGGGAGCTTGGGAGGCCCAGGGCGCCTGCGCAGACAGGCCTTAAGCGAGGTTCCCCGGCTGCTGATTGGTTCCCGTCCTGGGCCCTGCTAGCCATCAGACCCTGGAAGACCCTGTAGTTCCTCAGGAAGTCCCGCCCCTTGGCATGAGGCTTCCGCAGCCCGTCGCTCCCCAGTGCGCCTGTGCAAACAGCCCTCGAATGACGCCTCTAGCATGTGGTTAGCTTTTCACCAACGCAGCTTGAAAGCTGTTCCAGGGAAGCCTGGCTGGCATCCTCTCCAGCCGGAAGATCTGGGCCCAACAACGGACTCCCAAATTACAAAGGGAGCCCCGCAGGACACAAAGACCACCCCATGACCTCGGGGAGCTCGGGTGGTGGGGAGGGTCTCTCCACCAGGGCAGGGGGACAGGCCCGCAAGCCCGCTGGGCCCACCGGGCCGGGGCCGGGCCTGGCCTGTCCCTCGGGCTCCCACGAGTCTGTGTGTGCTGGGCACAGTCTGCACCCCCAGGCCCACCCCGCGTGACGAGCGGTCCTCGCGCCTGGCCCGCCCCACACCCCCACCCCGGCGAGCCGGGTGACACGGGCCTTGCACCCTCGGCACCATTGCTCCCTCCGGCCACGGTCCCCGGGCGCCCTCCCCGGGTCGCGTCCGCAGCCCGGCGGAGCGCTGGCTGCAGGCAGGGGCACCGAGTCGGCGGCCACCCCACCACCCCGCCCAGGGCACCCACGAGGCCCCGGGAGGGAACTGGGACACTCGGGGCTGTGGGAGGGGGCAGCTGCCCCGCACACCCCTGGCACGGCTTCGCTCCAGGGCCCGGGGTGCTCTGCGGCTCATCCTCAGAGGCTCCCTCCCCCACCCGCCCCCAGGAGCAGCCTTGGATCCGAGTCTCTGGCCACATTAGGAGGGCGACTCCAGCGGTGGGAAGCACCCTGTGCCCAGATGCAGGGGGGCAGAAAACGGAGCTTGTGCTGGACAAGGGGGGCGGCGGTGGAGGGGGTGGGGCGACAGCTGGGAAGGCTTGCCGGGTGAGGCATCCCAGAGGCTCAGCACCTGCTGAAGGGTGAAAATTGTCTGGGAAACAGCGGGAGCAGGCGGCTGCCGAGGGCCAGCGGGACGCACGTTTCCCCTCATTTGGTGTTGCTTTTCCTCCCCTTGCCAGTCAGCTCGACGATTCTGATGGGTTTGATCCCAGGGCTGGGCCTGGCCCACCTGAGCCCTGTCCCCCAACCCACGGCACTCCCATCCAGCCACACTTGGAGGGGGTTGGCAGCAAGGCACTGGGCAGGGAAAGCTGGAGCACGAAGGAAGCCAATGTCAGGAAGCAGATCCAGATCCGGAGCCGTCTGGAGCCAGGAAGCACCATGACCCTGGTCAGCTGGGCACCAGGACAGGAGTTGGGGGGGATCAGCCCTGGGGTGATATCCCCCACACCCACTCCTTGCCTCCCCTGGTGAGTTCACCCAAGCTGGTGGTTTTGAAGAGAATCTGTATTTGTTGACATCTCCCAAGGATCTTCCTCCATTGCAGACTCCAGAACTCCACATGCCTACCGGCAACTGCCAACTAGACAGCGCGACTTGGATGTGAAATACAGATGTCAAGTCCACGCGTCCAAGGTCAGTGCTCAGCCACAACAATAATGAGGCTGAGCGGGAGTATAATGCCAGCCAGAGGACCCCGAAATCAAACGCAGACATGCACTTGTTAAAATGCAAGTTTTAAAATAAACACCGCAAGCTCAAATGAATGCTCGTGTGTGACTATGGGATAGATTAGAACCGGACCCTAGTTTTGAATGGAAGCATAAATTGACAATATGACATGTGGTTCTGTCCCGCACTGGCCTGCCAGCCCCACCCAAGCTCCAGATGCCACCCACCACGGTCCCATTGAGCCCTCACCTAGTTCACCCACTCCAGCCCGCTCCTCGGTGGCCACCAGCTCTTTATTTTTGCTTCTTGCCCGTCTGCTTTGTGTCTTCACCGTGAAAGCGAGGGAGATCTCGGACTCACTTCACCTAGCACAACGCCCTTGAGGCCCGGCACGTGGCGACAAGCGGCAAGGCTTCACCTTCGACACTAGCCGAGCGGACAGCTGCCCCGGGCGGAGGAAGGTCCGGTGGTGCGCGGCCGTACCAAGACTCGCATCTTGCCCAAGCTACAGGACCTCTGGTGGTCCCGCCCTACCTCTCCCTTTGACAGGGAAGGAAGCTCATCTTGAAGCTTTTGATGTCTTTCTAGTTCCCACTCGACCACAATATCATCTCATGCTGTTGCTTAGATAAATGATAAATCATTCAGTAAATTGATGCGAATGTATGTATTGTTGAATGGTACTGAAGTGGAAAAAAGTCAGGCGACCTGTTATTTAGCTAAAGTTATGTTAACACAAAGCCTCGATGTAGACTGAAAGTTTCAGGGAAATTGATAAATGTCCTCAGGGCCACACGCCTGACTTAGGCACCCCAGATAACCACTTAGGAATCTCCTTCTTCTGTATGCCCCCCCTTTATTTTTTTAGAGTGCAAGTGTACCCCTGCTGAGACAATAAAAGCAGTCAACTGCTAGGAGCTCAGACTTTGGAGAAAGACCTCCTGTGGGCCTGCCAATGTAAATAAAGAGCTTCCCTCCTCTCTGAGTGCTGCCTGGTCACCTGACGGAATCCTGCTGTAACAGTATTACCACCTCCCCAGTTCACAAATTCATCTCTAAGGATTCTACAAGTGGCTTATTCAAGGCGGGGGCCAAGATCACTGCCGGCATTTACTCCTCCCTGAACGCCAGAGTGCATCAAGGCAAGGGGTGATGTTAATAGTGCAAAAGTGGGGCCTCCCAGGTGGCGCAGCGGTTGAGCGCTGGGTTGCGAAGCTGCCCGCAGCTTCTGCGGCGCCGGTTCGATCCCCGGCTGCTCACCGGCCACCAGAGGAGGGTCCCACATGGCGCGCAGACCTCTCCTGCTGCCCGCTGCTCCCCTCAGCAGTGTACTTCGGTCCTTCTGCCTGCTCTGCTCCCCGCTCTGGCTCTGGTGAATTCTCTCACCCTCCCGCGCTTCTGACTGTACCCAGTGCTTGTATAAACAAAACAAACAAACAAATAAATAAAATAAAAACATGCCTCTAAAAAAAAAAAAAAAAAATAGTGCAAAAGTGGAGTGTCCTCAGCCACCACTCCCCACCCCTGGCAGCACTGCCCACAGGTGTATGCTCTTTTGCAAATGTGCCTGCCACTCTGTCCCATAAACTCCTGACAATCGAAGAGCTGACTACACGGTGAATTTGGGATTATCTAAGTGAGCCCTCCAAACTATGGAACGGCCTGCAGGTGACCCCGTTATTTGAACTGGGGAGGCTTTTTAACCCCCAGTCCCATCTGTAGACTCTGTTATACTGATGTCGGGACTTGAGGTTCAGAGACATCTCCAACAACGTTGGACAGTTTTATGCAACTACTGTCTCAACATCTTACCTTACTAAATTTGCCGGTAAAAGTGTTCAAACTACCAAAAAAAAAACCCAAAAAAACAAAAAAAACCAACTCCAGTTATTTGCACCCACCCAAACGTACCCGGCTGCCAGCCCTCCCCATCTGACTGGACAGCAGCTCCACCCTGCTCAGGCCAAAACCTTGGTGTGATTTCCACTCCCTAATCATCAAACTCCTACCGACTCTACATTCAGAGTTGATCTTAACTCAACCAGTTCAGGCTGTCTCGAATGCTACCCTCACCTTGACCCGAGCCACCAACACTGGCGCCCTGGATCTTGTCCTGTTGACCCCACTCAGTCTGTTCTGCACACAGCAGCACGAAAGTCCGACCAGACACTCCTCTGGCTCAAAACACGCAGCAGGCCGCCAGCACCCACCTCTCACAAACGGAGATGACAAGGAGGTGGGTGAAGATAGCTGATGTGAACAGCGCTAACAAGGAAAGCGAGCTACCCAAAAGTCACAGAGCGCTCCAGCTGGTTGCAGCAGGCCGCATATTCTCCACAGGTGCGGAAGTCAACGGGAGCCACATTCCAAACCAGGAGCAAGTCTTCATGCATTTAAAAGGGGTAGAGTTGTGTAGAGCATATATATTTGACCCCCAAATCTGGGTCAGAACATCACAAATAACACTATCCTAGTCTTCTTGGGCTGTCATAGCAAAACGCCTCTGATCAGCGGTAGTAAATGACAGCAATGAATTTCCTCACGGTTCTGGAGGCAGGAAGCCCAAGACAAGGGGCACTGCATGGTGCGGGAGCTCTCGCTGACTGGCAGACGACTTCCTCCTGGCATTTCCCTATAGGGTGTCAGTCCTGTAGGGCTAGAGACCCACCCTTATCACCTCATTTAACATCAATTACATTTAACATCAATTATCTCCAAATGCAGTCCTGTCTGAGTTAAGGCTTCACTATATGAATTTGGGGGAGGGCACACAATTTAGTCCGTAGCTAAAATACAGCAGAGTAACCCATGGTCAAAGAAAAAAAAATCATAAAAGGAATGAGAAAATAGATTTTTTTCGACAAATAGCTATTTTAAGTTGTAATATGCTTACTTTTTGTGTTTTTTTTTAAATATTTATTTATTTATGCATACAAGAGCTGGGGTACAGGCCAGAGGTGTGCGGGGGGGGGGTGAGAGGATTCACCAGAGACAGAGCGGGGAGCAGAACAGGCAGACTGACTGAAATACACTGCTGAGTGGAACATTAGGGAGACAGGAGAGGTCTGCTGCGCCATATGGGTTGCTCCCTGGCCAGCCAGGGATTGAACTCGGCTGCAGAGGTTGCGGATTGCTTCATAGTGCAGTGCTTAACCCCTTGTGCCACCAGGGAGGCCCTGTAGTATGCTTGTTAATACTATATAATAAAAATGTACAAAGAATAATACTGCAAATTTGGTTAGATTTAAGTCAGACATTCTTAATAAGGAATCTGTGAGTGTGACTATCCAGAACTTTCTCTAGGTCCTCTGATCAGAACAACTGCTTCTGACTATCACCCTACTTTGGAAGGTATTGGCATACATTTAAGCTCCAAATCTTTCCAAATAAGCCCAAATTTTTAAATAAAGGATTCTACATTCAAACTAAAGCAACTATAATTGAACTTTCCTTTTCGGAAACAATAATAAACAGGCATTCTATAAAATGTGGTCCTGAACAAGTTGCAGGAAAAAATTGATGGGGCCTTAATGTCCACCTCCTCACAACGGAGGCTATGTTCTCTGTTCCTCAGCCTGGAACAGGTGAAGAATAGTCTGGAAGCAACTTCAGGCACAGAGGTGTCAAAACAAAGCCCCAGCTGTTGAATGTGGACACCTGTCAAACAGAGCTCGGAAACATGACCAGAAGCTCTGACCTCGGTGAATAACGGACACAGGAAGAGGCTGCTCCCAAGCAGTGGAGGGCCGGGCTGGGCCTCTGCCAGTGTGCTGCCCCGCAAGCCCGATGCGCTCAGCGGAGGTGTGTCGGGGGAGCTCCTCGTGTGAGTGACGTGAGCACAGACTCCACATGGGTATTTGAAGGCTTGCAGGGGACGCATGTTTTGAACAGGGCAGGCAGGATTGTCTGCGGTTGTCCTAGGTCCCCAGCACACATTTGTAGACTCAGGACCAGCCACACTCGCTGCACTCTCGTAGTCGCGTCTAGAAAGCATCCTACCTTCCTGTGCTCGGGAACAAGGCCTGCACATATGACAACCCACTGCTAGATCTGTATGGTCTTCCGCGGAGGAAGCAAGTGGCTTTAACCGTTACTGCCGGGCATCAGATTCACAGCCAGAAGCCCCAAGACCAACCAAAAACATGCACTGGACGAAGGCAAACTGCAAATGCACATCCACACGTGCACACACTCTCACGCGTGTCTCATTGCTGAGCACCACGCCGCCCCGGGTGTCTCTGGGAAAGCTGTAACATGGGGCATGGCTCACTGCATGTTTAACCAGTAAAATGTACCTCCTATGTTCCAGCCCGGGTCCCCCCAAACCTGCAGAACTCCATCCTCTTAATTTGGGAGGTCGTTGGAGTTTATCTTCTTTCTACCTCCGTTTGCGTTGATTTGCAATCAAGCCTTTTCTTCCTTTTCACCAACTCTGATGTCTCTGTCTGGGCTGTGCAAGTGAGGCCCTGAGCACAGACCAGCTGGGAACGGGCGGGCACTCCAGGAAGCTGGCTGCCGGGGCACTGGGACTCCATCGGAGCAGACTCCCCACTGCTGGTCCTGAAGTAACCATCCAGGCACGTTTGTCCAGAGGCTCGGCAGCTGGATTGCATACCCCCCTTGGCCCCAGCGCATCACGTTTCCTCCATGCTAGTTGCGTTTTGCAAAAAGAGACAGCTCTGCGAACAAGACGTCCCCGACAAGCAGCCTCGTAGACCACGCTTGTGCTCTTAGTGTGGATGGGTTTTCCCGGGGTTGTGGGTTTGAGTCCCAACTGCAGAGACTGTGACAACCCACTCTGGGTTAGAGTACCCCCAAATCAGGCAAATAACAGGTGAAATGCCAAGATGCTCCGGGTCTAATCCTGAGTTGGAGCCCCAGGTCAGGCCCCAGGTTAGCAGTTGAACTTGTGAATATTTTAGGATAATCAGAATCGACCAGTAATAAGATAAGAACAGGACGTGTCACACTGTTAAGAAGCTTTCCGTGGTCCTCCCCTGGTGGCACAGCAGTTGAGCGCTGGGCTGTGAAACTGCCCACAGCCTCTGCAGCGCCGGTTCGATCCCCAGCCGCCGGCGAGGGTCCCACATGGTGCGCAGACTCTCCTGCCGCCCGCTGCTCCCCTCAGCAGTGTATTTCATTAGTCTGCCTGCTCTGTTCCCTGCTCTGGCTCTGGTGAATCCTCTCACCCTCCCGCGCTTCTGACCATGCCCAGTGCTTGTGTAAATAAATAAATAAATCGTAAAAAAAAAAAAAGAGGTGGAAATTGATGACTTTAAAAAAAAAACTTCCCATAACTTCAGAATGTTTATGTGAATATATATGTTGTATGTGTCAGAAAGGTTGAACTCCCTCTCCACACGCCCTTCTCCTGTTCACACGACTCGACTCGTAAGGACACAGATCAGTGGATTAAGGCCGCCCTAACCCAGTCTGACCTCACCTAAGCACATCTGCAAAGACCTGATTTCCACATAAGGTCACATTCACAGGCGCCGAGGTCAGGCCTGCAGCATGCCTATCTTCTGGGGGGACGCAATCCAATGCACAGTGATTCTCCATCCCGCCCCATTTCGCCAAGAGGGCAAGCCCTTCCGGCCACCGCCTCGGAGCTCGCTCACTCGGATCCAGGCACACCGTCTCTTCATTCTCCCTCACCTCTTGTTCGTCCTTGCCCAGCGTCACCCTCACCATGAGGCCTACACGACCACCATTCAGAGGGAAGGCCTCTCCTTCCTGCAAGCCCCACTGGTGAGGCAGACCCCGGACACCAGATGTCCTGGCTTTGAACAGCTGCAAGCTTTGGGATTCTCAGATCACCCACATTTCTGAGCAAGAGGAGGAAAATCTGAGAGGTTTCCATGACTACCTTGTCTGCGAAAAAGGGTGCAGGGAGCAGTAAAACGACCGCCAGGTGTGAGAGACGTGTGCAATAAAGCGGCGGCAATGGATGGAGGGATGGATGAAGAAAACGAGCAGCACGGGTCTGACGTGATGCTGCTTAGCCATGAAGACAGAGCGCCGTGGACTGGGTATCTGAGCACGTGGAGTCTACTTTTCCACCAATGTAAACAATGCTGCTTTGAATGCTTTGTTTCAAAAGGCTGTTTGTGCACCTACATAATGGCTGAGACACCGTTATGCAGCGCCAGGGGAGCAGGGCCTCGCCAGGGGAGCGGGCCGAGGGCAGATGAGAGCGGCAGGAACAGGAAATTCCAAGCAGGTTGGGGCGGCACTGGGGTGGCCACGAGGACAGCCCTGAACAAGCACCTGCGGGTGGGGGGAGCCCCCTCTTCTTTCTTTGAAGCCCTCTGCTTCCCCTCACGTGTCTGCTATACTTTCTGTCCCAGAGAGGTGGCTAGGGTGAGGCGGGGACCCTCAGCGCCCAGGGCGGGGGCACGGGTCTGGGGGATGCCGTCCAGGCCCCGGGGTGCCAAGCTGTCATCAACGGCCTGGGGCGCTGTGCGGCTCGGCTTGGGGGAGGCCCGAGGGGCCGGGTGCCGCTCGGCCGGGCGTGGGGCGAGGCGGGCTGTGGGACGCGTCATCCCGGCGCCTGAAGCGGGAGACACCGGCCGGCCCGGCAGCGCATCAGGGGGCCCAGGTGGCCACGCCACCCGGCACCCGTGGAGGGGCCCGGCGGAACGCAGGGGGAGCACGCTCGCCCTCCCGCCCGATGCCTGCGTCCCCTCCCGGTCGGGGCGGCCGCACGAGCCCATCTTGCTCGACCCCAGTCCCAACCCGGACCCCGCGTCTCCGATTCTTTCGCCCCCCGTCTTCGCCCCACTCGAGTCAGGCTTTTCTATGCACCCCTTACCTGCCTCTCTTTCCTGCTCTGTGTGACCCTGCGAGCCACTCTGGGGTGTCCTCGCCTTGACCTCCAGCAGCACCCAACACAGCGGACCGCTTCCTGCTCCCTGACCCGGGGCCCTCATGAGGCAGGACCCACATGGTACCCTCGGGGACCCTCACCTGTGTCGGCTCCTCTTCTTCCCCGACACCAGAGCCAACAAGAGCCCCGGACTCGGGCTGGGGCTGGCCCGATCCCTCAGGGCGCCTTGGGGAGCTCAGCCGGGCTCAGGGCTGCCGAGTGTCTCTCCAGCCCATTCTTTGGGGGAACTGCTGACTCTGTGCCCTGGGGTGACGCTCCTGCTCCTCCGTGAGCCTCCCCTCGCCGTCCACCTACCTGGGCGCCCCGCGAACAGACCCCCCGCTCCCCAGATTCTCCCCGGGGGCTGCCCACCAGGCTCTGCAGGAAGCTCCCCCTGTTGCCCCTCGGGAGGTCACCTCAGTGGCGCCGTGGGAACCCCCTTCCCTGGAAGGCCGCCTCTCCCCCGGCCGCCCTCACCTCCGAGCCCCCGCCGGGGGCTCCTGTCGAGCAGCGCTTCTCCTTTGCTCCCGAGTGCGTCAGGACCCCGGGGAACAGCCTCCTGCCCCTTCCTTCCTCCCTTCCCGCCCCGCTCCCAGCTGCCGCGGCAGGGCGGGATCAGGGTGCGGAGACCCCGACACCGGCGGCCGGCCCGGGGCGCCCCGCTCGGACCGGCCGGGGGGGCAGGCGGACGCGGAGATGGAAAACGACAGGATTTTATTGCTATGTTCGCGGTGGCTGTTAGCACAGTAAGAGGGTCCCCGCCGGCCCCCGCCCGCACCCTCCGGCGACGTCGGGGCGCGGGTGCGCGTGCGGGCGCGGGGCGGCCTCTGAAGGGTCCGCTCGGCTGTCTGGGAAATGGAGGTGACACCGACGGGGCTTCATTAAGCTGCTACGTGGAAGACTCGAGCCGTGGAAAGCGCACGGGCCTTGAGCTCGCGGGCCGGAGCGGCGCCCGAGGTCCTCCTGGGCCGGGGCCGGGGCCCAGCTCGGGTCCCCGCAGGCGTGCCCGGCCCCGGGGGGGGGGGGGGGGCAGGGCGAGGGCCGGCCCGGCGAGCCGGGCCGGCAGCCCTGGACCCGGACGGACAGGACGCCGGCTTGGGGCAAAGAGGCGAGCAGGGAGCGACACACCCAGCCCTGCCAGCGTCCAGCGGTCCCGGTCCTGAGGACCCCCACCCACACGGGACACAGACCAGCATCCAGCAGAACGGCGGACCCATGGCCACCTCCCTGGCACGGCCGTCCAGACCCCCAGGGCCGCAAGCGTCTGTTCCTGGGAGCAGATGGGGAGCGCGCCCCCGAGCATGAGCCACAGAGGGCCCGGGCACGCGGGGGGCGGGAGGCGGGCCAGGGGTGCGCGGGGCCGAGTGTCCCAGTTCCCTCCCAGGGCCTGAGGGCAGCGGGGCAGCGGGGCTGGCGCTGGACTACGGACATGATCCAAGGAGGCCGCCAAGCGACCAGGCCCCATGGCGGGAGGCAGCGACAGTGCCGCCTGGGCCCGGCCCACGCGTGGGCGCCCGCGGGCGTTCGCGCCTCTTGGACCTGGGGCGGGGCTGCGGCTGCAGGAGAGGCCTGGCGGGCTGCGCGCGGCACCAACTGCGGGCCCGGCCGCCAGGGGGCGCGCTGGCGCGGAGATGCTCACGTGCCGCATGGCCAACGCACTCCCGCGGGGCCTGCCTGACGTCACACGCCGGGGGCGGGGCTTGCAGGGGCTGCCGCCCGCACAAGCGCCAGGAGGCTGGGCGGGGCCGGGCCGCGAGCCAATCAGCAGGCATCCTGGGCCTTGCTCCCGAGCTGCCCTGCGCAGGCGGGCGGCCGAGCCGCAGTCCGCTGAGGGCTGAGGTGGTGTCAGGCGGGTGCTCGGCGTGGAGGGCGGGCGGCGGCCATGCAGGCGCCCGACGATGGTGTGGACGGCGCGCAGGGCCCGGGAGGACAGCGACGGCCCGCTGTCCCGTGGGGCCCCGGAAGCCAGGGCCGCCCTGGCAGCCAAGGAGCCGCGGGCAACACTATGGCCGAGCCTGTCGGACCCCAACCACTCCCGCAAGGCCCGGGCCCTGCTGGAGACGCCGCCCCCGCCGCCGCGGAGCCTGGCGGCCGGGTGCTGGAGTTGTATCCTTTCCACGGACCTTCGGGCGGGCAGTGCTGGGCTGGTGCCCACCGTGGGCGCGGGGTGGTGACAGCAGTGGGGGCAGCGGGCGCGTCCCGGGCCGAAGGCGGGTCGCGGGTGTCGGGAGCCGGGCCCGAAAGCCAGTCGCCGCTGCCGCCTTAACCGCCAGCACGCTCACCTTACCGTTCCGGTGCCCCCTGGAGGCCGACATGGCCCGCCGGTCCATGGCCCCTGACGCCCCGCGCTACCTCGGGGTGGTGCACAAGGAGCTCACGGTGAACGGCAGCAGCCTGGTGGTGTGAGTTCTGGGGAGGGGGCGGCACGGGCCGCGGTTGGGCGCGAGGGCGGGCCGGGCCTCCTTGGCCTCATGGGCCTCCCACCTCACTTTCAGGCACTGGACCGCCGAGGACCCTGTTCTCTTCCGAATTTCCATCAACTCCTTCCTGGACCAGCTTTCCCTGGTGATTCGGAACATTCGCCGTATGTGGCCGCCGTCTGCACCCACCCCCGGCCGAGGAAAGGGACCTAAGGTGTGACCCCCTTGGCCGACTCTGCCAGGCACGGGAGGCTGCCCTGACCGGCATTCTGGCGGCCCGGTTCTGGGCCGGGCTTAACGGGGCACCGTGGACCCTTGTTTGCTGTCCCCGTTGCTAGAGGGGAGGGGTTGGACTGTGCCGCGTTACTACACAAAATAAAGCCCAACTTGTGTTCTAAGCCCGCGTTTGTCTTCCGCTAGTGCCTCTAGCCGTCCCGCCTCGCTCCTGGGCGGGAGGGGGCGGGGTGCACGCGGTCCGAGGTCACAGGCCGCGGAGGGCTCCACAAACGGGTACTTGACCCACTCTCGGGAGTGGTCGCGCCCACTCCCACCCGCCCCTCCTCCCGGTCGCTGCCCCTGGCATCAGACGTGGAGAGCTTAGTGGGGGCTGGGTTTGGGTGGCGCCTCGGTAAGGTTCTCTGATCGGCACAGTGAGGGCATCCGTGGTTCCCCTGGTGACCCACTGCTCTTAACACCACCGTCCCCGGCGCCCTCCATGAGAGCAGGAAAACGGGTTCTTGATGTTCTGGGAGGCTCTAATTTGGAAATGGTTTCACCGTTTGGAGTCTCGCTTTTAGGAAAGAATCGTGAACGAAAGCATCTCCAGGCCCAGGGTAAGAGCCAGGTCCACAAAAGGCAGTTTCAGGGCCGTGGCAGCAAGGCCCAGGGCGAGTCCCTTATTGCAGCGCAACCGCCACCCATATACTCCTACTGGCACCTCGGCTGCCCACATAAAAGTGTACTGATGAGGTCTGAAAACGCGTCTGGCCCTTTTGAAGAATCAGGAAAAGCTCACGTGGCAGGAGGAAGTGGAGGCAGAAAATGCTATGCGGGCAAAGGCAGACAGTGACAGATGCCCGGGCCGCGGCGCAGGTAGGAGGACCCGCGAGCCTCGGGCAGCAGGTCCCTCCATGGCACCCCACGGCCGCCTCTGCCCCTCCCCACCGCGTCCCAGCATCCCGGATGGCCCCGAACCCGAACGAGCGGGGCCTCCCCGGCCCCAGCCCCAGCCCCGCCCCTGCAAACCGGGGCCGGGCCAGAAAGGGGGGCAGGGCGGTCGCTGGACGGAAGCAGACAGTCGGGATGGCGGGTCCCTTTTATTTCCCGCGGGCAGCCCCCAGCGAGCAGGCGCCAGCACAGCGGAGCCCCCGACACCCCCCGCAACGGCCCCCGGGCGCCAGGCGGCGTGGCCGGGGGTGGGGGGTGGGAACCCGGGGGAGGCTAGCCCCCGAACTCCGGCCTCGGCTTCACCACCACGGGGGGCCCGGAGCGCTGCAGGGCCCGCACCACCGCGGAGAGCTGCTCCAGGAACGCGGCGACGGACACTCGCAGCTGGGCCGGGTCTTCCGCGGTCAGCAGGCTGCAAGGAGGGGGAGGCGGCTCCGTCGGCCCACCGCGCGCCACCGCCCGCCGCCCTGCGCCTGCCCACGAGCCGCCCCCGCCCCCCCCCCCCCCCCCCCCCGCCGCACGGCCCTCCGGGCACTCACACGGACAGGATGCTGCCGGACACCAGGAGCTCCGCGCGCACGGCCCCGGGGAGGGGCTGGTCACGGCGGGCCAGCGCCTGGCGAGCCACGTGCGCCTCCACGGGCGACCGGAAGGGCTGCGCGACGAAGCTGGCGGGCGTTCGGTTAAGGCGCAACCCCCCGCGCTCCCGCCGGGCCTCGGGCCCCACGACGGCCGGACGGCCGCGCGCACCCCAGGCCGCTCCGGCCGCCCCCACCCCCCGACCCAGGGTGGGCGCCGACCCTCCCGTCCCTCGGGGGCCCCCTACCCCGGCCGGGCCCGGCCCGCCCCCGCCCCCGCCCCCGCCCCCGCGGTGCCGCAAGTAGGATACAACTGGATCGGGCGGCTGCCCGGGGCTCTGGGCGCGGGCCCGGCGGCCTCGGACGGCGCGTGGGCGCCGGGCCCGAGCGCGTCCGCGCCGTCGGCTCCGAGCGCGCGCCCCGCGTCGCCGGCGTCGGGGTCCCGGTGGCCGGGGTCGCCCTGGCCGTCCGCGCGTCCAGCCGCCTCGTCCCGGCCTCCGCCCGCGGCGCGCATGGTCCCGCTGCCGGACGCGCCCACGACGCTCGCGCCGCAGCAGCGCGGCTCGGCCCCGGCCCCGCCCCCGGCGTGTGACGTCAGGCGGGCCCCGCGGGAGCGCGGCGGCCACGCGGCACGTGAGCCTCTCCGCGCCAGCGCGCCCCCTGGCGGCCGGGCCCGCCGTCGGCGCCGCAGGTGCGGGGGGGGGGGGGGGGGGGGGCGCGAACGCGCGCGGGCCCGGGCGGCGCCGTCGCTCCTCCCGCCACGCTCGGTCTGTCGGTCGCTGAGGACGGGGTGCCCTCCCGGGGGCGGGTCCGCCGCCGCCGGCGGAGGAGCACCGCGGGCCGGGGGCGCCGGCCACCCCCACCGCCCCCGCCTGGGAGCGCTGGCCCGGGGCCCCGCTGCCCCCGCACCCCGGAGCACACTGGGACACTCGGGGCCGCTGCCCCGCACGCCAAGGCCCGGCTCCCGCCTCCCGCGTGCCCGGGCCCTCTGTGGCTCATGCTCGGGGGCGCGCTCCCCATCCGCCCCCGGGACACACGCCTGCGGCCCCTGGGGGGCCGGACGGCCGTGCCAGGGAGGTGGCCGTGGGTCCGTCGTTCTGCTGGATGCTGGTCTGTGTGTGTGTTGGGGGGGTTCCCCGTGACAGGGACCACTGGACGCCGGCAGTGCTCAGTGTGTCTCTGTCCACGCAGGCCCCCTGCTCCCCTTTGCCCAGAATCGCTCGAGTGAATTCCCAGTGACTCGGCCTGTGGGGACTTCTCTTAGGGAAACCTGACCATTTCTGCCACACCTGTAGATTCGGGAACTGCACTGGGGGCAACCTGGAACCCGCTGCGCCCCTTCTGGAGCGCCGCAGGTGGCGGTGCACGTTCGCACAGCCCTCCCCAGCATGGTTTACTTGCAAGCCTTTCAGCGAGCGGAGGAGGCCGCGGTCAGTTGTAAAGACCGAAGAGGAGCCCCAAGTCCTTGGCGATCACACTCGCCCTGTAGTTGGCTCTCAGTCGCCGCACACCTGCCGGGACAGGCGAGGAGCCGCTCCGAGCGTGGGCAGGCGTTCTTAGCAGAGGCGCCTCAGCCGCCGCAGCTCCGCAATGGTCCGGCGACCTTGCTCGGACAGAGCGGCGCGGCAGAGGGGCCGCCGTCCACCCGAGAGCCGAGGGGGACAAAGGTACGGTTGGTCACGGTCACCGTCAGCGGAAAGGAACGGAGACTCGGCGTACGTTTTCGGTTTTACTTGCCCAGGTAACAACACTGAAGCACCCCTCCTCCAGCGACCGGAAGAGCCCCCGGGCTCCAAGGGCCACACCGGCCACGAGCCGGGCCCCCGGCATGGGCAGGCAGGGTTGGGCCCCGGCGCCACGGAGGCCGGCGTCAGAAGGAGCCCGAGCGGTGGATGATGTGCGTCACCAGGAAAAGCTGGTCCAGGAAGGCGTCGATGGAAATTTGCAGAAAACACAGCTCTTCCGAGGTCATGACGCTGGAAGGAAGGACGGCAGGGTGAGCGGTGGCCCGCGTTACTCTGCCCTGGGGGGCCCCGAGGGCCCAGGCTCCCGGGGGTCCACCGAGAGGGGCTGTGGGGCCCGCGCGCGCCCGCCCGCGCGCCCGCCGGCACGCACACCACCAGGTCGCTGCCGACCACGCTGAGATCCTTGCGGACCAGCTGCACGCGCGGCTCCACCTCCGGGGTCAGGAACCAGCAGGCCACATTCGCGTCCAGCGGGGACAGGAAGGGCACCCTGAGGGTGCTGTCGAGGTGGGTTAAGGGCCACGCTGGCAGGCTGGAATTGCTCAGCTCGGGCCCTGCCCCCAGGCCGGCCTCGGAGGCGCTGCCCTGCGCCCGGCTGGTGCCCTGGCTCTGGCCTCTCCTCCTCCCCTAATCCCTCCTCCTCGGGCCTCCCCACCCCCACCTCCGCCCCCGCTCCCACGCCCACCCGCCCCCGGCCCCTCCGTCCTCACCGACCACCGACCCGAGGGCGCACCGCCACGCCCAGCCACCCCAACGCTCCTGCCTGTCCCTGGTGGCCCGCCCGGACTCGCGGGGAGGATACCACTGCAGCACTTTGCTCTCGGGCCCCGAGGCCACCGCCACGGGTGCGGCACCTCCTGCCGGCCCCGGAGCCTGCGGGGCACGGGCGGCACCCGAGCCTGCCCCGAGGCTGCCCTGGCCGTCCGCGCCCTGAGGCATCTGGGGCTGCTCATCGGCGCCCTGTGCTCCAGCATCGGGGCTCTGCATGGCGCCGCCTTCCCGTCGAGGATCACTCCGGGATGGCCGCCCGCCTGCGCGGCTCCAGACAACGGCCCGAAAGCGGGCCGCCTGCCGGCCGGGGCTGAGGCTGCAGCTCGACGCCCAGGGCGCCTGCGCACGGCCGCCCACGTGATGGGAGCGCCCCGGCCAGCCAATGACGCTCCCGCCCCGCCCGCCGCCCTCCCGGGGCCGCAGGAGGCCTGGCGCCCCGCCCCCCTCGCGCTCGACCCGGCCCCCAGGCGCCCACCCCCTGCCCGCTCCGGCGGTTCCCGCCCTGTGATCCAGACCCCGGCCCCTCGCGGCGTGCGGGCGCCATCGCGGGGCGCGGGGGAGCGTGGACAGCCCCCGGGGCCCCGCTCGGCCCCCGCCCCCACGGGTCACATCGGCACTGACACCGCGGGAGGCCCCGCACAGTCCCGTGGGAGCCGCGTTTCCTGCGGTGCCCTGGAGGGCTTGAGGGGCCCCCCCGCGGGTTGGCATTGGGGCCGGTTTGCAGCGTCCTTCTCCCGGAGCCCCCCGAATTGTTCACAGTGTGCCCTTCTGGGCCACCCGTCGTAAGGGAGCGGGCCCGACGGCGAGGGTTGGGCTGCTTCTGATTTCCTGCTTTCCAATCACAAGGCCGAGCGGAAGCTGCCCCAGGTCATCAGTGTGGGGGGTCGGGGGGAGATGGGGGTAAGAGGGGAGGTGGGGAGACGGTAGAGCTGCGCGAGGGGGGCGGTCTATGCAGGTGGGGGTGTGGGCCGGGCTGCAGCCAGGTTGGTGAAGAGATCCAGGGCACACACGAAAGCAAGCGGCTGTGCGCAGGTCACACTGCATGTTCCGTGGAGGGTGAGGGGTGCATCCCGGGCCCTCCAGGCTTTGGCCCCATGGGGCATACTGGCATGGGCCCCTGGGGGGGGGCAGCCGGACAGACGGACACCGGGAGCGCCGTGTGACCTGCACAGTGCCTCTCTCTCTCTCCCCGTGTCCCCAGGACGTGGGTCCCGCTGGCCCTCCGCGGCAGCCGCCTGCTCCCGCCGTTTCCCAGAGTTCAGGCGGTGCTGAGCCTCTGGGACGCCTCACCCGGCCAGCCCTCCAGCGGCCACCGGGGGATGGACACGTCTGACCTGTCCCAGCTGTCGCCTCACCCCCTCCACCGCCGCCCCTTGTCCAGCACAATCTCTGTCTTCTGCCCCCCTGCATCTGGGCACCAGGAGTCTATGCAGGTGGGGGAAATTGGAGGTGCTGGGGTGCAGCAAGGGATATGACAACTAACGATCAGACTGCTTGCTCTGCTGCACACTGTCGTGCCTTCTGCCCCCACTGGTTGGAAGTGGACCCAGCTTCTCCTCAGAGAGAGCAGAGCAGGACCAGGGAGTGAGGAGGGGAGCCAGGCAGGGCCGAGAGCAGAGGCCTGTGAACGCGCTGACGGCCCCTCCCCCAGGGGCCCCACAGACACCGGCCACAAGATGGAAGAAGGACCTTTATTAAAACCAGGGTGAGGGCACAACGCCCCCAGGAAACCTCGGGGCAGCAGGCAGGGCTGGGCTGACACAGGCCAGGATGGGGGAGTCCAGCCACCTGGGCCCTGGGTGCCCTGGAGCCGCTGCCCCCTGCCCAGCCCCCAGAGCGCCTCAGGGAGAATCATCCAGGTGAGGCCAGGGCCCCAGCCCTCCTCGACCGGGGGGCCGGGAAGAATGCGGCCCTCGCTGGACAGCATCTGGAACTCGTCGACGAGGCACTGCATGTCCACTGCAAGGAGGAGGGCGTGGGCGGGGGGCCGCTCCAGGGCGACACCAGCCCCCCGGGGCCCCAGCTGCAACCCACGGACCCCTGTCCGTGTCCCGCCCCCTCGGCCGCACTAGAGCCCGTGAAGGCTCCCCAGGGTCCGGCCGACCCCGGCGCGGCGGGCGGGGTGCAGGGCCCTCGCCGCGCAGGGCGGTTCTGGCCACGTCGGCGCAGCCCCAGCACAGCCGCCGCGCGAGGCGCCCAGACCCCTGGGCCGGGCGGACCTGCCGGTGGGTCAAACAGCGCTTCTCTGGGAGACAGGCGGGGAGGGCAGGCGGGCCCGGCAGGGGCGCCAGGCCAGGCCAGGCCGGCCTCGGCCTCCTCCCCGCGCCCCGGGGGCCCCTGGGCAGGCCGCGCCCCCACAGCCCCCCGTGTCTGGGCTAGAGCCCCCGGACCTGCCCACCCCGCCCCAGCTGGGCGTACCGAGTCGACGGTTAAGCCGGTCGATCTCCCGCAGCAGCACGGGGCACTGGGCCGGCACACGGGGGACGGAGACAGTGTCAAGGCATCTGGCCCCAGCCCCGCGCCACCCCGGCGGCTACAGCGGCAGGGAGCCCCCGGCGGCGAGAGGCAGCCTCCCTCCCCGGGGTGCCCCCCCCACCCCGACCCCGACAGCCAAGGCAGCATTACCCGGGGGCAGGCCCCGGCGCTGGGGGCCAGCGGCTTCCTGTCCTGGCGGGGCGGGTGCAGGAGCAGCCCCTGGCCTGCGGGAGCGGAAGCCCACGTGCGGCTCCCCCGGGGCGGGGAAGGAGGCGCAGGGCGGGCAGGGTCCAGGCCCAGGCAGCGCTGCCCCCCCTGCAGAAGGTACCCGTGCTCCGACCAGCAGCTCCACCCTTCTCTCCAGGCCGGCCTTCCCGGGAGCCGGGGCTTCAGGTCGGCCGGGTCCACCCAGCTGCCTGGGGGCGAGGGCCCGGGTCAGCGGGGCCGGCGGGACCCCGGCCAGCGCCGCCGCCCGCCTTGCCCCCTCCGGCCACCCAGGCCTCTGGGCTCACCGGAGCGGGGGGCCCCTCTGGCCTTGGCGCCTTCCTGCGCCGTGGCCCGAAGCTGCCACTGCGGGGCTGCCTTGGTGGCAGAGCCCCCGTGTTCTCCCAGCGACGCGGCCCGCTGAGAGGGTCCCGGCCTGTGCGCGGGCAGCTGAAACACACGTGTCTCGCTGCCGGCTGCGTGTGCGTGTGCGGGGCGGGCTGGCACGGGCCGAGGAGGCAGGGCCTCCACCAGCGGGCCCCCGTCTCCAGCACTGTGCCCCTAGACGGCCGGGGAGGGGAGCGGGGTGCTACAAAGGCCGGGGCCGTGTGAGGGGGCAGAGGATCGGAGGACCCATCCTTCAAGGGGCCGGTCGGTGCCGATCAGCTGCCAGCCCCCGCCTTCCCAGCCCCCTGGTTCCCGGCAGCCCCCGGGGTGCCAATCTGCCATCCCCCTTCATGCCAGGACCCCGCAGCCCCCGGGCTGGCCAGCCCTGCCATCCCCCTTCAACCCAGGCCCCCTCGCAGCCCCAGCCCCACACCAAGCACTTCTCTGACCCTGTGGGACAAGCCACCGGCACCCTCGGGCCGTGCCCCAGGACAGCAGCAGCGCCGCCAGCCTGGGTGCTGGGGCTTGGGCGGGGCAGGGGAAGGCGGCCCACTCACCGAGCCCTTCGCGGCTGGCTCTCTCCGGGGCTTGGCATCCTCCGCGCCCACGGGTTCCCACTCCTGCGAGCCGCCCGCCCCGGCTTTCTTCCCGCGGGGCTGCTTGGGTGACCCCGACACCAGGGGGTGTTCCTCCGCTCTCCCAAGCACCGACAGCCCAGAGATGGGGGGGAAGCTGGCAGTGGCCGGAGGGCGCCCCGCCGGGAGGGTGTGCGCAAAGCTGCCCGGCACAGCTTTGGACGCGCTGCCCGCCGCGGGCCACCTCTTGTGCTGCTGCGCCTTCTTCCTGGCGCTGCGCCGAGGCTGGAGGCTCGGCCTGTCCCCCGCCTTCCCGCTGACCCGGCCAGGCCCCCTCTCCGACGACGGCTTGCTGGGCGAAGAGACCTGCGACCCTCCTGCCGCCGCAGGGCGGTGCGCTCGGCCGGCCGAGGGGCCAGGCGCAGAGGAGCGGACGGCAGCCGGCGCGCGCAGGGCCCGCTTTGTGGGCGCCTCTGCAGGCTCCTTGCCGCCCCCGCGCCGGCCCGACCTCCCTTCTTGGGGGAAAATGGCCTCCTCCAAGATCTGCGTCTCCAGGGACACGTGGGAGGACGAGTCGGACGGCTCGGGGTCCGAGGGCGGCTGGTCGGGCGACGTCTGGCCCTGCAGGGCCCGGCGAGGGTCAGTGCATGCCCCGTCGCTCCGCCCGTCCCGCCCAGCCCGGGCCCCGCGAGCCCGTGGGCCCCCCACGCGGACCACGGGGCCCCGCGCACCCTGGGGGGGCGGCCCTGGACACGCGGCCCCGACCCGGCCGCCGCCACCCCCACTGCCCTCGCTGTGCCCGGCCGCGGGCCCAGACCTGCTCCCCGGTGGATGCGCCGTCATCGCCACAGGTGTCCATGTCGCCGGAGAGGCGGGGCGCAGCGACGCGGGCACGCGGCGCCCTCACCCTCGGGGCTGTCGGCCGCGGGCGGTGGAAACCGGTGGTCGCGAGGGGCCCGGACCCCAGTGCGCACGCGCATCCCGCCCGCCAATCGGCACGCCCTTCGCGAGCCCCCCACCCCCGCCGTGGTCTCCGCCAATCAAGGCCCAGCGCGCGCGGACCCCCCCCCCCCCGCCGAGGTCTCCGCCAATCAGGGCCCAGCGCGCGCGGACCCCCGCCGAGGTCTCCGCCAATCAGGGCCCAGCGCGCGCGGGCCGGACGCGGGCGGGCGACAGGGTGCGGGCGGCGCGCGTCCCGGTCCGTGCCAGTGCCCCCCGGCTCGAGTCCCTCCTCCTCCCCGATGAACGGGTGGTCTCCTGCAGGCTCCCCGGAAGGGGCCAGTGGGCAGTGGCGGACACGCCAGGGCCTCGCCTTCAGGGGCCTCTGCGGCTGGGCCTGGGGCGGGCAGCGGGGCTTCACGGGTGCAGGCGTGTGTCCCGGGGGCGGATGGGGAGCGCGCCCCCGAGCATGAGCCACAGAGGGCCCGGGCACGCGGGAGGCGGGAGCCGGGCCTTGGCGTGCGGGGCAGCGGCCCCGAGTGTCCCAGTGTGCTCCGGGGTGCGGGGGCAGCGGGGCCCCGGGCCAGCGCTCCCAGGCGGGGGCGGTGGGGGTGGCCGGCGCCCCCGGCCCGCGGTGCTCCTCCGCCGGCGGCGGCGGACCCGCCCCCGGGAGGGCACCCCGTCCTCAGCGACCGACAGACCGAGCGTGGCGGGAGGAGCGACGGCGCCGCCCGGGCCCGCGCGCGTTCGCGCCCCCCCCCCCCCCCCCGCACCTGCGGCGCCGACGGCGGGCCCGGCCGCCAGGGGGCGCGCTGGCGCGGAGAGGCTCACGTGCCGCGTGGCCGCCGCGCTCCCGCGGGGCCCGCCTGACGTCACACGCCGGGGGCGGGGCCGGGGCCGAGCCGCGCTGCTGCGGCGCGAGCGTCGTGGGCGCGTCCGGCAGCGGGACCATGCGCGCCGCGGGCGGAGGCCGGGACGAGGCGGCTGGACGCGCGGACGGCCAGGGCGACCCCGGCCACCGGGACCCCGACGCCGGCGACGCGGGGCGCGCGCTCGGAGCCGACGGCGCGGACGCGCTCGGGCCCGGCGCCCACGCGCCGTCCGAGGCCGCCGGGCCCGCGCCCAGAGCCCCGGGCAGCCGCCCGATCCAGTTGTATCCTACTTGCGGCACCGCGGGGGCGGGGGCGGGGGCGGGGGCGGGCCGGGCCCGGCCGGGGTAGGGGGCCCCCGAGGGACGGGAGGGTCGGCGCCCACCCTGGGTCGGGGGGTGGGGGCGGCCGGAGCGGCCTGGGGTGCGCGCGGCCGTCCGGCCGTCGTGGGGCCCGAGGCCCGGCGGGAGCGCGGGGGGTTGCGCCTTAACCGAACGCCCGCCAGCTTCGTCGCGCAGCCCTTCCGGTCGCCCGTGGAGGCGCACGTGGCTCGCCAGGCGCTGGCCCGCCGTGACCAGCCCCTCCCCGGGGCCGTGCGCGCGGAGCTCCTGGTGTCCGGCAGCATCCTGTCCGTGTGAGTGCCCGGAGGGCCGTGCGGCGGGGGGGGGGGGGGGGGGGGGGGCGGGGGGGGGGGGGGGGGGCGGGGGCGGCTCGTGGGCAGGCGCAGGGCGGCGGGCGGTGGCGCGCGGTGGGCCGACGGAGCCGCCTCCCCCTCCTTGCAGCCTGCTGACCGCGGAAGACCCGGCCCAGCTGCGAGTGTCCGTCGCCGCGTTCCTGGAGCAGCTCTCCGCGGTGGTGCGGGCCCTGCAGCGCTCCGGGCCCCCCGTGGTGGTGAAGCCGAGGCCGGAGTTCGGGGGCTAGCCTCCCCGGGTTCCCACCCCCCCCACCCCCGGCCACGCCGCCTGGCGCCCGGGGGCCGTTGCGGGGGGTGTCGGGGGCTCCGCTGTGCTGGCGCCTGCTCGCTGGGGGCTGCCCGCGGGAAATAAAAGGGACCCGCCATCCCGACTGTCTGCTTCCGTCCAGCGACCGCCCTGCCCCCCTTTCTGGCCCGGCCCCGGTTTGCAGGGGCGGGGCTGGGGCTGGGGCCGGGGAGGCCCCGCTCGTTCGGGTTCGGGGCCATCCGGGATGCTGGGACGCGGTGGGGAGGGGCAGAGGCGGCCGTGGGGTGCCATGGAGGGACCTGCTGCCCGAGGCTCGCGGGTCCTCCTACCTGCGCCGGGGAGGCACTGACACACTGAAGCAAGCAGGGAGGCCCCCAGAGGGGAGCCTGGGGACTGACAATGTCGCCAGAGAGGCCAGCAGGCTGGGAGGGGCGGCGGGAGGGGGTTCTGGGCGAGCCTGCGGGTCGCGTCACCCCAGGGCACAGAGTCAGCAGTTCCCCCAAAGAATGGGCTGGAGAGACACTCGGCAGCCCTGGGCCCGGCTGAGCTCCCCAAGGCGCCCTGAGGGATCGGGCCAGCCCCAGCCCGAGTCCGGGGCTCTTGTTGGCTCTGGTGTCGGGGAAGAAGAGGAGCCGACACAGGTGAGGGTCCCCGAGGGTACCATGTGGGTCCTGCCTCATGAGGGCCCCCGGGTCAGGGAGCAGGAAGCGGTCCGCTGTGTTGGGGTGCTGCTGGAGGTCAAGGCGAGGACACCCCAGAGTGGCTCGCAGGGTCACACAGAGCAGGAAAGAGAGGCAGGTAAGGGGTGCATAGAAAAGCCTGACTCGAGTGGGGCGAAGACGGGGGGCGAAAGAATCGGAGACGCGGGGTCCGGGTTGGGACTGGGGTCGAGCAAGATGGGCTCGTGCGGCCGCCCCGACCGGGAGGGGACGCAGGCATCGGGCGGGAGGGCGAGCGTGCTCCCCCTGCGTTCCGCCGGGCCCTCCACGGGTGCCGGGTGGCGTGGCCACCTGGGCCCCCTGATGCGCTGCCGGGCCGGCCGGTGTCTCCCGCTTCAGGCGCCGGGATGACGCGTCCCACAGCCCGCCTCGCCCCACGCCCGGCCGAGCGGCACCCGGCCCCTCGGGCCTCCCCCAAGCCGAGCCGCACAGCGCCCCAGGCCGTTGATGACAGCTTGGCACCCCGGGGCCTGGACGGCATCCCCCAGACCCGTGCCCCCGCCCTGGGCGCTGAGGGTCCCCGCCTCACCCTAGCCACCCCGCCCCCTCCCAGGGCTCCTCTCCTGCCCCGGGGAGCCCAGGCCGGTACCGACAGGCCGGCGTCCCCCCACGCCCGGCCACCCCTCGTCCGCCGCGTACTTGGCAGGGCGGACAGGGGCCTCCCCGGGCCGGGCAGCACGTGCCGTCCTCCCCCGCGTCCCGTGTGCGGGGCTCTGACTCGACGGCGGCAGCACAGCCAGTTCCGAAACACCCGGGGCGTGGACCCCGCGGCTCCTCGCGCTGCCCTTAGTCGGCTCTCGCCGCGGTCTTGCGTCTGCAGGCGGGGCGGCCGCGGGGGCCGAGGGAGGGCGGCGGCGGGAGCGCTGCCTGGCGTGGCCCTGGGCGCTGGGGAGAAGCCGGGCGAGGACCGGGGACCACGTGGCGCCCCCAGCCGCTCCCGCTGCCTAGGAGCCCCGAGCGCTGAGAAGGTGTTTTCTCGAATGTTTGTGCTACTCCCCATGGACAAGCGACGGACAGCGCGTTTTCAAGTTCAGTTTTCATCAATGTTTTCTCTGGTCGGGGCAGCCAGCGATACACCGACGCGGAGCCCCTGCCGCCGCCCGCCGCCCGCCGCCCGCGCAGGGAGCAGCGCGCTCGCAGGCCCGGACCCCAGCACCCCGCTGCCTGCTCTCCCCCATATCGACACACCGTCGGTGATCACCCCGGACGAGAGAGCACAGTGAAGTGTAGTAACGACAACTAGTGCTGATTTATTGCTTTTTTAATTGAACTTAACTCATTTAAGTAAAATTTTAATATTTGTTGCATTGAGCACCCCCCACCCTTCTGACAAGCGAACACTGCCCTCTCTGGAGCCCTTGAGGCCCCCCCCACCTCTCTCGTTGGCCTTTTTATTACACGTGCAATTAAACTTGCAGCGCTCGCGCCTCCTGCCCGCCGCCGACTAGCACTGAGGGTACGTTCGTACCTCTTTGATTTTTCGGAGGACTTTGAGCACAGGTATTGCTGGCTTTGAAGGTTTGGTGGAACTCACTTGTGAAACCTTGTGGTCCTGGGCTTTGGGGTTTTTGTTTTGTTTGAAACGTTTGATTACTGTTATCAATTTCATCACTTATAATTGGTCCCTTCAAATTTTCTACTTTCTGGTTCAGTCTTGGAAGGTTGTATAAGTCTAAGAATTTGCCCATTTCATCTAGATTTTTCAATTTGTATAAAGATATTCAGTCTCCTATGATCTTTATTTCTGTGACATCTGTTGTAAGATGTCCTTTTTTCAGGGCCTCCCTGGTGGCGCAAGGGGTTAAACACCGCACTATGAAGCAATCCGCAGCCTCTGCAGCGCAGAGTTCAATCCCCAACCGGCCAGGGAGCTGTCCTCATGGCGCGGCAGACCTCTCCTGCCTCACCCGCTGCTCCCCTCAGCAGTGTATTACAGTCAGTCTGCCTGTTCTGTTCCCCGCTCTGGCTCTGGTGAATCCTCTCACCCCCCACACCTCTGGCCTGTACCCCAGTTCTTGTGTGCATAAATAAATCTTTTGGGCCTCCCCTGGTGGCGCAGGTGGTTGAGCACCGTGCTGTAAAGCTGTCCGCAGCCTCTGCAGCACCGGTTTGATCCTAGTCGGCGGGGGCGGATCCCACATGGCGCGCAGACCTCTCCTGTCTCGCCCGCTGCTCCCCTCAGCAGTGTATTTCATCAGTCTGCCTGTTCTGCTCCCCGCTCTGTCTCTGGTGAGTCCTCTCACCCTCCCGCGCATCTGGCCTGTACCCCGGTTCTTCTATAAATAATCAATCTTAAAAATAATAAAAAAATAAATTTAAAAAAAATGTCCTTGGGCCTCCCCGGTGGCGCAGCGGTTGAGCGCTAGGTTGCGAAGCTGCCCGCAGCGTCTGCGGCGCCGGTTCGATCCCCGGCTGCTCCCCGGCCACCGGAGGAGGGTCCCACATGGCGCGCAGACCTCTCCTGCCGCCCGCTGCTCCCCTCAGCAGTGTCCTTCGGTCCTTCTGCCTGCTCTGCTCCCCGCTCTGGCTCTGGTGAATCCTCTCACCCTCCCGCGCTTCTGACTGTGCCCAGTGCTTGCATAAACAAACAAACAAACAAATAAATAAATAAAGCATGCCTCTATTAAAAAAAAATTAAAAAAGTCCTTTTTCATTTGTAATTCTATTTCTTAGGGTTCTTTACTTTTTCTCTGAATGAGTCTTAATGGGTGGTTTATCTATTATATAGTTTCAAAAAACAAGCTTTTGGTTTCCTTGATGTTTGAACTACTTTTTTTCATTTCTAGTTATTTCTGCTCTAATTTTTATTATTTTCTTCCTTCTAGTAGCTTTTGGTTTCATTTTCCTTTTTCTACCTCCTTAAAGTATGTTATTAATTTTACCTTACAGGAGGCAGCACACACATGGAACAAATAAACGTTTTTTACAGGTTTTTTTGACATGACACACCCAACTGGACCGTGCAGCTCAGCCGTGTTTACTGCATTCAGCAGGTGTGTGCCAATTTCAGGACATTGTTATCACCCCAAAAGAAACCCTGTCTCCATCAGCAGTCACCCCCTCCCCCCCACAAATTCTTCAATTTAGTCCTTAAACAATCCTCATTCAGCGTCATTATAATTTGATGGGGAGCTCCAGTTTGGCATATGAACTAAACTGAGATTGCTTTTATGGTTTTCCCTTCACTTTGCATTGGGCCCTGCCCTGGCTGTGGTCCATGCATCCTCTCATTAGTAATCTGAGGGCACACAGAGGGCTCCCTGCTCACTTTACAGATGGGGAAACTAAGGATCCAGGAGTTTAAATAAGAGGCAGAGCCAGGGTTGGTCCATGTGACCCTGCGGTCTGTGTTCTTGCCTCTGCACTGTAAGGCCAACACCATCTGCCCGTCCAAGCTCCAGAAAAATAAAAAATACAGATGCTTAGGAGAGGTTAGTCACGTGCTCCCTATCGTGCTTTGTCAGTGTTACCGTCTCTGTCACATGAATAGGCGGTTCTGCCAGGTACCACTGGTGGCCACAGGGCGTTAACTGCAAGGATGCGGCCAGAGGCCGCCCGCCGGCAGGAGTCTTGCTCGAGGCGAGTGCGCCATCTAGCGGCGGGCAGAGAAAACACGCCAGAAAATACCGATTCCAGGGCCTCCCGGGTGGCGCAGCGGTTGAGCGCTGGGTGGCGAAGCTGCCCGCAGCCTCTGCGGCGCCGGTTCCATCCCCGGCTGTTCCCCGGCCACCGGAGGAGGGTCCCGCATGGCGCGCAGACCTCTCCTGCCGCCCGCTGCTCCCCTCAGCAGTGTGCTTCGGTCCTTCTGCCTGCTCTGCTCCCCGCTCTGGCTCTGGCGGATTCTCTCACCCTCCCGCGCTACTGACTGTAC
This sequence comes from Talpa occidentalis, assembly GCF_014898055.3. Classification (NCBI taxonomy): domain Eukaryota; kingdom Metazoa; phylum Chordata; class Mammalia; order Eulipotyphla; family Talpidae; genus Talpa; species Talpa occidentalis. Next base: position 593,553 of record NW_023601543.1, read on the forward strand.
CCAGTGCTTGTGTAAATAAATAAATAAATCTTTAAAAAAAAAACCGATTCCAACAGGGTGGTGCCTGCAGGGCCGCGAGGGGCTGACCTCGCACTGCAGACATTCTCCTCAAAAGGTATTCCTCGCAGAGGGGCAGCAGTGACAAAGGCCTTAAGACACAGGAGCCAGGGGCCTCCCCTGGTGGCGCAGCGGTTGAGCGCTGGGCTGCAAGGCAACCCGCAGCCTCTGCAGCGCCAGTTCAATCCCCGGCCGCCAGCGAGGGTCCCACAAAAAAAAAAAAAAAAAAGACACAGGAGCAACAGTGGCCTGTGTCGGATGGAGGGGGCAACGGGTGAAGTGGCCCAGCCTGCTTTTGAATTCCTGTGAGAGAAAACAGCACTGCCATGTTTGACCTGGCATTGCCCCCCTGACCCCCATCTCAGAGCACCTACTGACAGGGCTCCCAAGCTCGAGGCGGCCCTGTGCACCCTGTCCAGACCCCCACGACTCAGTGGTGCTTCTCTGACCACAGGCCTGTGCTCCGGCGTGGGGAGTCGAGGAATGAGTGGGGGAGCATTTCATGGGCACAGAGTGCCACGTGGGGAAGGTGAAAAGTTCTGGAGATGGATGGTGGGGGTGGCTGCAGAGGCATGTGCGAGAACTCAGTGCCCCGGAACCGGCCGCTTCCAGCTGCTTGTGGCAGTCAGTTCACTGCAGCGCGCAAGTGGCGTCTTCACTTTCATACGTGTCTTCCACCAGCTTGCCCGGCTGCAGCGTTCGCAGAACAGCTTTGAAAGTAAAATGTTTAGATCAGGTGCAAAGTGTCTCACCGGCTTGGAATGACTTGCAGCTTCATACAGTGAATCAGGGCTATCCTTGGACTCGCTCAGGGAGTGCGAGGCCCCCTCACCAAGAGTGGGGGACAGAGCCTCTCCCTGGTTAGGAAGGCTGGAGCGGCTCAGGCGCTTCAAGCTCAGGGTCAACAAACAGGAAATGGGTGTGCGGGTTGTTTGTTTAGAGCAACATGGTACAAGTCCTAGGGGGCTGCCCTAGAAAGCAAGCGAATGGGCAGAGTTCAGCAGCTCCTCCGCTGCAAACGCAGCGCGGGCCTGCTGCCCTGTGGCGAGCACAGCGGCTCCTCAAACCAAGGACAGCAGCCCCAAGGCCACCCCGAGGCCTGCGGGACTGTCGGGAAGCCACCTGTGCTGTGCATCCTGCGTCTAGCTGGGAGCGAGCCCTGCCAGGTGAGGGCTCACGGGAGAACAGTGCAAGCCAGCACACTGCTCTCCGGTGGGACCGTCCCGACCCGTCTGGACAGCTGCACTCCTGAGCGCCGCGGAACCTGGGAAACCGGCCAGCAAAGGAGACAACTGGGCCCAGGTCCATGGGCGCCCAACCCTGCGGCGCAGATGCAGGCTGGCCACACCCGCACCACACTGCCCCACTCTGACCTGTACTGCCTGCGCCGGGGCCTCTGAGTGGAGGCCGCTGTGTGCTAGCACTGCCCGGAGGGTAACCACAACAGCCCCGGCCCCAAGGCTTTGCCCACACCGGAGAGTGGGACCCCAAAGGCGCGGTCCACCCCCATCCCTGGCCACTGTAAAGGTGACATGGGTGCCCTCTCACAGATGCGGAGACCAAGGCTCGGTACCCACGGCAGATGTGCTCAGGGCAAGTGCCTCTAGCAGTACCCTGTCCTGGCCCTGGCACCACCCACTGGCTTCTCTCTGGGCAGGCCCTGGGGTCCTGGCTGCAAGGTCATCCTGGCCCTGTCACTGTCCCAACACTCGGCAGCCAGCTCACCACAGACACCTCCTCGCCACAGTATGGACCAGGCTGCCACCACGTTTTCTAACACAAAAGACGGACCCATCGCTGTCTCCAGCCTCCCGTAAAATAGGGTTAGGCTATCCATCTGGGATGGGTTGAGCCGTGTCCAAAAAGGGTGTGGGGGACCTAACCAAAGGTGGTCTGATCTGGAGACCAGGTCTGTGCAGAGGTGATCAAGCTCAAAGTCAGGCAGTGGCCTGACCCGACACAATGGGAGAGCCCGATAAAAAGGGGGGATCCGGGCACAGACGCCGAGGGGAGATGACGTGCCAGCTCAGGGGAGACGCAGGCGCCTCCAAGCCCAGGCTGCACCCTGCTCACAAGGAACCCGCCCTGCCCACACCTGAATCTCGGACTCCGGGCCCCCAGAAGCGGGCGGCAGCCCATTTTAGCTCAGGCCCCACTTGTGCTGCTCTGTCACAGCAGGCCCAGCACAGGCGCTGCCGCGGTCACCCCTGCACCTGCCCTTCCAGCAACAGCCGCACCACCGGACAGCAGCACGCAGCAGGCAGACTTTGCGGTAATGATGTATTGTCTGGGTATCAAAGAAATCCATGCAAACTCTGGCACTTACACAGTACACACAACACAGGGGCGCCGAGGCACCCCTCCTCCCGCCACACCCACCCACGAGGCAGGCACACTCGCTTTTACGTTGTCAGCGTCACCCTTGACTTGCAGTCTCCTGGCTCTCACCACAGCGTGCCAGGAAACACCCCGTGAGCAGCCCATCGCTGGTGCCTGCACAGGTGCCACCCTGCTCAGTTCGTGCAGATGACAGGACAGTGAGGCCTGCAAGGCCAGAGTCACAGTGAGGCCTGGGGACACTTCCGAAGTGCCTGTTCCATCCCACCACGCCGGCCCAGAGGGGTGACAGGCCTGCCGTCTGCCCCTTGCCAGCAGGAACATCACCTTCTTTTGTTGCTGTCTTGACATGCTTTCCTACGTGTTGCCGCCACTGGTGCCCTAAAGTAACTCCTTATTCGGGAGGCCCTTGAAGCCAAGCCAGATGGGGAGGAAGCAGACTCCCTCACTTGGCAGCAAATGGCAGGGTCTAAAGTCCTTGGTGTCACGTGTAGCCCCCCAAAATATGTCCACATCCTACAACCTGAAACTTGTGATATAGCCTTATTTGGAAATGGGGTCTCTGTAGACATAACAGGAAAGGACGAGCATTAACCACCTGGCCCCTGCATCCAGCACCGGGTACCCTTGTAAGAGACAAGAGGCCACGTGAGGCCAAGATAAGCGCGCACCTGTACCAGCCAAGAAACCCAAGGCCAAGTGCCCTCATAGCCTCCAGAAGGAACCAACCCTGCCCACACCTTGACCTTGGACTTTGGCCCTCCAAAAGTGGGAGACAATTTCTACTGTTTCAGGCCACGAAGGTTCTGGTTCTTTGTTCCAGCAGCCACAGGAAGCAAATGCACCCCCAAACTACAAGTGCTCTTGTAGCATACGGCAGGATGGGGGTTGAGACGTGGCGCCCACAAGTGCAGATGCTGTCTGGGCAGCTCTGGCTTTAGGGCCCTGCGGATACTGAGGAAGGTCCTGCCCAGGCGGGGCCTCTGTCCCACACTCCCATGCTGCCCCAGGTCCCAGAACAGAAGCCCCACCCAAAGGCCAAGGATGGGCCACAGGAGGAAAGGACCTGCTTCCTTTCTGCGCTCCCACTTGCTGCTTGGCTGCAGGGTGACGCCCCAGCTGCGAAAGCCCAGGAAACAGGATCCCAGTAAAGCGCAGACCCCTCCTGTACTCGCCTAGCCGGCACAGCTTCGTCAGGAGGAGGGACAGAGTGCAACGTGGGCAGCGCTGCTCCCTTAGCCGCTGGCAGCCACTGCACACCAGAAGTAACGGAGAGGGTGAGCGTGAGCACAGGAGACAGCAAACGTCGGGCCAAATGCCCCAGCGCCCACTGATGACCAAACAGCATCTCAGACAAGGCCTGAGATTGCTGGCCTGAAGCAAACACTGGCCTGAAGCAAACCATTAACAGACTGAACAGGAGCCTGCGGCCCAGAGGCATCAGGCACACGCTTCGCAGAGCACAGCCCGAGGGCATGGCATGTCACAGCCAGCCCTGGCCCAAGAGGGCAGGGCAGGGCAGGTCTCAGATGCAGCCCAGCCTGAGGCTCGCCAGTCCACAGGGCTCTGGGGAAGGAACAGGGAGCAGGAAGACACTGGGGGTGCTCCACCTGCCACCTGCAGATGTAAACGGTGCTGCTTCAAAGGCTTCGACCCCAAGGCAGACGTGGCTGACACAGCACAGATCGCAGCAGGCAGGATGAACTCGCCATGGTGCAGCCCACAGCTGGCCGGGGCAAGCAGCCTTCCCTGAGAGCCCCGGCCTTGATCCTTGACCACCCCCACTCTGCGGCAGTGGAAAAAGAGGGGACCCCAGAGGCAAGCGGTTCAAGCAGACGGAACAAACAGAAAGAGCCTGGAGCCTGGCCAAGGCTCTCTGCGCCCTACAAGAGAGAAGGCAGAGAACGGGGGAGCTGAAGCGCAGGGCCTACAGCTAGCTCTTGGGGTTCAAAGAAGTAGCCAGGGCTATGCCCCCAGCCCACAGCTCAGGGAGAGGGAGAGGGAAATGCATCCGCAGCGTCCGGCCGGCCAGCGCACCCCTACTCGATGCACTCCATGACGTGGATCTGCAGCGTGTCCATGTCGGGAGCCTGGTACTGGCACTTGGGGCAACAGAAGTCGGGCGGCTCCTCAGGGGGAACCCTCCTCTGGCCAGACGTGGCTAGGTGAGAGGAATGGTGAGCTGGGGAGAGAGCGGCGTGGTGTGGCAGCTTCCCATGCAGGCAAGAGCAGCTGAAGGCGCCCCCTGCCCACGCCCTGGGCTGGGGTGGGACTGGTGAGCAGGTGCTGCGTGCTGGAGGGCAGAAGGGGGGGCCGGGTGGGCGTCCCCTCCCCCACCAAAGCTGGGCCCGCAGCCCGCCCTCCCCTGCACGCCCTCACCTGGGGCAGGAGGTAAGGGCGGTTGGGAGACCTCTACGTGCCGCTTCCGCAGATCTTCGAACCTTGGAAGGAGAAAGCGTGCCATGAGCAAGGCAGGGGGAGGACACACGCCCTCGCCGGCCCCACAGCCTGGCCGCGCCGCATGAGGCCCACCTGGCGGACTCCTGGCAGTTGGCCTTCAGGCGGCTGTACTCCCACTGCAGCTGCTCCAGCTGCCCCTGCAGGATGTCCTTCTTCTCGGCCAGCTTCTCCCGTGCCTGCCTCTCCGCCTGGAAGTCCGCCTTGTAGATGTCCGCCTGGCAGAGTCGAGGGGACCGACACTCAGCAGGCACTCGGGGCGGGCCCCTGCCACAGAGGGGTAGTGACCCCGAGGCCCTGAGAGGTCGAGGAGGAGCCTCAGGGCTCGGAGTGATCTGGAGAGGCCAGAGACAGGGTGGGTGGCAGCAGGAGGCGGCGGCCCCGAGAACCCTCACCTGGGCCTTCAGCACCGGGACGGTTTCCATCACGATCTTGTGCTGCTCGGCGTCCTCCTTCAGCTTGTCGATCACTTCCTGTTTGGCCACCAGGGCCTCCTCGGCCTGCTGCAACTGCTGCTTCAGATCTTCCAGCTGCACTCCCTAAAGGGAGCAGGGGCTGAGGAGCGAAGCTGGGCCAGTGGGCCACCCCCAGCAAGGCCGCTGCTCCGGCCAGAAGGCAGAGCTGGAGAGGCCAATGCAGCCTTCCCAGAACCCCAGCCAGCACGGGCTGCACCACCTCCCAGCGAGCGGGTCGCCACACGTCTCTTCTAAGCCTCAGGCGCTGCCACCTGCTCCCTCAGCGGCACGGCACCGCCCCGCCCAAGACAACACACAGACGTCAGATGCACGCCCATTTACAGCCACGCAGGTGCTCACACGTGCACACACCCCCACGTGGCCTGCCTTCTAGAGATCAGAGGGTGGCTCATAACCAGCTCCTCCTCACACGAGCCGGGGCGCATTCCTGTCTGACACCCTCCTTCACACGCGAGGCCCAGAGACCATACTCCGCATGCATCTGAGGGCGCCACACTCAGAGGGCGCCAAGCGCAGCCTTCCCATGTCGGGCTGGAGACCCCTGCAGTTTCCCGGGGCTTGGGAAAAACCAAGTCAGAAGCGCAACAGGCGGCGGCCGGCAGGAGGACCAGCCACAGGCAGCCCAAGGCTGGCTCGGCCCCGCGCCCCCAGCGCCGCCTGCTCCTCAGGCCTGGTCCCAGCGGCTAAGCCCCGGCGGCACGTCAAGCCAAGCAGCCATCCCAAGACATACTCCCTCGTCCCGCCTGCAGCAAGGACGCCAGTCCCGACGGCCCCATCCAGGCACTCACTCTGCTCCGCTCACCGCCCACCGCGCTGCTCTTCATGTGCTTGTCGTACTCCTGGAAGAGCTGGTGATAGGCCACCTGCAGCTGCGCCAGCTTCCGCCTAGAAAAACAAGCTTTGCCTGCCCGCTCCGCCCTCTGCCTCCTCGCATGTCGCAGGGCAGAGGCTTCTGGGCTGTGCTCGGGCCTGGAAGGCGGCAGCTGGGAGGTAGTGAGCCCCCACAACGGTGTGAGCCAAGGAATGCTGACGACCACACAAACCGTCCTTCCCTGCAAGGCAGGCCTGCGGGAGGGCTGGTCTACATGACAGGAGGCTGGAGCAGCACCCCCAGGGAGAGGGGCAGACCCCAGAGCCACGTGGCTGCCATGCAGGGCATGCAGGACGCTGCCCGCACAGGAGAGCACCCGCTGGAGGCCAGGGCAGGATGGCGAGGCACTCACTTCTCCTCCGAGGCAGCCTGGCGCTCCATGCGCAGCGCGGCCTCCACGCTCTGGTTCTGCATGCGCAGCTGGTCCACCTGCACGCTGTGCTGCTGCTGCAGCGCCTCCCGCTCGCTCTCCAGCTGCTGGGCCTGCTCGCTGGCCGCTCGGGCCCTGGCACAGAAGGAGGGAGGTCATGGCGGCCCGGGGAGCAGGAGAAAGGTGGGCAGCGGGAGTGTGCCAAGACCTCCAGTCAAGGCAGAGCGACACAGGTCGGAGGCTCTGTCACTGGCGATGTGGACAAGGCAGCAAGTGCCTTGTCTGAGTGCAGACAGCAAGGAGGCCGGTCTTGGAAGGTCAGGAGAAGAGGGCTTAGTGGGGCCGGGTGAGAGGCCCCAGGACTGCTCATTGGGTCCCAACAGGCGCTGGGGGCCCTGGAAGAGCAACATCACCGAGACCGGGAGGAGAGTACACAGAGGGCCTTTCTAGGTCAGGAGGGAGGTGAGACAAGGTGAGAAATGGGGGTGCTGGAGAGAGGCAGGGTCAGCGTGCTTAGGCAACTCTTCCCCGCAAGTGGCTGTTCCAGGAGCAGCAAAGTGGTCACCCACCTCCGTGGCTCAGCTGGAGTCACGCACATCTGGCAGAAGAGCCCCCCACCCACCTGCCCGGGCGACAGCAATGGCCGGAGGCACAACCCCCTTTCCCGCTACACCCCCAACGCAACGGCTCATGTCTTCTCTCCTGGGTCACCCGAGCCCCTCAACTTCTAAGCCAGGGCCCAAGTGACCCCACAGCTCCCCAATCTCCTGTCTCTGCACTCATTTCTCCCCACAGCTCCCCCAGTCTCCCCTTCCAGGCTCTGGCCACATCATCCTGCCATTGTGACACCTTCCCTGGTCCCCAGCACTGGCGGGACGAGGGGTGGCAGTCCCTCGAGGCTTTCTTTGGCCAGCCTCTCCGCACCACTGAACACACATCTGTGGCACCATGAAAGTTCATCCTCTGCCTGACACCCCGCAACCAGGCAGGGCCACGGCGAGGTGTCAGGCCTGGGCCACACCGCTTGCATCCATGGGACGCAGTGTGAAGCTGTTGAAATGTCCACACCACGTGACTGGAAAAGCAAGCAAAGCTCCATGAGTCCCTTCCCAGGTGGTGAGGGGCAGGAAAGGAGGCAGTCCAGGTGCCTACAAGGTGGCACAGAACGCCCGGGTCCAGTCATTCACGGATGGCACCACCCTGCCAATGCCTAGTCTACATGCACAGAGGGCAGATGGGCAGGAAACGCTTGAGCAGTCTAGAAGTTGACCCGTGCGGCCCGTGGGAACATGGAGGTACAGAAGAGCACGTGGGGGGCACAGCAGGAGGCAGCGGCCGCAGCCTCGGGGCTCAGCCTTCCTCCCCTCGCCGGGTGTGCCATGCCACCGAGGGCAGCGCCTGCAGATTGTTCCCTGCGCCGGCGAAACAGACAGAGTTAGCCCCGTGGCCGGACCGCCCGGCGCGCCCTGATCACCTGCGGTCCCGGGACGGGGGGGCCACCCGCCCCAAGAGCAGCTGCTGGGCCACGTGACACACACAGAAACAGCCCTGTCCGGTTTTTGACCTGGCGGCCCCACTTCCGGGAACCGTCCTGCAGAAGGGGGCAGCAGAAGGACGGCGCAGCCCCCGGTGCCCACAGGACACTACTCCCACAGGGGCAGCTCCTGCGTCAGGACCGCCCCCACCGCAGGGCACTGGGCCGGGCACCCTTGGGACGACGAGTCTCCCGGGGGGCCCCCGGTCTCCGGTGGCACCTTCCATGGTCAGAGAAGGGGACGCCGGCAGGAGGGAGAAAGGGAGCCCGAGGCATGGGTCCTGCCGTGCGCCTCTTGCCAGGAGCACACCTCTGTCCTGAGCGCACTGGGGTGCTTCCGAGAAGCACAGAGGCCTCAGGTGTCCTAGGGATGCCCCCTAAGGAACGGACCCAACATCCACCGAAAGGACAGTGAACCCACAAGTCTGGCCAGGACCCCGGTGCACAGCACCTCCAGCCACAGCACCCTCAGCACGTGCTCTCTCACCGAGAGATTCCTGGAGCCCCAAAACCCGCCTCACTCTTATCATGCCTTGGTAGTGACCTCCACGGGTCCTCCCCCAACTCACCTGCCCTCCAGAGCCTGCCGCTCCTTGGTAGCGGCCTCCAATCGACTCTGGCTCTCCTGCAGCTCCCCCAGCAAGGACGTCACCTGGGCCTTCACCGAGGCCTTGTCCTCGGCCATCTGCTGCAGGACACAAAAGCCAGGTCCTGTCAGTAAGTCATTCTCCGCAGCTGCCCCCTCCGCCGCCCCCGCAGTCTCTGTCCTGACTTTCTCTCAGGTAAACACCTGGGGAAGATTGCTGAATCAGGGCCACCTGAATTTTCAACTTGAGAAAAAAATGCCCAACAGTTGGTTTTCCACAAGGGTGGTGCCAACCAGCATTGCCACCGTCCCCGTGAAGCTGCGTCTTCACCAGTACCCAGGACAATCAGACCCGCCAGCTGCGACGGAGCCATGGTGGAGGCCCTGCCCACACCTATGAAACCGGCTTCCACCCAGGGAGGCCTGGGGAGCTCTGGGCAGGCGGTGGCTGAGGTGTTTTGCCAAGAGCCACCATCTCCTCCTCACGTTCGCTCTGACGCCACTGGCCCCAGAGGCCAGGCTGGGCCCCGCCTGAGGGCTACAAAGAAATCAGCCCAAAATGACTTCAACTCAATTCCATGCAGATTCCTGTACCCAGAGACTTGACCCAACTCCAGCGTGGCCATGAAATGCCTGCCTGGGAAGGTGCCACGCGGCCAGGAGAAATGTCCATCTGCTCCAGCCTGCACCTGACCACAGCGCCCCCATCTGAGAGCACTCACCGAGGGCTCCCGAATGCGAGGTGGCCACTGTGCCTTGCAGATAGAGGAAGCACCCTACGACCCAGAAGTCTTCCCCACGGAACCCTCCGGGAGCACGGACTCAGCCTCAGTGGGCGAGACCCCCAGCCCAAAACTGCAGCCGCAAGCCCACCAGCCTGGTGCCCATCAGCTCTGCTGAGCTTAGCTGGTGCGGCCTGGCTCTGAGCTCTGAGGGATCCCCCCGCCCCCGGCTCTTGGGGGCCTGGCTACTGGTTCCCAGGGGCTCCCGCAACACAGATGGCTGACGGCCCAGTGGCTCCCTGCTCCCCAGAAAGGGCCAGCCTGTCACAGCTACCTGCTGGCATCTCTTCAGGTGCTCGACCTCCTGTAGCGCCTGCTCACACTGCCGCCTCAGCTCCAGCTTCTCCAGGCTCAGCCTCTCCACCAGCGCCCTGGCCTCCTTGAACTTGTGCAGCAGGAATGCCTTCTCCTCGCGCTGGCTGCCGTGGAGGCGCTGCAGCTCCTCACAGCGCCCCCGCAGCACCTGGTTGCTGTGCCTGATGGCATCTGGGGCAGGAGCACAGCACAGGGAGGCGGGTGAGCCCTGGCCCCCCCGCCCCCCACCCGGCTCCAGACCCCCAGACCCCGCCCAGCGAGAAGGCTCCCCACACTCTCCGCCAGAAACGCTTTCAAAGCCAACGATGCTAATGAGGCACCCCCAGCTTCTCCAGGGAAGCAGCAAGCGCCCCAGCTTCACTTTGCTGCAGGAGCCTCTGGAAGTCGCTCCTGTGTTCTCACTGGGTCGGGGGCCTGAGCGGGCACCTCACTGCCCTGGGTCCATGTCTATACCACCTTGGTGACAGAGGTGCGGGGCCACCACAGCACTTGGGGTGGCCACAGGAAAGGACCACTCAGTGCCCTCACCCGCCTATTCCTGAGGACAGTGACAACCGCCTCGAGGATGAAGAGGCTTCAGGGGCAAAGCAGACAAAGTGCCCAGAGCGTGACATAGATTCCGCCAGCTGAGCGGGCCACAAGCATGGCCCGGGGACAGTTAATAAGACCTGGGGGCACTGTCGTACCCAGCATGGCCCCCGAAGGCTGCGTTGAGCCAAAGGCTCTCTGGGCAGGCAGCAGCCCCCCAACACGGGGACAGCAGGAAGTGGACACACATTTTGGGCTCTAGTTTGGCTCCTGCCAGCAGGACCTCATCTGGATTCCCCGAGGCCAACAGGGCAGGTGACTCAACAGCAGGGGGCCCCACAGAACACCCTGACACGCTGGGGGACACTGTCCAGCAAAGAGGGTGGGGGCCCCATGACAGAGGCCTCCATCAGCAATGTCACACGCACGGCTGACGGGGCGTCACAGAGACGCCCTCTAGATAGAGCACAACCCTGAGGGGGCCCGACCTCTGGGACGCGGAGTCCAGGGAGGCCGTGACCTGAAGGCCCGAGTCCCCTGAAGGCCCGAGTCCCCTTAGTCCTCGTGTGCTAAGCACACGAGGCAGGAAGAGAAGACACGCACCAGGTGACTTCACTGATATCTGGAGCCAAGAGAAACAACAGCGCAGGCGCACCAAGCGCGACAGCCCCAAGCACAGAAGTGGGGCCACCGAGAGGGAGGGAGGGAATGGGGAGCAGAGGGAGCGGGGCCCAATGGGCTGTGCTGGAGGACTCCAGGTGCCTGGGTGGTGGGTGTGGCGACATACATCTGAAGGAGTGTGAACCTGTACCCCTAAATCACAGGCACTGCGACAAACCTATGTTACATCAAATAGAACATTTTTAGAAACTGAAACAATAACGAAAATAAGTAAATAAAAGACCTAAGTTTCCAACAAGAACCAAGGGGTGAAGCCTGAGGGACACGGGCCCCATCACTTGCGGTACCCAACCAGGGTGCTGGAGCCCCCAGCCCGCAGCCCGGGGCTTGGCCATCTACAACGGCCCCCACAGCAGAGACGAGGCGTCTCACCAAACTGAAGCCAGGGGTGCACCCACGCGACAGGCGCCACGGCCCAGCAGCCAGAAGAGGCACCCAGGACATGATCACGGGGAGAGGAGGGCGGGGCGGGGAGGTGCAGGGCCCTGGGACCGGACAAGCTGCCCCAGGCAGGTAAGACTGATGGGTCAAGCGGGCAGGGGCTGGGGATGCATGCTGGGGGTGCTGGAGCAAGTACTAGACGCCCAGACACATGGGGGGCGGATGCCAGAGGATGGTCCTCAGCTGCCATCTTTTCAGACACCCAGTTCACACCACCCCTTGGGAGGCCCAACCCCCTTCCCAAAATAGCCCACAGGCCCTTCTCCGGGAGGCCCGCTCCTCCCCTGCCCCAGGCAGAGCACACTGGCCCAGGCCAGCCGGGCTCCCAGCAGAGGCCGCTGCAGTCCAGCTCCCCACACCCCGCTGCTTCCATCCCGCCTTCTCCCTGCCAGCTGGGCCCCAAGAAGGCGCAGAAAAACCCCATGTGCTACTCTAGTTCAAGGTCCTCCCCCTTCCTTCCAGGGGACCCCACCTGAGACAAAGACGGGGGTGGCTGGGCTCGCAGGCACAGATCCATCCAGACCCAGCAAATATGAGGCACAGGCCAGTCCCCCGAATTTTAACTCTGCACCCCGCTGTCCTGCTTACCTCGGAGCTCTTGGTTCTCCTCCAGACAGCGCTGGAGGGCCTCAGGCATGTGCTCCGCAGGCAGGTGGGGCATGGCTGGTTTCCCCAGCGTGGGCTCCTCCCCGAGTGCGTCCTGCTCCCCTGCCGGGCCGCCACCGGGCTGCACCATCGCACACGGCTGACTCTTCCAGGGGGGCCTGTTCATCCACCAAGTTAGGCCTGGAAGAGAAAAGGGGCATAGATCCTCTCACCCCGCGGGCCTGACGCCAGTCTGTGCGTGAGCCTGGGGGTGCAGTGCCCCCTCCCATGAGAAACAAGAAAATACATCACTTATGTCATTTATGATTGGTATCTTCTTTTGTTGATCTTATGTAATCTAATACTGTTTAAAAATGTATAAAAATGCATAATGATTTGAGCACATCACATTCAGATATTCACTCTAAAAGTGTGTCTGTCTGACATTTATGCGCCGAATCCTTGACCACCCTGCACAACTTCTCATCCCTGAGTCTGCCCTGCTAATCTACCGCTGCGCTGGTCCACGGCACGGGGGCACACCTTGGGCAAAATGCCTGCATTCTGTCCAGCGCCCGGGATGGCCGGGTGGCTAAGGGAGGCGCAGGTCTGCTGGTGGGGCTCGGGAAGGCACTGTCTACGCCTCTGCCTGCCACCTCCCCTCGGGCTATGCACTGAAGTTCAGGATGTCATCGGAGGGAAACGGGAAGAGGTGATGCTTGGAGGGAGATGTCTGCGTGCTGGGTGTCCTACACGTTCCCACGCAGGAGTGCAGGGTGCTGGCTAACCCAGTACGGTGGACTGAATGTGACCCCAAAGAGACACAGCCACATCCTGACCCCCAGAAACCTGTGACTGGGGCCTTATTTAGGAAATAAGTCTTTGCAGGTATAACTAAGAGAAAGATCTTAAAATGAGATCATCCTGGATAATCCAGCTGGGCCCTAAATCCAATGCCAAGTGTCCTTTTAAGAGACCAAGGAGGAGACAACACAGACACAGAAATGAAACCACATGATGGTAGAGGAAGAAGCCACAGTGATGTGGCCACAAGCCAAGAGCACCTGGGGCCACTAGAAGCAGGAAGAGACCAGGAAGCATCGTCCCCTAGAGCCTCTGGAGGGAGCACAGTGCACTTGACCCTTTGATCACCAGAAGCCTCCAGAACCTAATAGGACAGAGTGCTGCTATTTGAAGCCCCCAAGCTCTTAAAGCAGACGTAAGGGATGAACATGCCTAGTGAAAGGCACCCGAGGTAACCCCTCAGAGCCCGATGAGTGTCCCGGGGAGCGGGGGCGGGAGTTGTGCATCCAGGCTGGAGCTTGTGGCTCACAGGCTGAGATGGCAGAGCAGAGACAGGTTGAGCGGCCTGTGTCCCTGGGTAACAAGAGGTAGGCAGCATAGGACAGACCAGTCAGGAGCCCGCTGAAGTCCTGGCAAAAGACTACCCAGAGGATGTGGCCAGCCCCAACACAAGTTTTCAGAAGCAGGCATGGGTTGAAAGTGGGCTACTGTGACAAGATATAACCTCAGACGGCCTGAGGCACTCGCCACTGCTCCACAGAACAGCCCACCGAGCAGCCAGCGCTATAGGACCCACCGCCCGCCCCGCCCTGCTTCCAGAGCAGATCCTCCTTATCAATGCACTCCTTCACACTGGGGTGCCCAGGGCTGTGTCCCAGGACTTCTTCTCTTCTCTAAATACCACTACTGCAAAACTAAGTCCATCCAGACTGTTCTCTCTCTCTCTCTCTCTCTCTCTCTCTCTCACACACACACACACACACACACACACACACACACACACACACCCTAGTCACCCCAGACTCACACATCAAACCCAATACCTCAGCTCGGACACCCTGCAGTCCTCTGGAAAGGAGTCTCTAAATCTGTGCTCCTGACAGTCCCCAAAAGCCAGCTCCACCCCAACCTCCATCTCCAGCAGCCACGGGCCAATCCACACTCCAGACACCAGGACCAAAGCCTTGGAATCCCTGACCCCTTCCCTTGTCCACAGCCCGCAGCCAACCCACCAGGAATTCCGGTCAGAGTGCATCCTGGGAGCCACCTGCTGGCTCGAAGTGATTAGTGAGAACTGTCCTAGGTGTGACAGAGATGTGGTGCCTATATTTCCTTCCAAGTCCTTTCTTCCAGATGTATGCAGAAATATTTACACATGACACCTGAAATTCGCTTTAAAATAATGGGGGAACTCCTAGGTATGTACTGAGGCGAGCACCCACACATAAGCTCCTCGCAGTTACTCACAACGGCCAAAGGGAAAACAACCCTGTGGCCACTGATTGATGAACAACCTGAGCCAGTCCACCCACGTGCCACGGTGTGGACAACACTGGCAAACACCACGTTAAAAGTAAACACGACTCATAGGAGACCACCTGTTGCGAATCTCCATTTATACCAAATATCCAGAATTAGCAAACAGAGAGACAGAAGATGAGTGACAGCTGAGAACTGGGAAAGATGGGGTGACAGGGGTCCTTGGCAGAGAGTATGGGGGTTTCTTTTCCGAGTGATGAAAATGTTCTGGAAGAAGCGCTGATGACCGCACAACTCCAGTTCACTGAAAACCAGTGAAGTGAACACTCAATGCGAGAGGGGTGTGACTAGTGAATTTTATCTCAACAAATGCAGTTTTGAAAACAGTAACAGGTGACGGTTGTGATGGACAGTTCAAAAATCTAGCCCCGAGGTGATACTGTTGGAGCTGGGAGTGGGGTGCAAGGGATTTATGATACTATTCTTTCCATTTTTGTACATCTTTGGAATTTTTCACTGTTTCACACCTGGATTACTGCAATATCCTAAGAGATCACCCTGCTTCCACCCTTGCCCCGACAGTATGTGCACCCCATTTCAGTCCACTAATCGGGCCTGGAAGGTAATTTCGACCACATCCCGCCTCCACTCACAACCCTACAGTGGCGCCCACTGTCCTCCGGGTAGAAAGCCCGAACCCCTACAATGGTGTGCATGACCCCGCAACATCTGCTCCCCCATTACTTCCTCTCCGAATATTCTCCCGTGGCCCACTCTGGGGTAGCCATCGTGGACTCCCGCTGTTCTCAAACATGTCAGGACGGCCCGTCCATCCTCGAGTCACAGAAACGGCCTGAGGTCGGTTCGAGCAGACACTGATCGGTCTGCAAAGTGCGCAAACTAAGGCACGTGAGGTCAGACACTTAGTTGTCAGAGCATGTTGAAGAGCTTTTAAGAAAACTGAACCGCCCCCAAAGCAATCAAGTTGGATGGACAGCAAATGCTTCCGAACTAGCAGTCTCCGTCCAACCAGGGGTGTGGTCAGACATCGTGGCGGCGGAGAGACGCGGAAACAGTCCCGCTGGCCGCCAAAGTCACCTGGGTCCTGAATTCGGTCCGCCTCGGCCGGTGCTCCAGAGCGCAGGGCAGAAACGGGCCGGGCCCAGCAGGAGGGGGCAGCCGGGACCTCCGGGGCGACTCGGGGGCGGCGGAACACCCTCCGACTCCGCGCTGCCTTCGGGGACGAGGACCAACCAACCAGCAGAGTCGGCCCGGCGCGAGAAGGGCGGGAGCCACGCGCCGCGAACGCTGAGAATCCCGGCACCCCGAGAGAGCCCGAGTTCCGTGCTCGCCCTTCCCTTCTCCCTTGGCTAAAATTCTCGCTTCCGGCTTCCGGGGGGGGGTCACCACGGTGTGACCCGGAAGTAAAATACGCTAGCGCGCCCCCAGGAGGCCAAGGAGGCCCACTGAGCGCACCCCAGCGACAGGCACCGCCCGCTCGTTTTCGGGGCGTCGCGACCCGCAGACTCCTCGGTCTCTCGCACGGCGGCCTCCGGCCTCCGCGAGCCGGGTCGCCCCGCCCCTGCCCGGGGAGGAGCCTCGACCGGGCAGCCTGACGGGGCGGGCGGAGCCCGGAGCAGACCACCCGTCCGGCGAGGGGCGGGGACCAGGTGGGCCCGCCCACGGAGGGGCGTGGCCCCAGGCCCGCGGGAGTGGAGCTCCCCGCCACCGCGCCGGGCCCCGAGGGGCGGGCACGGGGTCGCGCTGGAGGGGCGAGGCCGGCGGCAATGGACCCGCGGGACCCGCGAGGCCCGGGGCTCGCCGGCGGCGGCGGCAACACTGGAGCCCCAGGGGCGGGGCGCTGGCGCGGGGCTGTGGGGACGCGCCCGCCCGGACTGCGCGCGCACCCTCCCGCGCCCGCGTCCGCCCCGCCCCATGTGGGAGGGGTCTGCGGAGGCCCCGCCCCGCGCGCCTCGCCTGAGGCCGGTCAGCTCAGCCTGGGCGCCCGCCCCCGCGGGTTAAATGGGCCGGCGGGGCGCAGCCCCCGGAAACGGCAGCGAACTTCGGGGCTGCGAGCGCGACGGGCGGCGAGGCGCAGGTAAGGGGGCGGGCCGGCGCGTCGCCGCGCGAGACCCCTTAGTTTGCCACGCTTGGGAGCGGGGCCGAGTCGGGAGGGTCTCAGCCGATCCCATTGTCCCCTGCATCCCCCGCGGGCCCCCGACGACGCTGAGCCCCTGAGCGGAGAGGGGACTTGCGCCTCTCCCAGCTCGGCAGAAGAAGGGCTGTAGCCGCGCTGCATCTTCTGCACTGTCTCCCCGGCCCCGGCTCTTCGGGGAGTTTCCGCCGCGTCCCGTGTGAGATGCCCCGGGCGGTCGCGGGATGCTCCGGCAGGGTTTTACTGGCTCCGCCGGAAGCGCGGCTCCAGGTGGAATGGACAGATGCTTGGGGTCATCTCGTAGTTTACGCTGGGCAGGAAGGCTGCCTGGACAGCAGGCCCAGTGCCCCGGCCGGCCCGCTGCTTCTAATCCCTACCACCGCCCTCCCCCGGCCCCTGCCATTCCGCGCGAGTAATTTCAGTCGCGTGGCCTTCAGGTGAGAACCTGAATCACCCCTCGAGAGAGGGGCCAGCTTCTCAGTGCTTCCCTGCCCACCGCCTCCCTCCCGGCAGAGAGCATCATGGCAGAGCAGGTGGCCCTAAGCCGGACCCAAGTGTGCGGGATCCTGAGGGAAGAGCTGTACCAGGGCGATGCCTTCCACCAGTCCGACACGCATATCTTCATCATCATGGGTGCCTCGGTGAGTCTACACCACAGCAGACTTAGAATGTGACTGCCCGAGTCCCCTTCCTTCTCAGTGTCTGCCTTCCCCCGCTGTCGCTTACGGGACCTCACAAGTGCCCCTCAGCCGGACTCTCTCGCCCGCTCCTGCAGAGCACGGGCATCCCAGCCTCCGTGCAAGGTCTCCTGACAGCTCTGCGCAGCCACTGACTGAGCCCCAAGCCTGGAGCTGGGAGGTTAATGGGGGCGGTCTGCTTGCACCTCCTGCCCTGGGAAAAGGGAGATGCCAACCTGGAGCTTATTCAGACTGGGGGTATCTTCTTCCGACCTGTGTGATGCTCAGCAGATGTCACAGCCTTTTAGTTGTAGGGGCAGGATCTGAAGCCCAGTCTCCACCCGGTCTCTCTCGAGCACATTCAGTTGCCCAAGGACAGACGCCTTGACCCAGCCAGTCTGAGGCCTGGCCGGCGGGGCTATTTTCTTTAGCTAGGAAAGGCTAACTGAAGAGTAGAAGCCCAGCAGAGGCGCTGCATGCTGACAGGGGTGAAGGGGCGGTCACAGGTGGGGAGTAGATCCCAGTACAGGGGTGAGCCCCGCCAGGAGCAGCGCACACACTCCAGGTGCTCCATGGAAACCAGACTGGCAGGGTGGGAGGCGAGCCGCTGGGCTTTCCTTTCCAGTCTGGAGCGGGCTCACTCTGAACCCAGGACGTGACCGGACAGTCTGCCGTCGCAGGCCCATGTCTGCCGTTACCTTGCACAACTTAGAACAAGGCTGCTGGAAGTTCCGCAAGCGCGTCAGCTCCAGGCGGACCACTGTGGTCTCCCTGCACCTTCGTGTCGTGGTCCCTCGGCTCCGCAGGAGTCGGTTCTTTGTTCATGTGTCACTACGTGCCACCGCCCTTGGCACAGCCAGTGACACGATTCTGCTGAGAACTTGGAAAGAAAGAGCCAGGATGCAGGAGGGGCCACGCGGGGGAGGAGAAGGACAGCTGCCCCAAGCCCCGTCGTCTGATTTCCTGTAAGCCCGAGATGGGGTGCCCAGGATGAAGCCAGAGGGGCAGGCCTGGCCTCGCCCCAACCCTGTTGTGCCCATGTGGGCCACACACCTTAACACCCCGGACTCGAGTGCCAGTCCAAGAACCACCTGGAGGAGAGAGGAACTCAGGACCACCCCCTGACGGCAGGGCCGGAGTGCTCACAGCTCCAGGCCCTCGGCTCTTAGACACCCCCTGGAGAGCTGCCGCACTTGCTGCGTGGCCCCGGGGTGAGTGTCTTCCTTTCTCTGAACCTCTGCATAGCACACTGGCTTTTGAAACAAGGGCTGAGGTCCTCAGGCCAATTCCGACTCCTCATGCCTTCCCGGGGGCTCGTGGCTGGGCGGCTGGCTCGCGCGGTACTGGGCTCCGGTTTGCTTCTCCCTCCTCCCTCGGTTTGCTTTTCCCTCCTCTCTCATGGCAGCACCTCAAACAGCTCCCCCTCCATGTGGCTGCCTACCTCCCGGGTGCTGCCCCCCACCCCTTGGCTTCCCCCACCTGCTGCCCTGGAGACCAGTGAGCTCTTCATTCATTCCATGGAGGGCTGTCAGCACCCCTGGTGGAGGCTGTAGGCACGGCCCTGCCCTCCTCGTGGGGCTGCCAGCTGTGGGCGGCCAGGGTCCCGTGGAGAGTAGCTGACCAATGAGAACTCAGAGTGGCGCATGTGACAGAGGCCACCAGCAGGCCCAGCCCCTGCCGTGCACACAAGCCCTGTAAGCAGGGCTGGCAGAGCCCCCAGTGGCTGGTGGGTCCCCTGGACAGGCTGGGCCATGGAACCACTCTGCCCCTTCGTCCGCCCTCCCCTGCTTGCCCAACCCTTGCCCAACACCGGCTTCCCTCCGGGGGAGAACTCTCTTCCGGAGCGGGGCTCTGTTCCCCTGCAGTGTGGCCACTTCCCCTTTCTTAGGATTTCCCACTCCTGGCCAGGAAAGGGGTACAGGTACTTACTGTCCCTCACCAGAAAACTCTGGAACAAAAGTAACCACTTTCTCCTTACAGACCTGGGTCGGGGAAGCAGCCTTGGGCCTGGCTGTTGCATCATCCTTCATCTGATAATCCCTGGGCCAGGGATGGAGAGGAGTGGAGGGGGAGGAAAGGAAGCAGGAGGGACACAGGCCCCTCAGCCCGCCCCTCGCCACTCGGGGCCTCCGTCTCCCCACCTGGAACAGCAGGGCATGGGCTCTCTGGGTGCTCTGGCCCCACCGAACCACCCGGCCTGTGCTGGGATGACCCAGACACTGGGGCCCCCCCTCCACGGTCATTTCTGGGCTGATAAGATTCCTGCTGTGTCACCGTGATACGGGCGCTGGCCCAAGGCCTGTGACTCATGAGCCCCAGGGTGTAGGGGGAGGCCCTTTCCTTGGCGTGGCCGCCACGCGCTTAGCTCAGCAGCCCCCCTGCTCGCCTGTCTTGCTGGCCTGGAGCCAGCATGTCTTGCCAGGCCCAGGGCTCCACCCAGCAAGGCCAGATGGACCCTTGACCCCAGTGACCCTGGTGGGGGGGGAGGCCGGGGACCCACCTCTGCCAAGCCTCAAGCTCCTTGCCACACCCTCTGCCAAAAGCCTTGCAGATGGCCGCTGCCTGGGCAGAGCTAGGGCCGAGAGCGTGGTCGGGCCCAGGTGGCGCCAGGTATCTCTCGCTGGTCACCCCATGTCGCTGGGCAGGTCGTTCCCCCGGGCTCCTGGGATCAAATGAGGGGGCTTGGAAAGATCAGAGGCTTCCAGCGCGTCTTACCCGAACCCCCATAATTGCACCCACCCCACACATGATGTGCTTAGGGTTTGCAAGTGTCTTCCCACGCTCCCTTGTCTCCAGAGCCCTTTAGGCCAGCGCTGGCGCCCCCAGGCCTGGGTGGGAGGGCCTAGGACAACAGAGGGCTCCACTTCCCCATGGGCGGAAGCCCGGGGTGCCCCGCCCGCACTGCGCAGTCCTACCTCGCCACTCTCTGGGGTGCCTTGAAGCTCAGCAGGCGCTGTTGCAGGGGCTGAGCCCAAACAAGGCGAGCAGGTTCTAGCACTAGTTAATCCCAAAGGGAACAGCAAGAGCAAACAGCTTGGGGTGTGGGGCACTGTGACTCAGCAGACAGGCCAGGCCCCTGCCACCGGCTGTTTCCCGCAGCCTGTCCCAGCTCCTCTGGACCTGCTGGAATGTGGCCTTTGCAAACAGTGCTGCTCCGGAAGGGCGGGGAGACCTGTACTGCTGAGGGCCATACCCGGCCAGACCCAGCCTGCCCACCCGCCCGCCCTCAGGCTGTGATGTGAGGGTCCGGATGGCCTAGGGGTGCAGTGG
This sequence comes from Talpa occidentalis, assembly GCF_014898055.3. Taxonomy (NCBI): domain Eukaryota; kingdom Metazoa; phylum Chordata; class Mammalia; order Eulipotyphla; family Talpidae; genus Talpa; species Talpa occidentalis. The sequence continues at coordinate 613,958 of NW_023601543.1, forward strand.
AAGGCGGCAGCAGAGCCAGTCAGGGGAGCAGTGTGGCCCCCCGGCAGCGTTGCTGGTTCTCAGTGGCGCACAGCACCCGAGAGAGAGCTGGGCCTGGGGCATCCGGGAAACCCTGACCCAGGAAAAGCCCTCTCTGGGGGCGCTGGGTCCTGGTGACCTAGCGCTGACCACACCGGTCCACCTGCAGCCCTGGCTGGTCACCCAAGGAGATGGGAGGCAAAGCGGCCAGGCGCTGGCACCCCTGAGCTGCATCCACAGCGGAGAGACCCCAGGTCCTCCAACCTGCCTGCGCCCAGGTGCAGGTGCCCACCGGGCGGGGAGGACTTTGGTGCTGGGCATGTGGTTCCCATCTTGTGGTCTATAGGCATGAAGTCACCCCATGGTTATGTGGCTTTTCAACGGGCATCGGCCCTGGACCCCGAGGTACTTAAGCCCTGGAGCTGGTATTTCTGCCTGGGGTGCGTCACGCTCTGCCCAGCCCCTGTGCCACGTGGCAGCACCTGTCTGGTTGGCAAGGCTGCGGGAGTGAGAACAGGGTGGGCAGATACATGGGCTCCCTGCTCTGGATGTCCTGCCCCTCGGCCTTCCCCCAGAAGTTGAGAACTCCTGTGTGAGGTCACAGATGAAAGCCACATCGGGGGTGGGGGGGGCAGGACAGCCAACCAGGGCTGGGGAGACAGGCCTTGTGCTGCTGTCCAGGGCCTCCTGCTCCATCTGTGGCTGTCGCTGGACTGTGGCTCAGCACTGCTGTGTTCATGGCCCACCTTCGCTGTGGGAAATTTCACACGCAAACGACGAAGTCGCCAGAGGAGCACAAGGAGGGCCACGCCTTGCCACCCCCTCTCGTTGGCCCCACTGCTCCATCCTCAGGGATTTTTCCATCTTTCAGGACTTTTTAGGCCAAGCTTTTACTCCGTAAAATGCGCACGTCTGAACTGTACACTTGCTTCCACCCAGTCACGACATAGGACGCTCCCATCTCGCCAGTCAGGCCGCTTCTACCAGTGCTGCTTCAGGCACCGCCAAGTTTATCTCTCTCACAATTTGTTTTGTCAATTCTAGAGCTTCATTTCAAGGTACCCAGTATTTAGTCGTGTGTCTGGGTTTGGGGTTCGGCATAAAGATTTTGAGGTTCCCCCGGCTTGGGTGGGTACTAGCTCATTTCTTTGTGTCGCTGAGTAGCATCCCGTGGTCGGAACACACAGCTTGTCGGCTCACTGGCGCCTATGGGTCAGTCAGTGCCCCCTTGCCCCCTGGGGCTGCGGGGGTCAGCTGCTGCCAGGCTTCACATGTGGGGGTCCACGTGGGACTCAGCCCCACTCCTCGGGGTGATGCGTTGCAGGGTAGGGGAGTGTTTTGCTTCGTGAGAGGCCGCCGGTCTCCTTGAGAGAGTGGCTGTGCCATGTTCCTGCACGCCGGCGCCGTCTGGCGTTCCGGTTGCTCTGCGCCCTCCCCATCGCCTGGCACCGTCGCTCGGCGACCAGCCGTTCCCGTGGGTATGAAGCCGCTGCTCTTTGTGCTTTCATTTGCGTTTTTTGGACAACTGAAGATTCTGAAGCATTCCTCGCGTCTTTATTGGCCATTCACCTCTCTTCCTTGTGAAGTGGTGGGTCAGGTCTGAGACTTGTTTTCTGCTGGGTGGTTTTCTTGTTGAAGGAGTGGCGTGTATGTCCTGGATGCAAACATGAATGCGGTCACTCTTCTCCCGATCTGTCTGTTCTGTTCGTCCTCTTCATAATGCCTTAGCATGGACAGAGGTTTGTATTTCGATGAAGTCTTAACATCGATTTTATGGTCTTTGCTTTCTGCATCCTAAGAAATCTTTGCCAATTTCTGTCTATTGATTTTTTGGATCTAGCACATTCTGATTGTAAGCATTTCTCTGTAGCTGGATCTCAGATGTTGAATAGACAAGCACCACCCACCTCCTCTATTCTGACCCTCCCGCTGCTGGGACATGACTCAGCAGCTGCTCCTTCCGGGTTCCTGGCTGCTCCCAGGGGGCTATTTGCACATCGCCTGCCTTCCGCAATGTTTGTGGGGGTTAATCAGTGCTCCGTGTCAGGTCAAGGAAGTTCCTTTTTATTGCCAACTTGATATGAGCTCTTATCAAGACGCGATACTGGGTTCCCGGGAACGCTGTGCCTGCGCCTGGTGAGCTGACCAGTGTGCAACTGGGCGAGGCCCGTGGACCGGAGCTGTTTCTTGGAGCTCGTTCTCCCAACCTGTGAGTGGGGTGAGTTCCAGTACATTTTTGTTTCTTTGCTATAAAACCAACCTTTTGTCTCTGGGATGCGCCCCACTTGGCTCTGACGTGGGTCACGAGTTCTGGCCTCACAGGGCTGCATTTCTCGCCTGTGTTTGTGCCTGTGAAGGGGACACACTGCTGTGGCTGTCCCGCGCCTTTCTCGTCAGGTTTGCGTGTCAAGGTCCTGCAGGCCCAGCAAACCTGCAGGGAGCCTTTACCTTGGCCCTGTGCGCCCCCTTCCTGGCGAGGGTCTTGGGGACTGTGGGGCTATTTGGGGCCGGCGGAAGCCAGGTGGCCGCAGTTTGACTCCCTCAGAGACGGTCGCTTACTTCATCCCTCGCTCCATTTTCACAGGTGGGATTGTTCCAGAAATTTGTCCATTTCACCTTGTTGGACGTGGATTAAGGTTGACCGTGACAGCCTCCAGTTTCCCGCTTCCTGTCTGTGGTCCACCCTGTTGTGCTCCTAATTCTTGGCCCCTTTGGCAGAAGAATCTGGCCAAGAGGTGGCCCATCCCGACTGCCACGTGCAGACACCAGCCTCGGGCTCGTCCATCCCTTGGCCCGTTTGCACTGTCGCCGCCCCCCTCCCCACCTCCCGTCGTGTGTTTGGCTTTTGAGTCCCTCTGCCCTCTCCTGACGCCTCGCTCCAGGTGCTTCCTGGCGCATAGCTGGGAGCCCTTTTGGTTTTGCTAATGGCCAGGAGGCCACATCTTCCAGGGCTTCGGCCTTCCCCTCCCCTGCCGTCCAGTGAGTCTAGTCTCCTGCGCTTTCTAGAAGCCGCTGTTGGGTCTGGAGTCTATCCTACTTGCTTGCGCTGCCCGCCGACGGTAGCGTGCGTGGCCACGGGCAGCCGTGCGCGGGGGTGGCTCCCGTCATGTCTCCAGCCCACTCGAGTGCTGGCGCTGGGGGGTGCCCTCTCCTCTGGCTGCGTGTGAGGCAAAAGCTGGCCGACAGCAGTGCATCGGCTCCAAGTGAGTGTGGGGTGTGGGGACGCTGGCCCGGCCTGAATGCTTCCTGACCACACTTGTTCCCTCTGCCGCAGGGCGACCTGGCCAAGAAGAAGATCTATCCCACCCTCTGGTAAGCCCGGCCCTTCGCCCCTGCCCTGCAGCCTCCAGACCCCACCCTCCTGCCCTGCCCACAGCCTGACTCTGCATGCAGGTGGCTGTTCCGGGACGGCCTTCTGCCCGAGGATACCTTCATCGTAGGCTATGCCCGCTCCCCCCTCACGGTGGCCGAAATCCGCCAGCAGAGCGAGCCCTTCTTCAAAGTGAGTAGCTTCCAGAGTCTCTACCAGCCCCCAGCAGGGCTGCCTGGCATGCCACCCTGTCCCTGGATGCGTACCGTCCTCCTGTTCCCCCCAGCCTGGCGGCAGTGGGCCAGGGCCGCGGTAGGACACCTTCCCAGGGCCACCCGCACCATCACGCTTGTCATCCTCGCTCCACGTGCTGGGCCGCTGAGCCCCAGCCTCTGTGCCAGGGAAAGCTGGCAGCTCTGCCATTTCTCAGTGCCTTCTCCCACATCACAGTTTCCTGAAACCTGACTCTGTCTTAGGACATGAGGTCCCCGGGGCAACCATGCTGATCATGGGGTAGGCTTAGGACTGCAGGCCCCGCAGCGTGGCTGCTGCCTCAGCCTCCACACCAGAGGTGTGCAAAGCTGGCAGATGGGGCGACGTCAGTGTAAGCTAGGATGGCAGACTCCAAGGAGGCCCTGCCTGGCTGTGAGAGAGGGGCTGACTTCCCTGCATCCCTCCTTCCCAGGCCGCCCCGGAGGAGAAGGCCAGGCTGGACGAGTTCTTTGCCCGCAACTCCTACGTTGCCGGCCAGTACGACGATGCCACCTCCTACCAGCGCCTCAATAGCCACATGAACGGCCTCCACCAGGGGCCGACAGCCAACCGGCTCTTCTACCTGGCCTTGCCCCCCACCGTCTATGAGGCTGTCACCAAGAACATCCGGGAGACCTGCATGAGCCAGATGTAAGGCTGCTTTTTCTCCCTCCCTCCCTGCCTCCCAGGTGTCCCGGGCCTTAGGGCAAACGATCTAGGGCATCCAGACCATGTTGATGCCCCTGTTCTTGTCATGCACCAGCTCTCCAAAGAAGGGAATGCAATCAAGATTGGTCGTTTTCTAACAGCCTTTTTTATTTATTTACACAAGCACTGGGTACAGTCAGAAGCGCGGGAGGGTGAGAGAATTCACCAGAGCCAGAGCGGGGAGCAGAGCAGGCAGAAGGACCGAAGGACACTGCTGAGGGGAGCA